>NC_142124.1:9202500-9803437 GCF_056152115.1 Neolamprologus brichardi | reverse complement strand
AAATTGAATCGAACTGGTGACATTATGGTGGCTATTTCCATCTTTTATTTTCAGCCTTTGGTTGAAGAGTCTGTGTTCAGTTCATGTGAAAGATGTTGCTGTGTAACACATTTCTCTCCATGTGATTGCAAAGGTCAAAGGGTCCCAGTGCCCTCTGTGTGACATCTTCCTTGTCTGACCTCAGGTCAGTTTAAGGTCGCAGAGTTGCGTCAGCCTTATCTAAGATAAGCGCTGAATTAGTACAAAAACTCCCTACTGAGCAGTAAACATCACAACAGGATGAGATGACATCTCAATCAGTCAAAAATACATAGTTGAAAATACAAATGATGACATTCTCGTCATGTGGGTCTCTGCACTGAAACCACAGACTGGCCATAACCGGTCTAAATAGATTCAATGAGATAAAGACAGATAAGGTATCCTGTGCTTTCTTACTAAGAGAGTGAAAGACTGAAACCTTATCAATATCTGTGCAGGTAAGGTAACGTTGCACCCAGCAATGGTTAGCTTAGCATGACAGATGGGAACCAGCTAGCCTGGATTTGCCTAAAGGTGGCAAAATTCACTATGAACACCATTAAAGTTCAATTAATTTAGACTACTTATTGAAATGAGTTAGATGAAACTAGTTTAATCTAGAACATAGTTTAAATAGAGTGTTTTCTTCAAAATAACAACTTATCATAGGAACAATATAAAAAAAATTGTCATGTAGGAAAAAAAAAACTTTTATATTTCTGGATGTCAACTTGAATTTCGAAATAATGTGAGTAGTGGCCTATTAATACTAATGATTGTAGGTATAGGAAATATAGACTGTGGTTGATGGTTTCAGACTATTTTAGAGCCATAGGCATAATGCCGGTTCTTTCTGATTGACTGAGTTACAAGCTGATACTAACAAGCTTAATTAGCAAGCTGCATTTATTTATTAGCAGATACCTGTTAAATTTATAATACTGGTGTCGTACCATACAGAAAGCCTCATTTATCATTTAGTTTCTATAAAAATGTTTGAAAAGGCTCCAATAACACTGATAGTCCTGTTCAATAACTTGAATTAGAGAAGTTAATTTGAAGCCTAGCAGACAATGAGGAACACCGTTCAGTTAAAAGGAGTTATTTTTAAAAAATTCAGCGTCTTACATTTGATGTGAAGAGTGAACTAAAACCAGTTTTTGTACTAAGCTGCAAACATGCTTGTTCCCGAGAGTCTCTGGGGACTGATTAGCTTTTAAAGCCACCCTCGAGTGGGTCTGATTTTCAGCCCTGGAGGTGGCTGTAAGACTACTTTTACAACAGGTTAATTTACCTGTCGTTATGAAAAAAAAAAAAAACACCAAACAAAATACAATCACAATATAGCTACAAAGTACTTAGAGACTACTGTAGCTGACCTCATAATGAAATTAAAATCAGAATTTGTCAAAGGGCTTGAATTCCTTGGAGGGGAGAGGGTAACCTGTACAGGAACAGGTAAAAATATTCACCATTCTCTTGGGTTAATGAGGTTGAGGCAATTTCTTGCTCAGGTGCTTTCACTTCCAGGAAAGCGATTGCATGTCTGATAGTAAGTCAGCTACATTTTGACTCATCACACAGCCGGTTGCTTCCAGTTAATGTCCTCACTGTGACAGGGATGTTAGCCAGATGAGGGGGCTTTTCCAGATGACTCACCTGAGGCCACGACCATCTGCCTGAAGGGGGGCGGAGGCCAGAAACGCAAGAAGACAAGCACGCTGAGAGAAGGGATGACAGAAAGACCGCAGCGTCGGCGGATAAATGGGTTCACGGGGGACGATATCTCACCTGGCAGATCGGGTTACACAGAGGCAGAAATGAGCACAATAGCCTTCATATATATGTTAGGTAAAAGAAACATGTCCAAAATACTGCAGGTCCTCACAGAACCTCAAGCTGACTGAATGGATCTGTGAAGGATACGGTGACATCTCATGTTGCCCCCACCCCAAACGAAAAAATCCCCCGCTTGTGTGAAAGGGGGCTCACATGTCCTCACTTTTCAAAAGCACAGAGTGACACTTCAACAGTATGCAATAACAGATGTGCGAGAATATGACAATAGCAGTCAGTCATGAGTCACGTCCCCGAAAAAAGCCAAACACAGTAATTCAATGGCCTTGTAACCCACTAACCTTATGTCATTTTGTTTTCCAGACGTCTTTGTTGGAAAAAGGAGAAGAAAAAAAAGCAGCCCTCTTATGGAAAACTACAAGTAAGGATCGCTTTGAAAAATGGGAGAAGGAATCCATCTACTGGCCAACAGGAGGAATCATCACTCTGATTACAGCAGGCAGATTTATAATTGAGGAAGTACTTCAAAGACGGAAGATGTTTAACATGACATTTTAATCTGTCTGCTGCCCTATTCAGTGAGACTCATTAATCGTGGTTCTGACCTAATTCGGGTTTGACCTTTATTTCAGCATCCAGACGGCAGTTCATTAAATCAGCACGACTCAGACTCCATTTGATATGTTAATAACTTGCTTGTTTTCCATGTGTTCCTTCAGTAAACAAAATTGGGGTGTCTCGGGGGTAAAGCAGAATTATTTTTCCCAGCTGGTGTTTGTGGTTATTAGCTGACAGCAAACTAAAAGGCGAGACTCTTTTTGTTCTTAGATTCATGCTCCAGGACAGATCAATTCAAAGATGCGACTAAAGCTGTGGGAGAGTCAAAGGACTCTTTCATCCCACTCCTGGACCCACTGATGTCTCTGCACCATCATAGCCCCTCCACCCACATAGAGCTGACCCTCACATGGGTCAGCAGTATCAACAGAAAAAGAGAAAAAGAGCATCCGCGGTAAATTTACCATAAAACCCACCACAGTATAATAAGGAAGGATAAAAACAGATAAACAAGGGCAACCTCCCGAGACTGATTAACTTTGTACTGACTGCTCTGAAGTCTTCTGAAATAAATGTAGTAAAACCGCTAATATTTGGGTCACTGAAACTGAAGCTCATGCTTAAAATTGTCAGTTGACTCTAGTGTTCATGGTTTGCTGCTAAGTCAGATCCAGGGCCAACGCTCTTAACCGAAAACAGAAGTGACTAAAATACACTTGAATTCTGGTTAAAATGACGCAAATGAGGGTGAGTGCAAATGTTCTTCCTCAACTCTACTGAAACGGTATCATATTATCTCTGTCTGACCTTTTGACCTCCACTTTGATCTTAAATTCGACTTTTCTAGTAGCAACAAATTTATAATGTGACCCACACATGTATTCTATTTTCTTTTTATTGACTTTCATTCCTCTTCTCTCCAGCACATACCTCTGGATCAATACTGCGATTAATATTCTCAGGACCAATCACAGTGCCATGTGTGAACACCATACCAGTGACTCCTGCTTGATCTCATCTGTCAGTCTGTCCATCACTGCTGCAGACAAGAAGTGTCTAAGAGCCGATCCCTGATGTAATCCCACCCCCACCTTGAACCCATCTGTCATTCTTAGCCACTGTCTCACTGTTGTCATCCATGCCCTGCACCTTGCATGCTGTTTGACCACCCTGACTTCTTCATGCAGTACCACAGGTCCTTCCTTATCATATTTCTCCAGATCCACAAAACCACACAGCAGTTCCTTGTGACCTTCGCTACACTCCTTCACCAACACTCTCAAAGCAAACATCACAGTTGCTGGACTACTGCAAGCCCCTTTGCAACCCATTTCCACCACTTCTTTTTCCATGCTGTGTTATGTGCTGTTTTTATAATGCCTATGCCCATAGTAGGGAGAAAACAGCAATTGTCTTTTTCTAACTGAACTAATACTTCACCCTTTCTATATCAGAAATTCAATTTTAGGATTGCAGTGTTTGCAGATCCGTGTTTTCATTTGTTATTAAATGTATTTTAGTTTTGACATAGCTTATTTTATTCTGCTTTTGGGATCCTGTTTAGAATTGTTTAGAGAGTTAAATATTTATTTGATCATTTATGTTCATCTGATGTGAACCCTGTTATAGAGATGGACTGGATTCTGGCTGTGTTGCTATGACGTAACCAAGGGGGAAAATATTCTTTCTGGGGAATTTCATGGTGGAAAAATGTGCACTTGTGGTGGATGTTGTTTGAAAAGTCAAGCATCCCGTGGAAACAGAGGTTGACATTTGCTTAGCAAACCACACAATGTCCTCACTGAGTCTTTGCTGTTTTGTCTGCTCGTTCTCCCAAAGCCCAGCGCTAGAGTAAAGCAGCGCTTTATTTCTTTAGTAGATTATATTGCATGTATTTAACAACATAATGCTTGATTTTCCATGATTTGCTCATTTGCCATGTATAGATCACAGTTATATGATAATGACAGATTGTAAGAAAAACCACAATGAGGTTTGTTTTTTTGTTCTTTCTTCTTCTCTGAACCTTTTCCTAAGCATGTTAGTCTATCTTAAGCCCCGAGGGCAGGAAGAGATGCAAGAAAAGGTTACAACAGAGCTGTGATGAAACATGGAGGAAGGAAGAAGAAAGGTGCTAGAAGCATTTCACCAACACTTTGTATGTATCATATTTCAGTGTGTAAATACAGGATACAGGTGAAAACTCTTCTTACATTTGTGATAGAAACACATGATTCACAACCATATCACTGGTTCTGTTTTTTTAAACCAATTTACCATGAAATCCATTATCCACTATTCAGGACAGCACTTGGCTGTGTTTTAGAAATTTTAATTTACTCTCTACCAGACAACGTGCTTATAGTTGCAGTGAAATGCAAAGATAACGCAACCTTGTGAAAACCTGACAGGATAAAGCAATCTGCCGAGTGCCCACAGAGGCAACCCAGCAAACGTGGTTAAAACAGTGATGCTGTTGGTGAAAATATTCGCGGTATGATGGCTAAAACTGCTGCACAGATGGAAAATGCTGACGTTTCCACAAACAGTAGTAATCCACTCAGGCGGTCTCTAAAAGGGAGAGAAATATTTCTTAGCACCGCACTGAATTAAACAAATGTGTATCTGATTACTGAAAGCCTGAGAACCAACATCCACATATATATATATATATATATATATACATATTACAGGATGCCTGTGTTTTTAAGGTGTACACAGCAGCCTTATGATGTTTATCTGTTCATAACTTTTTTTTTATGTTTGCATGGTGAACTTACCTGTTAAGACTTTCACAAATATCACTTCTCTGCCCCTGATGCAAACATTACAAACCATATAGTTGAATTACCACTAGATCGGTAGGATCGGCGGAGTGAAAATAGGACAGCAACCTCCTTGCGCCTAAGAAAAATCTGTGGTTGCTTGGTGATTGCATTGAACTTTATTGGTGCCTGAGACCAATTGCAAGTAGTTGCTGCAATCAGTTGGTTGCCTACAGGTTGAGCATGCAACTCCCTCAACTTTTGTGAAACCATATACAACTGCAACTGGGAGTGCACAGGTTGTCTGGTGTGAGACAACCTGTCTCCAAACAATTGTGGTCCAACTTCAACTGCTCATAGGGCGTCATATGATTGTTGGGATTCTCTCTGTTTTCTTGGTACTATTGTAGAATCTTTACCTTGCAATATAAAACGCCTTGAGGCAACTATTGTTGTGATTTAGCACTGTATAAATAAAACTAAATTGTATTGAAATTAATTACTGTCTAACTTAGAAATGCAGAGAGATTGCCAAAATATTGCAGCAAATCTGAGTCAGTAAGCAAATGGTTAAAGGCTAATACATAGCACGCAACTTCTAGGTGGTAATAATGAAAATTTGTTGCTGACAAGCTCCACCTTGTTGCATCAGTCTGTATTGTTGCACATCTCTTTGCAGTAGGGACTCAGCATTAACTCGTTGCCAACTGTTTGCTGACCATTCCTATTAATTCATATGAATCATCCATATTAATTTTACAGTTAAATCGCCATGTTGTAGAGGAATTTCTGTATCAGATGTATGAAGTTCTGGCTGGACTCTGAATGTAATGTTAATTTTACTTTACTCAAAACTATGGTGACATCTCCAAAGCTCCCAGGCAATACAAAAGTCAGCAAAAGCAAGCGTTCTTTTATTGTCACTGGTCATATCAGTGAATTTATAGTACACTGTGCACTATAGTACAGACTCAGCGAACCAAAAGGATAACTTGTTACCTTTCAAAAACCATCATTTAAAACAAATATATCCAAAAATGTGACATGACTAGATTTAAAGAAGTAATGTGACTACTTATTTTGGCTTGATTTGAAATGAAACGACTGACTGTGCTTTCGTCATACCTAATCACAGCTGAAATTGCCTGCTATGACTTGTTAATTTTGAGTTTTAGTCTTGTCCTTATTTGTGGATGCATAATAAACATATAGACTGATTTAAGCTAGTACACTTATGTGTATCAAAAAAATTGCTGTTTTGGAGGAAAGTGTAAATAAAGTGTTAAACTTGCCTCCTGTCTCCTCTACAGTGAACGTTCTTTAACAGTACCTGTAATTGTATTTTCTTTTGTTGCACGAATCTCCTCGTGATCCAGCTGTCTGTTTATTCCCCCCTCTATTTGCATTTAGAGAAAGATCTACAGATTTAAAAGATGTCAGATGTCAGACGCTTCCTCGCCCTCGTACCTCTGAACTGGGACAGTTCGTCTTAAAATACTGCGCTCCTCAGAGAAATGTGCCAGAACATTCAGCGTCCACGTAACACCTTGTTCCCTCCCTGCTTCCCCATATCACACTGTTATCTTCTTCTTCTTTTTTTTTTTTAAAACATCTGATATGAGATGATGATGAGGATAAAAAAAATTGTGTAAAGGTTCACACTTTTTAAAATAGCTTTCACCTGCTCTGATTTCTGTCTTACTAGGTTTGTCAGACTGCCTCACCACAGAGTTTTCTGAATATTTTATTCCATCTAAGTTAAAGCTCTAAATCAGATTTAAACATTTAGGGGTTCTTTCTTTATATTACCAGATAACCCTGCCACTAATACCCTCTATTCCTCTGCTTACATTCATCCTGTCATATTACTTTTTTATATCAGGTGTTTCGGGGTGACCAATAAGCGCCACCTTCCACTGACGTCATGACCAACGCTGCTTCTAAGGTCATTTAATTTTAATGTAGACTTAATTTTAATATCACAACAGTTGAAATAAAAAAACATTAATAAATCAACAAATAATACTATTTAGTATATATGGTATTTATTTATATATTCTCTGTTATAGTATTCTTTAGCATTAGCATTGATTTGGTTATTCGTTCAAGAGCTAACGTTATTACGTTGCCTAGCAACCACTCTTTCGCTTCCTGCTGGCAAATACTGTATAACGTAAAATTAAAATTAAAATTAAAACATTAAATCTTTCTACAGCGTCTAAAATTATATTTTTATTTAGCTTTTGTCAAAATATTGCTGTTGTTATTATTAGTATTTTATTAATATCCTAATATTAGTCACAGTGCGTCGTAATTACGTTACAGCGTCCCACTCGTAGCCGTCCCGAGCCGCCATCGCACTACGCACGCTTTCTGCGCACACGCCACCGTGCTGTCCTTTGTTCCTCATTCATAAAGCGGCTTCACGAGCACGGGGATGTGTCACCGTGAACCCCTCGCACGAAAAGGACCGCTGGCCCTTTAAGGGTTATGTAGCAGGGCTAGCTGATGTAGGACGAGCCGACCGTGCGTTTCTCTGCCCGAGCTCCCGCTGCCATCCTCGTCATGGCCTCCGTACACCCGCCACCGACACCACCACCGAGGATGAACCGACCAGCCATCGACCCTTCCCTTCCCGGAGCGGAGACGGACGTCAAGCCGAAGCAGAGGCACCGGTAGAGGCGAGCCGCGCCGGGGAGAGCCGCCTCACATCCAAATGCCACCCCGGTTTCCTCATCCATGCCTTCGTTTAAAGCCAAGTACAGCTATACGATAAAGAGGGGTGCGAACCCGGGCGGCGGCGGCGGAAACATGACAACGGACAAGGATTATTCTCTTAATCTGTCGGTGCAGCAAGTGCTGAGCCTTTGGGTGCAAGGCTCGGCGCTGCACCACTTCACAGGTATGCGGAATGAAAGGTGCCGCTATTCTGCTGTTTCATTTTTTTTTTTTAAATTTAAATGTGTTCAGTGAAAAAGTCATCACCACCAGCAGCATGTGCAGCTTCCTTTTTAAAGAAGAATATATATAAAAATCATTCAAATATATGTGGTCATTTTTCTTGCAGCCAGCAGGAAGGGCATGGCTGCTGTCATGCATAGGGGACATCTGTGTGCCACCTTTCCATCCCACCTCCCCATCTCTGTCTCTGCAAGCTGGTGTGTTTTATTGGTGATGCTGGGCCTGAACCACAACATCAACAAAACAAAACAAAATCTCACTCCTTTATTCAGGCGTGCAGAGTCCGTCAGGAAAAATAATGACAACATTCGGCTAATTAATCTTTCTGCTTCGTGAATGCGTAGTAAGTGTGGCCTCCTCCCCCTCCTTTGTCTTTCAGTAAAGGGGCAATTAGAGGGAGGGTCCTCTGAGCGGGCAGTGATGCTGTCTGGGATGGTCCTGACTCTAGAAGTAGTGAGGCTGAGTTCAATTCCCTGTTTTATGTGAATGCAGTTGAGCCAGAGCATGTCTGCTTTGATATTAAAGGTAATATGCAGCTGTAAATACGAGATGAGGGCATCTCTGTGGGCTGATGGCTGAACTGTCACTTGTTGATACAGATGATTGAGCTGCTGCCATCAATTATGTGCTTTGTACCAAAACAAAATGCTTACAAGATGACTTTCTTCATCCTTTTTTATTTGTAAGGAGGTTTAAGAAAAGTGGAAGAAATGCATGAAAGTTCCTATGACACAAAAACAGATCACGGGGCACCAAAAAAAGCAATGTGTGGGCATTTTATCTCTTCTTTCCAAGCAGAATGAACTTCCTCAGCAAGAAATATTATTACTTGCCAGCTGTTCAAAGCATTGTCATCACTTTTCTTTTTTCTTTTTTTGAGGAAGTGGACAGGAGACCGTGTGTGTTGCACAAACACAAGATTATAGAAATTCTTGCATTTCACTCTGCAAAGTGAGGAGCCGGACGTGTAGTCATGGCTGGCTTGGCACAGACCGGTTGTCTAATATGCAGCTGGCATCCTGTGTTGAGAAACACATCATGCAGGGATGGAAGGAAAAAAAAGGCACAGTTGATCACGCTGACTCAGCAGGAAGTTGCAGTGCAATGTAGAAGTTTGTGGTATCTGAGCTGCAGCGGCGAGAAGAGAGCTGTGAGGAGCTAACGCCCCGGGGCTTTACAGAATACTGTTCACAAATCTGCCACCTGACCCCCTCCTAAACCCCACTATTCAGCAGACAGGTGAAAAACGACCTCCTGAGACATTAAAGAATGTCAGGGGGGACAGTTGGGGAGCCCTGAACGGATAGATAAACTTTTATCTGTGCCCCTGGGGAGTGCTTCCTGTTTATGAGGCGTGCGCAGCAGGCGGTTTCACTTCAGAAAACCAATGAAAAGAACATATTTAAATGTGAACAGCTACTTTGAAATTGGCTCACTTTGATGAATCACAGTCAATAAAAACATGCTGTTCTTGTCACTCATTTATTATCTATCTGTGGGATTTGTGGTACGATTGAGATGCATTTAAGGAAGTGCCATTTACACACAGACCTTTCCGGTGTCAGAGTGTGTAACTTTAGAAATCTGATAATCAGATAAATATCCAGTTCTTAATCCAGCGTGCACCAGATGCTGTTAATCTGCCGATTGCTAATTGTGTGGCGACACAGGCAGAACAGCAGAGCTGCTCATGTGCAGCTCGTGAGGAGAGAGGAGGAAGAGCAGAGAGACGCCAGCATAATGCATTGCATATGCATAGATATTTACCAGCTGGAGGGCACTGAAATGTATTTAACCTCATTTATTACAGCAATGAGAGCTTTAGCCTGTCTTGATTAGAGTAAATAAGTGTATGAATATCGGTTGAACAGGGAAACTCATACAACATCATGTTTATTTTGCGCTTTAATCCCTTTTTTGTAGTTTTTTCCCAGCTTTAGTCTTAGAAAATGAAAAAAATTCAATGCATTAGCCTACTTGGGGGGTGGTTAATTGACACCCAGCGGGTTAATGAACTTGCAATAGACTTGCAGAAATCCTGTATTATCAGTTCACGATAATAATGTCAAATGGCTTTCTTAGTTTTAATTGTTTGCCTGCTGTGATTACGCGATGATCAGATTGCTAAAAAGTCATTTTATTATCTCACATGGTAACATGTTGTGTTGCTGGTCTTCGTGTAAAGCTAATCAGTTGTGTTCACTCTGCATGTTCTCTTGTCTGCAGCTTTTTAGCTCAGCATGTCTGGTGTTTAGCTGTTTGCTTTAGCCTTTATCTCTTTGCAAACAAGCACACAAAAGCAAAAAGAGCTCATGTGAAGCTGTAAAACATACATACAAAAACAGAAAGCGCAACTTGGCTGCTCGGTCAAAGGTCCAGATATTTCTGTCAGGAGTTGGCAGAGAACTAAACAGAAGGTATAGTGGAGTTTAGCAGGTTCAGATAAAAGCATCGAGTCTATGTATGGGCACATGCAGCTATATTAGAAGTTAAAGCTTTGTGTGAATGCCAAGCAGCAACCTTCATGATTTAAAAACATTGCACCAATGCTGAAGTGGCAAAAGCTGCAGTTCCTCCAGTGGCCACTTGAGGCTTTCTCCTAAAACAAGCCAATCCCCATAGACTCCTGTGTTAAAATAAACTTTAAAGCATTAAAAGCATCTTTACAGCCTCAGTGGATGTTTTCCCACATCATAACTATCAACACAGGCTTAAATTTTTATTTTCTTTCTTTCTTTTTGTAAATAAATTTATGCATCTGGATGCTAAAGTGAAGATCGTGGTCGCTTTGAGTGACAGGCGTTCCCAAGGCACCTGGATTTGATCACAGTCTGCTGGGCCTCACCTCCACTGCCATGTTTGTGCTGTTGGTGCCTTTTGGAGCATTTGCAATGGCATTATCTTATTGGTCTGTTACTTTGCACTAATTAGCAGGTATGCTTTTCTGTGTGGTGCATGTGTACAGTTTAATGATACATTACGTCATGGTGGCTCGGTTCTCCAAAAAAGAAGAAGCATCATCCGAAATGGAATCAACATTAGCATAATCCTCTTCTTGTTCTGCATCACGGGACAGAGTCACTGCCAGATGTGTCAGGCTGGCTCTCCCTCTCTCCACGTTTGGACAAACCCATCCTTCGTCGAGAGGTGAACTCGGCAACCTTCTGCTTCGAGAAGCTGCGGCTTCAACACGGGAATGGTTCATGTTCTGCAGCCGCCTGTGTACTCCAACCTCTGACGAGGCACCAAATACACGAGCCCCTGCTTTTTAAAAATTCTGTCCTGTTGACAGGCGAGCTCTAAAGCCGCCGTGCTGACAAAGACCTCGGCCTGTAGTTGCGGATTAGCAGAAGTTAATACTGTGCTCTCACTGTGTTTTAGCCTGTGTTCGCTCCTATCTCTGAACATGACACAGCACTTTACTGCACTCGTTTCTCACCCCATAGGTGCTTCTTCATAGCCGTGACCACCTGCGCTGCCTGCTGTCCCCTGAAACTAAATGTGCACCTCACCTTCCAGCATCTGCTGCAATGCAAAAAAAATTAGCTGCCATGGATAATTTTAGTCGGCTGAGATAAATAACGAGCCTCGTGTCTCCACTGAACATTTCACCCGACCCATTTTCTCTCTAAATCGAGCTTGTAATTCATCAAGCAATGCAACAGATTTCCTCCAGCTATGCTATTAAATATTATTCTGACCAGCATGACAGGTTAATTGTTACAGAAGAGAGATCACGCTGACATTTGGCCCTCAGTAGGTGTCCGGGTCAGGCTCCATCCATCAGTGATGGTGGAAGACTATACGGATTATTTTATCAGTAAGTAGAAACACAGAGTATCCCAGCTGTCCTCTCCATTTGTGAAATTTTTGGCGAAGTTGATCTCACTGAACCCTGAACCCTTACATATTGAATCTAACCGTGTGGTTTAGAGGAGAAACTTCTAGCATTTGCGGCTGGTTACTGTCAAAATTATTACGAAGCACTTCACATTTAAACCGTCTCAGCAGGCTTTGATTTTAATGTGACATTACTAACTGAAAGAACAGAACTGCAGGTTAGCGAGGTCTCGTTTCATCCAGTTTGCCTCTCGGGGGAAACAGACCAGCTGCTAGCCAATCAGCTTACCTGCCATTCACCGTTAGTTACGTTGAACTCCGCATTTTTCTTTTCTTTTTCTCAGACTTCTGCTAACCAACTCATTCCCTTAACTACACATAAACGAATGGTGTTTGTGATTGTCTGTTTAACCTGTGGATGTCTGTAGTTCTTTTGACCGAGTGGGCGATATCACAGTCTGTGTGCGATGATGTTAGCATTGCATAACCTCCTCCAGGATCTTTGAGTTTCATCTTTTCCAGCCTGCATTAAAGGCCGGCTCTCTCTACACGATGCTGAATCCTGATTCGTGTCGTCGGGGGCTACAGTTAAGCGGCGCTCTCTCTCCCTGTACTTCCTGAATGTGTGTCTCTCTTAACTCTTGGGTCCCATCACAGATATCCCTCTCTCCTCTGCTGCTGGATGCTCGCAGAAAGACAGCAGTGGATACACTGCAGCGTGATCTGCGTGCTCAGTCATTTAAGACAAAAAGCCATTGTGTTACTCCGCTGTCACGTCTCTCTCCGCCTGGCCCGGCGCTCGCCTGCCGGATCAATAAGTAGATGTAGGCAGTCAGTGGACTGTGGAGGAGCTCGGTTAAATGGATATGCTAAAGAGGTCCTCGTGTCCCAGAGCTCTGAGAAATACTTGGTAATAGAATTGGGTGTTGTGATGTTTACACTGCAAAATAATGTCACGTTTCCTGTTTGCATCGCGCCCACACACAGACAGCATTGCCATGCTTCGGCTGGGTCATCCTTTCTCGCTTGGTGTCTTTTCTTCTTCAGTTATCTCACGGCCAGCTGGCTCCTTCTGGCTCCCACGGTGCCAGGGGTTCAACCAAAGGCCCCTCGCTGGCAAAGTGCAATGAAGCCGGAGCCTTTTTAGACAAAGCTGGCCTGTGCCACAGAAAGACAGGGAGAACGAGGAGGAGGAGGAGGAGGAAGAGTGTGATTTTTAAATGCTGTTTACTGTTCTCATTTTCAGTGGAGTCCGTTATAACGGCAGCACAGTCTGGACCCTGCAGGGTGCATTATGTGTATTCTAGGAGAACAGTCGTGTTTGGTGGAAGCTAATTAGATGATTTTGCTGGCATTTTAGGAATTATCAGCATTTTTAGTTTGCAGACGTTTGTTTCTACGATTACATTTTTTTTTTCAGAAAGCTTATCTCCAGTCAGGATGGTCACAAAAGGCGGCCGTACGCTATTGTTTCAGACGAGATTTTCCATTTACCGCTTCATGTCGGGCTCGCTGTCTGAAATGTCGCTCTGAGCGGTTTTATACATCTCCGCCACGGGTCCATCGCCACGGTCGGCTGCCTCTTTGATGAGGCTTGACTTAGATGATGGCTGCTGTAGAGTGAAATCCTCCCCTCGCCTCACAGACGTGCAGCAGCGGCTGTAGCTCTGCATCTTGGCTGAGCTGCAGTGTTTCATCTTGGAAGCACTCTTTATAAGCAGTAAATGTGAATTTTTCAAGACTAGAACGGCATATTATAAGTTGTGTCTTCCCCCTCGGGATCACTTATTGTCGGCGTTTGTTTGCATGAAGCTCTTTTGTTCAGAAGAGATTTTTATCACTAATGCAGCTCAGTAAGGTGAAGGCCTGCCTCCCACCACTGCCTGACTCTGAGACAGTAATTCACGCTTTTATTACCTCTCTTAGACTTTCGTAGCTCTTTATACGTCGGCTCTGATCAGTTGTTACTTCGTTGTCAGCAGGCTGTAGGAAATGCAGCAGCTCGCCTTTTGACAGTAAAAAAACATGGTGATCGCACCTTTTCTGGCCTCCTTACACTGTCTTCCTGTCCATCTTTACATTTACTTGTTTTTAAAAGTCTTATTGGTTTGGTGCCACCTCACTTAACAGAACTTTCGGAGCCTCTGACCAGATAGTCCAGTCCAGGCTTAAAAGCGAAGTCTACAAAGTCTTTTTAGTGGCAGCTCCTAACTTTTGGAACAACCAAACTTCCCACATACAGCTCAGTCATTTTAAAACAACTGCTTATTCTTGTTTTCTTTCAGGTCTAGATGAGCAGGATAGCCTGATGCAAATACGGCCTTATTTAATTTGTTTTATTTGTTGATTTTTATTGTATATTTGCTGTTTATTTATTGACTGTATATTTTTTTATAACCTGAGGTTGTTGCTGAAAGCTGGGATGATGTTTATTGAGATGGTTAAAAAAATTAAAGCAGCTGATGTACAGATATCCCACTAAGCCCCTGCTTCTGTCTGTGTTCAGGTTGCAGTAGTAAATAAGCAGCTTTTATCTATAAAGCAGGTTTTCTGTTACAAATCTGTTGTCTTTAAGTCCTGTTTCAAGTTTCATGTGTATTCGACGTTATGCAAACCAAAGCTGACCTTTATATGTAAATGCAGCAGAGGTAATATTTCACTAAAATAAAGGAAGCAAAATAAATCACAAAGGCTTAAATCACCGTTTCCCAGCATCATTGTTTTGATCATTGTGATGTAAAATCAAATCACCGTACATCAAGGATGGACACGATCACTGCTTTAAAACTTAATTAGATTAAATCAAGCTTGTAATTTATCAAGAAGTGCAACAGATCTCCCTCTGACTAAGAATTCAAATGTTATTTTGGTCAGAGTTTTTTGTATGACCATTACAGATTTATCCACTTAAGGCAGATTTCATTGACATTTGGTCCTCGGTGGGTGTCGAGGTCATCCATCTGTGTTTGTGCTCCATAATGGTGGAAGGAATATTCAGAAGTCCCAATACAACTGTGTTAAAGTGCTCCAACACAAGAAAAAGCATTGTAAAAGTATAAAAAAAGAAAAGTGAAGCCTTAAACGTGCTTTCTGTTTACAGACCAGCAGGAGGCGACTTTTATATATGCTCTGTGAAACGGTCAGAAACACATAAAAACATTAAAAGCTGGGACCAGTCTGTTTCAGGATGGTTTCTTTGGTAAACAATTCATAATTCATTTTGTAAGTGAAAGCTGCTTCTGTTCCTCAGATCGATATTTAATTTCATGCTTCACCAGAAATAAAAGTACTCTGTTAACGTCATATATATTGGAATACGGGATTGTTGTTACTTTAATGTGCCAGCTGACTGATTTTAAAATGGTGATGTAAACCAAGAAATAGGAAAAAAAGTAGTCTTTATGTTTGCAGTAACTATCATTATACATCATCATTGTTATTAACCAGTAAATATAAAAAAATGTGAAAATGTAAAAATATTTATTTCAGTGCAAGCGGTGATTTCTCTAATTTGTTGCCATGTTTGATGTTCAGGCTAAAAAAATGTAATTGTCTGATTAATATTTATGAAACTAATCGATAATTTATTTGCTGCAGTTGTTACATTAAGAACCCCTGTACTGTAGTATATACTTATACTACTATGTGCTATACTTATACTATATCTGGAGCAACTACGCATTGTGCTCGAGAGATATTACCTGATATTGAACTTCTGAGGCTGGGCTGTACTTTTATATAACACTATAATATAATAGATGGTGCAGGTGGTCAGTTTAACCTTAATTCAGCGAGTAAAAGAAAAAAGCATTTAGATGAGAAAACATTTCAGCACACTGCCCCCTGCTGGTGAAAGCTTTAGTTAAATTGTACGTAGAGCACCTTTAATGTAAGCGGTAAATCTTGTGCTTTCAGGCTGTATCTGATCTGTGTCGTTGGCTCTCTCTCCCTGCAGAGATGTGGTACTGGGTCTTCCTGTGGTGTCTCTTCTCCTCGCTCTTCGTCCACGGGGCGGTGGGGCTGCTCATGTTAGTCATGCTGCAGCGCCACAAGCGGGGACGCCTCATCACCCTGGTGCTGGTCAGCGTGGGTTTCCTGGCCTCGCTCTCCGGAGGCGTCATCACTAGTAAGCCCATTTACTTCCCCTTTTGTTTTCTTGCTGATGGGTTATTTTTAGAGCGACCTCAGAGTGCGGCGTTCAGCACCCAGAAGAAGACGGGAGGTGACAGGAGGGCAGAGCGAGCGCTGGGTGAGGCGACCGTGTGTTAACTCGTGTCAACTAGAAGAAAACAGAAGCTGACAGAGAGACATGGAGGAGGAAGATTTTTAGACTAATCTGCTTCTGTGTTTACCTGCCTGTTTGTTTATGTGGCCCAGGAAACTTCAACGTGTCGGCACGATAAGGGTTCATTTAATTTAACAACATTTTTGTGATTGGCTGGACTGTTGTCGCTGGTAGGAAGAGTTTGCTCCCAAAAAATACCAACCAGAAACACACACACAAATGAGCTAAACACTGACTTTGAAGATATACCAAACAACAACCTTTAAAGGTACATTTTGTAAAATCCCTGTTCAGATTTTTTTTTAAATTCACACCACTGAGTGTTAGATTCGTCTATGCACTGTAACAAAGACCTCTAACTAATCTTCACCTGACTATTACAATGTTTTATGTTAAGAAATCAACGCTATACTGTCCACTTTCACTCTGTCTCTTAAGCAGTCAGTGGTCCAACCAACCATCCCAGTGATGTAATGTTCTGTACGGGCAAAAGATGGCGCTAAACATGTTCTGTAACTTTAAACACTTCCTAAATCCAGCTTCTCATGCAGTGTTACATTTGTGACACTTTTAAGAGTAGGGCTCTGGTGTAAAGTAGTCTTTGTATGATGTTGATGTAGTGTTTCATGTCCACTTTAAAGGCGTGGAATAAATACGAAGGGCTGTATAATTCTGGAAGAATGGGTGAATGTAGAAAAAGGGCTGTTTCGTAAATGGACTGGTTCTTATGTATCGCTTTATAGATCAAGCCTTTTCAGATTCATACCCTGATGAACGCATCAGAGAGCAACTTTTGTTCAGTATCTTTCCCATCTTTGCTTCCTCCTGGGCTACAGTTACTGCCCCCCCCCCCCCCCCCCCCCCCCCCCCCCCCCCCCCAAGCTAGGCAGCCTCCCATCCGATCGTGGGGCGATCGTGGCTCAAGAGTTGGGAGTTCGCCTTGTAATCGGAAGGTTGCCGGTTCGAGCCCCGGCTCGGACAGTCTCGGTCGTTGTGTCCTTGGGCAAGAAACTTCACCTACTGCCTACTGGTGTTGGCCAGAAGGGCCGATGGCGCGATATGGCAGCCTCGCTTCTGTCAGTCTGCCCCAGGGCAGCTGTGGCTACAACTGTAGCTTGCCTCCACCAGTGTGTGAATGGGTGGATGACTGGGTGTGTAAAGCACTTTGGGGTCCCTAGGGGGGACTAGTAAAAGCTATACAAATACAGGCCATTTACCATCCAAGTACTAACCAGGCCCTGTTTAGGGTGGTATGGGGATGAGCTGTGACATGCTCGTATAAAGTTAACAAATTACACTCCTACCTGGTCTTTGAGCTGCTTGGAGAAGTCTGGCGTGTTTCCTTTTTTTGTTCCAAATGCTCAAACGATTTAAATGTGGGTGTTTAGTCATTTGCTTGAAGCAGACTTTTAGCTGCATCTACAGATTTTCTACATGTTGCTGTTCATCAGATATCTGCAGTAACCTCAGAACAAATGGGGAAAAACAAAAAACAAAATACAGTCTTATTTCTTGACACCACCCCACTTTAAGTTAACAGTCAGTTCCTTTAGTCAAGTCTAAGAGCTACACCATTACATCCAAGTGAATGTGCTAAAGTTTGGGCGGCTTTGAGACAAATTCTCAAATAGCGACAGGCTGTTACAGTCACAGTAAGGAAAACAGTGGTTGGAGAATGAAACGCAACCAAAATGAATGCAGCTGACAATTTGATGTGTCAAGACAGCGATAAAACAGCAATAAGATGAAGTCTATCTGTGATTAGATGGGGTGCAGTCAGTCGATTGACAGTGGTGGAAAGTAAGCATGCATCCTCAGGCCAGGAGCTGTTGGTCGCTGCAACTACTCACTCAGAGCAAAACAGTTTTCTTTTCCTTTTTCTAGTCGCAAAAAAGGTGCTGTGCTATTTTTACTCTAGTGTGACTGATCCATTAGGGTAAGAAGGTAAGAAGTCCCGGTGCACCTCAGGTCACGTTCCCCGCAGAGTCCATGGGTTCAGCACTAATGATGATACCTGCAAGTCTGCATTAGAAATGAGGGGCAGCGGATCCTTGAAGACCAGGGGTAATTAGTCTGAGGCCATCTAATTCATCTCTCTTTGTTAACACTTAATATAACACAGTAGAGTGGTGCAGATAGTTATCTATAATACATGATGACATCTGTGGTGACTGTGAAATAAAAATACCCTAAAATACTCTAAAAAGGCAGAAATCAGGAATCATTTATTTTCTACTGTGAATCAAAACGGTGAGGAAATCTGTTCGCTGTCTGCACGTTTTAATAACTGTTTTCATTGTTATACCAGGTGTGATATGTTATCTTGAGCTAGGACAAATATCAGTATTTTGTATCCAATATTTTGGGCTACCTTAAATGGGGATCTGTAGGATAAAGAATTTATGGGCTTGTTTCAACTTTCTGACTTTAATCTTCTGAAGGCAGATTCTGCATCAGGACCCAATTTTTATGTCCCTGCATTGCCTGAAATGAAAGTTAATCTAATGAACTATTTACCTTAACAAAACTGCAGAACTGGTCTTATCTGATCATATTAAACAGGAGTAATCAGATAGTTTATAGTTTAAAAATTTGATATATCTGCCAGTTAATCCTATTTTTTAAACACAAAAATATTCACTTTATTCCTTTTTTAAACACTGCAGGTGAAGCTGATATCCAAGCCTTGTTTATTTGCCTTTACCTTCCCCTCACTGTATCAGAGTGTGAGCACAGGGTGTGTAAATAGACCTGCGTCTATCGTAGCGTAGGGCTCTGTGGATGACTCACTCACCGCCACAGATGTGAGCCGGTGCCCCAAAAATAGAAAAGCCGCTTTATTATTAATGTGTAGCAATCAGAGTGAGCTAGACTATTGACTGCGTCATCAGCCATGTGTACGCGAGCCCGGCACAAAATCAGAGTGTGTGTTTGTGTGTGTGAGTGTGTGTGTGTGTGTGTGTGGAGACTGCAAAGGCAGCAATCGCAGCTGAGTAGAAGTAAAAGAAAGGTCACGCAGCACAGAGGAAATGTCAGCCTTTAATAGTTGTTTTAAAGTCCTTTTCTTTAACATTAAATGTCCAGGACTCTGATTTGAATCACTGAATGCTGTTTGCCACTGTTTAAAACAGATGTTTGTCTGAGCTACAGTTTAGAGTCTACAGGCCTCAGTTGACATGTTACATGTTTAAGTTTATGTTGTGTTTGGAAGGTTTGCATAATGGCATAGCTTTGTGTGTTTCAACTAAGCAAACCACAAGACGTCTGGCACATTGTCCTTTAGACAAATGAGTCCAAATCAGAGATGTTTGGTAATAATGCAAAGTGCATAATATCAGCAGCACAAATAAATGTTATTGTCATGCACAATGGAGGAGGCGTGATCATTTGGGATTGGTTTGCACCCAATGGGCACCTTCCAGTGGCAGACTGAACACT
This sequence comes from Neolamprologus brichardi, assembly GCF_056152115.1. Lineage (NCBI taxonomy): Eukaryota > Metazoa > Chordata > Actinopteri > Cichliformes > Cichlidae > Neolamprologus > Neolamprologus brichardi. The sequence continues at coordinate 9,783,772 of NC_142124.1, read as the reverse complement.
AAACCCCTGTTGATACTAAAAGCTGAAGATTTAGGCACAGAAACCAACCTCTTTCTCTTTTTAATCAGGACACACGTGCAATTTTTCTTTTAGTTTTTAATACAAACACAAAGCAAAGATGAGAAACACTCCAACTTTAAAGCCAGTGTGATGCGACTTTAGAAATACTGGTTTTCCTTCTGCACACATTATGTTTTCTTTCTATCCGCCTGACGTGCTGATTACTGAAGAGCCTTTTGTAACGCATGTAACAACATGATATAACTCTAATCTAACTGCTGAGTATAGCACAGTAACCTGTTACATCACTGTTACTGAAAAATGTAACGTGATCACTTTGTTTTCTGTAAAAGCACCAGAGATTGCATCCTCCACACGGTAAATATGATAACCTCGATGAAGGGAGGATTCGCTGGAGCGCTGCTGGCAGCTTTAACTGATAAACTTTGTTTAGATTTTCTCGGCCTTCGAGTCCAGCAGTTTAAAAATAGCTCACTCGGCTTTGGTGCCTGGATTAGAGAAACGTCCTCTCCTGCTGTTTGTCTCAATCATGACCAGACGGACAGCGTGCAGTGAGAACTGCTGCAGGAAGAGCAGCGAGTCCGCTCAGAGTGTGGCTGCGAGGAGGCATGCACGAACGCTCCTCCATCACTGACAGAAGGGCGAGATCAGGAGGGACATGTTTGTCCGCTGATCCCCTGACTGTGGATGTTCAGTTGGGTTTAATGGTGACAGGCAGCTGTGTGTGTGTCTTTCTCTTTGCCAGATCTTGTATTAACATTGACTTTTTAATTTTTTTATCTCCCTCAGGCGCGGCCGTGGCGGGCGTTTACCGCGTGGCGGGGAAAGGCATGGCACCGCTGGAGGCGCTGGTGCTCGGCGTGGGCCAGACCACCCTCTCCGTCGTCATATCCTTCTCGCGGATCCTGGCCACGCTGTGAAGAAAACCCATGACGGGGTGAAAGGGAGACACGGGAGCAGAGCGGGCAAACCGAGCCGGGCAGAGACTTTAGGCCTGCTTTTATGGAAGGACGTGAGGCACAAGTCCTCTGGACCTTTTGAGGGCCGGATCCAGGGTAGAGCGCCCCCCCAGCGTCTCTGCACTGTGCAGGAAGGTCGTCATCGTGTCAGAGAGCAGCGCCGGGCGGAGGCTCGGCCTCAGCTTCTGGACCTGAAAGCCATGTTTCTTGAGTTTCCAGAGTTATGCCACTTCTTCGTGCCAAAAGCCTTCTCTGTGAAAACAGCAAGCCTCGGTGGCCGACTGACTCTCAAAGGCTTTCTGTTGAACTTTTGAGGGAGGAGGAAAAAAAATCTATTTTTTAAACAGCGACCTGTAATCGTGAGCTGATGATCTCCTTTGGCGATCGGAACAAAAGTTCGGCAAACAAACAAAAGAACAGCAGTGTCCATCAGCAGTAAAACACCTTCATCAGTATTAAACCACCGCCGCTCCTCTAGGCCTGCATACAGCTTCTCGCTCCTTCTCCTGAGATGGCTCGAAAGCCGCAGCATCCGACTCACGAGCAGGAAGAAGCTTTGAATTTTTGCACTTTGTAAATGTTGGCGAAGTGGCAGAGGAAAACCAGCATATGATGATCGATTTTAAAGCGTGCCAACAACAACTCTGAGCGGAGTCAGAGGAGTAGTTTGGGGAGTGTGTTTATTGGCTTTCTTCCACAGACAGAGAGAGAGGATGAGAATGATGTCACTCTGATGTCTTTACTGTAAACAAAGGTGGAGCCGGGAGACAGTAAAGTTATCTACCTGCATCTGATTTATCTCTATTAAACAATATAACATTTTAATGATAATCGAGTTGCAGGAATTTTCTGTAATAATAAAAATATTTTCATTCGAAAAGTTGGAAAAGAACCAGATTAGAGAAAAGAAACGGAAATTTGACCATCCAGTATTTCCAGTGTGTGTGAGGCAAAGGTAGGTGTACCTGTGCTGTCAGTATGCAGGTTTTACGCCCATGAGCAGCAGTAAAGGCAGCTAAGCGTTCCTGTAATCATCGATCAGTCCTGCGCATCAACTCTGAGGGTTTTTAGCCCATACCTCCGTACAGGAGCATTCAGACTCTGAGATTGCGGCGCGTTTCCTCGTGTGAACGCCTCGCTTCAGGTCTTACTTCGGTCAGGGATTGTATTTTCAACACATGACCTTTATTTTTCTTTGATCCTTCTTTGAGGTTCAGGTCACGCATGCCTTCCTGCTGAGAGGCAGCGGGCCAGGCTCAAACCTTGACACCCCTCTTACATTTTACCCTCTAACGTCCCTCTAACGCAGTGGTGGGGAACTCCAGGCCTCGAGAGCCGGTGTCCTGCAGGTTTTAGATCGCACCCTTGGTCAACACACCTGAATCAAATGATTAGTTCATTACCAGGCCTCTGGAGAACTTCAAGACATTGAGGAGGTCATTTAGCCACTTAAATCAGCTGTTTTGGATCAAGGACACATCTAAAACCTGCAGGACACCGGCCCTCGAGGCCTGGAGTTCCCTACCCCTGCTCTAACGTGTTTGATAGATCCCCTTTGTTTAAATAAATACACCTGATTGGCATCCTGTTGACTGAAAACATCCTTAGCTTCATATTCACGGTACAGACATCAGAGGGGCATCATCAAAACTCTTAGCAAGAAGGCGCATAAACGGTTTGTTGAACAAAACAGGAGGCGTCTGTAATAGGGAGTGATTTGGTTTGGCTCTTTATAGATTAATTCTTCCTTATTCAGGGTAAGAGGAGTAAAGGTGCGTCAGCATTGAAAAGGGTCACTTTGCTGCTTGAGAATCAGCATATTCCCAGAGAAATTGTTCCAAATGAGTCTGTGAGTCCTGCAGGTGCAGATTTTCTGGAGCCCCGGTCCTCCGCGGCTCACCGTAGTGCTGCTTATGTCTGCACTGCTTCAGTATAAACTCCCCGTGGAAAGCCATCCCTCCCTCCCCGGAGAAGGTCACAGATTCTGCTGCTCTGATTTATTTTCTTCTTCTTCTTCTTCTTCTTCTTCTTTTATTCTATGCCTACTTTTTTCTTTATTGTTTTGTTTATGAACCCATGCTCCTTAAGTTTAACTTTGCACGTTGCACTGACTTTAATCTGCCTTGTTTTAGATCAGTGTGCATTGACCCGATGCTATACACACGCAGACACAGATTATGATGATGATGATGATGATGCTTTGGAAAAAACAAAATAATATGAAGACTGTGCTCGAAGTTACTGTATGTAGATTCCAGACACAGGCGGTGCCGAAGAAAGTTCAACTTCACCCAGGAGGTCGAAATACCAAAGTATCACCCACAGTCTAGCTTTACTCATCCTGTTTTCTCATCTTACTGACGTCAACATAAAGAGTTAGTGGTTTTATGTACTTTTTACGCACATTCAAAAAGATGCTTGTGTTGTTCAGATTGTGTGATTTTTATTTCTTTTTTTTTTTTTTTGCGGTTTTGTGGCTCTGAAGGTAAATTATGTAATGATGTAACACAGTTTACCTTCACTACCAGTTCAGCACACAGGGGGGCGATATTGCACTGGAATGAAGTAGCAGCAGGAGCCTGAATGCCTGTGAGATGATTGTGGGGTTTGGAAATATTGAACAAAAAAACAGGTAAACGAGGAGTCACCTGAAGCCCCTCCCCCTGTTTGTTTTCTCCCTGTATCACTGGGTTGCTCTGCACGTGGTCTGCACCGCCCGTTTGAATGTGTAAGCTCAGCTTTCAGGGACCAATCGTGACTCACCTGCTGTCATAGCAGTGAAATCTGTTTCTGCGGGCACTTTGTGCATGTTCGTATGCGGCTCACAGGAGACTGATGAGCATCGTTGTCGCCGTGTTCGGTGTCGGTCTGCGCGGTCGTGCGCGGTGACTAGAATAAAAGGATTTCCATGTGTTTTCTTTCATTGTGCTGGTGGTCGGGGGTGTTTAAAGGGTCGGAGAAGGGGTGTGAGGACCTACTTGCAAGTGACAGCAGTTTTACTGTCTTTACATAAAGTGATTTTTTTATGTGCCGATTAAAACTGCAAGAATGGACTCGATGCTGTCAGATCTGCACATCCAGAGCTGTACATAGCCGCAGTGTGCTTCATAAACAAACTAACCGCTGAATAGCATTCGCACCCCGTGCCATTACTGGTCATGACGGATATGTGTGTGTGTTTTTCCGCTCCAGGTTCTGTGATTGAGCCGTGTGACCGTATATCTAAAGGAGACACCCAGCAACTAATAATCCCCTCTAGACTTTTAAAAAAAAGTAACGCCATCACGCTGCAGGGAGACACCCAGCTCAATAATCTGTCTCTTTCAATAGGCTTATGATAGAAGCTGCACCCACCATTCGTACCACCACAGCCACCACCTCAAGTCTGCTGTTGCCCAAATGCCACAAATCCCGCCCCAACCCCGGACACATACTGTGTACCCGCCGCTGTGGCTGCATGTGCAACGCAGCTCAGGTAACATGTGAATGGACTAACATGGACAATCCACCCAGAGACAAAGCTGTACATAAAACCCAAAGTGGCACTTCTCCTGTAGATAATGTACAATATCTTCTTTTTTAATTTTGTACCAGCCAAACTGCTGATATTTATAACTATTGCCTATTTATGTACAAACTGTTCTCCTGTACATACTCAGCAGGCGGTTGAAATAAAAATCTTTTGCAGCATAAAAAGCTCAGGAGTGTTGTTTCTGCTTTTTATCAATCTGCTTCGTCTCACAGTACAAACAGGAGTGTGGAGGAACCTGGTGATAATGTGATGACGTGTGTATCATATTTAATGCATCAGTTTTTGAGACCTCTACATCATCAGTGTGATTTGTCTTAACTGCAAGCCCGTTATATGTTTTCATAATAGCCAGGAAACCTACGCCTTCTTTGGGTAAACTGATGGGCAGCAGGGGGCGACTCTGCTGGGTGTGGAAGAGTCAGCAGGGAAAGCAGCCCTCTGGTTCAGTGACCTCATTGAAACTCTTTCCTGTGGGCTCAGTCAATAATTTCAGGTCATACTGAATAAAAAATTATGTTAATTTTGTAAATTATTGGTCACTGAGTGAGAAAAGAGGCTCATTAAGTGAGCAGTCCTCCATCAGGCCTTCACCAGCTAGTGAGTTACACTATGGTGGCTGCGTCTGTCTTTTATACTGTGTGTGGTTAGAAATTAAGTGGAAGGTTTTTAAAGTGTAGATTCAGCAGAAAGAAAAAATTAGTCTTTTGGATACTTTTGATGGAGATGAACAGTCAGGTCCAGAAGTATTTGAGTGGTGGCACTTTTTTTTTCCTTTTGAGCACCACCTCAGTGGATTTGAAATCAAGACTTTCAGCTTTAATTCAAGGGGTTTAACAAAAGTGAACCGTAGAAGAATTACAGTCATTTTTGTTCACAGTCTGACGTTTTCAGAAGTTCAAAAGTAACGGACAACAGGCAGTTTTGTGCCCAGGTGAGGCTGCCCATGAAACTAACCAGATAAAAGCTTTGGAGTTGATTCCAAGTGTTGTTCTAAGTGCATTCAGTATGAGGTCCAAGAGCGGGAGGCCATCATTCAGCTGAGAAGCCAAAATAAGCATATCAGCATATAAAGACCATATTATTGTCCAAATACTTAATGGACCTGACTTTATAGTCTTTTTAAAGGCTGTAAAATTTAGTGTTTAAGATCAGTAACAATGGTGACTGTCCCTTTTAATCTACCTAAAAGTGATAAAAGTTGTAGTTTTCTTTAACAGTTTTATTGGCTTTACTTAATTTAAATTGAAATTTGAGCAATATTTCCCCTTTTTACATATACGAGGATCAAAAATGACTCTTTAAATCTGACCAGCTCCCTGTTTTTATTCTTGGATTACTTCCATATGAGCAGCATGGACTAATAATCCTCATTTGTCTCAGAACTGGCCCTTGGTGCAGCCTCTCAGTTCATCCTTCGTCTGAAACAAACTGTTTCAGTTCAATTCAATTCAATTCAATTTTATTTATATAGCGCCAAATCACAACAAATGTCGCCTCAAGGCGTTTATTATTCGTTGTTGCCTTCGTTGTTGCCTTCTTTGTTACAGCAAAGCATTTCAGCTCCTTTTGAAGTTCAAAGTAATCTTTATTAAGGGTATCTGCTCTCGCTGACACCATGAAGAGCCAAGATCAGAAAAACTGTGTCAAGCTTTGCTCTTATAGGGATTATAGGGAGGAAAAATAAGCCAAACACAGCATTTTTCTAGTTTTGTTAACCACTAAAAGCACTTAACATATTAATGTGGTGCACTTTACTGAACAGTTATCGCACATGCTTGCACTGCAGCTTTGAGCCTCTGTTATGTATTTAAACTCTCATTATTTTTTACATTGTGTGACTTATGTGTTGTTGTGATTGTTGGCAGTAGGCCTGCCACATGTTTGCTGATTGCTCATATTCTGTGAAATCTGTCTTCTATGTTTACATGCAGGTAGATTTAGTTGGGCTAATTATTAGCTGTAAACGTAAAGATGTCTTCCTGTGCAATCACTGTTTTTTCTTTGTGAACGCCAATGTGTCTTTTGCCCGTCGCCTCCGCCCAGTGCTCGTCTCCCGGCGTTCCCTGGCTCTGCTGTACGTGCCCTCCCGCAGCAACCATTTTTAGAGAAGGTAAAGTCATGTTTTGTCTCCGCGCGGACTCGAGGAAGTTGGCTGTTTTCATTTGCTGGTATGATACCCAAAAAAAGCCTCCGGTACATGATGCCTCCTCATTGTAACGGTGGGGGCATCGCCTCCTGAAACATTTTGATTGTGGCTGTGACTCCAACACACAATTGCTCATTCTCATATCTGATTTGACATTTGGTTGCTGTTCCAGCCGTGTGATCTGCTTTCCTCTTTGGCTTGAACAAGGTTTTCTTTCCCTTTTTTGGGTTGCACATCCAGCCCACTGCGCACACACGTTGCTGCTGAGTGTAATGTATTTTTAATTCTGCAGGGGAGAGGAGGAGAGGAGGAGGAGGAGGAGGAGGAGGAGGGCTGTGAATAACTGTGATGGAATTTAGTCAGCATTCTTGTGGGCTCAAAGGGACAAAGGTCTCGAGTTGTTATCACCTTGTTTTTTGTTATTTTATTCTTTAATGGCTGAGAACAGAGCCTGTGACTGCGGCTTTGGTTTCCACTCATCAGCCGCAACGACCAATCGGAGAGAGAGGCTGAGGTGAGCTGATAAGAAGTCAGCGGCCGCTACGGAGGCAGGAAGTGTTTCATAAGAGGCCAGGGAATGTAGCTGTGGTATTTATGAGTGTTTGATGGATGTTTGGTAAACTCGGGAGCAGAAACAATGATGTTTATGCTTTTAACTGACCTTAAATCCACTGAAATTGATGGATCGATGTATTATTACAGGGCGTCACCCGGTACAGCACATAAATACAAGCTTTTAATAAATCGTTGCAAAAATATGTGACAGATTGGGATTTCTTTGGAAACTGTACAAAGATCATCCACCAGCAACGTATGGAAAATACCTCTGGCCTGTCAGTGCTTGGAATTTGCAAGACTTCTGTCCTCTCGTATCTGAGAGCAAGACATTAGCAACCGATCCTTTGAGTCCTGTTTGCTGTGACGAGTAAACCATGTGCAAGGATGTTCAGGTAGGTGACATCCACATGTATGGCAGGACCGAGAGTTTTCTTATATCTGTGCCTCTGTGTCTCCTCCTGCCAGCACAATCTCAATCACTCTCAGTGCATGTATTGAAGGATGTCTCAGTTCCTGCAGAGGACAGGGGAGGCTATGAATAAGGATGCACAGGTGAGACACAGCACACAGCTTGTCCTTTTTATCTTTAAGTTGTTTCATATCTTTAATGTCAGAAACTGAATGAACAAATCATCCTGCCTTTGACGTTTGTCCTTAACAGGGTTGTGGGAGGGGGGGAGAGGGGGGAGCTGGAGCCTATCCCATCTACCTTAGAGCGAGAGGAAGGGAACACGTGGACAGGTCATCAATCTGACAGCCTGAACAGAGAAGCCCAAACCTCCCTCTCCCCAGCCACTTCCTCCAACTTATCCAGGGGAACACCGAGGTTGAACAGCTCCTCCAAGAGAGACACCCAGGAAACATCCTAGTCAGGTGTCAAAACCACCCGAACTGTCCTCCTTTACTGTGGAGGAGTAGCATCAATACTCTGATCTGGGCTCGTCACCCTGCCTCTAAGACAGAGGTAGGATGAAGGCCAGAAGGTTAGCTCAGGCAGTTCACATGCACACTGTGGTTTGGGTTTCAGTGTGTTGCCCAACATGCAAGCACAGGGAGCCAGGGATTGAACCACCAACCTTCTGATATGTAGACAGCCTGCTTAAACTCCTGAGCCACAGTCGCTCGGGATGAGGTTACCTAGGCAACCAGAGCCTGGAACACACTATTGACTAACCATCAGCTACAAAGTGATGCTCAACGCCATTTGATCACTGATATAAATAAATTAATGACAGGATTCATTATTTTTTTTATATCGATTCCACAGGTCACACAATTTGAATGAACTGAACAAAGTCTGTAGCTCAAAGTGCCGAGCTCACAGCTTTCTTTTTGCATCAGCATTTCTTTATAGTGTCAACAAAAACTGAGTGATAATATTTTTCTTGAGGCAGTTCAGGCTGATTGATTCATAAATCAATAGTTCATTAAATGTGAATGCTTTCAGCAGCGTGTACTCAATTGATATATTCTAAAAGAAAAAGAGGTTTGGAGGTGCTGTTTTTAAAGGTTATTGGACAGTAGATTTACTGGTCCAGCCCTCATGAGACCAAACTGAGCTGTATGTAGCCTGAACCAAAAAAACAAAAAACCTTTGACACCCTGGTCTTAGATAAAAGCAACACTGACACAAAACACAACACAAAATAACGCTGTGGAGCCCAGTGGTGGGCCACGGTTCCAGCGACAGTCTGTGATGATCAGCCTGCTTTAGACTTTATAGACTTTTAAATCACTCCACACCATTGTCTGGAGTTACATACTAAACGAAACTAACAGCCTAAACACACAGCTTCTCTAATAATCCTATAAAATCTAATGTTTAAAAGTAGAATGGGAGACAGAGGCTTTAGATTTCAGATTCAGGAGACAGACACCATCTCTACTTTTAAGATTAGGCTGAAATTTTTAAGGCTGGAACATGTGACCCTGAATCCTTCATTAGTTGTGCTGCAATAGGCCTAGACTGCTGGGGACTTCCCATGATGCACTGTTTTTTCTTGACTCATTATGTTTATGCATGACTCTGCATTCAATAAACAGTTATTATTTTTCTCTAACTTTCTTCCACAGTGGGTTTTTTTTTTCTCTTCCTCACCCACTGGTCACAGCAGATGCTGCCCCTCCCTGAGCCTGGTTCTTCCTTCCTGTTAAAACGAAGTTTTTCTTCCCCACTGTTGCCAAATCAAAGCCAAAATGGGTTTGTTTGATTGCTGGGGTTTTCCCTGTATTACTGTAGTGTCTTAACCTTACAGTATAAAGTGCCTTGATGTGACTGTTGTTATTATTTGGCCCTATATAAATAAAACTGAATTGAAAAAAAGGGTTAATCTTTGTTAACATTAAAGCAATACTTTATAAATAACAACTGTTAAATAACATTTCCCTCCACTTGGCCTACAACATATAATTTCAAATGAAAACTTGTACGGTTATTCAATTTCTCCTTCAATGACTTGCAGCTGGAACCTTTAAAAATAACTCAGGAAGCCTGGGGACTGTTTTGGCCCAAACACCCTTGGGAGAAAACAGGAAGGTAAGAAACAATCTTGTAGTCAATATAGTCACTCATTAAGGAATAAATTGGTTTTGCTACCCCTTAGGATAAAAAATCAGGTAAAAATAAATAATATATTAATATGTTCAATTAACCGCAATTGCTATACTGTTTCACCAGTTCACCAGTACTGTTGAGACGCTGCCAGTAAGAAAACATCCAATAAAATTAAAGAAAATTAAATAAAAAAAGCATGTCAAACCTCTTTGTGTGAGCACATTTTATACAAATAGTGCTAGAAGTACCCATGTGTAAACATATACTGGATAAACTAGATGATACGGGGTGTACAGAGGCACACAGACTGTACGTAAAGATGGCTGCATGTTGTTTACACTTTGTCCAAACAAACCTTCTTTGCATCATCAAATTATTTCACAATGAAGCCAGATTCCTGAGAAATGCCCCCTTCGCGCTGACCACCGAGCCACTTGCTGCTATTGTCTTATTGTTTCCTCCACGGGAAATACTCAAGACTTGAGCGTGAGTGCAGACGAGGGGATTGCATGCTTGCTTTGAAAGAAACACCCTTCCAACAATGGCTGGCAGCGGGCCTAGTCTTTTGACCCTGCGGATCACTTCACATTATTGACCTTGCCTTTGTGCTGCCTGACTTGACTCCAGCTGCTCATAATGTACAGTATATAAAGCGCAGACACATACAAACAGTTTATGAGGCCAGTCTCCATCGGAGGCCCGGCCCGCTGTCAGAGCAGCGCCGGCCGTCTGGATGAAGCTGTGATCTCTGTCTGGGTTTACTTTAAGATAGATCCTCATGGACTCTAATATCCTAAACATGGAAGAAATTCTCCAGCAGGGACCACACAATGAAATCCGAGTCGGGATGTTTACAGTCTAAAAAAATGGCAGAAATCTATGTCACGCCTTTATAGTTTGGTTTTTGTGCTGTGATTTCAAAGAGGCCATTCGCCGTTTTCAGCTGTATAATGATCCTTTTGATGGATTTATCAAAGCAGAGCAGCGGCTGGTCGCAGCAGGTGATGGAGATAAACATATTCTCGTTTCTAAATTAATAACTGAACTATAAAAAGGAACAAATACTGACACAGCCGAGGATCACTGAAGTGGCAAACACTTACAATACAAACACTGAAGTTTAAACAGCGGTTTAAAAGGGGGGAAAATGGCAGGTTGAAATGCCACTTATGGTGGAAGTGCAGGCTGTAATTGAAAGAGGAGTGGAAGTTCAGAAAATGAAAGGTGAAGTGCTGAAAAGAAATCAGAGGCAGTTTATTTATTCACTAAATGAACAAAAGCATTGGCCCACACCTCTTAATCAAATTTGGGTAATTTCAGTCCCTTTGCCACAGGTGTCTATAAAAGAAAGCACCTGGCTATGCAATCTGATTTAAAAGCATCTCTGAAAGGTCGTTCTCAAGAGCTCACTGAACTTACACTCAAATAAGGTGTAATAAAATGCAGTCATTTTGAGAAAAGTCCTAGACAGTCCATTTGCAAAGTGGAAACGGTCACCGGTGTTCTGCTGCATAATAACTGCAGAGCTCCAAACCTCCTCTGACATTAACATCAGCACAAAAACTGTGTGCTGGGAGCTTCATTGTCAAGCAGCTCCTGTAGGTGTCATCTTCAGCATATTGTTCTCACGTTACTTAGAGTTGAATTCTATGTAGATAAAACATAATAATGCTTGGAATAACCCAAACCCAACCCAGAATTAATGACCAAAGGCCAAGGCAGTCAGTCCAAAAAGAGAGGGAGAGAGAGAAAAAGGAAAACGTGCAAGGTCGAGGTTGAACCCGAACACAGAGAACATCTGCAGCACAGCAGCAAGTATTAACAAACAGTGTGACGGGGACCCACTGGGCTGATGTGGGAATGACCAGCAGGGGGTTAACAAGACACAGTCACCAGCAATCAGGCAACTACGGGAAGACAGACAGGAAGCAAAAAAAGTTACTTCAAAGTAAGAGCCATAAATATGGACACCAAACAAGATGTACACGACAAATGGAACAAAAGGGATGGAAACACAAACACAGTGTGAGACAGAGAAAGGCATAGATGACACACTGTGGAGGCCACTCATACTAAATGACTGTAAACATAGAAACGAACCAAAAAGACAAGAAAACAAAACCTGATGACTACAGAAAACAGAAAATGAAACTGCAAGAGAAAACCAGAACAAAAGAAGACAAAAGAGGAATCCAGAAAATATAATAAACACAAAACCTTATATACGGGAACACCAGGAGAACCCAAACGGGAAGCAAAACTTTAGTTTGCTGATATTTCAAAACAGACAACAAGGACGGTGTTTTACCTCAGCGAACTTTTTTTAGTGTTTAATGGGACAGCAGCTTCTACTTTAAATCAAATTATTAGCATGTCAATTGTGATTTTAGGTGGTTGCCAGGCAACATGATAACATCGTATCATGCACAATTCCCATTTTATATACATAAATTGCAGGTTATTGTTGTTCAATTAAAATATGTGACATGATGCTTTTATGCTGCGTTACAGGTGCCAGATAGGTGATTTTAGCCTGTTGGTAGGTGGTTGCTAGGCAACAAGAGGATGTTAGAATATATGATCTAGATGTTTTGCGAGATCCCGAGTTAGTTTTGCGAGATCTCGCAAAAGTCTGTCTTAATCTTTTTTTCTCCCATGTCCCCTGCGGGGCTCCGTAGTTTATTGACTAAACCATAAAACCTAAAAAATATTAAAAGAATAGATTTGACTGCAGTTTTTAAAATAGTTTTATTATTTTGTTCTTTTTACTTTGGCCAAACACGCAGTGTTTATAAGATTTTAATGGATGAATTTGATTCGATTTGACCTGCTGAAAGTAAAACCGTATAAACAGTGGACGGTTTAAGAGTGAAGGTGGATGAAGGCTTCCTGGAATTTTTAACTGGGAGTGAGAAAGCTCGATGCGTCAGCAGTTAAAGGACAGAAAGCGTCAATTTTAGTGACAATAAGCAACAAATGTGGGGGAAGTTGTCAATTAAAAAAGGAGTAAAAGATGAAAGCAGATAAAGTGCAAACTGAAATAGAAATAATCAAAAGATGAAGCAGTAAAGACAGCTAAAATAAAAGCAGTGAAAGTGATCATTAGTCATCACTTTCTGACTTTCTGTTTGTTTATGTGGAAGAAGCAGCAGCCTGTGGGTTTCTAATTATAGGTAACACTTGAGCATTGTTTCTTATCATCATGCTTTGCAGACCGGGTAACCTTTAAAGCAGCTAAAAGTAATCAGCTACAGGAACGTTTAAAAGAAACCACCTCTTCCTGTCTTCGGGACAGTTTTTCACCCCCTGACTTTTTTATTTTATTTTAAATGATGATGACAATGTGGAAGAAAAGGTCTTTTTCTTCACCCCTATTGTTCCTCGGAGCGTCGGCTCGTCACTCCCATTGTTTCTCCTCTTTGAACAATGAGGAACAACCTCCCCCTGCCACGTCTCCCAACCGCCGGGTTTCTCTTTAGCGATGATTAGTTTCTGATGTGAGACCATTGTCCTGACCAACAGTGGTCGCGTGTGAGGGACAGTGTGACAAATATACAATAACACCCCTCGCTCTCTGGCTCTGTCTCCAGCAGCAGACAGGAAGGACTGCGAGCTTTCATGATTGACCAGAATCCAGGAAACTCTGAAAATCACAAATATGGGGATGTGTTATTTAGGAAAAATAGGACAGGAACTTTGTGTACCCAAATTTTTCAGTACACCTCTGATCTCTCACAACTAGCACATTCACATTTTCTAAAAACATCCCTGTTGCATCATCAAATATCCCAAACAAAGTAGTTGATAACATTCAGCCTGCCATTCCACCAACTATAATCTGAAAATAAACACAAACACTGGTCTTATTCTTTATTATTATCTCAAACAAACAGTGCATTAGTCCACCTGTCAGTGTTTTGGAGCTGTAAGCAGCAATTTGTAAGGATCAAGGGCCAAATAAGGAGCAAACTGAATCATTAAAGACCACAGGTCCTGATTCTGGAGGATAAAGGTGATTTAGTCAAAACAGACCTGAAAAAAATACTTAAGAATCTACAGAATGATCACTTTTAAATTAACTAGAAACTACTACTTATTTACAATGTAATTAAACATTACTTAATCTCAAATTAAGAGATTGATCTGCTTGAAAACTACAAAACTGAGAATTCAGAAGTGATTTTTTTCAGTAAACATTTTTTAAGTCTTGCACCACTGCAGACAACCAGAAATGGCTTTGGGTAGTCATGGTGGCAGTTATTTTAAAGCACTATCTTAATTATCTTTGACTTTGGAATTCCTTACCCCCTGACCTCAGAAATATTAGTTCATTCCCTCTTTTTAAGTCCACCCTCAAAACTCATCTGTTTAAAATTGCTTATGTTTAAACCTCTGTATGCTCTTAACTTTTATCTGTTATTCTTATTATTGTGTATATTTCCAGTTTTTGTGTTTTTATCTGTTGTACAGTGTCCTTGGGTGCTTTGAAAGGCGCTATTTTTAAATAAAATGTATTATTATTATTATCTTTAATTTCAGTGATCACCAGGCACATTTGGTAAAATAAAGATTAAAAAGTTTGCTAACATTATCTCAATATGTTAGCAAACTTCTCTCTGGAAGTTACAAAAATCCAACAGATTTCCATTGCAGGATTATGAAAAAACAGTTGTAGGAACCTTTAGAGTCCAAATGCAGAATTCATTTGTCGTTCTCCCTAAAATCCACAAGAGGGCAGCATAGCATGTCTTACAGAGCTGTGGTCTGCAGTCCAGCTCTGACTTTTCTCACCCGCTGGGACCCTCACAGTGACTCATCCTCTGTGCAGCTGGGACTGGCAGCTGAGTCACACAGCTCATCGCTCATTTAGCCAGTCAATATCGGATCCAGGCGGCGATGATCTCCTGTAAATCGAGGCATTATCCTTATAGTCACCTGTGGCACTGTGCTAACTGGAGTATAAACAGAGGGGGTGGGGCTGATGCAGTGGTTCTATGGTTTATTATTATGCTTCTTTTTTTATGCCACAAAGGTATATTTCCACTAAAGCCTAATGCTCATATTAACTAGATACCATCACCACATAGCACATTTGACTGACTGGGACTGAGGTGCCCGTCCTGTCATAATAAATGCTAACGAAAAAAAAAAGAAGAAAAAAAAAAGCCCCCCCAAAACCATTTGATTGACAGGTAATTATCCATACTGGCTTGTCCTGTGAGGCCTCCTGAGGGGCTGCAGTCTATTCCACCTGACAGGTGGCGTACCTGTCATCTGTCAAACAGAGAGAGGGAGCTGTTATTGTCTTAGAGTAGCTGCTTCATCTGTGCTGAAATCCACACAGAAGGGAGGGAAACATGCAAACTCCACAAAGAGATGCCAAAACCCATATTCAATATACATTTTCTTCCTGAATTTATTTGTTAAAGCTTCTTTTAGAGTTAAAGTGGGCCTGTTCTGCTTTTCCTTACTTTCTGTTATATGTATATGTTGTTATAATTGTCCACTCTCAGATTAAACATAAGTAAAGTTTCGATAAAGACGGCAAAGTGCATCTAATCCACTCGAGTTAGAGGTGGATGTATCAATCCAAATATCGATAATATTCACAGTCTGATCCTTATCACCTCCAAATTTAAAGAGCTGATTGGTGATTTTGGAGGGGAGGCAGGTCAGTGTCTTCACTTCTCATCCATAGCTAGGTTCTTTAGAGGATTTAGAATAGAATCGCCCCTTATTGTCATTTTACCTGTATAACAAAATTATAAGTGCTCTACGCCAACTTTGCAGGATTAAAATATAAATAGTATGACAGCAGGAATAAATAGCAAACAGGAGAGATATATACAGTCTAGAGGAATATATGCAAAACAAGAGAAAGGCACACATTGGACAGCAAAGTGTTTGGAAACAGTACAAAAAGACTTGGTCTGAGTATTGAGTCTGTATGTGAGTGGCCTGAGTGATGTGGGTTACTCAGACCATGGCTCATTGGTGAGGTGGGTGGTCAGGTGTGGGGTGTGTGGAGGGGGGTAGTGTTTGTTAACAGTCCGAATGACCCAGGGGAAGAAGCTGTTTTTGAGTCTGGAGGTGTGGGACTGGATTGACCTGAGGCACTGACCAGAGGGCAGCGGGTCAAACATGTGGTAGGCGGGGTGCAAGGGGTCACCTGTGATGGCCCTGGTTTTCCTAAGACAGGAGGATCTGATGATGGCCTCCACGAGTGACAGAGGGCAGCCAGTGATTTTTTGGGGGAGGTGTTCCTGTTCCTGTGCAACCTTCCTCTTCTCGGTTGTGGCCCGAGTACCAAACACCCAGGCAGGGGCGGTAGAAGGCCAGCAGCAGATTCTGGTAAAGGTTATTTTTCCTCAAGATGTGGAGGAAGTGCAACCGCTGCTGGGCCTTCTTTACCAGGGCGATGGTCTTGTTGGTCCAGGTGAGATCAGTGGAGATGTGGGTGCTAGAAGGAAGTATTTGGGCCAGAAACCGGTCTCTGTCATGGGTCTTGAACACTAGTCAACATCCTCTAGCAGCTAAGAAAATACGGGGCAACCTGTAGATCTGAGCTAGCTCTCTGTTCTGTGATGATGAGCTATAGCAGCCTATCTGAGCTGTAGCCGCCTCTTGTCCAACCACTGCTGCTGGCCAGTGTGACCAACCTGCTGCTCAGAGGGGCAGCCAATCAGAGTAAGTGCGCTTAAAAGAAGGGTGGTCTTCAAAGGACAAAATAAATAAGAATACAAACAATATGCTACAACAGCACATAAACGACCCAAAAGAGTCAGTTACAATCATAAAAAATAAATAAAATCACATCACATGAAGGAAACCCCTTAATTTTCCCACTTCAGACTTGCCCACCTCACCTGGATGACTATTACAGGGTAAATAAATTGAAGTAATTTTGCGGTAAAATCAAAACCCATACTGCTCAATGCCAAATTTTCCCACTTGATGACTTCAAGATGTATGCCGAAGTGGAAACTGACATTTGAACGTCTACTATTTAGCAACAGGTTTGTTCCCAAAGCCTCAAACTTGCAATCTGTGAGATTTAAATTCTGCACAGCATGAGACACCAATAGATACTTAGATCCTTCTTCCAGAGTGGACAAGCATTTGCTTCTTATCAGACTCAGACTCCCAGCTATTTTGGCCTTTCCCTTCTGATCATATCGTAAGGACAACACAGCAATTCTGTACTTAAACTCCACTGCACATCTTTTTAAGCCCATCAGCTTATGTAAGTTTTGGGAATTGAACCAGCCACCATGTTGTCTTACTCTGATATATTTCAACAAATCTCCGGAAATAGCTCCTATCTTTCCACCCATTTATTTTCATTGCTTTCTCAGACTGGCAGAAGCGATGTGGAGTTGTGATAAGAATCTCCATCAGATGCGGCGTGTGTCTTTGAAGATGACACGGTTATAAACACTGAGATGGTAAGACAGGGCATGTCTCAGCTGATAGCATCACGCTGCTCACTGAGCGACTGTGTCAGATGCTTCTCAGATACAACACCAAAGGATTTCCTCCTCCTTCCTCCTTGCTGCTCTGTTATGTAATGCGGAGCGCCTCGAGCCAAATCAATGTGCTCTAAACAAGCTTCATCCTCATCAATAATGGATTCACGCCGTAAAAGTGTCAGACGTCCCTGCTCTTCAGGACCACTCAGCCTAACGCGACGTCCCACAAGAACAGTTATGCAAGAGCAGAAAACCTTCTACGAGCTTTAAATGTTTGAGTGTGGACGCAGAGCTGCTGTGCGTCTGCAGCTGTGGACACATGACAACACAAAGCCTTCCACCTCTTCATCCGGACTCTCTGCGTCATTTTTGCCTTCTTGTATTTCCTTTTCTCGCTGTTCTGTTTACCTAAGCATGCCGGCACGATAGCGTGTTAGTAGACTGTAGGTGTGAAGCAAAGCTTTGCCGAGATGCGTACTCGCCACCAGAGGGCAGTGTTATAAACATGTGAAACGACCAGAGATGTGGACTGCACTTATTTCCGTATAAGCAGTTTTGCATCGTTTAGCTTATTATTCTGCAGTCTTTGTAAACACTGCATGGTATTTGCATTTGCTTCTGTTTGTTTGAGACGCATTTGGCCCTCTTTGTGCTCCTTTTATATCTCTTTACCTTCATTTTTTATCTTTTTGTGCCATTTAGTTTCTTATCGTAGTCAATTTGTCTATCTGTGGGATGGTTTTAATCTCTTTTTGGTCGTTTTGTGTTTCTTTCTGACACTTTTGTGTCTCTTTGTAGTCATTTTTCATCTTTTGTGGTCATTTTGTGTTCTGCTGTGGTCATTTTTCATTTCTCTGCATTCAATTTGTTTCTCTTTGTGTTCATTTTTTGTCTTTTTGTGTTATTTTGTTTTTCATTGTGGTCATTTTTCATTTCTCTGTAGTCAGTTTGTATCTCTTTGTGTTCATTTTTGTCTTTTTGTGTCATTTAATATTTCTTTGTGGTCATTGTGCGTCTCTTTGTCATCATTTTGTGTCTCTTTGTGGTCATTTTTCATCATTTTGTTTTCATTTTGTGTGCTCAGGCATGTCCCTTTGGCTCGACCTCTGTGTGGATAATTCAGTAAAATGCCACAGATGAACCAGTCTTGTCTCCAGAATAGTTTGCACAATGGTGGACCCCTATCAGCCCTCTGCAGACCTGCCTACTCGGACCCTCAGTCTTCCTGCCAGGCCCGGGCCCTGACATTTTGATTGAGCACACAAGGTCGATGGCGGTAACAAGCCACAGCTGAGATGTCGCTGCTGATTTGGGCTTCGTCTGGCACCCTGTGACTTTCAGCTGGGGCATTTGTATCCCCATCATTACTCTCAATCCGTTGGCTGGGACGCTTTCCTTTCAGGCAATGCTGTGCTGGAAGTAAATGCCGATTAGCTCTGTTGTAACGAGCAGGAATGTGACAGCGATGTTCTGGCAGGTGTAAGCTGAGCCTGCAGGTTGCTAAGCACAATGAGAGAGTTTCGGGCAGGTGTAGCATTATGTAATAAAACCTAATGCTGGATTCTTGCTGACTGCAGTCTCTTAAAATAGTGACTCTGCACCAAATCTGATCGGTTCTTGTCAGAGACAAAGAAGGGAGGGAGCGAAGTACACTTTACTGTGTGTTTGAACCACAATGAACACACTAAACAGGAAATAATCTGCAATGGTGGAGGAGATGGTACTCAGTTTGTCATTTTTAATGTATACACATATTTGTGCAAATTTAGATGATTTTAAACATCAAGACAGACTCGGTCATGCAGAAAATACGCCAGCATCACACCTCGACATGTGACACCGGAGCTGCCTGCTTTCAAGGGCTTTTTACAGTCCATTTTTATCTCAGTTTGGCCTTAAAACACATTTTTAATCTGTTCTAAACTGGTGGTTTAGACCAGCGGTCCCCAACCTTTTTTGCGCCACGGACCGGTTTATGCCCGACAATATTTTCACCGACCAGCCTTTAAAGTGTCACGGATAAATACAACAAAATAAAACTAGTACCGGTACCGAAAAACAGAATATTTATTCATAACACACTTGAAAAGACCCAGGAAAACCAAGTTAACAATAACAAAAAAACGCTAAAAACCCTGAAAACCATACATTTCACACCCGAGCCTCAACTCTCGTGGCCCGGAACCAAACGACTCCCGGGGGTTGGGGACCGCTGGTTTAGACCACCCACTGCTCTATAATCTAGATAAAAATCTGCAGATGTTTGTGATTGTGCAGATGTTGGCACTGGACAAGAGTTTTGGGTCAGGAAGCTCTCTGGGTTACATGTTTGAGCGGGCTTTGTTAGCTTATAGCTAGTGTGGAGAGCATGAAGAAATACACCCAACAAGCAACTGATAACATCTTAGTCCATTATTAGCTTGTTCTCAGTGTTTGTAAACAGAGGAATAAGATACGATACCTTAAACCAGACATCCATCATTCATTAACCAACAATCCTGGCTATCAGCCCTAATAATATGTCCTTTGTCCTTAGAGTGTATGTGTGTTTGTTGTTCTTTTTTTAGGGGGGGGGGAACTTAAAGTTTTGTTCAGAAAGTCAACTGACCACTTTGTTAGGTACTTATTAGGTAAGAAGAAGTATGCTTGTTGGTCTGAGTATTTTAGACACTGTTGGGATTTTCCCACACAGCCGTATTCATGGTTTACAAAGGATGCTGCGAAAAACAAAAGAAACTCGTTACATCCGAGGTGCAGAAGAGCATCTCTGAACGAACAGCATCTGAAACCTTGAATAAGAATAGCTACAGCGCGAGTATTTTGGCTGAGCAAGTCTGTTCCTTTACAATGATGCCAAAAAGCTCAAATAATCTCAAACTGGTGTCTTGAGCATGAAAATGATAACCTTTGGGATGCGATGGAAAGCAGCAAGGTGCATCTAATAAAGTGGCCTGTCATTTGGATCTCAGCTTCCAGAAAGACATTTAGATACAGATTTATAGTTTATAGAGAGGAATGAGTATTTTCATATGTTATAATTTACACCACAGTGTCATTTCTGTGACAGTCTGACTGATGAGATTACTCTGGAATGAAGAAGTCTCTGCTCTCACTCTGATGAGGCTGCAGTGATATTTTAACATCACTGAACAGATGGGAAATTCTGAGCTAATATACTTTTTTTTTTTTTTTTTTACAGCTCCCTCTTCTTCTAAGAAATAGGTGGTGGGTGGGTGGGCAGAATGTGGGGTAAAAATAAAGAGCAATGAGAATGAGTCATAGCTCCTTCAATCCCAGGCTGGATATAAATACATCCACATAGACACGCGTACGTGCATACGCTTCTCCACGCGTGGCTGACATTACATAAGCTGCAGCGTGGGAGGTGTGATGCGAGGCATGTACAATTCATCAATGTGGGACTGAATTCGGGGGTATCTCGTACATCCAAGTGAGCCCCCCGAACGCATCACCGTAGTTTTGGTTTGATGCACGCTCCTGCGCGGACGAACCTCGGTGTAAAATCAGCGAGTTTAAAGTGACGGCCGACCCCAAGGCTCCACGCCGCGGCACAGAGCTGTTATCAAACGTGACTGAAAAGTGAGGAGAGGGATCGGACTGTGACAGAAGTGGAAATGGAAGGATGCGCTGGAAAAATCCTGGAATGGGGGGCTTATTTCAGTCTGAGTCGATATAGTTTATATTCATATATGAACCACATTCACAGGTTTTTGTTTGGGGTTCTTTTTGTGTTCAATATTAACTTTGTATTAGCTCTAGTCTGGGTCTCCACCTGCTCCTTGTCTACTTTCCATATGTAACAGTCACTTAGATTCATTCAGAATCTGGATAGCTGATATTGCCAGAGCTGAACAATTGATCAAAGAGTCAAAAATTGTTTTTACATCAACTGCTTGAAATTAAGGCATCTGGACTTCTGTTTGGTTCATGAAGATGTACTTTGGTAGAGGTGGTCCTGAGACTAATCATGTGACTTTCATGATTAGTCCAGTTGCCTGCATTTAAGCACTTGAGACTACCATGACTTCGACTACTGAGAACCTACACAGACAAACTGCAATGAAAGCCTTTTGGTAGATGGCTGCGTATCGCTGAGCCTGGTTGAGCCAGAGGTTTCTTCCTGTTAAAAGGGAGTTTTTCCTTCCCACTGTTGCCAAGTTTGCTCAAGTTGGGGTTTTCTCTGTATTACTGTAGTTTTTACCTTACAATATGAAGCACCTTGGGGTTGAATTGAATTGGATAGACTGAACTGAAACAGGATACAAACTGTGGTCTCTGAGTTCACAGCCACCACCAGCTATGCTAATGTCTTTTTCACCCAACCTGCATTTTCACAACTTTGGACTCACCCACTCCTGGGACTGGTGACTTCATTAGCTCACGCCTTTTTGATCTTCTAATTGGACTCAAACTAGTTAACCCAAAGTATAAGCAGTTGCAGGAATGGATGCTTTTCGTTGAGGTCGAGCATAAACAACAGCAGGCGCAGCATTGCACATTATCTGCATAGATAAGTTTTAAGTTAACTTGTCTTGGGCAGCATGTCTTCCCAGCTCTAATGTGTAATGCTGGAAGGTTTGATTATGAACACATTAAACACAGCACATTTTATCTACACACATATATTTGGTACTTTTACAGTAATACACATTCCTGGAATCCTCTCACATGAACAATAAAAGGTGTTGTTATTATTATTTCAGTTCAGAATAACAAGTTTAAAATAAAAACCACAAAAAGGTTAGCGGGTTTGGCAGAGTTTCTCCCAAGATGGAGAACATATTGATATCTGAAGCAACTCAATAAAGCAGGTCTTCTTTAAACTCTAAGACTTCTTCAGTTTTTGTTGACCTGGACTATATTACATTATCTTGAAAGAATTATCAGGTTTCTGTATGTGTAAACTCTGTAATAGTGGATTTTTTGGCAGTGCTGCTGCCCATGTGTTTCTAATAAGGCACTCAGTCCATGTGCATATATACACTTTCACTCAGAGCGGAAAATAACAGACAATACTTTTGATGCCTTGAGAAAGTTGTGGAGCATATCATCGTCTTGTTTTGATTGTGTAACATGCATTTTATGGACCAGATTGAGCCTTTAACACACTATGATTATCGGTTTCGTCTAACCTTTAACAAATCTGTCCGTCATTCTTCTTAACCGCTCGTCCAGGGTCACCGTGTGGCTGGAGCGAGAAACATGGTACAAGTATAATACAAGACCTGAAATTCCACTGATTGATCGTGTTGGTATTACAAGGCTGGTTGGAAGCATGTTTTCCATCCAAAAGCTGCAGCAGAAATCAAGATTCGCCCAAACAAAGCCTTTCTGTGTTTAATTGTTCCAGTTTGTGTGAATTGTAGCCTCAGTTTCCTGTTCTTAGTCTGCAGGAGTGGCACTCAGTCTGGTCTTCTTCTGCAATAGTCCATCTCCTTCAGGGTTTGACGTGCTGTTCAATCAGAGATGCTCTTCTGCATACCTCGGTTATAATGAGTAAAGTTGCTGTTGTCTTCCTATCAGCTCAAAGCAGTCTCCTCTGACCTCTGGCACTGGATATTTCTTATTTTCAAACCAGCCCATCTGACGCTAACAACATCCACATTCGCTTTTCTTTCTCACTCTGATGCTTAATCAGAAATTCAGCAGGTCACCCTGATCTTGTCCACATGGCCAAATACACTCAGGTGTTGTCACATGACTGACTGATTAGAAATTTGTGTTAAAGAGCAGCTGAACAAGTGTACCTAATAATGTGTGATTTGGATGTTGTTATTTTACCCGTTGACATCGACACCGTCAGCTGTTTCCAGGGTGATCACTGAGTCAACGCATCCCACATCTTGAAGAGCTCCCGTTTTCCAAAATCAACAATGTAATACGGACACTTTCCTAAACCTTGGCTTTTATTGAATGCCTGTGAAGACATCACGGCCTCCTGCAGGTTAACATGGCACGCTCCGAGGTGGAAAATCACAAGTCAGTACAAAGTCCCCTGGGACTAGGATGAAAACTACCACAAAGAAAAGGAATTTCGGCTACAATAAAGACTGGAAAATATTTAATAACTGGGGAAAACTGGTGAAAGGAGATTCTTAAAGAGGCTTTATGCTTTTTATCGGTTATTTTTGAGCCTAACAAAAAAGCTGTGGCTCAAAAAAAGACACCAGTTGATGAAGTCATGCCCACTGAAAGCTGAATGATTGCTCGATGGAACAGTAACTGAGATAACACTGAGCAGTTTCAAAGGTTAACAGGTTAAAAATCTCCCACACAAGCATACTCTTTGGCCCACATTTAGTTTGTTGTGATCTGGTCACTCCGACTGCTTGGCTGCTCTTATAATTTTAATTAAATCTCCAAAGGGTTATCTACATAAGACATGAGCATTTACCATATTAAACCATATTTAAATCAGTCCACTATTATATAAAAAATGTGGGTAATTGTTAGAGCAGTTAGTTACAGTGTGTAAGTGTTTTTTGTCCACAGGGGGCATGAGAGCGCTTCAAACCCAGTAACCACTGTATGAATCTGCACTGTAGCTTACTCCTCAGCAGTAAACCCACAAAGCCCACAAATTGTAGAGTTTACATGATCCGGGATGTCTGCGGCACTCTCCTGAAACAGTTTAATTTTTCAATAATAAGACTGAAAAATAATATGTGGTTAAAACGTATCTTCCAGGAGGAAAAAAGCAGAAAAACTTACTTGAAAAGCAGAGTTGCAGCCAGCAGTCGTATCGAGAGAGCAGTAAAGACTGCACTGGGAAAAGCCTGTATTTGATTTTGATTGCAGCTAATTTAGTTAAACTGCATAATGTCCCATGTTTCCAATCCCCAGCCTCAGATTGGAGTGATTTATTACCAGTGAAGATGAAGAAGTGAAATAAGTGTTGCTACATTCAGGAATTACTGACTGAGGAAACCCAGCGCAGAGCTTTAAATCAAACAGTAAACTATTCTGTTTAATGCGTTTAAGGTTTAATGAGAAGACAAACATGACTAAAGAATATAATTAGTGCATATGGCTGGATTACAGTTTGGGAACACCTTTAAAGCCCCTGTTTGACCCTGACAGTTAGAAATGACCCACTTTTAAACATCCTGTTTTTTGTGGGGGGTAAATACTTCATCTCATATGTCAGCAACAGTAACCGAGACGGTTTCATTTCCTCATTAACTTCAGATGACAGTGCGGTGAAAGAATGGAGCAAGAAAACAAAACAAACTAGTTAATCCCAAATTAAATGATACAAATATGTGAAATATGAAGCCGCAGCCAGTGGCTGTTTGTCTTAGCTCGACATGCGGACAGCAACGGGTAGACAGCTCGACTAGTCCGAACAAAATCTGCCAGCAAGGACCTCTAAAACAAACACGTTTGATTAATCTGCACAAGGAAACAAAGTCTGTGCTGGTTTTATGTCGACCTCATTCTGACAGGACCGAGGAAAATTTCTGTATCGGGCTGAGAAGGTCGTTAAAAAGTTGCATATTTTTTTTATTTTTTTGGTCTTTGAATGCATCCTTTTTTATTTTTTAGATACTGATGTTCACAAAAATTAAAAAAAAACAAACAAACAAACAGCTGAGGTCTGAAAAATACAAGCAAGATGATCTATTGCAATGATGTCTTAGTCAAGGTTATTATAGATACACTTTTCTTCTAACGTAAATTAGATTTCAAAATCCTTTAGATTTAAATGAAATACAATTCTAAGCTGGTCATAAAACCATCAGATTGAACAGTTAAACTAAATTATGAATTAGTTTGAGTCTTTTTAGCTTATAGGGCTGAAGGACCGGTGAGCTCGTGCCATGGCGAGGTGTCAGTTCACAGTT
The DNA here is from genome assembly GCF_056152115.1 of Neolamprologus brichardi. Lineage (NCBI taxonomy): Eukaryota > Metazoa > Chordata > Actinopteri > Cichliformes > Cichlidae > Neolamprologus > Neolamprologus brichardi. Next base: position 9,758,668 of record NC_142124.1, on the reverse strand, counting down.
CAAAAGAATCGCTGCTCCCCCATTGGTCAGTTATCACCTAACAGGTCTTCATTCAAATTCTGCTGTCAGTCAAAGAAGTGTATTGAGGTAGTACATCACTGATGTTCTGGTTGAATTTAGTCTGAGAAGGCTTTGGCTCACTGAGGGTTTTTTTTAATGCTCTGAACTTCTTATATCCTGACAGAAAGTAGCTATATTATAATAAAGATAAACTAAGCCTTTCTATGTGTCTTTTGTACACATGTAAATCGAGTTTGCGGTCAATGTGGCAAAGAAAAATACAGATTTTGTCTCAAAAGTCAAAGCTGTGTATCTTTATTTCCTTTCCTTGTCAGAATGTGCGATGTGTTATAGCTTCTGGTGCTGCTTTAGCATGCTGTTGAAAAATGCTGGACATCATTTTGTTGTGTGTTTTTCATGTAACCACAAAGAGATTTCTCAAAGTAAAAGTAGGGACTCTCTCTTTACCGTGTTTGTGTGGATGAAGCCCAAAAGACTCAAATAAACTCAACTTAAAGCTTAACATTTTCAACCAACAAAACACCAGTACTTGCTAGCTTGTTACTTGTTAGCATACAGGACGGTAGCGAGGCTTTATGCCATAATGCTATGCTAGCTAAACAGCTGCAGATTGATTGAGGGTACAAATATCATTGGTAGTTGATTTGACCTTTTTATAGGACATGAGCATTGATAAGAAGCCAAAATGCAGGACTTTGAAGTCAGACGTGATTGGATGATAGAGGTTGGTGTGACATGTTTTTGTTTGCTTGTTTACTTTGTACTCTGATCCCCAGTAGAAAAGATAGCTGAGCTCACAAAAACAAGATCCGAGTTGTAATGAGCAGGATTTATCTCGTAATTTGACACAAATGTCAGACGTTCGGTGCCCCTGCGTGGGTTTGTGGAGAAATGTGAACCCCACAAAGGTCCGGCCTCAGATTCAAGATTTTCCCAAGATTTTATGACTCCATAAATTGTGCTGTGGAGGTTTCCCACTGACCTCCAGGGCTCCCAGCTTCATGCACTGTGCTGCCTTGATGCTCCCCAGGGCCCACACTCACAGGGACAGTGGAGGGTCATTAAAAGCTGTGTGTAACCCATAAATCAGCTCATAGATGAAGTACCAAGGGAGCTGCATCCGGCTCCTCCTCACCGCCTCAGCTAGTGCAGCATTTTCCAAGCAGAACCGCTGGGTTTGCTTCCTGCCCTCTTTTTTTTTTCCAGAGGAGGATCTAAAAGTAGCAACGGCGCAGATGACTTGATCTTTTTTTGTTTTGTTTTTTCAATTATGCTTTTTTCCAGGAAATGTTTTCCAAGCATTCAGAGTTCAAACAAATGGCACTGGGAAGACTTTAATGACTTGATGTCACATGGAAAATGGACTTTTAGAAACCCACGCAAGCTCACTGTACAGCTTTCAGAACTCCCGACTACATAAACACACATTAATTTCAGAAAAGCCTGGGAAAAATATTTGCAGTCGTTTGAAAATTTGGCAAGAGAAGAAGTTTCACTTCAGTGTTTCTATATCTTCTTTTCTTTTTAAGAAAGCAGTCCAGTACTTGCTGTCAGAGGCATGTTTACATCAGCAAATGTGGACGCCGCAGTCAGTGGAGGCTTATTTATACACTACAGTGACAGGTAAAAGTCAAAAAAACACCTTAATAAGGTGTTTGTCCACCAAGCGCCACCAGAACAGCTTCGGTGCATCTGATTCTGATTCGCGTCTATGAGGTTACACACGAGGTCACACATGATGTCACGGTGCCTTTAAAGACGTTGCCTAGCAGCAGCGGACAGGAGACCTGTAAAAATGAGACCGCCACTCATCTAAAAGACCTCAAACTCTGGTGCCCACAGTTGCCAAGATTTATGAGAAACAGAGAGAACAATACTGACAATGACTCAGTGCTCATTATACGTAGGCCGGGCTTAAATGTCCCTGCAGGGATCAATAAAGACATCTTCATCCAACTTCTCCTCATTTCCAAAATGTCAGATAAGGACACTTCACCAGGTTTACCAGGTGTCCTTATTTGTTCATTTCAATTTCATTTTATTCACAAATCAATAAAAATGCAGTTACGATTATAATTTTGCATAAAAACAGGCATTTGTTAACCAGGACTCCACAAAAATCGGTCTAAGAGTTGTTAATAAGGGCCCGGACATCAAATAACACGCATAAAACACAAATGTCTAAAGGTCTCTAAAACGAATCCTAAAATTACTGATGTACAGAACCTGCTGTAAATCTTCAAGGTGTTTTAAACATTACATTACATCACCAAAACCAGCCTGAACCGTTGAACCGCAGCAAAAATAGAGAATCATCAGATCAGGCGCCGTGTGAATTGCAGCCTCAGTTTCCTGTTCTAACTCTGCGGGAGTGGCAGCCAGTGTGATCTTCTGTTACTGTAGCCTGCTTTAAAGTTTGATGTGTGTGTTCAGAGGTGCTTTTCTGCATATCTTTGTGGTAACAAGTTGTTATTTGAGCTGCGGTTGCGGTTTCTAGCGGCCTATCTAAGTGCAGGCTGGCTATTCTCCTCTGGCCTCTTACATCAATAAAGCATTTTCACCCAGAGAATCTCTGTTCATTGCATATTTTCTCTTTCTTGGACCATTCTCTGTAAGCCATAGAGATGTTTGTGTTTGAAAATCCCAGCACCATGGGTTCACCATACCTAAATGCATCTGACTGGTTGTGTTAACGAGTAGTCGAACACCCTCAGTCGCACAGCGTGTTACTGAAGCTGTTGTCTTAAGATCCTTTTGACAAGCGTCTTTTCAAGCTCATCCCAAACCTGTGGACCTAAACTAGAGAAGCTTGTTGCATATCTGGCTTTTAAAGTATGTTTTTGTTGTGAAAATGTGTATTTTTTACCCCAATACCAAACATCTATCAACATAATTTACTGCCTAAGCTTAAAGGAAAACCAAACAGCTACAGAAATGGCAGAATCGACAAAGAAATCGACAGTTTACATTTTCAAACGTAAAATAAAGCTGGAGAAAAGATTAAACGTGGTCAGTGATAATAAACTATTCTTGGAAGGTTCTAGGTTTGAATCCGTCGCCTTCTGCGTGGACTTTGTTGACCCTGTGCTGGTGTGGTTTCTCTCTGGGTGCTCGGGCTTCCTCCCACAGTGCAAATACATGCTGATTAGGTTAACTGGTGATTCTGAACTTGCTAAATGGTCTGGTAATCATTTGTGTTCCCGTGGGGATGCATACCTGAACTCTTTGAGCCAAAGAGATTCACTCAGGTACTAGAAATTTTCCAGTCTTTATCTTACCCGTGTTTCCTTTTATTTGTGGTAGTTTCCAGTATAGTAAAAAAAAAAAAAATCTGTACATCTTCTGAGTTTGTGGTTACTTGATGCAAGTGTCCGTCTTACGGTGTTGACTTTTTATAAAACTCAAAATGTGGGACATTGTCTCAGCATGTGTGGACAGAATTGCTGTGCAGTCCTAAATGAGGCACACCACCTGTTCAGTGTAGCTGCAGACAGTCCTCATCCTCCTCCATCTGTACAACTTCCTCCAGATGCTAACATCTCTGAAGTTTCTGGAGGGTTTTCGCTGCCGTTCCTGAGATTGCCCAGACTTGTTCACAGCACCAGTGTTTACACCTGCCTCCACATGACCGTGTCTCCCTGCACACTTCCTAATGCGAACCTTTGTAGGCTTTTTTTTTTGTTCTCCGTCACTGTGGAAATCAGTGCTAAACCGTTCATCCGGTGAGTCAAAAAGTGAAACTAACGGGGGAACACCATGCACGAAATATAAACAAGAAGGGAAGTGGGAAGGCCTCACAATGAGATCGTGACTCAGAGGAAATCAGCCTTTCAGAATGATCAACAAAGAAACTTTTTCCCCCTCGTTTGAGGTTGTTTCATACAGTTTATGGTGCGCTTTGTTTTTTAAATTTGGTTCGGTTTGGTGGTCAGAAACAGAGCTACTGTAACGTAATGCCGCAAACTAACAGAGATGCACTGAAAAAATACAAAGTGCATGTCATTAGCTTGATAATATGGCCCATTTGAAAGCAAAGGTGAATATTAGACGTGGCAAACCTAACATCAATCGTATAGCTAAACAATTATATTTCAAATTAGATTAAAGAAGATAAGATACTGTCTGATAAGCTGCTTAGTCTAGCATTATCATAATTAACTGCCAGGTGTAAGCATTTCATGCACATCAAGAAGCAGCTGCGAGTCTTCAAATGTTATCCTCAGAGACAAGCTCGTGGGATTAATGGATTAGATGCAAATAAACAACCTGAAGAGATAAAAAGATGATAATTAACCATTAAAAACCCTGATTGGACATGCTATATGCTAAAATGCTATAAACGGCTAATGGACTTTATGAAACAGCCCGTGTGCTTTGGTCCAAACATGCATGTGTAAGTTCTACTTTTACCCAGCCTGATGTGATAGTGCTACAGGTACTATAAAATAATGCTACTTCTGAGAAGTATATTTGCAGTGTGTATGCATATATAAAATATATATGTTCCATTGTTTTGTGACATGATCTAGCCGTTAAGCACAAGTAGTGTACTGTGAATGAAGCAGGATTTACGTTGATATATTCAGGGAAACTCAGGTGTTTACAAGGTTACAAAGACGGCTCACTTCTGTCATGGTAACCTGTGTTGCTCAGGAACAGGTTATGTTTGAGAAAAGAGATCCAACCACTGCGTCACAAATCTGGTAGAATCCCTCGGACCATGACACACGGGCTCTCTGAAGGTAGGTGTTCTCTTTCCCTGATGAGCATCAATAAAAATATTGATGGAACAGTTTTAATCATTAATGTTTCCTTTTCTGTTGGCTGCAAGAACTTATTTTAACCTCTTTTTTTATTGAAAGCAGAGATAAACAGGAAAGGGTCCAGGAAAGACTTTGCAACCTCCCAGGGTCATCCAGGTGAGCTACAGCAGCACTGAGGTTTGCTGCTCTCTAGATATGATCGTAAAACAGAGCACTAATGCCTTTTCTTTAAATTATCCAAAAAGGCTAAACCTTGTTATTGATTTAAATTCATCTTTGATATTGCTCTTTGTTTAACACCACTGGGGCTGCAGCTGGAAGAGTAAGGTAAAAAAAAAATGCCTTATGAACATCTAAGCAGCATGTTAATTTAACTGAGGATCCTGTTGTGTCTGTGATACTGACACGTCTGTTACAAACACAACACAGTTGCCATCTTTTGTTGGCTTCAATTTTTGGCTTCAAATCGGCTAAACTTTGTTAATACTAAGAAAAGCACTTGAAGGACACACACATTCATACACTTTTCCTCTCGCCCTCACACAGCGCTGATTTGTCTGCAGCTGCTGTGTTGCTTGAGCCTGTAGCGAGTGCGTAACCTCTTCATATTTTCCTTGTCTAATAGCTTTATCCATCCATTTTCTTCTGCTTATCCAATCCAGGTCAACGAATGTATTGTAGCTGTCATAAGGCAAAAGGTGGGGTATGTCTTGAGTGGACCACCGATCTACATCTTTGGGAGGGAGCTGGGATGCCTGTTGAGAATCTGTAACCGCCACACAGAAAAGCCCCAGACAGGATTCAACACAGGATCTTCTTGCTGTGAGGTGACAGTACAAACCACTGCACGTCAACCCTAACAACAAAATCAGCTGCTCTGCCATCGACAGACCTGCCTATGTTTCTGATTGGTCAGATGCTGCCAGTGCTACACCTTTATCATGAACCTGAAACCCCGGGTTGACTTCTGTTGTCTAATTTCTGACGTTAGGCCAAGTGAAGCCCCAGTCTTTGGTTTAGTGGTAGCTATGGCTCTGTTTACAAACACTGCTGTCAGAATATATATTTATTTTTTGGCTTCGAGTCCTCTAATGAAGTACAGCCCTCTTTAATATGTCTTTCTGTTTATGTTTGGATGGAATATCTGAGTGTCTTCTCCTGCTTTCCTCTCAAAATACTTTATATATACTGTCATCTGACACTCAAAGCATTTTCCCTCATTAGTACTGCCTGGCCTTCTTGGCTGCTGGGATTTTTCCCTCTGTGGCAACGTCACTGGAAATGTTGACACAACACAAGACTTCTGCTGAAAACACTCTTCAACTTAAGGATCCAGGATTCCGGTCTGGCCTCCCTCACCCCACATCCTACTCGGCGAAGCCGCTGAGATGTCGTCACGGCCCCGGCTCGGTGTCGTGCGCCAGTTTGCAGGTTTGTTTCTGCAGCTGAATGGAAAGTCTGCCAGCGATTCACTGGCAGGGACTCAATAAAGGGCAACAACATCCGAGAGAAGAAGAAGAAAGATGTTGGCCGCACTTTAAAGACTGGCTTAAAAAACATTTGATGTTTTTTTCCTCTGGACTCATATGTGTCCAAGGGAACAGTGAAAAAGGCGAATTTATTTTTCCTAAGGGCTCTTTTTGCAGTTCTGTGGAGCCTGAAGAGGCCACAAATACAGCGCTTACCTCAGCTATATATTTTCCAAGGAGGGCTGTGTTTAACGCTGGCTAAGGTGATTTCTTTGTCACCATGGATTAGAGCAGAGTGAACAATCTCTGTGACATCTTTCCACCGTCAACTCCTCATGCTGTACAATGCTTAAAGTCAGCGTAAAAGGTGGCTTTTACATGAGGTATTTCCAGCTTTAACCAAGATGGTTTGCACAAACATTTAAATAGGTAGAGACGTCAGTTTCTGACCACAGTGCTCGATTACTCTGAGCTGTCTAGCTTTGAGACGCCTATCATGCAATCACTGCGCAGCTCAGCACACCATGATGGATGACATAGGTATACTGAGAAAAGTTCAACTAACATAAACGTAATTTTTAATGGTGAATATTTCTCCACAGAAGTCCAAAAAAACACATGTAGACTGCTTGGGCAAATTACCGTCGGCCTTCAGATATTCTCAAGAGGATAAAGAAACCACATTGTTGTTCCTGCATCCGAGATTCAACTAATCAACCAAGGTTCAACACCCTTAGAGTTAGGGTAAAGCGCTCAGTCATTCAAAGGCTACACTTCCACACTGAAGGAGAGCCAGTTGTGGTGGCTCGGCTATTTGATGCATCCTGGGCGAGATGTTGTGGCGATGTTCTACTGGAACGAGTCCCCGGGATAGACTCAGGACACACTGGAGAGATTATATCTCTTGGCAGGGAACGCCTGGGTGTTTCCTCGGATAAACTGGAGGAAGTGGCTGGGGAGAGAGAGAGGTTTTGGCTTCTCTGTTTTTCATGCTGCCCCCGCAACATGGCCCCGGATAAGCAGAAGAAAATGGATGGATGATAAATATTTTTGGATCTGTGGATGAGACTTTTGGGAGAGTTCAATTAGAAATTGCCAAGAGATGTCTGCAAAAAGCAAGACAATCCCAAGGTTAATTTCTGTTTCTGTGAGACAAATTACCTATTCCACACAGGACCAATCAGAATATTAGCCAAGGAGAACTAATTCTAACTTGATTTAATTATAAAAGATGAACACAGCCACCACGCCATCCACCTCTGGTTCCTGTTATGAGCTGAGCGGTTTTTCCAATTTGGCATTTTGAAAACCAGACGAGTGAGGGATGGATACTCATGTCCACCTTTTATATACAGGCTACATATTGTGTTATTGTCCCTTGTAAGAAACCTAAAGTAGCTCGGTAACACTTCATATTGCAGCCTGTGACTTATTGTGTAAATTCCCAGCATTTGTAATTCTTCTGCATTTGTGGTGCCACTTTCATTACAAAAAAATCCTGATGATGCTAAAGATGTAGGTTAGTGAGTGGAAAAAAGGAATAACAACTGGTGGTTTGAAAGGAAAGCAGAAACAAATCATGCTCCAAGTATCTGTTTGAGTAATGAGTACCTTTTGGGTTGTTGTTTTTTTTTTTTTTAAAGGGGCGGAGGGGGTTTGCTAATTATATCATAAGAAAGAAAGTGATGGGTAGTTTTGGAACATTTTAAAAGGAAGGACACATGCCATCTTTTTAGTGTTGGGACTTGAGTAAAGGAGAAAAATGTACCTTATTTTTATGATGTGTCCTCCAGCTGTTGGCAGCTGTGTGCCAAAGCCTACGATTTCGCAGATTTGGTCCTCTGAAAGTCTTTGGTATTACTATCGAACAGTCTACAGGCTCTAAACTTAAAGTTAATGAGTGTTACTGATTTTTATCCTCACGTACTCTCAGTATCAAAGTTGCTGAACAGATTGCTTCATGTCAGGTCTGAGGTGAATTATGCCTCATATAGTGCTGTGAGTAACAGGAAAAAATACAAATCATGGCATGTAATAACAAAATAAAACTTCCTTCGTGAGCCCGGTTCTGCCAAAGGTTTTTTCCTATTAAAAGGGAGTTTTTCCTTCCCACTGTCGCCAAAGTCATTGATCACACAGGGTCATCTGATTGTGGGGGTCTCTCTGTATTATTGTTGGTCTTCAACTTCAACTTTAATATGAGGCGCCTTGAGGCAACTGTTGTTGTGATTTAGTGCTACATAAATACAGTTAAATTCTTCTAAACACCAAAAGGCAGCACAAGCTGTGGATGTAAAATAATCCATATTGATTAGATAATAGATCAGTTTGCTTACAGATATCATTTTCTTATCCTTACATGTCTTACTCCCTTTATTCTATTGCACAATACTTTGTCACTTTCTAGAATCGCCTGCACTGATAGTTAAGTTATTTATTCACCAGGATATAGTTATGTACATTACTTCGTTAGAGTTATCCAATACTATGTCTTGCACTATCCTACTGTATATTACTGTACACTACTATTCTTATTGTATATATTGTATATCGTATATCTTATTCATCTGTTCCTCTGTCTCTCCTGCTGCTTTGAGCATGTACATGACAAAATAATTTCCCTCGGGATAAATAAAGTTGTTCTTATTCTTATTCTTACATTTAGTAAGTCGTTTCCACAATTTTATTTTGCTTGCCTGATTTATAAATAGCTCTTTAGATTGCATTACATTTATTATTTTTCGTATACTTTTATGGTATTTTATTTAGATTTTTAGTTATTAAGAAGCTTTCTTTAATATAATTTTTATTACTGAGAATTTATTTTTTGTATTATTATTTGTATTTTTTGTTATAAGTTGTGTTTAATCTGTTTGGCCGCTGTGTCACAGGAATTTCCTCACTTTTCAGATAAAATAGATCTTATCTTTGCTGTGTCGGGCAACATCCTGGACAGGTCATTAGATTATCGCACAGCTAAAACAGGGAGGAGGGAGAACCGGTTATGCTCACATCCACGCTTACGGCCATTTAACCAAACAGAACATCTGAAATGAGTATATCAGAGGGACCGAGAGGGACAGTCGATATAATGGACAAAAAACACACAAAGGACATGGAAGGAGTATGTGCAGAGGGTCGGTGTGATCGAGGAGGAAGATGATCTGCTGAAGATGATCCAAAAGGAGCAGCTGAAAGCAGAAGAAGAGGAAGACCATGATAGTGATCCTCAAACTGTGTGTGCTGGTGTGCAGACAGAGGACAACCTCCAGAGTTTACAAGTGAAGCCAACACTGAAGTGACAAAAACTGCAAAACTGAAAAAAAAGATTGAATTTCCATAGAGTCTAATGTTAAAAGTGCAACATCATAGCATTAAAAAGCATGTTTACAGCCTAATAAAAACACTTCCGCCTCAATGGAAAGTTTTCCCTTTCAAAACAACTCAGAGTTGCTAATCGACTTATGGGTGTGCCTTGCTGTTTGACAGGTCTCCTGACTCACTGGCAAGTGAGCTGATCGGCCTCATTCACTGGATTGCTGCTGGAGCCTTTTGGAGCGTGTTAACGGATTATCTCACTGGTATTACGGCTCACTATGGGGAGCAGACCATCCGGGAGATTGTACTTTACTTTTGGTGAGAGAAGTTCTGGGATTTTTTTTTTTTTGTACAGTCTAAAACTTGGCAACTTATTAACAGATATGTGTGTGTCTGTGGGTTACACCTGTACAGTTTATGAATGGAGCTGGAAAATCTTAGCTGATATTTAAGAGTTCCACACTTTATTCCATATAAGGTCAAATCTACCTCCAAAAAAACAACATGCCGATGCTGAAGCTTCAAAATGCGAGTTCAAAACTGGTGGTTAATGTCACCATGGCTGTTTTTGAATACCCTCTCTTAAGGTTTTGAAGCAGTGGTTCTTAACCTTGTTGGAGGTACCGAACCCCACCAGCTTCATATGCGCATTCACTGAACCCCTCTTTAGTGAAAAATAAAATGTGGGGTTTTTTTCAAATTCAAGACATAGATATGTTTTTTATTGGTGCACAAAATGAGCCGTGCATGTCACGGTGGAGGCTCTGCCGAACCCCTGAGACCGACTCACCGAACCCCTAGGGTTCGATCGAACCCAGGTTAAGAACCACTGTTTTGAAGTCATATGATGGCTAATCACATGACCACTAACCATGTCATTGTTTAGACCCTCTGAAACCTTGTTTCTTCCACTGAAAAGAAAAATTCATCCACATCTCAACATTTTCAATTTATACATTTTCAATTTTAAGACAGTAATTCAAAGTTTCGAGTTACCTCTGCCAATCAGGAAGCTCTATGAAGATACATCATTTCCTTGTTACCTGGAAGAAGTATGCTGAAAGCCTCAACTGTCCAACAGTTCGACATGAAGACATTGATCCACACGTTTATGCTGTTATGATTTGTTAGAAGGTATTCAAAGCTGAGGAACCTAGCACCAAGTTGTTCATGTTTGCTATGCATTGGTAGCTCGCCAAGGATGATTCTTCTATAACTCTGCCTTCAAAGTAAAAGTTGCACATTTTGAAGAACACTGGTTACTGCACTGAGACACAACTTTTAGTTCAGAGTTGAACACGCTCCGTTTGGCTGGTATTTGTCAAGTGTTTACAGAAAGGTCGACGTCTTCCATGCAAACTACAGGCAAACGCAGCAATCCGCTTGCAACCACCAGAAACTATTTTCCAATAACCACTTCTCCCTTGCAACTGGTTATTATGCATAACAATTAATCGTTATCACATTTCAGCTCCCAATGAAATCTTCACTGCATAATCTACTGTAAGTTTTAAGCTCTCATTGTTTGTATTGTCACTGCTGCAGTCCAACATCATCTCTTATTTAAATAAGCAGGAAGGCGATAAAATTACCAAGCCAAATCTCTCTAGACAGACTTATTACAAACAATTTTTAAAATATGTCAGATGTGATCAAAACTTTGAGAAGCCCGACTCCGTGGGGAGCGGGACCATTGTAACCTGGAACAGAAGCCTTCTTGCTGAACTGTCAGACGTGAATGGCGCTTTGAGACAGTGCTGAGAGCTGAGAGAGTACTCAGTGCTGTACCTTTCAACACAAAGAGACAGCTCTTATGTGGGGAAGTCTGTTATTGTATGGCTCAGGAAGCCAGGAGTGCCTCCCTGACCTTGAATTCATCTGGCTGAGCTGATTGCTTACACACAGTAATGAAAGCTGACACACACGGTTGCCATTCACCCACTGACAACACGCGCATTGTACGGGTCGAGAGCTTACATCACTTTTTCTTTTCTTTTCTTTTTGTTCTGTTGGCTGTGCTCCGGTTAAAAGCCATAAATAACAGGACTGTTCCTGCACAGGTAGTAAAATGTGGTGAATGTTTAATTTGTTTATCAAACAACACCGCGGTGAGCCATCATAGCAGAAAGACGTTTCTCCTCCGGGTGACTGTTAAATATCTCTTAGGAAGGAGGATTTCCAGCCACCAGAGAGAGGCCGTCTTGTTAGTAGCGTGGAACGCCATGGATGTTAAGTCGTGCGGTCCTGTTAGTCCAAAAAAGTGTGTGTACGTGTGCATGTACACATGTGTGTGTCCAAAGTCTGGTTGGGTAGGGAAGGGGTGGAGTCCTGGTGTTGCCGTAGCAACAGCCTCAGTTATGTAATATCATATGATGTGTTGTAAACAAAGCTTCCAGCAATGTGCACACCCCACCTTTTAGTAGTGCTGTGGAGGATACAAACCAGTGAGTTACATTTAAAACCACTCGGCTGTGCCCAAGGATCCTGCATGGACACAAATTAGTCTGAGAACAGGTGACATTACAGCCTCAAAATTTGCCTTTTACAACTATGCATGCCAACTCTAATTGAAAAATCCTGAAATGTAGATGGAATCGTTTGCACTCTGCTTCCTGACTCTGTAATGGTGCTCAAGTGGAAAACCTGTCCGGGGTGATATGTGTGTGACGCACAGCTTGTCTCCACAGGACAGCCAGGGAGCCAAAACCATTGTACTGTAGTTGTATAGGGTGTTTATGTGGAAATGGGAAGTGTACTGAGAAATGAAGGGGGGGGATGAAAGGACAGCAACCTATAAATACTTCAGCGACATAAATCTTTATCCAAATGCCTCTGTGTGCCAAGAGAAATAGGACACTCAGGCATTCCCTTATGAATACGCTCTTTCTTTGGAAGGTCGCATTCAGTAAATATCTATTTTTGATACGAAGAGAAACAAAGAAAAACATCTCAAGAAACCCCATGAACATGGGTTACAGAAGGACGCACACAGCAGTGCCTTCCCTTTACATAAGAGCCTATTGTTCAGGAGGACAGTTGTGGGCAGCTGTGCTTTTATTTATTTTTTTTCTAGCCACTCCAGGATATTAATAGCCCTGCCGCCATTCACTAACACTGATACAGGAGCAATTGAAGCAGTCTTATTCTTTTAATATAAAGTGTAATCATCCTGCTAGCCTGTCAGAGGTTGATATGACTTGGCAGAGTTTGGGAATGTCAGGGAACTCAAGCTACTTTGGGCTGCTGCCTCATTCACAAGGGGTCAGCACAGCAGTTGGCTCAGCATGTTTCATTTGGCAGGATTTTATGCTGCCAAATGAAACCCCACAGCGAATACGGGCAAAAATAAATAAATTAATTAAATAAAACCTGTATTTGATAATTACATTCAGAGAGATGGAAATGAGACAGAAAGGGAGCCTGCTTGAGTCTTAGATCCTTCCTGAGTTGATTTGCATTATCTTTAAGGTATGTAGGGTCAAGTTTTCAAACTCTGTTTCCTTCTGACCTTCGATTTGGATAAGGAAGCACTATCTAGCCGGTAGTACTGAAGGGCAAGGAACTGACATTCAGAGTGAGTTTCTTGTTTACACCATGATTCAAAGATTTCTACAGCCAAATAGGGTTGTTAAAAAAATCAATACTCAGTAACTTTTAGTATTGATTAGTGTCTATCAGATACTCATTTACAGCATTATCGACACCAACACTGCTGGCTATGCTTCCTCCAGCAGAAGCACAACTTCCCTGGCCACACTACTCGCTAGCAGCTGAAAGTAACATTCACAACACTAAACAACACTTTATGAGAAATTTTGTAAAGTTCCTCTTTCAGCATCACTGAAGTATTTGTTTTCATAAAGGTGAGGCTGGCTGGCACACATGTTACTGTTAGCCATTTAACTGTTAGCAGATATCCAATAACCACATTAGCCATTTGTTAAGTTGTCAGTAAGGTGGCAGCTAGTGATGTAGGAGTAAAACAGCCGGTAACAGCCCTGCCTTTTTGTACCATTATTAAATTAGGAAAGCATGTTTCTGCTAATTAAACATTTTTTGGCAACCCAAGAATCAAAATGTCAGTTTGGTATTTAAACATGTCAATTTAAAAATTATTTCCAAATTCCAAGTTGTGTATCTTAAGAATTAGACTAAAAGCCATTACACACTGAGTGTGTCGTCGAAAAGCAACACAAAATCCAGAAATTTCCAGATCAGATCTTTCTGTCGAATGTAAACACAAACCAAATGCAACTCAAAAAAAAAAAAAAAACCCACTGTGATAAAAATGAAGTCAACATCAGACCACGATGAGCTCATCTGATTTTTTTAAACAGGAAAAGCAAGAAACTGAGAATCTGGGTCCAATTCACAGGAGAAGGCCATTACTCATAAGTAGGCGCAAATTTGGAGTTACTTAGTAAAGAAGTTAAAATATTGAGATGATTTAGTTAAACCCGTTTTGCTTTTTTTAAACTGCGTATACAAGCTTCCATAATAGGCATAATAGGTGTTATTTTACCACGATAACACAATTATTACCCTATTTGACTTGCAATGACAGTTACACAGCATTACCTGTTTATTTTCTTAAAACCGTAAAATATCTTAACATATTTGTCACATATAATTTACACAATCCTGTATTTTGTTCACCATATAAGGCAACATATGAAAACTGCTGTCATTGTTTGTGTTATTCTAGATTTTATAGAAGACTAGAACAATGCAGACAATGTGTGCCATCACACATGGTATTGAGTATTTTCTTGGGTTATGCTATCAAGTTTGAAATGCTACTATAATGACAACCCTAGAGCCAAATATAATGTCACACAGCCCCCAGGCGTCTTTTGGACATCTCTGTAGTTTAACTAACCCATGTGTGATCGGGTTAGATGGATAATTGATGCAGTTTTCACCTAAAGGAAGCATGTTTAACATGAAAAGAATCGGTCCCAACACAGCACCCTGTGGATGCCCATGATTAACTTTTGTTTAATTGTATATAAATTGGAATTTATCAGCTAAACAAAAAGAATAGGAAACAAACAAAGCTGCCCATGTCATCATTTGCACATGCCTCACTTTCTATCTAAGCTCAAACACAAATCTTGGCGTTTTCAAACATAAACAGGGTCAGCGGCGCTCACAAGCTTGCTTACAGTCCTGTAAAAACCCTTTTCCTCATGAGTGTAGGGCCTTTTTAAAGTGAATGAACCAAACAAGTCAATTCACACCTAATCGGATAGAACCTACGCTACAAGTAGATTTGCATGATGAATTTTAAGCTTTCGTGACAATACCTTGTAATTGTGAAACTGTGCCCCCTCAGAAAAACTGACTAAGAAACCCAAGGGGGGGGGGGGGACTTAGAAGCAGTTTTTCACTATAGCCAGTGCAAACCTCTGTCGGCACGATCAACTGTCTTTACAAGCAGATTACATACAGTTCAATATACTTAATCCAGCAGTGACAATTCATTCAGGTTTTTATTTGTTTGATAGGTCTGCAACAGCGATTTCTGCCTTCACCCGTTGTAATACTATAAATCTAAACAACCTTCCAGGCTAATAACACATTTCTGCTGATCTTTAGAGACACACGTGGATCGGCTCTAGCTACAACCACAAAATTATTTTTTTTTTTATTGGATCCCTGCTTGCATTGACTTTGGCTAACACGGAGGCATCTGAGGGCTCAGTTCATAAACAGTTGTTCTACTCTTGGCTTTGGGTTAGCTCAAACCAAACAAGCTATCTTCTCAGGAAAAATGTGGTTATGTAAACTCACACACGATACCCTCCTCGCTATATTCATCTTGAGCTGAAAACCCCAAAACATTTCAGTTTTAATGAGAGTGTACAGACAGCAGTCTCATAGAGAAGAATGAGAATCCTTTGCAACAGCAGCCGCTGCCATTTTAGCTGATGTTAATTGACAAAAAGCCTTGTTGTATTCGAGAGAGAGGAACCGAATCACCTTCACGACAGCCCTCGTTCATTCACAGAAGATGAACCGCACAGAATCACTGCAGCAATTTTCAGATCCGACTGTGAAAAGACAACAATTTGTTCCTCTCCTTGCAGAAAAAAAAAAGTTCCACTATTCAAATGTGCCATTTTAAGTTGTTACAGTTGAAACAGGTGAGTCATAAAGCTGAACTGAGCCAGGAGTCCTACTCTGCAGACTGCAGGAAGCCTGTGATATGGTGGTGGGCGGCTGTCACAAAATAACTTATTAATGGGTAGATTTGCCTCACTGCAGCAAAGTTTCTTCGAGTGGTGGTGTGTTTCTCAGAGACTTTTTGCAGCATATGCAGCTACTGACATATCGAACAATGAGTTCAAGATGCATTTTATCTCATTGTCATCTTCTTTTTTTTAAATACACTGTCGCAATAGGATGGAAATTATACCAGGAGGCTACTGGTTACCGGGTGAAATCATTCATTTTATTTATGCATTTATCTGAGAGCTATTTTGGTGCATGGGGTAAAAAAAATAAAAATAGCATGACCTTTTGCATTCAGTGATGTATCATTGCTGGGCTGGACCAACTCACACTCACCGTGACTGTGGAGCCAGGAATACAGACATGGGATAAAAATAACAACACCAGTGCACCCAGGCAACTGCTGCAGAGCGTTCTGCTGCGGATCACGTTAAAACACCCACAGCCTAAATAAATAATAATAAAATATATCATTAGAGTCGTTTTAACGGTTTGTGTTGTTCCACAGACCTCTGTGTGTGTCTGAGTGGGCTGTGAGAACATGTAGCATTATTGTTTCATGCTTATTAAAGGAAACTGAGCAAGAAGTAAAATTTCCCTCCATGCTTGCAGGTTTCTCGTCACCTAAATGGCTCGCAGAGATGAAGCTGCAGTGGAAAATGTGAGTTAAAAGCTGTGTGTAAAAGAGAGTGTGGAATCACAAAGGTCATGTAAGACATAGCACATTTGACACTGTAGAGAGAGATTTGTACGTTTTGTATTATTTCTGTTAAACAAACACAAAGACAGTAGTTTAACTTACAGTTCCTGTCAGGTTCGGTCTCATTAGGTCACATTAGCTGGTATTGTTCATTAACTGCATTTAGTGAGGAATTTAACTCAAAAATCAACAAAAAATATTTATGGTAAGAATATTTTTTTCATCTTCTTTTTAATAATACAGTTTATTGCCAATGTATATGAATTTGTTTAAAAAAAGAGAGATATTTCTTAACTCTCTTGGTTGCCTTCATTAGCTGGTGGACTGATTTCTATGCGACGGACATGGGTTGAATTTTATGCAAGGAATGTGACGCCTAGTGAACAATTCCAAGTGAGGTCCAACGAGCTCATGTTGAGGACGAGAAAATAAAAAACAATATGTATTTGGATAGTTCTTCCCCCGTGATAAGTTTAGCATGCTAGGGTTAAACAAGAGTTCAGCTTTAGAAGGAAATGGGTGGCCAAAAACACAGGATGTTGATGTGGTGATGGGGTGTGCGCATTGACAACAGGCTGGCAGAAGTGGAAGATACAAACAGCCTTTATACAACAGGTGGGTGAGCAGGCGCTATCTCCTGAGGAAGATGTTTAAAAAATATGCAACAAAATGCTGAAGATTTTCTGTCAGGCAGGTGTGGAAAAGTTTTGAAATATTTTAATTTGTTATAGTTTTTTAAATTTTAATGTACGCTTCCAGTACCGTGCAAAAGTCTGATTTCTTTGTGTTATGTTAGGCAGTAGCTTCATTTTACAGCACGACAGTGAGCCCAAACACAGTGCCAGTAGAGTAAAAGCATACCTGGATAGAAAAACATACAACGAAACACTATCAGTCGTGGATTGGCCAGCCCGCACCTCACCAGTACTGAAGCACTGTGGAGTCATTTTGACAGAAAACAGAACAAAAGTCAGACAAGATTCAGAGAAGAGCTTTGAATTAGCTTCAAGAAGCCTGGAGCACTGTTCCTGAAGACTACTTAAAGAAATGACAAGGAAGCTTAACTAAGAGCGTTCAGGCTGTGCTGGAGAGTGAAGGAGGTCATACCAAATATGGACTATCAAGCTCATTAGGATTATACAAACTCTGTTTTTGCCTTTTATAGTGCATTTCCATTGATGTTTGTACATTAAATTAAATAGCTAAACCTAGTTCTCATTTTCCTGGTGAAAATACAGTACTGTACATATACTGCTTAAGCCCTGTTCACATATACATCGATAATTTGGTAAATATTATTTGGTGACCAAAAATTATTCTTCTTAAAACTCCTTCCAGGGTGAAGATTGTTAGAAACTTGATTTTTTTCAACAGGCATGAGGAAAAATGAAAGTGTGCACCTTTTTTGATTCATTATTATTTTGTTGTAACGTGTGTCAGTATTATTTGTGGGCTTCTGATTGACCAACACTTCTATACAGTGTTGCTTTGGCATGTTCTTTACTGTGCTCAACATCATTTTTGAGTGTTTAATGTAATTAGCAATTAAACAAAAAAGGCAGAAAATCTGTTTGAAAAAACACATGTATGCATTATTTAAGCTATATGGTGTAATGGTTAACACATTCGGCTAACTTGCAAAAATTCCCAGTTTAAGACTGAGAGATATAAACTCTCCTGGTTTACTCCTAATGCTTGTTTTAAAGCCTGGACAAATGGGAGGACTGTGTCAGGAGGGGCTTCCTGTGTAAAATCAGATATGTGACTCCATCAGCTATGGTGACCCCTTGCTAATAAAGTACCTTTGCTTTGTAAAATTGAATTTTTAACTCATGTAACAAAGGAATTTCGGACTTTGATATAGCTAAGCCATCCAGCCTAAATATTATCTACTCAATTAGTGGTGAAACGCCTTCACGAAATGTAAAGAAGTCCAGTGCTTTCCAAGCTTCATATTAGAGAGCACTACAGTCTACATCAGCGAGGGTTTAATGGAGGGAGCGTTTAGTTTTCAGGATCAAATCCAACCTTGTTTTTCTTTAAGCTAATGTTAGCTAATGCTAGCCCACCTGTTAGCTTTCCTGTTGACGAACTGCCGGCTAGCTCAAATAGCTAAATACAGTTTTGAGAGGATAATGTTGGGTAATTAATCCAAAAGAATTACTTTATGAACTATAATCTGAAACTTTAGTGTCTGAACTGAATATATATCGTGTCTGTAGTACGCATGTTATCGAGACTTTCTAGAGGGAACGCATCAATCCAAAAAAGAAAAGCGGTGTCACAAATTGTGATACGTAGACATTGCCGCATTAATTGGTTTGTTACCTCGAAAACCCACAAGCGATCACATAAAAACAACAAACAATCAATTAAACTCTGAATATTGAACAGATGAAAACCTCCCAGCAGAGATGAATTGTTTATCAAACTTTTCCCTGTCGGCACAGGAGAACTGGTGGGTGCTTTTTTAGGTTACTGTGGAGGAAATCATAAGTCACATATAACAAGGGCCAGTAAAACTCTTACTGGCCCCTTCGATGCTACAGCTACAGACTTAGAGTACATATCTGGAGAGACATGTTCATATTTCAAACAGACATATGAACACTAACTGAAGGAAGGACACACCTGTAACCACTGATTCAAATCACATTTAACATTTTACTCACTCAAGTGCAGCAGCAGCACGCTTCCTGTTTTTACACAATGTTGTTTTAATTTTTGTACAGCAATGTCATTGTGTTTGTGCTGCAGAAAAGGGACCTTTAATGAAACCCTTTAATAGTTTTATAATAACATCATCAGTCCTAAAAACAGATTTCTGCCCTGGAGTATTAGTATAGGACTATTTTCTTTATTATTTGTATTCGTCAGGAGATCAAGCATTAAAACTAACACTGAATACAAAATACAGATACATAAATATGTAAATATATAATATTTTTTAGATGTTTTACATTATCGACACAAATAATTGAGACCCATCCGCAAAACAAATAAGAAAGACGCATACTAAAATAAATAAATAAATAAATAAATTTAAATTTAAAGTATCTGTAACTGATAAAAAAATTGTACAGAGCATGCAATAACAAATAAAGCTTGCAGAAAACGAGTCACTATATATTTTAATTAGATGTAGGAAAAGATTTTCCAGATTTTCCATCTTTTTGAGGCTTGTGGCTGAACAGGCTGAAACCCGATCTCCCACAGTTTCAAATCTGATTTAGGTTTCAGATGGAGATTCCCAGCCTGGGAATTAAACCCATATGAGGTAACAAAATCACTTGGTTTGTAACTGGGAATAAAGGCACCTGAATATCCACACTTTCACTGGTGTTTGTGGCTTTATATGTTAGTGGAGGAAGAAATCCTATAAAATAGGCCTTCTCGGTGAGTCATTTTGAACTGTATGCATTTCAGAGGCTGTTCGGCACCCGTGCAAGCCACGGTTTATCCCTCTCCTTTGTTTACCGCCACGGACAGCGGTCCTGGTGCACGAAGTCCTCCTCCTCCCCCCCCAACCCCCGTTCACGTCCGTGCAGCTGGATTCGTGCACGGGGAAGCCCGGCCGGTAGTGGCGGAGGGGCACAACGTGACCTGACAACAAGGAACCTCCGGGAAAACCGTCAGTCCTGAGCTATGTGCAGAGGAGAGGCTGAGTGGGGGTCCGGCAGGGGGGGTTGCAACAAGCGACGCGGAATGCGGCGCCTCACCTGCAGACGTGGAGGGAGCGAGCACATGAAGGAAGAGGAGGAGGTGCGGCTCACTGAAGGGGCATCGACGAGGAGGCGTCGGGGCCTGCGCTAACGTGGCGGCCGTCGGGAGCCCCCCGCTGGCCTGGGAGGACACCCCTCGTGGCTGGGAGGCGGAGACGGGACCCCCGCTGACGTCAGTAGGCCTGTCTGTTTCCTGCAATAGAAAGTGAGAGAGAAGGTGAAGGGAGAAAAAACAGCGGATCCCCTTCTTACTCTAAAAGGTGTGCTGCGGCCCTGACACGAGCCAAACCCGCACCTGTGAGTATCACCGCGTCCCGCGCGCTCTCTTTGCTCCCCCGCGCGCGTTTGCGGCTGCTAAAGGTCGAGCGCGGCTGCTGCAGCCGGAGACAGTCCGACATGCTTTTATAGCTGTGTGTGTGTGTGTTGCCCGGTTTTAGCCCGTCGCTAACTTTAAGTGGGGGGAGAAGGAGGTGGAGGAGGAGGAAGGGGGGTCTGTTACTGAGAGAGGAGAGGTGTGAGTCTGTTTGTGCATTTATTTTATTATTTGTTTTTTGCGCAGTGTTGTTTTTGGACCCTGCAGCACAGAAAAAAAGAAAAAAAAAAACTTGCGCTTGCCGGGGTCGCCTCTCTGCGCAGTGCCCGCTGTTGCACTTGGAGGTAAGCCAAGCAGCTACACCTGCTGCTCCTCAGTGTGTTTGTGTGTCCGCTGTTGCCGTGACAAACGTGTGTATTTGTGTGTGTGGCTGAACTGGAATCTGACTGCATTTTGTTGGATAAAGGGAAGCGTCCCATTCGAGCGCTGTTGCAGCGACAAGCGAGGGGTTTTCCCTGGCTCCTCCCTCCCTCACAGGGCGTTCACGTGTTGCAACAGGCGCAAAATACGCTATTCCCACGCATTGTTTTTGCTGACTTCATTGCACACAGTTAAATGCCAGTAATGCCCTTTTTTTTCTTTTTAGCTCTGGTGAATCCAATGACTGCACTGCATGAACCCGGAGCACACATGCTCCTGCAGCCCGCTCTGCATCTAATGCTTAATATTTCTCAGTCTTGTGATTAACGCACTCAGAGCCAGTGGGGGCTGCTTTTGCATTTCGCCCCTCAGGTGTGAAATCATCACTCTTTGGTCACCTGAACGGGAAGCAGCATTGTATGTTGTTCTCCCTCGCTCTCGTTCTCTCTCTCTCTCGTGTTAGTATCGGGGTGTTTCCTCGCATATCTGTGCGCGCACAAACACACAGGCAAGCAGTCAGGCTGGCTGGCAGACGGACTGACAGACAGACGAAACGTCTCTCTCCTCCTGCTCCTCTAGCTCGTCCGCGCCGTCGACCCCTGCGCTCAAACACCACCCGGCGAGGAGCCCCTCTTCATGCGTCTGCTGAAGCCGAGCTTGCATGTGTTTTTGTGCGACCTGCTGCAGCGAGTGTGAGTACCGTGAGATGATGTCATTGCTCTAGCGCCACATGTACCAACTGTATGGAGACAAAATATCACCATCATCATCATCATCCAGTTGTAGTAAGTGTTATGTAACATTGGTGAGGAAGAGAGGAGGGGGGGAGAAACAAAAGACTTGATTCCTGAAGCACTGCTGCTCACTGCAACGTGCACGTCTCCTGCAGGGGTAAGGGGGGTGTTTTGGGGACACGGTGGTGGAGATGATGCAAGGGCAAAGGAAGGCTAATGGTGCCATTAAATGAGAGGTTTTATTCATGATTTTTAGTGATTTCCTGTCTGCGCAGAGGGGGAGCGTTTGCTCTGCGGTTGCTTGTGCATGTCAGGTAGCTCCGTGGGTTTGACATGTAGGTAACATTTAACTTGAACACCCACCTTTTTCTGTCAGCCGGAATTTGCATTGCAGCCATAATAAGCTTCTAATCTTCCATATAGGGAAAGGTCATCGATTGATATCAGTGCGAAAACAATCGATGGAGGGTGCAGACCTGCAAGACTGAACTTTGACAGAAAGATCTCTGGCACTTCTTTGCCTGATGCTCAGGGGGGGGGGGTTGTATAGTTTGCATGATTTGAGATCCACGCTGACGTTCGTTAAAGTGATGAGCAGTAACTCTATCATTTCTGTGTCAGCCTCGAGATCAGAGCGGCAGATAGCAGCCGCTGCAGGGTTATGTTGATATCGACAGAATGTCTTCACACCTCCTCCCCTCTGACGGCAGAGAGCAGGCCGAGCCTCGCCGCGCAGCACTGCACGTAGTTTCAAGGCGGCCCTGAAATGGGGGAAAAACTCCGACCCGGGCACCTGTTTGAGGAGCACGCTCAATCAGCCGCTCTGTCCTGGACTCCCAGACAGCTGCCAAGTGGGAGCAGGAGAGGCTGCACAGTGCCTCATTGATCTGTGGAGCTCATGTTTGGCCTCTGCAGACTTGATGTATTCACAGTATATGTGTGTGTTTGTTTATTCCCCTCTAGATGTGCCAAGACTGCTCAGGAGTCGACTCACCTCAAGGTTAACAGCCACTCCCCCCCCCACCCCTCAAGATGCACCTGTGAACTGAGGCGGAAAGATGCCGCGCACCAAGCAGAACAACCCCAAGAATTTAAAAGGTGAGCTAGCAACCATCCTGCTTCGAGGTTTTCTGAGATACTTTCGGCTATAAGACGCGTTGGTTTGGATGGAATTTTTTAAGGGGAAGTGCTCTGTTGACTCGCCATCTGGTTGTATTTCTTCCTTCAAGATGTGTGATTCGATTGAAAATAGCATCTTTATTTCCTGAAATGTCAGGCGTAGAAGAAGAAGATGAAGAGAGGAGCAAGGCATGAGCTGAATAAGAGGAACTACAGCCTTGCTGGTTGTTGCTGTGATAACATTATTTATGCTTATCTGAGAACTGAGTGTAGTGTTGGAATAGCTCTCCAGTGTTTGGGTTAAGTTGTGCTGTTTCTCCTTGAACTCCTCCAGGAATTTTTTTTTTCATGAGATGGTGAATTAGTTTTGGTTCCTCCATTTGCTGTTATCGTCTTCATGCTGCGTACAGACGTCAGTGCGCTTAGTTGCTGTTTTTCGGGCTAATGCGGTCGCCTTGTGAGAGTTTAATTTACAGTCTTTGTGCTCATTTGCAGCCTAAAATTTGAGATTTTCTGCAAAGTTGGCCTGCTGACAGCTCGTGTACCGGAAAAGTAACCCTGATGCTGGTTTTGTGCTCTGTGTTTCTAGACAAACAAAATAACCTGTGTAGTTTACCAGTGCACACGTGGCACATATACCTGCACTCACAGCGTGCACAGGCCAGCAGTTTGCCTTTACACCGATCTCCTGATTTTCTTAGTAATGTTGCTCTGCAGCCATCAGTGCAGCTGAACAATTGTGTTGCTTTGATCTCAACTTTGCAACTTGGCAATGGACGCGAGGGGACGTTAAACCCTTTAGAGCACTTCTGAAGACGAGGCTTTGGTGGATAAAAGGCTCAAAAGCAGAACTTCCTCCTGCGTGAGACTGGGCATTGTGTCCCGTGTGAAACCGAAAGCAAATATTAAAATTATTATTTTCAGATGTTACGCAATTTTTTTTTTTTTTGAGTTTTCAGTCACACTCTGGTTTAGCTGAGGCCACAAAACTACTTGGTTAGGTTGAGGAAACTTGGTAGTAAAAATAAACACACAGGTTTGATTCGTTCATGGAAACCGCCACAAAGCTAATCTCGTAGGCTCCGCCCTGTGGTGGTTGGAGATCTCAGAGTATTAGTTCTTATTACTCAAAGATGAAAATTCTGCAGTAGGATATAGACTTAAATAATAAATAATGCCGTCAGTAAAATTCATCTTTAATTTTAATTTTGTGTATTTTTGTAAATTACATTAAAAGTAAAAAAAGAAAAGGGACTAATCTAATAATAAATATAATAGAATTTTAAAATATTGTATGGTTATCTTTATGTTCCAGTGATATGATGATTGTGTTTCTGACTATCCCGGTTACCCTCATCAGGCCTTTTTCTTTCCTCTCTCCTCCACCTTGCTTTACTTCATATTAACAGTTTAAAGTAGATGATACACGACTTTTCAGTAGTGGCTGCTTTATTGGAGTGCCCTCCCTCTGGTCACTGCAGCGAGACAAACAGAGAGGCTTACTTTATCGCCGGTCGGTTATCGGTTCACCTGAGACACCCCGGTGCTCCCTGCCACCAAACGCTTCATGTAAAACTTGTATCCCCATTTTCATTTTTTTATTTTAAATTGTGATGTGATACATTTTTGCGAGTTCATTAATGTAAACAGAGAATTGTGGCTTTTGTTTGCCTTTCAAAGCGCAGTATTAACATAAAGCGAGCCAGTGTTTTGCTTTTAATCTCCCTCAGTGGCTCTCATGTCCTCCAGGGCCTGTCACCTCTTACACAACGGTGCGTTACAGGCGGTTTTTGGCGCTTGTGAATGTGCAGATATTTACTTGAATACATACATTTAACAAAGTTGAAGATTAAAGGCCTGATGGAGGCATGCTTAAGTCAAAGCATCCTCCCGCGGAGCACCAATTGGCTTGAAGGATTCCTTGTTATGTCGAGAATTGACAGATTTGTGTGTCAACAGACGTTTGCAGTTCACAGATCGACAAATGTGCAGCGTTACATGCTGGGTGTGAAAATGTGCATCACTGCCATTCCCCAGCAGTCAATCCTCACAGATTTGTCCACAAGCAGCCAGCCAGAGTCCCTCTGTTTATCTTATAAACACTTCCTCTGTGTGTGTGTTTTGTTTTTTTGCTCCTCGTGAAGCCTCTTTGGACAAACCACATAAATAATTGAGCTTTACAACAGTTCATTACTTTGCCCGACAGAGGACGATAGAAATGGCGGTCGAACGATGCTCGAGTCTGTTTAAATGGTGTTGGTGCAGACGGCGGTGCTGCAGCTGCTGCAGTGTTTGTGGAATTTGAATTTCAGAGTTTCAGAGGATGATTAGCAGAAATTTGATGAGCGCAGCTGATCTTTATTTCAAGGGTGTGCTTAGAAGATCTTGAACGGCCAGAATTGTTTTTATTTTTTATTTTAAGGAGTAAAATGTGTCTTCATAGTTGTGTTTTGGCTTCTTGAAGTTGTCCTTGAAGCAGAAGGTGAACTGAACCTGATTTTTTTTGCACACGTATGACGCAGATCTGTTCTATCATGACTATTTGAACACCACAAACCACACCGAATCTGATATTTTTCACTTCTTATTAGGGTCGCTTTCATATGTGCTTCTTATATTAGTTGTATACAGAACACGTGACCTTTCCATCGCTCACCTGAGTGTTTTGCCACGAGTCTTGTGACCTTTCACTTCATGAAATTTTGGTTTCAGTAAAGCCATTTGTGTCACAGTGAAACCGCTCCCGGCTCCAGCTCCTCATCCACACGCAGCTCTATATGGGAGAAGCTCGTAAGTTTAAGTTGACTCTGTTTATCCTCTTTAATCTGAATCAGCTTACAAATGAAACCGTGAACGCTGGTTTTGCCTGTGATGCTCTATTATTGTGTCAGCTCAGGAATGTTTTTAAAAACAAAGGAGAGAAAATCAGATCGGAGCAGCAGTGTGAGGGTAGCCTGCACATTTATTCTGTTTGTCTGGGTGATGTCTCCCTCAAGCCATTTTCTGTGTTTGAACTTTTTTTTTCTTGCCTTGTTAAAGTTGATTTGTGGTTCTTTGTGTGAAAGATGAACTGATTGTGGAAATCTGAGCCGATACAGGTGCTTTTAAAGAAGCTGGCTCACAGCTGATGCTGATATTGATGTTTTTAATTGATTTGTGTCTGTGTGTTTTATCAGCTCTTCATTTTTCAGCATTTATCCAGTACAAATGCTGATGTTCGTTTTGTCATTACTGTCCAGCTTTGTGAGCATATTTTTTATATTTTCTTTTAGGTTCTCTGATCATTTTGACTGTTTGTAGGTTTGTTTGATGTATTCAGCCCACTTTAGTTGATTCCCAAAGTTCAATTTGCTTTTTTTTTTTTGTAAGCAAATGTATGAAATGTGAAGTTGTGGCTGTGATATTACAGAGATAACATTTGGCAGTGGTGCAGCTTTTCATTGTTTGCTAGTAAACTAGGAGGAGTTTCCACAGATTTGAATTGTCCTTATAGCAGATAGTTGTTGGTGTTTTGTGCATGTGTTGTAAGAAACATAAGTTTTCCTCTGCAAATATTTCAGTCTGAGCCCCAACTGCACAGTCTTGGGCTGCAGGTGGAGACAGGAGTCCCTGTTCTGCTCTGTCAGCTTTGGTTAGCTCGGCGTAGCAGCGCTCTGAACCAGCCTCTCCACCTGCTGTAGGTGGTGGTCAGAGAGGCCTTAAAGCTCATAAATTAATCACATACGGTGCTGGTCTGAGCCTGCCTACGTGAAGTCTATGTGTAATTTCTGAATGAAAACTATAGCCCGAGACGTTGTTTTATGTCAGTCTGCTCTAATAAACTGTACATTAGAAAAGGCTAAAAGGTTTTTACTTAAATGGAAATGTTAGTTGTTCGGTGGGTTTCTGTGGCTGCTCGGCGTATTGTTGTTCAGTAGGAGGAGAATTAACTGTTTTGACATTTTAATGTGGACGCGAGTGTAGAAACAACTGCACTGTGGGAGGATTTTTACATAAAAGTGTGTTGAAAATTTACGATTTGGCTCTTTATTTTTGGTCAGATGTTCTGTTGTGGTGGTAAAATCAAACCTTACAGTTTAAATGCAACTCTTTACTCAGTTTAAAGTAAAAGTCTCTCTGTGTTTCTCATCTTTTAAATGCAGTACAGTGTCAGCTAAGTGCTGACTTATTTCCATCCTCCGTTCTGGTGACATTTCTGAACATCTTGTGGGGAGTACCCACTTCACTTCCTCATCACTTGATGACTTGTTGGCGTCTCCTCGTGCCTTTTGACCCAGTTCATCACCTCTCCTCAGGGCTCTGCTCTCAAGGGGTTTTCTTTATCAGACAGGAAGTGCTAATTGCATGGCGTGCAATCACATGCTTAAACACTGCTGTGGAGAATTTCTTTTCTGGAAGCCTCTTCAGACTGCCCTGAAGCTGTCACATGATGATGCTCAATGCCCAAGTTTTAAAAAAACACCCTGCTGCCTTTAACACAGAATTTCCTTTGCATATTAACACTGCAGTAATTCATCAAGCAAGGAGGTGCTGTTTAATTCTTTTCTCAGGTCCTCTCTGCCTTACAGGCTTGGCAGCATCTGCCTGGGATATAAAAAGAAGCACAGTAAAAAATTTTCCCTCCAGTCAACTAAAATCTGACTTGACAAACATTATACTGTTAGGAAACGAGGAACGAATGTTTTCAGAGTCTTGGTTACATTATTTCTGTTTTCTTAAAGTTAGTTTTTATTGTTTTAAGCCATATTTTACAGAAGTGTGAGCCCCGTGGTGAAGCTTTTAGTGGAAAAAGAAAAGCGAAGATGAGTTTTAAGCTTCATTAATTTATATACTTCAGACAGGAGGTGTTTTTAGTTTTTTTTTTAATTTTTTTTAAGGCTAAGGCTCAAGTGGTACTACGTGCTTGCGACTAACCTCAGTTTAATGGTGGTTTTGTCCCCGCCTCTTCCACATGTCAAAACGTCCTTGTGCAAAAACCCAAACTGACTCCCAGGTCTGCTCTCTGTGTGTGAGAATAACTGAGAAATGTAAACTACTTTAAGCACCACGGAGGTAGAAGTGATCTAAAAGTGGAAACCATTAATCATATCTGTTGCATTCCTTTGCGTGTTATCTTAAGGTTAAAATCTAAAAAGACCAAAGCATGAGGATTTATTTGAAAAAGAAACAAGCACACCTGAGAACAGCATTCCTCCTCCAAGGCTGAAAATGTGCCCCCAGCTGTGCATGAATCCAGATTAGTTTGTGCCAATTTGTTGAAGTTATGAAGTGGTGTTATGATGGCAAATGTCCAATATAGCCTTTTCTCACAGTGGAGATGAGTCCACATCAAGATCCTGGTAGACTGGCCCAACTTAAAAGTAATTAACTTCAATCTCTGGTTAAATCCATCCATAACTTTTTGAGTAATCCAGCCAAGCAAGCAACCCACCCGCACACACAACCTTCTTGGCGGAGGTAGTTATAGCCATGTATCAGTGATGTTTTTCTGTGAGTGAGAATTACCCACCAGTCGAAAAAAGATGATGTTTTTTCATTTTAAATTGTCTGTCAACTCATCTTTTCAACCCACAAATGTCCAAATCTTCAAAGTCGCAGTTTCTCTAGTGGCCACTTGAGGCTTGCTACAAAAATGAGCTTTTTCCCACTGACTTCTGTTTTAAAATGTCAAATTTGTTTACAGCAAACGTACAAAAAACAACCGGGTATTAACACGTAATGCCCTCTTAGAGTTTTTCTTGCCCTCACCCTTGCTTATTGGAGTCACAGAGCTGGACTTTTTGACTGTGTTTGTGCCTTTTGTAGTGCTTTCAGTGAAAATATCTGACTAATAATACGGCTCGCTGTGTGGTACAGACATCCAAGAAGTCCGTGCTTTAGCGTTTTGCGACTGAAAGTTAAATATTTTATTGGTTTGTTACTTGGCGTGAATCAGCAGGTATCTATGTCTGTGCCATGCCCATGCATAGATGTTCAAGCTAGCGAGCAATAACTCAGAGACAGTATGGTTGCAACTACCATGATGTCCCCCGCTGGTTTCTGAATTTCTGTTATGACCCCTTTGAGTTGAAGGTTTCTGCTGTGGCCATCTTGATTGTACGAAACGGGACGTGAAAATGAGGGGTGGGTCTGGGTTGGAAACTGCTTGCTTTTTGGCTGACAACCTGTGACTGACAAGTCGTCAGCCAATGAGCGAGTGGAAAATTTAACGGCTAATGCTCCTTAAAAAAATAAAACTGAATACTGAATAAAATGGGTTATTCAGTATGACCCCAAATCAGTGACTAAGCCTGCAAACTCAGCAGCAAAGTGTTTCCAGAGTTCAAGAAAGAGACATTTTATTTTTTTCAGAGGCCTTTTATAGGACCTGAAGTCTTTTTGCAACCACAGCTATTGCCATCTGGTGCCTTTCAGACAGAATGCAGATTTAAGGGATTTCCACATTGGCTTAATTTTTCCGAGCAGGAAGCAACAACCATCTAACTTAGTGGTCTACCCTCTTGTGTGACATGACCACATGACCGCTCAAAAAAACCCCAGCATGCTAACTTTCAGTCCAGACACCAATGAGTGATGCCACAGTGGCTACATCCTACTTTTATATGCAGTCTCTGGCTACCACAATCTATTTTAAACTTTAAACGACATAAAATGTCAGTTAATCATGATTTCTATTGGCCCATTGTTACTAGGATTTTTTTTTTGTTGTTGCTGTTGCCGGGAGTTCAACGCTGGTGTCAGACTGGACTTTCAGCATTAAACTGGATAAAAATAACAACCAACTGATGTTTAATTTCTATAAATTACTATTATTATTATTTTTTTGTAGAAAGAGAAAAATCTATAAGAACAGGGTGTTCAGTTTAAGATGAATAAATACTTCCAGAAGCACTTGGAGGACCTGGAGTGACTGATGGTGTTTAACTGTGGGACTGAATAAGAAACACGCAGATCCAAACAAACGGCCGAGAGGAAGGAACTGTGAGTTTGTTTTGTTTCTGTTGAATCTGTGGGCTGCTCTGGGAGAGCGTTCGCCGGCTGTATTTTTGTCTCAGTCATAACAAACCATCGCACACAGAGCATTTTTCCTCCTGTGAGACACAAAGAAGGAAAACCCTGGTCCCAGGTGAGCAGTGAATCATTTACCCTCATGGGAAGGCTTTAAGATTGATTAAAGAAGCTGAACTTTCAAACTAAATATTAACTTTTTAATTTTCTTTACTGCCAGGGTTGCATCAGGCTCCCTTCAGTATATAGATCATGTGTTTGTGTGCGCAGTCAGGAATGATCTCGTGACGCAGGTTGTGGGTAACAGTGCAGGAAGTTAGGAACTCCTGTCCTCCCTCCTCTGAGTCTTTGTTTACTTTTGTCAAACAGCTGCTCTCTTAGCTCTGCTGCAGTGGTTTCCCCTTCAGAGGAACACACACACACACACAGAAACGCAAGCAGCAATACAAATAACAGTTGGTGTGCTTAGTTTTGTTAACGTAAACAGTACAAGTGCATCAACCTCAATTTATCCGCTGTGAATTTATCCTCAGCGATTAAAAGCGACTTGCATACTGGATTCATGCCCACAAGCTAACAAACTAAATGGAAGTAATGCCCGTGCACTTCTGCTGGGAGCTTTACTCACTTTTTTGTATCATGTGCACAATTTTCACATTCAAATTGGTCTGTGGTTCGCAGCTCAAATAGATGTTTTCAAACTGTGATACTTTCTGTTGCATATCAGCTGTCACAGTGGGAATACTCATATTAAACATGGCCAAAATTTCAGCTAATCAAGTCGTGTATAAGTAATCACTGTTAGTCCTTAGCTCAGGCTTTAAACGACGCTAAAGACTCAAGTTTTCTTCTCTCTGGACTCTGTGTGATGTAGGTGAAAGCAGATGTCCCCAGTATGGTCACCTTGGGCAGCTCTGGGTGTGAGCACAGAAGCCCCATGTTTAGGCTTTCTTTTTTCTGTGGGGCAGCTAATCAGGAGACAGATTTAAAGAGAGAGTAGATAAAGCAGCTTGTTTCAGACAAATATTACCTCAGAGGCTCCAGCAAGGCCTGATGTAAGACAAATAAGGATTACTTTGAACTTTGAGTCATGCAAAGCTAGTCCAAACGAGAAATGAGCATGTATCATCTTTAAGCTTGTGTTTAGAGTTGAGCGATGGCTGGTGAGGAGAAATATTAAAATTCAGAATATCATTTGAGCCAAAAGAGTTCATACATCTATAATAAAGTGCATGTAATACTAAAATGTTTAACATCAACCTACACTGACTGGCCTATCAGAGCTTATAGGATTGAATAGGACAAGCTTGGTAGCATCCAGTGTGAGGTTTCTGGTGCTTCAGATAAAAACAAAAACAAATAAAAACAACAAAAATGTCGTAACTGTAAGATACAGCCCGTCTCGCACTACGTTGAGGCGTCGGCCACTTCACCCTTGGTGGTCTGTTTTGTTTTGTTTTTTTTCCAGACCTGGTGAAGAAGCACAGCCACAAATGTCCTTTTGATCCTCTACATTAGCAAGGAGGGAGGTCGACAACCTCAACAGCGTCACAGCGATGAGGAAAATCCTGCACCATCTTCATGATATTTTTGCACTCATGTAAACAGTCGGGGGCAGCGAGGCTTAAACGAGCAGAGCTACGAGTCCAACCTCAGACCTTCAGTTAAATCTGGACACTTTAGTTTAATTGTGCACCTATGAGCCTTCACTTTAATAATATTCAGATTTAAAAGCACAATAAAATTCTTAGTTGGTCATTAAGTTATTGCATTCGACATTCCATCGTATGTTTCAAGACAACTGCCTTTTATTTTTAAAAGTTTTAACTTTTAAGTTTGTTGCTTTAAAAAAAAAAACAGCACAAACAACTTTATCAGTTAGATTCAGGTCATAAAATGATCAATGACATTTAAGATATTAATTAATTAAATGTGACAGAGGTTTTGTTTTATAAATTTATACAACACAGTTGCCTTCAAACCCTTTATGTTGTTTCACACTGTGTACAGAGTGGGAACCAGGAAATGTGAATA
This sequence comes from Neolamprologus brichardi, assembly GCF_056152115.1. Classification (NCBI taxonomy): domain Eukaryota; kingdom Metazoa; phylum Chordata; class Actinopteri; order Cichliformes; family Cichlidae; genus Neolamprologus; species Neolamprologus brichardi. The sequence goes on along the minus strand of NC_142124.1, from coordinate 9,726,813 downwards.
GACAGAAATAGTTTGTGAATTTTAGCAGTTCAATTACAAAGTTAGGTCTCTGACTAAAGTGTGATCTATACATAGCATCCCTTTCTCTAAAAGATATATGCTATATGAAAGTGTAGCACAAAAAAACAAGTGTATAGAAATAACAAAAAACATAATACAAAAATGTTCGTTTGCTTTGGCGTTTGTTGCACAGTGTACCTGAACTTGATATTTAAAGTTCAAGGAGGTGGGTGAGATATCCTGTGCTCTATACTGGGAAATAGGTTGACCGTCTACATGTGAAAGTACTGTTTTAAATGGTGGTAAAATAAACACCTTCACCTGAGCGACAGCTGTGAATGTCAGCTGTGTTGTGCGTCTAAAATAGGATGTTTGACCTAGTTGCACTGGAAAGTGTGGCCTTGAATTCAACTTGCTGATTGAGAATTATTTTTTTTTTTAAAAAAATCTTTCTGACATTGTGCACCGAGCTGTGTTCACTGTCTGTCTTTAGAGTATTTATGGGCAATTTTTAAAAAGTTTGAAATTCACAGTTACTAACAGAAACACCTCAGATTTTCTTTCATTGCATTTGGAGTTATAAATGTTCTTAGTCACGTCACAACGCTGAAGGTCTTGCCCGGGTTGATTTTAGGCTCAGTGGGCTGATGCGCTTTCAGTTCACTGGTGGAAACCCTGAAGATGAGTTCAGCGACACATGGCTCAATAAAAATAATACTCTTTGTATTTAATTTGCACTGTGTGTTCAATTTTAATTTTTTACTGAAATTCTCATGTTTCACTTTTTTTGCATTCCATTGCTGGTTTCAGTTCAAGTGGTTATAAATGTTTATGAAGTGCAGTATAGGAAGGATTTGCTCTTTTCCCGATTTCTGAAGTGCAAATAGCAGAAAGAGATGATAAATTATAGGAAGTGTGCATGAAGAAAAACCAGAGTGCGTGTGGTGATGTGATGTGTGGGAGAGTCCAGTCCTACACCTGGTTCAGGGCCCGAATAGCCTGGGGGAAGAAGCTCCTCCTCATTCTCTCTGTTTTGGCCTTAAGGGAGCAGAAGCGCTTCCCAGACCTCAACAGTGAGAAGAGTCCATTGTTGGGATGGGAGAGGTCCATTGTTGGGATGGGAGGGGTCCATCATAATCTTCCTAGCTTTGGACTTGCACCGCTTGGTGTAGATGGACAGCAGGTCAGGGAGCTCTGATTGAATGATGCGTTCGGCCGAGTGCACCACTCTTTGCAGATCTCGTCTGTCCGGCTTGGTGCTGTTCCCAAACCAGGTGCAGATGTTTCCCATCAGGATGCTCTCGACTTAAATCACATTGAGATTATGAGGTTTATTTTTGTCTAATATAATTTTTTTCAAACTTGGAAACAGTCGAGTGGGAGAAATTTGCAAAGAAAAAAAAAAGAAAAAAGAAAGAAATCAAGAAGGGGCAAAAATGTGGGGTACCTAACCGTAAAAGTCAAAGGAGCTTGCATCCGAGAAGCTTCTCGGATGAGAGGTGAAACGTCTTCAAGCAACTTAAAGAAGTCCAGATGCTTTTCTTTGCAAGCTCCTTTGACTACAATGACCTGGATGACTGAGAACCTTCACAGACATCTAACCGTAAAAGGAAGCTGAAGTTTTCATTCTGCGATAGTCTTCTTACTCTTGTGCATTCTTCTTTTTGTAATCTTTAAAGCTGCTGTTTTGTCTGATGATCATTTGTGTTTCCGTGGGGATGCCCTCATAATCGTCTTTGTTGGACACAGGTTTCTGTCGCATTCAAATAAATGAAAGAAACAGGAAAAACCTTCTGAGAGTAACTTTCCATCGGTTTCACCCAGTCACCAGAAGTTTCCCAGTCTGTATTTGTAGCTGTACATCCTTTTTGTTTGTGGTATTTTTCAGCGTAGTCCACAAACATCTGTGTGGTGGTTTGTGGTGTCTTCTAATTTCCCCTCTCGGGGGAAGCACATGTAGAACTAGACAGTGAGGTGTTGACCTGCAGGAGACCCTTTCTTTTGCAACCATTTAATAAAAGCCAGACTTTAGAAGTGTGCTCATGTTACAGTGTTGGTGTTTGAAAACTAGAGCCAATCAAAACGTGTCTCAATATGAGGGAGAGGGGATTAAAAATGCTGTGTAGTCCCAAATAAAGAAGCACACCTGGTACCTGTAAGACCATCTTCCAGATGCTACCTTCCATGTGGTGTTTATCATCCGTCTGTGTGGTTTCTTGGGTTTTCACTCCCGTTCCTGGACAAGTCTGACTTGTTAGCAGCTTCAGTGTTTATTGAACTGACTCTGCATTCCTCATCTTATACAAAAAAAAAGATCCTTACACCGAAGCCCTACAGGCCTGGTTTTAGCTTTAGCGGGCATCACACTGTGTGATTAATGGTAAACAACCGCAGTGAATGCAGGTACATTTAACAAGGTGGAAAATATTTACCCTGTGAAGCTGATGCAGGGAAAGGGAGACGGTGTTTCCCATCCCTCAGTGTGCTGACACAGATATAAATAAAGCTTCTGCATCTTATTACTTTAACCTGTTGGCTGATTAATGTGTAATGTGTGAGGATGGGGACTTTATTACTCTTTAAGCAGATGCAAAATTATCTTTACAAGCCAAATTCTGGATTTGATTTGTCTTGTGTTGTTTTTTTGTTTTTTCTCTTTTCACTGCTGCAGTAATTTGCAACAAACTGCCATCAGTTTCCCGTTAATGATCAACCGCTTCTCTGACCTCAGCACTGACTGTGGTTAAACATCCACGTCCAGAATCGGCTACGACAGCTACTTCCCTTAATCACAGTGGGCACGCTAACCGACCCAAGGCCGACAGGAACAGAGTTGTTTGCTGCTTGAAAGCTGAAACAAAAGTCGAGCTTCTCTGGTCTCGCCGCCTTTGTTTTTTAGCAGAACTGACCTTCTTCTAACCCTCGGGAGTGTTTTGCGATGCCTCTTTGTCAGCTTTCTGCACTGGCCTTGTGCTTTGGCTTTGACCTGCTATGCATTTCCTTCCCAATCTCCCTTAATCATAGAGTCACACCAAGGTCAGGGTTTCTTGAAGATTTTCAACTGAATGTAAATCATTAGGCTTATCTAGTAGTTTCATTTTGCATTTAGACTCAAATTAAAAATAAATCTGATGGAAAATCTTAAAAAATGGTGTCTTGTATACCAATAGGAGGAAAAATAAGTTGGTATTAAATTATATTTTAATGTGAAATTGTGATAAAGAGCTTCATTTGCAGCTCAGATCATTATAGTAAGCTTTCTCTCACACCTTCATAGATTTGCTTCATTTTAAAGGTTTAAAGAAACACCCCTACAGACCACCTGCTCAGCACCACACAGCCTTAAGACACAATGAGCTGTTGAACAGAGTGAAGCTGGAGGCAATCTCTGCCAACCATTCCACTTCTTGCTAATCAGAAATACAGAAATTTGGTTGCACAACAGGGAGCGCTCCTAAAATCGTATTCCTTAAATACGAGAGAATGGAGGAGTTGCTAAAATAGTTATATAAACCTGCTTCTAGACAAACAAGATGTTATTTCAGCAATTGTCAGTATGTCCAAGAAATTCAGATTAATTTTTTTTCAACTACATTTTAACCATAAAATATTATTCTCATAATACATATGGCAGCACAAAAGTACTGAACCAGCTACACAATACAGCTGCAGGAGCTGCTTGTCCAAGCCATGAAGCTCCTGGCGCACAGTTTTCTGTCCTGATGTTAATAACAGAGGAGGTCTGGAGTTGCTGTGGTTCCAAACACTTTGCAATAACACCAGTAATAGTTGATGGTGGAATTATTGCTCTTAACTCGTTCTGTGAAGCACTTTGGGATACCTGTGGTTTTTTAAATGTGCTATATAAATAAAATTGTATTTTATTGTACTTGTTTGTAACAGAAAGCTCTTCTGTGAAAGAATGAGGTTCTAATTTTTGTAAAGGCAGTCTGCACGGCTGGTTGTTTGTCTGTGGCACTTGTTTGTAGACAATAACTAGACTTTAGAAGCGTAGTTAAACTACAACAGAAACTTTGATTTCATGCCTGAAATCAAATTTGCTGATCCCGTAGAGTAGCCTACGGTGCTGTGGTGGCCTTTCTACTCAAAATTAAAATGTGAATTATCCAATGTTGTAACAGCTTTTATCAAAAATATTTTCAAAAATGAGGTTGACTTCACTCTGCATGAATACCTCCCTATGAAACTGGAAGTCCAAAGAGTGGAAAACTCTAAACTTAGAAGTTCTTTAGTGGAGTGTTTAGATACTAAAAGGTCACACATTTGACTCAGTGGGCAGAAACCCCAAACAGAGTTAAGAGAAGAACAAACACAACTGCAGAAGAATGACGATATTGGTGTGTTTGCTGGATGTGTATAATAATAATAAGGGGAGTTGTTGAATTTCGAGTGTTGGCCCTTCTTTATCTCGACTGATCGATGTTGGGCCTTAAAGCAAACTGTGATTACTCTGGCGTTGAATCCTGGGCTCTGAATATCACTGCAGCGATATCAGGAGAAAGATGCATGAAGGGTAGGTTAAATGTTTGGCATGTAGGGTTTTTTTGTCACTACGCTTGTCTACTGAGTGTAGGGGATTTGTGAGCATGCACTTGGTTACTTCAGACTGCAGGAGAGGATACTGGGACAGCCATGATTTAGGGCAAATACAGCAATGAGTGTGCAGGTGACTCAATGTGAACACAGACTGATGTCTAGTGGGAACGTCTGAAGTTGCTAGCCCGACTAGCTTCTGTTTTCTTTGTAGAAAAGAGAATCTGGCTTCATCTTTGCAACCAATCAGGGCATTTATTGAGAAGCTCCTATCTAGAAAGCAAAACACAAACACTTAAAGTTTAAAAAGCATGTTTTTTCTTACTTCTACTACAAATGTGCTCACAATGAGCTTATCATAGCATAGATCATTCTCTTTTCTGACACATAATGACCAAAAATTTAAAAAATGAAGATGATATTTTATTCGGTAGGACTTGAAATGAGGGCTTGAACCCTAAAACTCATCAGAGAAGTGTTTACAGAGGTTAAGTGTGAGGGTTGTTTTTCCTTAGACTTCCTAGTGCCAGAAGTCGTTGTGCAACCACTGGTATCCCCTCCCCTCCCATTAAGAGTGTAGATTTTAAGCACTTCCGCATTGGCTTCACTTTTTAGACATGGAAGCTATGTCCATCTGTTATACTGTCTATGGTAGATATGCCTGGCATCACATGTCTGAAATGGTCGTCAGCGTCAGAGCAAAACAAAAATTAAAAGTGTCCTATTTAGACTCTTGGCTGGCTGGGGTGGCAGGGGGTGAGTCAAGCGCCATCTTTGCTGTTATGAAACTCTCACGTTTTCATTCAGGGTTCGTGTCTTTCTTATGTCTTTAAATGGCACAGTGGCCTCTTCCAGCTGTGTGTCTCGGTGACACCTTAAGTTTCAGTTAGTGTTCATACTAAGTGGTATTGTGGTGGTGGTGGTGGGAAACACTCTGATTGCACATTTGAGGGAAATACCAGAGATATTAGAGGTTTTCTTTTCACTTCGCCTTATTTTCAGTTACTTAATAGAGCGGGTTTGCTCATTTCAGTTTAGTTTTATTAGTGTCAGGGTTATAGTTTTTTGTAAAAATACAATGTGGGCAGAAGTTAAAAGTAGATGCTGCCAGATAAACATCACCGTGTGGTAAAGGGCATGACCTCCTGCCGCGTAAGGGTCGTGAACCTGGTGCAGTGCTGCAGGGAAAGAGTTAACATCCCGGCCTGAGAAAATGGATTTTTACATGTTGTGTCACGCTTAGGCAGCCAAACCAGTGTTTCCGTACAGTCCCTTCAAATTACAGTGTGCGAGTGCAGCGAGCTTCACACAAAGGGAACTTCTCTCCCAGAGGCAGGAATAAACCGTGGTTTTAGCAACAGTAACTACAACAGACAGGCTGCGACTAGTTCAGGGATGCCTGTTTAACTCTGTGGCAACCTTGGAGAAGGTTTCACTTTGACACTGGCAGAGCTGGGCCGGGGAGGAACCCGCCGGGGAGGAATTTTTATGGCCATATATTGTGTGAAATTGAATATGGTGAAAAGAGGAAGGCAGCTGCTCCCTTTGCCATCCCGAAATGTGGGTTAATGTCTATTCCTTGTTTTTAACAAAGGAATAAAGGCTTATATTTTAGCCTCTCCTCACAGTGAGCGGGCTTTAATGGCAGACACACAGGCTCAGAGTTCAGACGCTGTGCAAAATGAATTTTTGATGATGGAAAGTGATGACTATTGGAGACCAGAGACTTTTGCCCTTTCTTCATTTGCTATGAACTCTTAATGTGAGATGAATCTCGCAGATGGCACGGTGGTTTTAATCACCAGGGGCTAAGTGGAGGGCGGTTTCTCCCTCGGGGTAATTACTCTGTGGCAAACCTCCTCAACACCTGGTAACATCTGTTTTTTGAGGAAGCCAATTTGTCAGTTAAGTTGTTAGGACTTGTTTATGTAATTTGTTGTTTTATAATTAGTTTTGCATGTTTTTCAGGGGTTTATGTCAACACAGTAATTCAGAAGAAAAACTAATTTAGAAGACATATTTTATTTAATAGATAGACTCAAATCACTATCTTCTAACCTGTTACGCATTGTTTAATGTTTAACACCCAAAAGGCTAATGTGATTTGGCATAAAAGCCTTTGCTGGGAAATTTAAGGATGCCCTCTTATGGTCTGCCTTATTTTCTGTCATAAATATGCTGCTGCAATGGTGTAAGCTCATATTTAACATGGCCAGAGTTTCAGATGAGGTCATCTAATGGAGAAATAATCCATGAGAGGCAAAAGCTCAGCTTTAGACAGTTGTTTCTACTTTAGCCTGTATGATTTCAGCAAGGGGGATATGGCCAATGGGGTCATTGCAGGCACAGAAGCCCTATTCACCTTTAAACCCTGTCTATGAGGGGCAACCAATGAGAAGTATTTTGCCTTAAAGGAGGAGGAGCTTAAACAGAGGGGCTGTTTAAGCTCCAAGGCCCCAAATAGACAAATAAGGATCATTTTGCACTGTGAATCCTGAAAAGCTGCTCTTGTAAAGAAAATATGGAGCTTAATAGAACCACAATCATGAATTTATCGTCATTTATTTAAGTATTTTCATCATTGTTTTACTGGAAATTACTGACATTTGCACATTGTATTTTGTGTGGATTAAATGCTATAAATGAGAGCTGTGATTAATTGTCACTTTTGATCTAACAGTTTCATGCCTGACTTCATATTAGATTAAATGTCTTTGTTTTTCAGACCGTGAAATATGGAGTTTTAATAAAATTTGTGCCCATAGTTTGATCTTTTGTGGATCAGCTATTAGTCATCTGTTATTTGAGGAAATAATCAGGATTTATCAGCTACCACGTAATTATTTTTCAATTTTTTCTGACATGTCACAGTGCCCAAAAACACTTTTATGCCTTGTAGATCTCTTGTTATGAGCTGATATTCACCTCCTTGATAGAACAGCAGACATAATATGGAAGAAATCTGTGAATCGTAATAGAGCTGTTTAATTATTAAACTTGCAATCACAGCTAGTTAAGCCCAGTCAATCCTATTTTCAATATCGATTTGCCTGCTGAATTTTTTTTTCTATAAAATGTATGTAAAATGCCACAGGTGATGCGGTCTAAACTCAAAATTGTTCAGTTTTCAATCATATAAGTGTAAAGAAATGTGCAAATTTGATAAGAAGAGCTGGATGGTGGTGTAACTCCTCATTGTGAGCTTTAACTTGCAGGTCTATTTCTGAAGGGTGCTGTTACAGTTTCGTGGTTGTGCTTCGGTATGCTAATTTTATTTTTTTCTGCTTCTCAGTCCTACTTCAGCTTTTCTTCCTCCCACCTCAGCTAAACCCATTCGCCGTCTGCACACTCTCAGTTTGAATGTCTGTCAAACTCCTGCCTGTTTACCAAACGTTGGTGACTAATACTGTAGCTAACACTGCCCGCCTCCCTGTGCAGAAAAGGTCTTGCATGTGTGTTTCTTCATTTGTTAAGTCGTGCACCTTTTCATCTGCGCTGCGAGTGTTACTCTGCGGAGGCACACGTGTATTCTCCCACGAGACAAAATGATCAAAGCGTCATTTATTAGCTGCCTGTCAAAGTCTTTTCTTTTACCTGTTGCAGCTAAGATCCTCAGATCTGCCACCACCCACTTTGGCATTTACGTAGGGGCCCCCTGAGGACGGCTGACCTGTGTGTGTGTGTGTGTGTGTGTGTGTGTGTGTGTGTGTGTGTAATGGGCTCCATTTTGGGTGTGTATCAGGAACTTCTGTCCAATCACTCAAATTATTTGGCTTAAACTTTTCAAAGTGAAGCATTAGTGAAGGGCTCAGTTAAATTGGAGCTAACGAATGCTGACCTTCTCGGACTTTCTTGGTGCATGAGTGCACCCCCCCTCCCCCCCCTACATGCACCCTCCCACCTCCACAGGTGAGCTCTTGCAGCCTGCTGAGCGACTTCCTGGAAACTTGGTTGAGCAGCATTGATGTTGGCAACCCAGAAAGGTGAGCGTTGGCGTCGGAGCGGGAATGATGAGGGGAAAAAACAGGGTGGGAGCCGGCAGGATTTGCCTCTGCTCACGTCAGCACAGGGGCCCAGAATAGTGGAAGAAATTCTCCTTGCGCTGGCGAAAAAGGACCGGTGCCGGGGCTGCGTGTCACATTATTTTGGAGATATGCTCATGACACAGAGAGGAGGCGGAGAGCTCCTATAGACTCTGAGGATGTATGTCATCTGCAGAGAAATGCCCCAACAAAACCTGCCTCTGTTAGACGGGGGCTGCTGCCTCCCAGGGGGTCCGTTTTTATGATGTGTGGGGAAAATGTGACGCAGGTCAGGCTGCTGGAGTTGAAGTAAAAAGAAAAAAAAAATAAAAGCTTTGGAAAAACTGCTCAAATTAAAAAAAGAAGTCTGCCAGCCGGAAAACCCTTAAAAGGGTGGCTGTGTGGGGGCGCTCTTCAGTGTGTGTGTGCGTGTGTGTGCAGCTGTGTGTGTGTATGCAGAGCTGGCATTGCTTAATGGTTTGCACAAGCAAAGCCCAATGTAGGGGTTGCCAGGGAAACAGAGCAGCATGAGTCTCGCTCTGCAGGTGCTGTTCTTGTGTCCGACTGCTGGAACCTCCTACGAATGAGGAGGGGAGGGGAAGGGGGTCAGGGAAAACTGCTAAAAAACACGTCAAATGGTAAAAAACAGGGTAAGTAAACAATATTAGGACTGTAACGTGTGACGAGATCAGGATAAAACGAGAGTCTGAAGCGAAAATAACACCTCCTTATAGCTGTTTTCACACATAAACTTCAGACAGTTCTGGGAGAAACATTTTCCAAAGTTGTCCTTACTCAGATTTAGCACAGCAGGAAATAGTCAGATTCAGACATGTTTGCACTGGGAATGCAACATTTATGGTAAATTGAGTGGAAGGGAAGAAATTGGAGAGAATGATAAAAAAAAAAGTAAAAATGCAACACAATGTTTGAGGTTTAATATCATCGTTGTGTTTTCTTTTTTTTTTTTTTTTTTCTTTTTTTTTTTTTTAGAGCTTTTAAATGCATTTTTCTATCATCAGAGCTGGTTTAATGTGGCACTTTGCAGCACGTATAACACTGCGCGCACACAATGTTGGATTATTTTGGAGACTGACTCACATTACAACTGCCTTTTTTATTTTTTTATTTTAACATAGACTGTAAATAAAGATGCACATTACCACTGTGACATCACCCACTGGTTTGTGAAGGCTCGCTACGAACATCCTCATTCCCAGAAATGTGATTGAAAAGCCAATGCCCTGTCTATTCCAACACATTAATAACTATGATCTGAAACCAGGTGACTGAGCCTCTAAAGTCATCACGAAAGTGTTTGCTGCGCGTGTAAACATTAATTTGCTAAATACTAATAATACTAGACTATTCATCTTAGTTTGTAGCTTGCTGGTTTTATAAAGAGGAGTGCTGCCCTGCGCCAACGCTGCAGTCCTAGCTAGAGGGAAATGACTCCATAACTTCTTGGAAAATATGGGTTCAGCAGACTAGTATTTCTGGTCTTAACCAGCAAAATTTGAATATTTATTTGGTTATTAAAAAAAAATAATAACAAAAATAATAACTAGCAATTGCTTACCTCACTTGCAACTGGCTCCAGGATAGCTTGTTAGCTCAGAAATTTAGACATTTAAATAGAAACTTCCATCCCCGAGCTTTTTTTTAATTTTATGCTACTTAACATCTAAGGGACGACATTAACTAGTCAGACATAATGAGGATCTCATGTGTACAAGTCTCAATCTTAGCTCAGCTCAGCAAAAAAGGAGGTGGAGGAAAGATTCACCAGGAAGGAGGTATCCTTTGCAAGTTAATTTATCCCATCCCTCCTGTGTTTGAACCGTTATGGTTACATAAATCCAGCCTGTTGAAGGGCGTTACTCTGAGGACTGTGGCCATTTTGCAGAAACCAAAGTCAGCCATGTGTCGTCGAGGGAGGTTGGTGGGGAAAAGAAGAAACGGCTCTTGTAGGAAAGAGTTTCCTGCCTGAGAGTGAAGTGGTGAGATTCTGCAGAGAAACGGGTAGAGTTTGTTTGGATGCACAACAATGGCTAATTCTGTGGGGAAAAGGCGCCGTTTCCCCTTCTGCCCTGACGGTGACAGGCACGCAGGTCCATTCAGACTCGTAGCTTAAAATCAAGCTCCTCACCTTGTCATCATTTTTCCAGGCAGGCTGCTATCAGATCATGCATTGATTCATGAGGCTGCTTGGAGAGCTGCTGACTCTCATTTGCCTTTTATATGTTTATGAACACTGCTAGACTGCTATTAGTATTAATGGAAGCAGTTTGCTGCAGCACTATAATACCTCACCGCGTAATTAATTCAATTCCAGTGTCTTTACATTCATCTGGGACATTCATTTTCCTCCCTGATTACACACATGCAGAATTTGAGCTCCATCGTTGTATTTAAGTTTGTCCTTGACTAGAAATGACAGGCCCTCTGCTGCTGTGCGAAGCAGATGTTGTGGTGGAGGAAGCGACAGGTGGGCAGATGGGTGAGAAGGCAGAGGTTGAGTGTGCGGTTTCCTTAAGGTCAGGCCGTGGGCTGTATTTATCAACACTGACACTTGCTGTTTCTCTGCTGCGTGGGTCGTCTGCCATCATCAGCATCGCTGCGGCACATCAGCCAATCAGAGCGCAGCTGTGGGCTTCTGCTTCTCGGGAGTCACATGCATCGGGCAGGGGAATGACTAACAAACGGGCCTCGTGGGAGCAGAAGCCGTTGCTTTGCTCGCAGGCGACAAACTCTGAAGTGACACCCCCCCCCCCCCCCCCCCCCCCCTCGCTCTACACAGCACGTTAAAACTTGTCACCTGACATGTCCGTACGCTTTCTGAAAAACCTCCACGCGGCATGTCTCTGCTCTATTACAGATTATCCACCCCCTCGCCTCACTCGGCCTGCTTTCTGTCATCCCAGCCTGAACACTTTTGATCTGTGGAGAGTGAAGACGCCCATAAGAAGGCTGCATCACAACAAGCAATTCGAAATGATTAGAGAAAATTGCAGCAAGCTCTTTGTGGTGTGCAGTGAAGGATTTTTCCACTGTTTGTTTGTTTGTTGATGCAGCACTGCAGAGACAATAGCGGCTTAATGGAACGGAAACTGGGTCTGCTTTTACTTAAAACCAATACATTTTGAGTAAATGGTCACAAAACAAAGAAACAAAACCAAACATGATAATTTTACAAAATTAGAAACTTAAAAATGAGAAAATCATCATATTCAAGAAGCACTTGAATATGATGTGCTGACCAGTTTTTCTGGAAAATTCTTTTCTGTTGGTTAACTGCTTGATTTGTTACCTGTTGTATGGAAATATATCTATTTGAGCGCTCATTTTTGATTGTGTGACTTTTTGCCCAATGATGTCACCTTAGTTTGCTGCACATGGCTAATGTTATCAGCCTGCTTTCCTTGCAGGTCAACGTTCAGCTGTGCAGGGTGAGATTTGCTGTTGGGGATGCACGGGATCCCCCCCCAACCCCCTCTGGTCTATATGTCCCTGCCTCTGCTAAATACATTTTCTTGCACGGTTGCGATAAAACTTTATTCCACACTCAGATTTTTATTGCTGCATCTTGAAATAATCTACAGCACAAATGTCAGCTTTGACTTTCGGCGCTCTTGATGCCATTACGGTGGAGATGACTGTGCGTAATGATCTGGATCGGTTCCGCTCCAACGTTTCAATAAGCCAGAAAGCATCAGTGTCTCAAAGTGAAGACTACGCAGACAAAATAAGAGCATGAAACGGATTCAGAGTGTCCGGAAACTCAAAACAAATTCTAGAAATACTGTGTGTCAATCACTTGCCTGAACCTGACATCAGAATTCCCTAAAAAGGCAAGTTGCAGCTTTTTTTTTTTCTTCTTCAACTTGTTGAACTGTGTACCGTGCACCGTACCGTACCACATAATGGAACACTTTGTCCAATAGTCGGAGGTGGAAGCATACACTGGATATCTTTTTGAGGACATTCATTGACAATTCTATGTCCTGAACCTTAACTTGGACAAAAGTCTAACTCTAAGCCTAAAACAAGTTAATGCTCACACTGGTCTTTGAAGCAGGGTAGAAAAGGCTGACTAAAATGTCTTAACTTTTACAAAATGTCATCACTTTAAACAGCCAAATACACCCTTCACTGTTGCTCCCCCCCCGAACCACTCCACATGCTAAACATGGCGTGACACATACTTAAATCACCATTTCAGCGGGTCGTGCATCTCTCAATAGTAGTGCACGATCGTGTTGGATTTTAATTCCAACAATATCACTGCAGAAGCTCAAAGATTTCCAGATTACACAGATGCCTGAAAAGATGCAACTTTCTGGAGACATTTCTCTTCTTCCAGTTTTGACTTCTGCTCTTATTCCAGCGCCGATGTGTAGGATTTTAAGTAGTGACACCTATTGTTCAGGCAAATACTGCACTGAGTACCCATTCCCCTCAGTGAATGGTGACGTCATTGTTTGCATGCAATGAGACAACTATAATGGGACCTTTCACTGAGGATGTGGTATATGTTCAGTGTCCTGTTCAAGGTAGTTGTAGTGGAAAGAGCAGAACAGGACTTTATATCTTTTACTTGTACCTGAAGAGCATCAATAGACCTGTAGATCTGTTATGGAGGTCAAATGTCAGATAAGCTACCTACAAGTTAAGCAACTGTTTAAGAACTGTTTAACCAGATGTGTCAGCTTGGATGGAAAATTGTTTCCAAAAAGGGTGTGGTCTCCATACAAAATTAAACAAATGTTATATAATTCAGTTAATTATTAGCGATGGCATTCCACATCTGCTGCCACCCTTCATCAGATATTTGCATGTTGGTGTTGTTCATAAGGGTCAAAATAGCAACTGAACCTTTCTTCTGTAACAAATTTCAGGAGTTTTCTTTATTAATATACATGATATATTAAATATATTATGAAGTTAGGTTTCCTGTTAGCCAAATTTAGGTTACTCATGTTGGTTCACATTAGCTAACTTTTACCAGAAGATCTACTGCAGTGATGTGATTGGTCCGTTGCTATGTTGATCTTGGGCTGTGCAGTGCAGTATCGTGCAGGCAGTCAGTGTGGGGAATGTCAAAGCGCAGGGTGTGCTGCGTTCACTGCAAACAAACTCAAACTGATCTTTAGAAAGCTAGCTGGACATGTTGCATTTCATTTAGTTTGCCTTTGGTTTCCTGTGACAAGTGACATCACTCACTCACTCACTGTTTTGAGCCATTTTCAAGAAAGTGCTCCATAATGTGCTCACTTTGCATGCTTTCAGCAGGAATAATCACACTCACACACACATTCAGTGAGTGTGACCCTGTAGCTGCGCTTTTTTCAAAACAGTGACTTAATGATTGCCCACCTTTGACATGTTTACCTGTTTTATGCTCTCCCAGAACAACCTCGGCACTAGTTTATCAAAATAGTCGCCATTGCTCGACACGAGCAGGCATAGAAAAACTCTGAATGAATAAAAAAAATGGCAAAATGTTGAATTTAATCAAAAGGTTTGTAGTCAGACAAACTTGAAGTTTTTGGCTTCTTGGCAGTTTTGAATGCTTGCTATAAATGATCCCTAACCCTGCTCCGGTTCACCACTGAGCCACACTGCAGGTCTAAAAGTTACTCATGAATCCTTGTGACTGTTTGCTCTTACTTTAGAAACGCGCACAGGCCTCAGCAGACAGTCAGCAGAAAGCAGGATGCTGAATAATGGAGCTGAAAGCTGTACAACTCCAGACTGTGGGCGTTTTATACGAATCGCTGGACCCTTCGCATGTCAGCAAACAAGTTCCCTCCGTAGGGCCTCTTAAAAAAAAAAAACAGGAGCCCTGCCTCGTATCACGGAGCGCTGCTTGTTCATTCATAAACTCTGCTCTTTGTTTTGATTGTTTCCGTGCTGCTTGTGCAGGCCACTTGCCATCAGCAGGAAATATGTTGTTTCATCTGTGTGGTTTGTGTTTGTTCGACATCGACGGAGCCAGGAGGCGGAGGAGGCGTGGGAGGAAGTGAGTGCTGTGTGCCCTAAAGGGTCTGTCAGTATCAGGGGAGCAGGATAAGTGAAGGAGGAGGTCTGTCCTTGGGTGTCCGGACCCAGTGGACTGCAGCGGGTCGATGGTGAAAGATTGAAACCCCCTAAACAGTCACAAGGGTCAGCAAGGTCAGGTCGATATTTTAACGACATGCGTGCAGATATTTGACCGTTACTGTGTACGCATACGCGCTTTCAGAGAGGGGGCGGAGCTTACCATGCATGATTGGTACAAGAGAAAAGGTGTGAGAACTTATCTGTAGGTATTTACACACACTGAGCAACTTTGAAAGGCCCCAACTTCAAACAGCTTCTAAAACTGTTTTTGTTTTCATCATTTTTTTGTAGTTTGTTCTTCTTTCTTTTAGATTCATACATAGAATTGCTCTTAACAACACAGATGAACTAGCTGGCTTTTTAAAAGTAGCCCAGATTCAGAGCTACGCGGATTATGGCTTTGACTTTTTAGCTTGATACCAAGATCGTCAGTAAACTGCTGTTTATGTACACATGCAGCCGTTATCGAGCAGTTCTAAAATATATTTGGACTCTGTTCCTCACCAACCTTTTGCTTTGTTTTTGTTGTGTGCCAACTCCTGAGTGAAATATTCGGCTGAATACTCAACATTTTAGTTGTTTAATGCTCCATTGTGGTTACCAGGTAGTTGTGTCATTTTTCGTAGTACTTCTCCATGTAGTGCACGAAATGCTAGTTTGTGCTTGCTGTCTGCTTTCTCAAATCGAAAACAGAAAGCCAGGAACTTACAGGAAATTACAATATCATGTTTGTCTATTACTGTCACACACTACCAGTGAAGAGGTTGGCAGTTAACAATACATAGTCAAAATTTGCTGTGGAAAAATGAAAGTAAAATAAACAGTAAAAACTAATTAGATTTATTATAGTTTTGTATTTTCTGAGTGGTTGGTAGCTGCACATGCGGGCTGAGCTGGGCCCAGTTGGACCTGCTGAGCTACCTGATGAGCCCCTCTCCTGGGCCTGGCTCATGGGTGGAGCCCTGGTAACCCTTTGCCGGACAATGTCACAGGGTCCAAATATATTACAGCATTTAATGCCTTGAAATCATCAGTGCTGATAACACATGCTCTTCCTATTGTTTGAAAATTGTTTTGTGGACCTTTCTTTTTGCACGTAGACAGCAACATTTGAGGAAGAGAGTAGAGAGCTTGCACACCTTTGGGCAGCTGTGTGTAATGCACTCCATTTTTTAAAGAGAAATTTAGTTTGCAGACATATCTTGTTAAAATCATCATTATTATTTTACTGCAGAAAATCATTTTAGGCCTAGTTCATTTCTGATGTTACTCATATGCTTTTAATATCATGCATGCTCAAATCACGATGCAGACGTACACCACAAAGATTAAATATAAAAAGTTTAGATTTTAACATCATATTTTATTTACTTTGTTTCAACAAAAGAAAAGAAAAATATTATTTAAACCCTTGATGAAGAGCATAAAAAGTTACTTTTTAAATGGTGGTTTACTGGTAAAATATCTGTCTATGTGGGAACAATAACTTTAGAGAAACAGTTCTGGCAAAAAAGGATCTGCTAGGAAAATAGTTATTTAATATAACTCTAGTTCTATGAGTGTGTAACTGTCCAATGGAATTTACTACTTCCTCCACCCCCGCATCACATAAGTACACTTTTGAATTTGTGACAATAATCAAGTGGAACGATGAACCATAACGGCAAGGTTTTAAGCAGTGAAAAGTGTGCCGTAAAGCTGTGAACAACCACGCTTCTGTGGTTGCAGTTTGGAGAAGGCCTCAGGGAAGACTGGTGACAGATCACCAAAGAAGACATCCTCCAGAAGCAGCAGCGACTGAGCATGTAGAATATCTTGAAGATTGTTGTGGTTATGCAACTGATAGGCTTGTAGTGACCAGTGGCCCATGAGCTTAACTGAGTGTACTGGGATCCCTTTGTATGAAGCGGAACTAGCTGCTCAGATATGGAAGAATGGCTGGAGAAAAGATCAGGAGAAATTCTGGACAATGAGAGAACTTGGTGATTCTGGTACCGACACGGCCGGACTCTGTGATGACAGAGAGTCTGAAGGTGAAGTGTGCTGGGCTCAAGGTAATGGGCTAATGGCTTGTAAGGGCTCAGGGGTGAGTACATCTTAAAACAGAACATGGATTGGGGGGCATCCTGTAGTGTGAGAAGGCATAGTCAGATATGTAGTCATAATTGGTAGAGGAGTACTGGGGTGTGATCTACCTTCTAAGATAAATGATCTCCAATTAATGCATTATTATAACAATGTTAAAGTCTTAAACTAATTGCTGGCTGTAACTACTGCCAACTACTTTCTAACTCTGGGTGTCAATTGTAGCAAAAACTTCACACCATCTTCTATTTTCGGCCTCTGGTGTGCTTTTGGTTTCAGGGATTATTGGTGTACATAGCGAGGCACTGAAAAAGTGTTATGCAATAACAGATCAGTCTTGTCTCTGCTTGTTTTCCATGCCATTGTTATATTCTAGTCAGTGTGACACACAAACATGTATTAAAGTTAATTGTGTGTGGGTTTTAAAAAAAGTCTTTAGCCTATCGTGGTGAACCCTGCAGAAACTTGGGTCAAGCGGTCACGCTGAGCCTCTGAGCAATTGTGTCGTACGAGCTATCAGGTCATTTGACTGTAGCACCAGCTTATTTTTTTTTAAATCGAAAGCCGCTCAGGCGTGGAGCACCAGCAGCGGCGTTTCTGCAGCTTTGGATGAAGATGAATGCCACCCACAGGGGAGTGAAAGGGAGAAAGAAAAGGGGGCAAAGCAGTGGTTGATAATAGGGAAGGGAACGGCGTGGATGGCAGCGTGCCAGAGTTCAGCGTGTGAAAGTGCGAAGGAGAAAGATGTCTGGTTAGGAGAGCAATGGGGATAAATGTAAAGACGGTTAATAAGGAGGCTGTGAAAATATGTGTAGGAGGGTAAGGAGGAGGAGGAGGAGGAAGGGGTTCTGCCTACTGGCAAAGCTTCTTCCTCTTGCGTAACACGGGCCATCTCTTCCTTTAGCTGCTGTTGCCATGGGGAGAGATGTTGGCAGTGGAGGGGAGATTTCGGAGCTCCCGATGCCTCTCGGGTTCAAGAGTCTCTCGGGAATTCTAAACCACGATGATCCCCGACTTCCCTCCTCCTCGTTAGGGCGCTCACTGAGGAAAAGCTGGAGGAAAAGCCTGATTGGTTGTATTTTTAGACCTTGCTTTCAGGATGATTTAAGCAAATCTGCTCCCACCCCCAAACCCCTTTTTAGCTGGTGCCATATGAAACTCTGTGAGAGGGATGAGAAGTTGTGTGCGGTGCTGGAGGGCCTCGATATGTGACTCAGGCTTTAGTTCAGGTGTGCCTCGTGAAATGAAATGCAGGCATTGTTTATTACTGTACCAAGACTTTATTTTCCATGTGCACAGAATGACTAACTATGAGTCTCAGGCAGCGAGTACAGGTGTTCAGTGGAGAGAAGCTTATTCCCGGGGGTGAGTGATGAAAGAAAGCTTCTGTGGTGCTGAAATGATTAGTTAAAAAAATCCTTCCAAAACATTAACCCTCAATTTGGTTCATAGCTACTTCTAATCTAACTTTTTGTGGAATTTGCAGTACCATTGACTTCAATCAGTGCATTTTCTACTGCTCATCTAGATATCCTATGTGGGGGTTTTGTTAAACTTGACTGAAACGAGACATGAGACTTAATTTGTCCAGCGTGTTCTGGGTCTACCCCGGGATCTCTTTTTGGTTGGACATCCCAACAACGCCTCACCGAGGCTACTTAGTCAGATACCAAAAATATTCCATGGCTTGTTTCTACTGTTAGCCCCATCTAACGTGGTTTGGTACGCTAAGCTAACATATCAACTGCCACATGAACTACAAAGCACCTGCCCCTTATCTAATCTGTTCTAATGATAGAGAGTGGAAATCTCGAGCAGACTTTGTATGTAGAGACATGACAAGTGGGGTTAACTGCTAGCTAGTCTCTTTTAAAGTTTATAAAAAGATTTATATCCTTGTAATTGTAGAACACGAAACTTTGTGGAGTCTCCATGTGAATGGTCCTCTCTCTGTTATCCCTGCAATAAACTGGTGGCTCCAGTTTGGGTGGGTACCCCGCCTCTCGCCCTGTGAGAGCTGGAGGCTCCAGTCCCTCCAGCGACCCTGGAGGAGGTAGGATGGATGGATGACCAAAAAAGTAACACTCAGAAAACACATTTTAATGGCAGAGGTTAAACTCCGTCTATAGGAGTATTGCATATATGTTTTTAGTATTTGAAACTGACTACTTTGCATTTTTAGATGCCTTTGAAATGTGTGAAAAGTGTTCTGTGGTTTCTGGCCATTGGCATCGGATCGGTCAGGTCTGGAGACTCAGTGGCTCGCTCCCGATCATGTTGGGACGTATTGGTTTTGGTGGCCAGTTTAATGACTCGGGCTCTTTAGAGTATTCCTCAAGCTTTTTTTTTTTAGAGGGGTTTGCGCATTTTTCTTCCTTTGGGGACCGTTGCCAAGTCCACAGAGTGTGTGCTCTGTCTGAAACGATGTTTACATGGGCATGCGTGTTTCAACGTAACAACCACAGAGATGCCAGGCATTGTAATGAAAGCTCAGTGTTGTTCACATGTCTGCAATTTTGATGTTGTAGCTGATCGATGCATTTCACAAAATTCTATCCTCCTGAAAAGACATCTCGCAATGTTTACATGGTGGCAGAGCTGCGTACGGTTCAGACTGAAAATGTTCATCACACATCCCACAGATATTTGTGTTTCAGCGTCTTCATTAGTCCCTACAGTCGTCTGCACAGACCAGATCAATGCACAGAGCAGATAGATGGGTATTTATAGCCTCTACGGGGGTGTGGGAGGTTGAATGCCCAATGTAGGTTAGCGGATAATCTGATGTGGACTGTGTGTTTATATACGTGAGCCTGGGGGAATTAGGGACCTGTGGTGTTTATAGAGCTCCCATCCTGCTTTGTTTTTTTGTTTGTTTTGGGGGGGTTTTTTCTTGCAGGAAGAGAGCACTGATACACAGCTCGGGGAAGTCAGTTCTCAGGCAGTGAGGGCTTTCCCAGATTTAGAGTAGGGATTAGAAAAAAAAAAGAAAGGAAGGAGAGCGAAGAGGGAGGAGAAGATAGGGGGGAGGAACACGAAGCCAGGCAGGGAGGAGAAAGAAGCGTGGTTGCTACACTGACAGTAGAGAAACCAGGCAGAAGTGAGAAGTGAAAGCACAGAGACACAGCTGTGCGTTAGTGTGTGAGGACAGACGGCAGCCAGACGCTCGGCTTTCTGCTCTGCAGTGCCGATTCAGTCTTGTGCTTTTCTTTTCTCTTCTTCTCTCTGGGAGACGGAGAGAGCACAGAGGAATGTCAGCGGGTTTTGGTTGGGAAAGTGTCTGCCGTCTGGGTCGGAAATGTCAGGTGTTTCCCCGTAAGCGTGTCTGACTCCAGGAGGGAAAACCAAGCGGGAGCAGCCAGCTGCTCTCTGAGAAAGTCTCGACTTTCTTTGGTACTCTTCTTCCCTCCTATCAGGTATTGTGCAGCCGCTGCGAGAGCTCGTCTTTGTGCTGATCAGTTGTATTTTATTCCTCGCTGCAGGCTTTTGTTTCAGTGTGGGCTGCTTCATTGTCTGCTTGTTTCTGTCTGTACCTTCCTACTCATTTGCTCATCTAACTACAGGTTTTTGTAGAAGTTTGTAATTATTCCTTAGTTTGTCTCCCTTTTTTTCTAGCATTGTTTCATCCTGATGTGTTGGGAAAACGAGTTTAACATTTATTAAGATTCACCTGTTTTCTTGTGTTTTCAAAAATTCTGCCAGTAGCTCATAATCTGCTCATTATTTTCTTGACACAATGCCAGAAAATAGCAGAAGATATTCTCCATAACCTCCCTAGAGCTCATGATTAGCTGTTGCCTTCACAAGTGCAACAAGTGCTGCATGGAAATGATGCATAAAAATGTTGAATTAAATCAGAAAGTCATCACATTTGAGGAGCTCAAACTTTCAAATGCTCTGAAGCGGCAAATCATTTCAGCTCTCTCTCTCTGTGCCTTTTTTTCCTTCGATGGTTAAATTAAAAGAAACTGAGTGTCTGAGAGTTTCAAAACTTTATCAGCATTTCATGACTGAAATATGATCCCAGTCACGACGACGTCGGTTAAGGGGTTTAACTCACCTAAAAAATCCCCACCAGCAACCCAGCTCAGACACTCCAGCGCTCGTCTGGGGCAACGAGTTCGGCCTCGGTGGCCGGACAGCAGCAGCTGACGCACAACACGAGCTAGAGGAGAGCGTAAGCTTGTGAGCTACAGTCGGGGATGAGCTGGAGGCGTTACGCAACAGCTCGTCCAGAGATAGAGTGAAGCTGAACTTAGACACTTTTGGCTTCTTCTTCTTCCACACAGTATGAAATCATCACAGAGCTCCTCTCCCTCCCCCACTGAGTAGCTTCATGCAAGAATAGAAATACCTGTTGTGCTACCAGAGTGTTTAAGAGTTACCTGGAGATCTGTTTATTTGCAAGGTTTCCCCCCTTTTGCCTTTTTTCTGCAGTAATTTTATTACGTGCATCATCTCGTTAGCTCTCCCTGAAGCACACGACTTGGCAGGGGTCAATACTCCGGTGCCGGACGCTTTCCTGTTTACCACGCTCGCTCACTATGTGTGTCCGCCAATATGGAAATAATCAAAATAAATGATGATTTACTTGACGCTGTGTCTTAAAGGTCCACTTAGTACATTAGGTTTGTTTCACCTGTGGTGTTTTGAAGTTACCATCTTGTTGCGTGATCTTTTTCTTCAGTAGTTTGATGGCAAAGACTGTTTTACAGCAGTGGATTTAAACTGGCATAAACTTTTCTTGTGCATTTGATTTGATTTTTTTGCTTCACGCTCAATGGATGCTTGGAGAAAAACAATGCTGATAGTTGGCTCACCTTTTGAAATTAACTGAATATTATCATCAATGTTGTCAATAAAACCTAATTATTGGCTGTATACCACACATATATGCAAAGAAATCATTCTTATTTAGCTACTATTATACCACAATATCATAAATAAACAGAAAGTAACCTAGGTCATGTAGACAACCTGGAAATACCAGGTAGGTCTTATGACCGAGATGTTATGACCTTTAATTTGAGTCCACGCTCAAACCTCAAATCAAAACTACTGATCATTCTTTCGCTTGAGTCAAATGACTTCCTATTCATGTATAAAGTGAAAAGCAAAAAATACAAATAAAGAAATGAAAAATGAACAAAAAGGAAGTGGATACACATCGGGGACTCCAAGCCCAAAACGTGAAAAAAAGCACTACTCTTTCTAGAAATAAAGAAAGAGTAGTGCCACTACAGGAGCTGCAGGATCAAACATAAACTCGTGCTCCCTGGTTGGACACAAAACGGGAGAAAAAAGCTTAGAAATGTATGGCAGATAATTCCTGCTGAGCTCCCACTGCCTTTTTCTGTGGGGATTTAAACAACACAAGAGAACAGGAGCTAAGTTTACACATTTGCAACAAGTTACTTTCACAAACACACATTCTGAGTTCAGCCACATAAACCTAAACCCAATAACCACCAAGGAGGACGCAGTGTTGGGAAGGTTACTTTTAAAATGTATTCCATTACAGAATACAGAATACATGCCCCAAAATGTATTCTGTAACGTATTCCGTTACGTTACTCAATGAGAGTAACGTATTCTGAATACTTTGGATTACTCAATATATTATCATGCTGTTTACAACTACATGAATGTACTATTGCTGTGATTTATTACTATTACTGAAGGACCGCGGCTCCGAAACGTAGTAAAGGGACCTCTGGCGAATACGTTGGGTTCTGTGTCGGCTCGTAGCCGAAAACTAGCTTTACTTTGTTGTCTGGGTCAACTTCGCTCTCTAGACAGAGAGAGGCGTTGAAAAGCTGCTCCAACAGAACTTATTGTTTCAGAGGAAAACACGAACACGGTGTACAGTCGAGTCTTAATAGCTTACTTACAACTGAGCTCGTCAGGCACTCTTCTTGGCTGCAGTGGTTATTATTATATTTACATGCTTCCAGCTCCCGTTTTTGCTCGACGACAGCTCGTACTTTTCCTTTTTCTCCCTCCCTCGCTCACAGACACATAACGTGTATGGCAGTCCATTCTCCCTGCAGCACGGACTACACTGCCTATGATGCTACATTCTTTAGAGCTATACCTGTAGCATTCTGCCTATTAGCTTAGCACAACAACAACAGGCGCTCTCTCACCCAGGAAACACGCAGAGAGAGAGCGTAACCCTGTAACCATGGCAACCGTAACGCTGCCACCTGGAACAACAGAACGTAGCTGTCAAACAAAACCCAAACAGTCCTGACCCGCCACAATATGAAACAGGGAAGTACCGCAGTGTAATCCATTTATTTCAACAAAGTAACTGTATTCTAAATACCACCTTTTTAAACGGTAACTGTAACGGAATACAGTTACTCATATTTTGTATTTTAAATACGTAACGGCGGTACATGTATTCCGTTACTCCCCAACACTGGGAGGACGTAATGCAGCTTTTCTAGTGAACAGATGCTGCAGAGCTGTGGCATATGGGCAAATGTGGAAGACTGAGAGTAGGGGCAGCGCTCTTCTAGCAAGAGGCCAAAAGGTCAGTGTGTGAAGTCTGTTGGCTGAAATTTACTGGATTCAGGCTACTAGCTGCTGGAGTCTACTTACTGGGGATGTCTATGTGAGTATGGGAGTGATGACCACCGATAAAAGGCTGTTAAATGTCCATTAATGCTGGAAATAAGAGGTTTACTGATATTATTGGTCGCAATAACTCTGAACTTTTCTGAAGATTAGCTGTTGGAGGTGTGTGTGTGTGATTGTCAGCTGTATGGCAGCTAACAGTCTGGTGAAATTAACCTTCTCGAGCAGCACCACCGCGTACACCAAACAGAGTTGGTTTAGGCTGAAGCAAATTGCATCCTAACTCATTTTTTACGGCACTATCTGGACTTTTTTTTTTTTTTGAAGACTTCTTTAGTGAGAAACTCGCTTGCTGCCAATCGTATTTTGACTCAATCTCAATAAAGAAACTCTCCAGAAGCTTCTTTACTTTATGAATTAAACTTCTATTTCGAACCGAAATTGAGGTATAGCTGACTGGATTGGTTCATTAATCAATTAGACGACTGAACTGTGATTTCGAGCTGTTCTGGTAATTGCTGATGGTTCCTAAATGTGAGAATTTGCTGCTTTTTCTTACTTGCCTTACATCGGAGTAAAGTGGATGTGTTATAGGTTGGAATTTTAGGTTCAGGAGTTTTTCTGCAGCTTTCTCACAAATATCATTCGATTTACTTGGATTGATTGTGAAAGAATTATTATATTTGAAGCCGATGGCAACAAAAGACAGAGGAGTGGGCAAGAAGCGGAGAAGATGATGCCGGTGGTGGTAGTGATACAAACAGGGAGGAGGATTGGGAGGACAAGGTGGTAAAATTGAGGACTGAGAATGAGACGAGGAGGAGGAAGATAAAAAGACAGTGAGGGAACGCCATGTCTCTTTCGCTTGGATTATGTAACATTACCTCCTGCCTACTGCCGATGGCAGAGGAAACGCTCAGAAAACAGTGACAGGGGCGGAGGTGGAGGTGGGCAGCGATATCAACATCAGAGAGGGAGAAGCAGCAGTGGTGTCAGTCAGACAACCACAGCTTACCTAAAATAATGCGATCATTCAGTTAGCTGATTAACAGACGTGAATGTGACGGTGTCTTAAATGGAGGTTGTTCTAGCTTAACGTGCCTTAATGTGGCATTTTATCTCTGAAAATCTTTCAGACTTGTTTGACAAATCATTGAAAATATCTTATGGAGCCCTGTTTTTGCTTGTTTGTTTGTTTTTAAAACATATATATCAACATGTTGAGCAAAAACTACCAACTGATTGAAGATTCGATGATATCATCTCACACAGACGTTTTTGGGCCTTTCAGACCTTCATTTAGTTTCTGTGAAAAAATCGCCAGCCACATTATTAGGTACACTTGCTCAAATGCTTGTTAAAGCAAACATCTAATCGCATGGACGCGGCCCAACGCATTTATGCACGTAGATGTGGTTGAGACAACCTGCTGAAGTTGAAACCAAGCATTATGTATGCAGGAGATATGTATTGTATTGTACATATACAATATATTGTATATGTACAATATATTGTGGGGGAATATTTTCTTGGCACACCTTGGGACCTCTGTCGCAGTAATTTTGTTGACCATGTCACACCCCTTGTCATGAAGCTCAAACTGGTTTCTTGAACATGACAATGAGCTCATTGTACTCAAATGTCCTCCAGTCACCAGATCTTAATCCAGTACAGCACCTTTGGAGTGTGGTGCAATCTGCCGCATCTGTGCGATGCTATTGTGTCAATATGGCCTCAAATCTCTGAGCATTGTTTCCAGCACCTTGCTGAATCGGTGCCGTGAGGAATTACGACAGTTCTGAAAGTACAGTGAACTCATTGTCATGTTCAAGAAAACTGGTTTGAGCCGACTCGATAAAGTGTCCGGCGAGTCTTTGTTTTTTTAGATTTTTAAATGGAAGTTTTGATTTGATTTGTTTCGCTGGTTGACATACACAGGGCTGTTTGTTGTGGCCTCTGTTGAGACATGTCCCTCTGTGTTTACATTCAGCACCAACCCCGTATATGCAAGAACGTGTATGTGCTAAATGAGCTATAAAAGCAGATGGTTGTCTGGCGGCATCTGGAGATAGAGAAGCCAGAGAGAGCCGCAGAGCAGCTGCAGGAAAGCCCTGTGGGAGTCTACAGCGCCGGCCACCGGTCTCTCCGGGCGAGCCGATGGCACTCTGTAAAAAAACAAGCACACTTCTCGGTATGTAAAAAGACTGCAGCTGTGGTGTCGTCACTGAATATGTTTTCAAAAAGCTTTGGCTCGAGAAAGCCTTCGTAGTCTTTATCTAGTGGCTTCTTGTTAAATGGTTTTGTGCTGCTTTCTCTAGAAGTCGCGAGTCAGTCAAAGATCACAGAAACTTGCTGTGACATGTTGGTTTCATGTACGATTATGAAACATGTGCCATAAACTGAGAGTAAGGCGTTTGAAATGGGTTAGGGGAAATGTGGGCTCAGCTTCTTCAGCCTCTGGTTTTTCAAAATTATTTTCTTGCAGTGGATTTATTTTGAATAATGAAAATATCTCAAACCACCATGTTTATGTCTTCTAAACAATAATCAAAAATCTGGATGAACATTTTTATGTATAAATGTTTGCTTCACATGGCTTTCCTGCATTTCTTTAAAATTCAAAACTATCAAAATATTAGAAAAAAGTCCTGAAAGGACATCAGAAGAATTGATTTATTTTAAATATGCAGATATTTACATATCATATATGCAGCATTTTAGACTTGAAGATTTGTTGGTTTAGGAAGGATTAAGCAAAATAATCCACCAAATAATTTGTGTACACAGCAGCAAATATAAAAAATTAGTTGGGCTGCAACTAATATTTAACCTGACAGTTGTTATCACTTCATAAAATGTCAAAATAATAATAATAACAAAGTGAAAGTTCCCACAGCTCTACTCGATGTCTGTAAATCTCCAAACGCCAATAATGTAAAAGAGAAAACGACAAGCAAAGTAAATGTCTGGCATTTCCACTCAGCCTAAACAATCACAGATCGACTAATTGATTAAACCTTTCAGCCGCACACTGGGTTCAAACTGAAACAACAGCGGCCTTCATCCTACAGTCAAGAGGAGATTTGTTTAAATTAAATCATAATGGATTTTCATGCTATTAACATGCCCCGTGTTTCCACATCACAACAGCCCTCATTAACATCTCAGCTCCTCCCCTGAGGGCAGCAGTGGGAGGCAACGGGTGGAGGAGGGTGTGATGGTTGAGAGACGAGGCTTGTTTTTCAGTATGCGCAGCAGAAAGGAGGGGGGGAGACAAAAAGAGGCAAATAGGTGAGAAGAAGCCTGGATTCAGAAGCCGAGCCTGAGCAGGATCCTGCTGCTGTTCTGTAACATGATCAATGACCTTGCATACTGTCAGATCCCGGTTTCCTCGCGCTCACTGGCTTTTGTTGCTCTCTCTGCCTCTCACTGTACTCAGCCTCATAAGCTCCAGATCTAATTAAGACTTGTCTCTTTTCCTAGAAGGCTTGGCGGCTGTAATAGTCTCTCCTCCTGTAGCGAAGATGGCACTGTGATTAGATTCAGAGATACGAGAGCAACAGCTGCCAGCAGGATGAAACTTATTGGCCTGAATCGCGTTAGATTCCTCTGATTGGGACCGCGATTGCGTCAAAGCCTCTGAGTTATAAATGTGTGTTCAGAAGTTTTTCTACATTTCCTCAAAGATCAGCCTCAGCAGAGGGGTGGAAGATGTACTCAATCAGTCGAATCATGTTTTTGTAGTATTTTCAGCAAATATACTTAAAGTTTCAAAGCAGTCAAATTACTCGTTGCAAAGCCAAGAGGATCTATTATGGGCATTTCCACCCTCTGCATTTATAGTCTTGGACGCTACTAGAGCAGCTTTGCATGATGTGCAGTTCAAGATAATCCATGTTTTTCCTCATGCAGTCCCTTACTTTATCTACTGTATGAAAAATAACTATTTGTAAAACAGAAGGTTTGAATAGCAAGTGGGCGGGGCCAAAAGCCTCATTATTTTGGCTATCTGAACGTCCACCACAGTCCTTGATCAGTCAGTTTCAGGATTGTTTTCAAATCTTTTACGAGGTTTGTTAGCACGTGTCTGTGTTGCTCATTTCTGTAACTTCCTGAAACCACTTAGGTCTCTAGTTTTAAATTTATTCCTTGACGTTTTTGGCATTTTTCCGAACACATTGTAACACAGCTTCATACACTATACACTAATAGGGTCATCTCAGGCACACAGGACTGACTGTGAGCACAGAGGCCACACCCACCTGCAGTTCAAACCCCCTTGTTTTCGAGGGGCAGCCAATCATGAGAAAGTAGACTTGTTTCAGACAGTGGGTGAACTGAGCAGTAGGTGTAATGGAGGTCACTGTTTTGGATTTTACATTTTACTGTTTACTCTGAAATATCTGAAAATATGAATCATGAAAAAGAAAAGACAAATATCCGTTTAGTGGAAATA
Source organism: Neolamprologus brichardi (assembly GCF_056152115.1). Classification (NCBI taxonomy): domain Eukaryota; kingdom Metazoa; phylum Chordata; class Actinopteri; order Cichliformes; family Cichlidae; genus Neolamprologus; species Neolamprologus brichardi. Next base: position 9,699,012 of record NC_142124.1, on the reverse strand, counting down.
AAAACCACTAATCTGACATCTCAACCAAGATAAGTTCACTGGTATTGGTAGTATAATCTTAATGTTATCTATGTTTTTCTTTGAGAGTAAAACGCAATATTTGCCTGCATAGTGTGCTGTGGTGAAATGAAAGTAGCATAAAATATAAGTATATACAGCGGATTTTGACCCTTTTGCCAAAAATCTGCTCGTTTCCGATGAGAGTGTGCGAACGTGGTTTTTGTGCTCGGCTGAAAAGAATTCTGATCGCGACGGTATGCATTTAAAATTCGAAGACGAAGCCAAGAGAAGAAATTTTCAACGTGAACTCCCCAAACAAAAAGCCAGAGAGAAGAAAAGCCTCTCAGCTCTGTGACTGCCCTGCTCACGTGGTTTTTGATTGGTTTCAGTTTGGTATTTGGAGTATGAAGGGTCAGCGTGGGCGACTGCTTGTACGCAGCACGGATAGGAGACTTTTTGGCAGTTGAATTCGTGGCTGTATTGAGCTGAATGACTGTGGTAACCCTGATTGTGCGAGTGTTTGTAGACATCTTAAAGCTAATGGACAGCCAGCACACACACACACACGGGGACAGTATTAGAGGTTAGTAGCTGGATTACTTCATTCAGGCTGTGCTGCATTATCACCAGCTCAGCTGTCATTAACTCAGATGTTCCCACAGAGATGAGGTGCAGTGTCCTCCACTGCTCCACTCACACACAAAAACACAGTGATCCCTCTTTAGGTCAGTTTTAAAGACAGAGGAGTTCGGGCGCTTGGCCGTCAAAAGTGAGTCACTGCTTATTTTTGCTTTTAACATGCCAACACCAACTTTTTATGCTGCAGCTTTGGCCGGCCTAATTACAGTGTGCCGTGTTGATCCTGGAGTTTTTGCCTGTGAACTATTTATCTTCTTTACCCCGGCAATGACACTGCAAAAAGTGCTTGGTCACGCTGCATGTTGTCCCTGGCCTGGATAAATATTTATCTGATTTTCTGAACCTCTTTTGCGGCCAAACTGTAAAACCCTGAGAATTCCCCATAATGACTAATACAAAAATAAAGCAGAGGGAGCTTCCTCTTTTTTCCCAACCAGACCACAGTACAGTGAGGTTAAATGTGCAGGCTGGCGTCACTTAGGGAGACACTTTTGTCATTTAACTGCCCGGCTCATCGCGTTTATGTAACGCAGGAGGCCGAGCACTTGTTGGAAGTCTGCCTGCTGTGAGCGGGGTGAATCCCCTCCTTTAACTATTGACTCTGGTCACTTTGAAAGCTCGGAGTGAGCCCTCCCACAGCGACCTGCAGGCTGTTTCTCACTGCGACCTTGCAGCTTTATCTCACCCCCTCAGTGTCAGTCAAGTCAGCTTTGCTCCGCCTTCGGGGAGCTTCAACTGAGCAGCACAATTTGTTGTTGACTTAAAAAATCCTCACAAGATTCTGCAGTTTTCACGGCCATTTCCAGAATCTTGTTTTTTGTTTTTCGCCCACACTCAGCCTTGAATGTCTCTTTTTTAAATTTTGGAGTTGAAAAGAAAAACAAAATTGCCGCTGGGTGCCGCTGGGTGTCTCTGAGAGTGGCAGCGGTTTGCTGTTGTTTAAGGCAAAGTAGAGGAGGCTGTATTTATAGCTGGGACACTTCAGGCAAATGAAAGCAAATCACATTTGACTCTGCTTTCCAAAGAGGGAAACTGACCATCAATCATTTCAAAATAACATTAGGAAAAAAAAGAGTCTAACCCTTATCCATTTAAAAACCATCACTTGACTTCAATAACTTATGATGGCAGAAGAAGGAAAGTTTCTCTGTGCTCATACGTGAACATACCAGCATGAATTTCAGAGGCCAGTCGACTATTTGAGCTGATTAGTTTAGATTTAGTTTCGTATTTACAAAATTGGTGTATCTGTCATAACATTTGAGAAGCTGAAACCAGAAGTTGCTTAAAAATGCACACATTGTTGATTCATTTCCTTTTAATTCGATTGTTTACTTTGACTTATCCTGGAAACCTCGAAACAATATAAAGTCCTGTATCCAAAACACAAAAATATTGGCATATGTAATGTTAAAAACACACATTAGACAGCTTGTTTTTTTTATGTCTGAAGAGAATAATGTATTAGGATCTTTGTTAAATATCATCAAATGCATACACACTAAGTATTTCCTGAATAACGTGTGCGTAAAAGCAGAAGCAGTCTCTGCACAAAAAATTAAAACCATGGTGTCCTCAGATAGGGGGGAAAAAAGCTCAATTTAAGACTCATGTAATACTGCTTCAAATGAAATTTGGGATTAAACACTTCAAAAGTTTCCCTCAGCGTGTTGGTGTCGGTATGAAAACGAACAGCGGTGTATGAATGATATGCTTTTTAATGTGAAAGGGGAAAAAAAACACCTCAGACTAACGTGCAGCCTCATTGTCAAAAAGGAACTGAAAGACGAAGGCTTAAGATCAGCAGTGATGTTTAAAAAAACAAAAAAAAGGGGGGGAATAAAAGCAAAGTCCTCTGGTAAACACCTCAGTCTTCTTTAGCCGGTGAGTGAGCTGTTAGGCAACCAGCAGTTGGCAGGACGCTTTAAATTCCTCCGACACAAACAGAGAGAGGGAGGGAGGCCGAGAGAAGGATCCCCTGGAGGGTGCCAAAGCCGGTTTTAGTGACGTCAGCCGGCCTGCACTGTTGCTCTGTTTGGCCGGGCCCTCCCTTCCTCCTCCCCCCCTCTCCCTGGGCCTTACAGGAATTCCCCTCCTCGTCACATTATTCTGAGGAAACCGCAGGCAACGCCCCTTGCTGCTGCGCAGCCACAGCTGATAGGGCGGAAACGCAGGCTTGTGACTGCTTGTGTTGACACAGACTTAAGTATGCACTTGTTGTTCTCTGCAGAGTCTCCTTTTGTCTCCTGAACAAAAGGAGTTCACATCAGCAGCGTCCAGCAAAGAAGTGAGTTTTTGTCCCGTGAAAGAACCCACTCATCACGCTCTCGGGGATTCTCTGCAGCGTTTCCTGTTTACCCTCTGAGGTCAGAGGTGTGAAGTTTAGCTTTTGTAGGGGGAGGGGGGGGGTCGGCGAAGGCTTGTGGGACACCTTTCCTCGAGTCTGAGTCGTCAAAGCGAACGGCATAGACAGGAAGCAGTCAGTGAGCTGTCACTCATTCACGGCGCCTCAGTAATCAGCCAAAGTTGGGCATCGGGGCAGTCGAGCCTGAGGGATCCAGAGTGTGTTTGAAAGTTGTTTTTATCTTTGGATGTTGCTGTGACGGGAAGCAGCGCTGCCATCGGGTTTGATGTGCCACACACTGTGCAGGATTGCAGGCAACACAGCAACGGATTGATGTGTAAGTCTGTGATGAAGTTTCACTTTTTCTTAACTTTGAAATATAAATATGTCATTTCTAATCTGCGCTTAACTGTTTTGCATTTGTGCCGAATGAAACCAAGTATTTATCTGACATGTTTGCTATTATTTTGGCTGTTCTCCCCTCCTCATCATTGTTTTGCCTTTAGTCAAAAGATAGTGAAAACCCTGTACAACAGATTCTGCAAACTGGAGGTGACGTCTCTTTAAAGTGGTTAAAAAATATTCTGTGGATTTCTTGTCATAAGTAAATGTTGACCGCACACTGTGATGGCTGTAACGTGCTTGCACCTTTGTGCATTTAGTTTGGTTATTCATAAGCCTCATTTAGCTTCCTGTTGCCACTTGGAGGTATAGTTGGTGAATATGCTTATTTACTTTATTTCTGACAGGTGCGCGTGCGTAGTAAGCATATACACCTCGAACCGGCAGATGCTCAGCTTAGCATAAAGAGTGAAAACAGAAGGAAACGAAGTGAATCCGCATTATCACACCACATTATCACACATTATCCACCGTAAAAACAAGCCATCGCAAAACAAAGAAAAACAGACTGCTGCTCATTCTTCCTCTGCAGGACCGTCCTAGAGCCTCTGCTGGCTGCAAATACAATATAGCTTTAGTGAGGATAAGAGGTGGTTCCCAGAAGGTTGGTGGTTCAACCCCAGTACACTGAACCCAAGTTTTCCTCATTGCATTCATCACAGTAATGTTTGTGTTTGTAAGAATGGGTGAATTGTAGTTAAAAAGTGCTCAGTGAGAGTAGAAAAGCGCTGTATAAGTACCAGTCCATTTATTATTTACTGCTGACTGTACCAGCATGATTTGGAGAGGACGATACTGGTCCTGTGTGGAACTAACAATTATTTCCAGCTTGTTTTTCCCACTATAATTAGAATTAACCTCATACTAAGATAACTACCTGCTCACTTCAGCTTCAGATTTACTGTCCAGATGTGTGAGAGGTATTCATTTTCTTACTGTCACAACATCATCAAAATATTCTTTCATTTTATTCCTCCTGTTGATGAAATGCTCCCCTGCTCTGAACATTTGCCTGCTAATATTTTGTCCAAAAGTAAATAAATATATAATGCTCGGCATTAGTTATACTAAGTGAGTGTTTATGTCAAATATAAGTCCATAAACAGATGGAAAATCTGCAGTGATAATGACAAAGTAGCTCAAGAACAGCTGCTAAACTAACTAATATTCAGTTTTAATTCATTTCAAGACAAATTTAAGGAAGGATCATATTTGAAAAGCTTAAATTTGAGGTAGCGTGGTCTGCTCTGAGCAAAACAAGTCATAATGAGAATTGAATTAGGTGGGTTGATTGCATTAATCTGAATATTAAAGGCCTTAAAGGTCTTTCAAAACCTCAAATTCTTATGCCCCCCCCGCCTCCTACCTCCTCTCCTCCTCCTTGTTGCTTGTGTGACGCACAGAGCTCACCGTACGTGTGCAAAATTTATTTTCACGCTGAAGTGACTGAAATGTGCTTCCTGTCCCACACGGCCCATCGAGGCGTCGCTTGACGCCACATCGGCCGTCAGTCGCCAAGCGCAGTAAAGCGGAACCGCCGCAGCGTTGCTTCTTCTGTGTCACAGCCCCTCAGCAGCCAGGGGGAACTCGAGACGCTGACTGGATGCAGTTTGACATGCAGCTTGTTTTTACTTCCAGTTTCTTCTTTTTTTAGACTCCTCAAAGAAAGAAGTGGGTGTTTGTGTACAGTTGAGAGCTCGCTGCTAAATTTCAGTGACTGTTTCACGTCTTATGTGAAACTGTCGGGCTCAAACGGTGACATCAAATCCAAACTGAAAAGTTGCTCACAGTTCAGTTAAGGGTTTTTTAGGGTTTTTTTCCTCACAGAACAGGAAATGCGTGCTAGAGATGAAACAATCAGGAATTGATTGATAACAGTTTGATTTGATTTTAGTGGTTTGAATGATTGAATAAGCATTTTAATATCTTTTCAAATGAATAGTTCAAATTTTACTTCCATATTTAAGAGTTTACATGGTGTTGAACATGAGAAGAGCTGTGTTGTTAGTTGGGGTTTGAGTGCTCTTATTGTGGTGGATCACCGTAGCTGCAGGGGGAAGCTGTTCCAGCTGAGAGAGCTCGGTTGGCGGCGAGAGCCAGACGGGAACTGGGAATACTAAAAGCTGCTGGTCGATGGATCTATGGATAAATAACCCGGGGCGAGCCCGTGCATGTGTTTTTGTGTGACGAATAATATTTTAATACTAATTTAATGCTGATTAACCAAATCACTGATGGTCCTAACGCTTTCTACGGCTGATTAAATATTTCTTGATTTCAGCTTCTCAAATGTTAAATGTTTCCCTCGGTGTATTAAATCACTGTAAGCACAGTGTGAAGTATTAAGCTCTGGATGGCTCTAATGGACATTTCTCACTAGTTTCCGATGCTTTCAACCCAACAATTAAGTGACGGATTTAAAACCCAAATGAATCTTTAATAGAAACAAAATGAATAATTAGTCGCAGTCGTGTGTAAAGTAGTTGTTTCATTGAAATTAAATAGTGGTGTTATATTGAGAGTATGTAATATATAAACAGATTCAGCATATGAACAACAAAGTGGAATTTGAAGGCAGGAAGATGTGATTTTTGGTACTGGAAGTCTTCTGAATAGGACCGACCAATCAGCTTTGACTGAATGCAGGTGAATAATTTCTACAAACAGACGTTGGCTGAAATAATGTCTTTAATCATTGGGCTTATTCTGATGTTGATTTGTCTTTTTTATCTGCTTTCATGGTTGGACTGTAAACGATGACAGGAAGTCTTGGCGTGTGCATCAGGCATCCATTAACCAGATATGTGCTGGCTTCAGCACCAAAACTTCAGCTGTTACCCCCAAACCTGATTCCACTTTTACTTTAGTGCTGGTACTTCTATTCAAGAACCCTAAGTCTTTGTGTACGGCTCTGCTGGTTTTTTTTTTTGTTTGTTTTAAAACTCTGTAAGTTGAATATATTTTGTTTTTTGGTCTGGTTTTGTTTTAGTTCTGACACCTGGTTAAATTTGTGTTTCGATGCAATTTTCAGGAACAACTTTTCAAGCTTTGACCAACAGGGAAACAAATCTGCAGAGATCCAGAGAAATCACAACTCTGCACGACTCAAATAATTTTTTTTAAGAATATTTTTGAGCTTTTTATCTTATTTGACTGTTTGGCAGCAAAGAAGGGTGCGAGTGCATGGTAAGAAATGCAGCAAAGGGCTGCAGGCCGGACTCGACCCCTGGCTGCTGCACCACAGCCATAAGTCATACAGGTATCTGCTCAACCAGTGAGCTAAACTGGTGCCTGTATCTGTCAATTCTTTATTTTCGTTTTAAGGAAAGCAATACCCCGTAGAAACTACCTTGATTTTTTTTTTCTAAAGTAAAGATTAGAGGAAATTATTGGAATAAATTAAAAACAAATGATAAATCTGGGATATTAACTGCAGCAGTATCTTAATTTTCTTGGGTAGCTTGTTAATAATTTTCCTACAAAACGAGCTTGACGCCTTCCGTGATTTGCAGCTGCGGGAAGGAACGCATCATTTAGCGTGTCTTGGCTTTGCGTTTGGAAGTCTGGTTCTCTCTCGTCTATTTTGGTGCATACAGTTTTTTGGGGGAGAAGGTTTTTAATGCGTGCGTGGACTGAAAAAGATGGAAGAGGATAATATTCACGTTCACGTTCATCTCCGCCCACACCATTAAAAACCCCTACACATGAACACAAACACGCACTCTTCTACCCACCCGGTAGGTTTCTCGTTATATCAATTTTTCACAAGGGTGCCCACGCGGTCCCAATAATCAGTGGCCTCCAGTCTGCTGCTTCTTCCACCTACAGTTTCCTGCGGAGGCAGCAGTACTGTACCGATAGCGCACCAAACCTCTGTCTTTGTCTGTGTGCAGGAGAGGGGGTGATCTATTTTTCATTTGTTGACTGGGTGTTTGCAGCTTCATCACTGTGAGGATGGAGCAATAGCTTTAGCTCTTATTAGCATTATTATCATTATTTTTAGAGGTAACTCAGACAAGTGCACCTCTGTCACTGCATTGTTCAGCTTGTGTGTGTGTTTGTTGCCCTGTGTATAAGATCCTCATCTCTCCTCTCTTGATGGTGATACATTATTAAAAGCTGCCCGCCTGAAGCTCCAGTTGATGCCGGGGTTTTTAAAAGATTTTTTTAACTCTTACCTGCCCTGCTGCTGTCACTTCCACTCAACACGCTGCTCATAAACAACATGGTAAACAGCTCGACTCCTGCCTCCCTTCATCCACATCCCTTCCACCTTGTCGCCCCCGCTTCGTGGGATGTTTAGCAGACAGCAGCTGATCTCCAGGCTGCAGGGTGGGGAGGGGGGGGGCAGGATGAGGATCAACAACCCTGAGCCACTTTTCCAAAAAACCGATGGCGCACTGCGTAAAATGTAAACACGAAGAGAAAATAATGATTTTAAAATATTTATTTTTATGTAAAAAAAACCAAACGTATTTGTTCACATATAAATGGGGTTTGCAGAAGTAAAAAATGGGAAGGAGTCTCTGCTTTGACTCTGAGAGCAAACAGTCCCAGCAATTAAAACATAGCATTTCTCCAAGTAATATGCAAATAACAACCACGTATCTGTGGTACGCAATATAACTGAAGGAGTCAGAAAATCAGAAGCAATCTCTGTAAGGGACAAGTCTGTGCAAGCACTTGGACGGCTTTACGTTTGTAACTTGATTCTGCGGCTCACTCAAAAACCAGTAACACAGTCTGTTTCTGGATCTTTTCCTTGTTATTCGTTTTATTTGCATAGTAAACTTTTACTTTGCACGTGTGGATGCAGCAGCACAGTTGACCTCCCTGTGCCCCGGTGCAGGCACCGTTAATGCTAAAGGGTTCGCTGCTATTCAGATGAGGTTTGGTTTGGTTTTTTTCCATAAAATGACTTACTTATTACAGCAAGACATTTCACACACATCACAGCATCTGTATTAAGAGTTTATGTCCAGCCCGCAGCCCAGACCCACTGAAAACATTTATTAGAAAAAAATAGAGCAAAGGAGGCAGTGAGATATTAAATAGTCAACATTTTGCATTTAGATGACTAAAAGCATTTACCTTTATGAATTACATTCATCTCGTCAACTTCTAAATGCGTACAGAGACTGCTTTTAAAGAAAACAATCGAGTCCAGTCTTTAAAATTTTGTAAAATTTGTTTGTTATGAAATATTTCTACTTTATCATAAAATAGGCTTATTTTTAAGTTAGTGTTCACCTGAGGAAGATCATTTTTACAATGTATATACAAAAAAAATTATATACATTTATATAATATATATGTATATTTATAATACATTTATAACACATGCATTCAGTACATTACTTTCTTTTAAATTTCCTAATTTTAAAAAAAGATATATATCTCGTAGCCTTGCACTCAACGATCCTAGTGGTCTATCACACTTGGGGCTTGCTACCCAATCTCAGGTGGGAGTGATGATATCTCCCCCCTGACCTGTCGTCCTGGCTCCCCCTTGCCATAGCATGTGTGTGCAGTAGGCTCACATGGGGGGGGGGGTCTAGCCTTAGGACCCTTACTAGATACAGATGCCCCAGGCGGGAACCAATTTTGCCACGCTCTAGAGGCGTGTAGTCTTACCACTATGCTATCCAGCTGCTATCTATCTATATAGTCCAATGATTAAAGACTGAAATTTGCTTAAATTTTTGGAAACCTCAGATATTTAACTGGTATGTCAATATTAACGTGCCAATAACCATAATTAAAATAATCAGTCCTAAAAAGAATGAAACGTGTTGCACACGCAGTATCACGCTATGCAGTTGAAAGGTTTATTTTCAAAGACCTGACTTAACGCCAACAGAGGAAACTGAACCTTCTTCAAGTATAAACTAAGAATCCGTCCAGAAATTTGATCTCAGAAATCAAGCAGAAAAACACTTTAAAGAAATTTTAACCCGCATTAGATTTTAGATTCGATTTTTGTCCTGAGCCTTTATGCTCGCTCCCTCTTCATCGGTGTTAGGTGTTCCCATCATTCTCTGTGTGTCTGTGCTTTTGTGTTGATTAGATTTGATAAAGTGAGAGGGAGCTAATGCGAGGAAGGGGGAGCGGGAGTGGCAGTCGCCTCGCGCTGAGCTGACTGATGATGATGATTGACTGCAGGGTAATGGGACACTCTCAGTGCGATTGGGGATTCCTCTGCTCTTCCTCATCTTTTGTTCGGTCACTCAGGAAGCACAAGCTGTACTTCCTTCGAGTCGTTTCAGTCTCAGTTCTGCATTCAGATTGGTTCACCCTGCTCGAGACCGCCGGCAGGCTGTTTTCACGGGTGTGTCCGCGATGATAAAGAATGTGTCACGCACTGATGACAACCCTTATGGACACTTATTGCACCGGTCAGCTGCTGAGGACAGCAAAAACTCAGCTTCTCCTCTGGAGGAGACAAAGATAAGATCGACAGACTGCCTTTAAAGGTGACGGCGAGTTCTGCACAGCTCATGCATCTGCCAGCTGTTGTTATGAGTATTGTACGAGGGGATGCCCACGTTTAATAATAGCGTCATTGTCAAATGAAGCCATTCAGGGAGCGATCAGGATTCTGTAGAAGAGAAAATATTGTTGCCTGTACGTCTGTCATTTAAACTATAATTACATAAAAGAACAAACTGGGCGTTTATCAGAGTTGAAATGGTTCCCTATTTGGCTGCAGACGGCTTTATTTCCTACAGCTGGTGCAACTGGCATGATTTCAGCCTTTCTGTCTATTAATCCTGCTCTAATCAGAGGGAACCAAATTAAAAGACTGTAAAGAGAAGCTACGTACAGCACAGCTGAAATACTAATTTCATTAATCTGCTAAGTACTTTGTTGATTAATCTTTTTTGCAAGTAAAGTAATAGTAATTAAAAAAAGATGTTTATGTTGCCAATTTTTCCTTAAAAACAGTTCAGGAACCCATATTGTTGGAATTGGTATCAAATGAGACACAACTGAGAGCAGATTTCTAAATATTTTATGAGGAAATAAAAAGTAAATTGTGGATTTTGTCCGTTATCTAATCAATTAAAGGACAGAGAAGCTTTGATTTCTACCGTATATGCCTGTTTTATCTCCCACTTACTGCTGACAATCCTTTCTTAATAATTTTTACCAATAAATTGATTTCTTGGCCCCCTGAGCTACATGTGAAACTGCCAGATTTCTTTTAAAAGCTGCACAAGACAAACAAAAGCAGGAACATTATCTAAACAGCAAATGTCTTACCCACAGTTACCTGAATAGGTTCAATGCTTTAGTGCTGTTTCGAAGCAGGACTGCAATAAATTGTTTTTATTAATAAATAATAATAATACATTTTATTTGAGGGCGCCTTTCAGAAACCCAAGGTCACCTTACAAAAAACACAATTAATAAAAGGAACAGTAGTCATAAAATACATAAAATAAGTTAAAATTACAAAACAGAGCGTGACAACAGATAAAATCAGCATTAAAGCGAATAAGCCAGTTTAAACAGATGTGTTTTGAGCTTTGTCTTAAATACGGAGAGGGAGTCAATATTTCTTAGTGCAGGAGGAAGAGAGTTCCAGAGCCGAGGAGCAGAGCAACTGAAAGCTCTGTTCCCCATCTCAGTCAATCTACTGTTTCTTTTAAATTTTTATTAATTTATGAATTCATTTACCTTTTTTTATATTATTTAGTTAATGATCTGTAAACAAAGCAGAGAAAACCAGCTGGAGGAAGGGAATGTGGAGTACCATATATTCCATAATAAACAACTTAATTATGCATAAATGATCAGTGTGCTTTATTTGCTAATTAGCGTATGGTTGCTCAACTAATTATCACCATCGATTGCCCATTTTTACAGAGTTGGAAAATGTCTTTGTCTGTGAGTGAGCGCATGCATCAGCTAGTGTGAGGGTGTCTTTGATGGGTGTTTGATGGTAGCGTGTGAGTGAGTGTTTGCACAGTGGGTACGGCAGGCTGGTGGAGGTGCTCGAGTTACATAATCCCAAACTCCCTCCCGCGCAGTGACAGCGAAGAGGGGGGCAGCTGCCGAATCCCATCTTGTCATCTCCGCTCTCCTTCTCCTCTTCCTCTCCTCTTTCCCGTTTGATCCAGCAATAAGCGCCCGCTGTCCTCCTGCTTCCTGCTATCATCCACACATTCAGTCCACCTATCTGGATCGAACTATCACGGACACGACACCAACCTTTTCCACAGAATTTGTTCTAATTTAGTACCTCAGACGTGATTAAAAAGATGACTCAAACTATGCTCCAGCAGCAGTTTTCGGGCTTCTCGTTGGTGTGCTGGTGTAGTGTCGCGCATACTGATGACACCTCAAACTCCTCGCAGATGCTGTTTTTGTGAAAAACAATTATCCCCCTCCCCACACGCACACATCTTTGATGCTATAACAGGGGAAGCTGATGCCAAACTGTTGGGGCATCTGAAACACGTGAATTCTGTGCATATGGCTGCCATGAAACGCTGCCACAGTGCTGTCGATGGCCGCCATTTGGCTCAGCGAGGCCCAGCAGGGAAGGCTGTTGAGTAAAATATGAATTTTTACAAGCTGGCAGTGACGGGAGGAGGGTATATGAGCCTGGTGGTTATTTGTTGGCCAACAGGCAGAGGGACTCTCAGCGGGGATCCAGTGCCAGGGAGATGCAGTTGTGATGCTGCTCGATGTAGGGTGAAATGTAATATTATTATTATCCATTAGGAGGGTGGGGATCTAGTTTGACATAGGTTGTTTTTTTTAGAAGTTTAGATCATGTTTAGATCTGCTGCTCATCTGTTTGGATGGGCTTCCCCTCCTACCCAACACTCCTCGCCCCCACCATAAGTGTAAGGTTGTAAACTCACATCAGGTGGGCGCTGGTATCGAAAGGTGTGAACGTTTTCTTTGCCGTTACGTCATCTTCGCCCTGGGGGTAACGGTAATCATATTTCCTAGTCATCGTAGACAGCACAGAGAGAGGAGTGGGCTGGAAGATGTCGAGCGGGGGGGCATTAAAGATTCGTGGTTGTCATGACAGCAACCAGAGAGGAGACTGACTCCCTCGCCCACTAACCTCAGCCTAATTGACATGCACCCGCCCACTCAGGCCTCTCCCAGCCTGATCATATCCTGAGATATCACGTTTTATAGATCAAAGATCAGGAGTCGGCACCCTCGAGACTGAGGGTGAACTTCCATCTGCGTTTCGCTGCAGTCCTGTTGTTTTATTTGTAGGAGAACAGAACAACCTGTACATCTCTTTACAGTCATCAGCTGCACATCAGGCTCCTTTGTGATTTAAGTAAGACAAAGTATTACCACTGCATGTTTAAGTTGCATATCGATCCCTGGTCCACTAAATTATTAAAGCCTCTTGCTTACAGTACAGTCTACTTAAGCTCACCAAACTTCTAGGGCAGCAGCCCAATGTTCTTTGCAAGGGCGATGATAATCTTTTTTGTGTTTAATGGTTAGAAGGAGACAAAAGAATTGGAGTATGTACAGCACAGTGTTTTTAAAAAGCAGTTCAAGGATCCTACAAATAGTTTTTCTTCCCTTCTATGCTCTGTTTAAAACCACACTTGTAAGCAGTTGCGCTATAAGTGGCTCTGTCTGACTTTAATGTCCTCAAACTGTGTTGTTTTTTTTGTTTTTCTCGCTTCCTTCAAATTTTGTGGTCATGTTACACAATGCAGCGCTCTGCTTTTCATCACCACTAACATTTTGTATGGATTCCTTTGTGCTGTTTTTCCTGCGGTTATGGTACAATTACACCAATTTTTTCTTTTAGATGGCACTGGGATGGTCGCAAAGCTCCGAGGTGAAACATGTAGCCCTCACCCACACTACCTCAGCAACCCCAGCAGCCATAATGAGGCAAATATGAGCAACCCCATAATAATTCCCTGCTTGTTTAATAATTCGGGCGCTCTGAGTAGAATATTTTTCTCGTCCTTTTTGAGGGTAGTGCTGCCTCGCCCCTTTCCACTCACCCACGCTGGGGTTTCCTGATCTTTTCCATGCTCCAGAGCTCGACTTCATGGGTGTCATTCAGCGCGAGGGGGTCGTGTTTGCGGCTTGTTATGTAAGAAGAAGAATATGCTCTATGATAGCTTACACTCCGCTCTCCTAACATACACAACCACTAATAAGATTTTCGGTGGGCAGTAATCACTTACGCCCTTGTTTGCCAGCGCGCTCTAATACGAGACATATGTATATCACGCTGTGTAGACTATGAAGCATATGCTCTCTGAAGTCTACCTCGGAACCTCCCGACCACTAAAATAGGCATTTATTATCTCAAATTGGTTTGCAGCAGCACAGATATTTACACGAGGAAGCCGTGAGGGTGAGCCGTGGTAGCCATGACTCTGAGGGAAGCTTCGGGATCCTCTCTGTTTGGAGAAATACCGTGCCGCCTTCGTTGCCAGGAAGACACAGCAGTTCCTTTGCCTTTGGATGCCAAGGGCGTTCACGTGGTCATTTATATGTAAACAAATGCGTACCTCTGTCTTTGCTCTCTCTCTATCTACCATTTTGTTAAAGATGTGCAGATAAACAAACGCTCTACCCTCTCCTCGTGTGCCTCGGTTGCTGTGTTTCTGCTGGCAGGGTGCCTTTGTTTTGCTCTACAGCAGCGCAGGGGTGGGGACGCATTATGTAATTCGCGGCGTGTGCCTGGGATATAGAGAGGGAGAGAGACTGAGAAGGGTGTGACTATAGTAACACAAACACACAGAGATGATGACATAATCCCTGACCTCCTCTGTGGCCTGCTTGTGTCCTCCCCTCTGAGTATTCCCGGCATTGGACTGTAAATTTGGGAACCACAGAGGAACATCCTCTTTCACTCTCCATTAACATTTGTGCAAAATTACTCCCACCGGTCCTCAAGGACTCCGCTTGCACTCTAATGTCAGAAGCAGGGCATAGAAGTCTTTGTGGGTTTGTTTTTCCATCCAGTTTCCATGGATGGTCTGGGAAGGCACGGACATGCTACAGTAGTGGCCAGGCTCTGGTATAGTGTGTTGCATGCAGAATTTTACATTTTGCTTATAGAAGCCTGCAAAAAAAAGTCAAATTACTGCAGTATCCAGGAAACAAAGCTGTCAAAACAGCTCAGAAAATGTTTTGCATAATAGAAAGTGAGGAAAAGAATAAAGAGCTGCTAATGGTCCATCAGATTTCCTGAAAGTAATGAGTTTGCACTTTCATTTTTCATATGCATTTTTTTGTTGTTATGGTTTTAATGAATAAATATGTCTGCCTGTTGCTTAAACTTGGAGAAGAAGTCAGAGTTTTGAACATAAATTAGAAATAATGAGTGCTGGACACGTACTTTCATATTCTGTATCCTTCCTCACTCCCACAGCCAGTGGCAGTGACCTGCAGGAGCAGGAAACCAGAGGATTTAACTCATCTCTTTGCCTCTATTCCACTGTGTATAACCCACTCATGCCACAACGAGCCAGTCTATATAATTAATATTGATTACAGTACCGCGTCACCTCCCACACATCCATATGGGTCATACAAAAACAGGTTCTTAACCTGCTGGATGTGGGTGATATGCTGTGACATATAGAAGAGCTGAATTGAATACTCTTGTGCCCCCCGAGGGGCGTAAACTGCAGTTAAATATGCAAATTGATCTGTGGGTTAGAGCGCACACTGTGATAATGACAACGAACCCACCTTATAGACTTGTTTGCAAACTTAATCTGTGTATCAAACACCCTCGTACTGCTCTTTTTTTCTGTAAGTGGGTGTGCCTGCGTGATTGTGTTTTTGTGTGCGCCCCCCTTCATATGATTACAGTAGTTTCCATAATGGAATAGTGCACTCTCTCTGCTATGGAAGAATGTCTGTTTTTCATTTGAAAGACCTTCAGCCGTGTGGGAAGCATCCCCAGAATCATTAGTTCATTCTGCACTGCCTCGACTGTCGAGCGCGCTGCTCTGTGCTGAAAATGGTTTCTGTTCTTGTGTTGCAGATAAAATCGAGGAGGCACAGAAAGAGCTTAAAGACCCCAAAGGCTCACAGAAAGGTAAGAGATCTCTTATCAAAACTTGCAATTTCCAGAGAACTGCGAGGAAAGCTTTCTCTTTCATTTTTAATGTAGAATATCTTCTCTTTCACCACCTCAGGGTTTAAAGTGAATTAAATAAGTAATTTAACCTAAAATAAAGCACAAGCAAAAAGCGCAAAATAAATGCAAAATCACTGATGTGGAAAGGAAAGATTATTATATCGGTCACATCAGTGAGGCACGGCAAGCACATTTCACCCAGAGGAAACCCAAAGTGCTTCAGGGTACACGGGCAAAAACACTAAAAAAAATTATAATAAAAAAGTAAAAACAACAGTGATTTACTGTTATTAATATGAATAAATCCTGCATTTAAACAGGCAGACTCATTAAGGTTTTTATGGTAATAAAGTGCTTGAACTCGTGTTTATTGTAAGAGGTACAGCTAATGTTAGAAAGGCTTGCAAACCTGATATTATAAGTACTGTATTTAAAGGTAAAAAGAGAGCAGAGTTAACTGCCCTTATAAACATCATGTGTGGGGTTTTTATTTTTATTTTAGTGAAGACTGTTGATGCATTTATCATGTCTTCTGAGCATGAAAGCAGATATTAGTGGCAGATGTTTATGTGGTTGCACAAAAATGTCCCTTTTAAATTTTAAGGTTTTCTTTAAAAGCAATTAGATATTTAACTACCAAGTACTGTAGAGCTGTTGATGCTTCCAGGTTGGTGTGAACTTGTTATTTCTACCTGGTCTCCAGTGAAATGTGTGATTTATACTTCTGCAGTGAATCTATGTAGAGCCTACGACGTAGCCTTTCACAGGTGTGTGACGCTGTTGCCAAATTCAGCCCCTAAACCACGATGGGCTGCCAGTGATCTGATGGATGGAGTTTATTTATTTTTTTGTTCACGATCCATTCATAATCATGTGATAATGCTGCAGTTAAATTGAAATTAAAATATATATATATTATTATCCGTCTCCTCTAAAGATGAACCCGGCAATTAAATTGGAGAATTGCGTCATTTACTAATCAGAAGATCAGGGTTTGATCCACAGCTCCTCTAGCACTCAGTGTTGATTTTCTTTGGGCAAGCTGGTGTTAGAGTGTATACGTAAAGGGTAAAAAGGGCTCAACGGCAAAGAAGAGTGTGCTGTGTGTGCCTAAGAGGACTTTAAGTGCTCAGTAAGAGTAGAAAAGCACTATATAAGGACCAGTGCATTTACCATTTAAATGGCCTGGCCATTTAATGTTTCCTTTGTTTTGATCTGTGTGCATAAATTCTCAGTAATCTTTCCATAACGCCCCGAATGAACACATGAACAGTTTCTTTGATAAGTGGACTGTTGTGTAACTACATTGAAATATAAAAGCCAGTTTGACTAAGCTGTGCCTGAGAATCAGCCTGCTGTGCATTTTCCTTTTAATGACACTCAACCTTTGATTGAATCATCCACTGTAAATGGGATTGGGTGGTGATTCTAAACAGGGTATAAATATCTCAGTCCACCTCTTAAAGTACAGCAGGTAGTTTTATCACTGCCAGCAAGTCAAAGGGTAATCCCTTTGGCAACCTGCCGTATGAAGAAGTATGTCAATTGCCCTCGGTCTAGATAACTAAAGGATCGCCTTTATTTTACATTAAATATATTATTTTAATGCAGTTACAGGAACATAAGAGTGTTTAGAAATGAGGAGAAGGTTAACAAAAAGGGCTTCTTTTATCTCAGTGACTGTTAATGATGGGAAAACTTGTGGTGAAGTCATGTCCCTTTTTTGAGAACTGGTTTGTGTAGTTTGGATGAATAAATATCGCCTTTTAGCTACAGTTTGTACAAAGATTGTTTTTAAGCATCAATTAGAAAAGGTTATTTTAAAAAACAGGGTTTGTTCAGAAGACCTTGTTATATTGATTGCATGGCAGTTTTAAAGCCTCTGTAGTTGCATGGTTGCGTGGAGAATGGATTTACTTATGTAAAGGGAAGCCCTTGAAAGAACCCTGAAGTCATCTTGGGAAATACCTACACAGGCCAGGAAACTGTGACAGGCTGTGACACTGCTCCTCTTGTGCAACATGCCCATGAAAACACTTGCCTCAGTCATTATTATGGGACACCATTGCATGGGTGTGCCCTTTTTAAAACAGTGCACCTATTATTATAAGAATGCAGCTCAGTAAGCATGCAGATGTACTTTGTTATACGCTAGTTATTTGCACCATTTTCTGATCAGCCGAGCCTTCATAGGTCAACATTTCTTATCAACAAGGGCAAGAAATGACTGTTACTTGCATAATAAAGCGTGGGTCTCTGTGGTATTAGTCACACAGCTAACGAGTGCGAGGGCGAAGTATCTTCACTGTAGTATACGTCTATCATTATCTAAATAAAACAAATTATCGATAAGCTGATGGAAAACAAAGTAGGCTGCAGAGAAAGCTTCACAACTGGAATGTTGAAGCTCTCAAAAAAGCTGTTTAATACATATTTTTATATATAACAACCACAAATGTTATGTATTCGTTTTACAGTTGGATTAAAATGATAATACATGTACCTGTAAATGATTATCTTGCTATGTAACTGTGCAGTATGATCCAGAATAGTGTCACTATTTGTCACTGGAGAAAACACAGCTTATATAGTACAGAATTAATAGTAAAAGTAGTTAATTTATTTAAATAGTGGGAAATAAAGCAAAAACAGAACAGTCAGTAATTTTAATAGACTGCAGTCTACTTGTTTTATTGTTTTCAGTTGGAAGATGGTGCTGGTATTTATATTATTGTCATATTGAGATTAAAGTGTGTTTCAAACATTCTTCATGTGCAATACAGGGGTAAAACAGAAGCACTGTAGTGTGTGAGCTGTTCATCTTTTTCTTTTCCTGTGTGCATTTTTGTTTTAGTTTCATGTAACAAGAAGAGAACAAGTTAGTTATACGGAAAATATGATTTTCAAAATGGCATTAGAGTTATTTCCTGTGTCCAATGGAGATTACATTTAAACTCATTTTATAAGCCAAGGTTGTCAGCAGTAGAAGTTAATTTTTTCAATAATGTCGTTTGTGCTAACTCTTTGTGGTAGCGCTGGAAGAGAGGAGATGAAGGAAATGGTTATTATACCACTTTAATTATTGTTGTCTCTGTCTCCACAGGGCTATCTGACAGCAGTCGAAGAAATGCGGACAGCATAAAGGGTCTTAAGAGGAAGAAGGTTGTTGCAGAGAATCAGCTAAAGAAAATTCCAAAATCTCCAGTGAAGAAGCCCCTGCAGTCAAAAACATCTGCTGAATCTGCTCTCCGAGGATCTTCGTCCAAGGAAACTCCGCATTCTTGCTCCTCCTCCTCCAACAGTCCTTCCCACAATCTTTCAACATCGCCCAGTGGAGAAAGTGACCAAAAGTATGCTCAACCAGTTGCAGCGTCCCCTGACAAGGGGTCATTTTCTGCTGAGGCTGAAAGGCTGAAGCAGAAAAAATCATCTTCTAGGCCACCATCGCTTGAGCTCACGGCTGGTGAGGAGGACACTCTGATTACTGCTAAAGGAACTCTAAAGCCTAAAGAAAACAAAAGCCAAGACTCCAGCTTTGACGGAGATCCTTACGCCAACAGCGCTCCACTTGATGTTCTACTTAAGGCCATGGAGCCTGATTTTAGCACACTGGCTGAGAGGAAAGCCTCGATGCAGGTCACAGCCATCGGTAAAGCCAGTGGTGAAATCACAGCAATGTCAGGTGTCAATGTTGGTCTCCAGACCCAACCTTCCCATATGCAGACCTATTATATTGACAAACAGGGCAATGTCATTGGCATTGCAGCGCCAATACAGGGAAATCTACAAACAGCTCCACAGGGTACCGCTCCCCTTGCTACACCGCATTTTATGCCCGTTGCTTCCAATCCAGAAAATCCTAGCTTGCACATAAACTTTAATACAGGACCATCTACTATAACTCATGCTCCTGTTCCCTCTGGCTCAAGTGCTTTGCCACAAAGCCAACCACCAGTTGTGCACACATGCCAATCCCTCTCAGCCAGTGTTCCCAGCAGTATTCAGGTCCCAGTTACACCAGGCAGCAACCAAGTTCAGATGACCACTGTTATGACCTTTGGTGCTGAACAGGTTTCCAAGGACCAAAAGCCTAAAAAACCAGGAAAGTATGTTTGTGAATACTGCAACCGGGCATGTGCAAAACCCAGTGTGCTGCTCAAACACATCAGGTCTCACACAGGAGAAAGGCCATATCCCTGTGTTACTTGTGGCTTCTCATTCAAAACCAAGAGCAACTTGTACAAGCACAAGAAATCACATGCTCATGCCATAAAACTGGGTCTCATTGCACGCTCCGAATCAGGAGGTGGATCGCTATCTCAAGAGTCTGACAAAACCACAGGAACACATTCAGAGGCAGAGGAGAGTGGAGACAGCGATGAGGAAGGTAGCACTGCCGACTTAGACCCCGACTCGTCACAGAGCAGCGTGGCTGCTTTGTCTGAAAACAGTTTACAGAGTGCAGGTGGAACACAAGCCAACCATGGGGAAGTGGACTTATCCAGTGTTTCTGACTCAGTCAAATCATCCCCAGCTCAGAGAGCTCACGAGCCTAAAGTAACAGCTGCACTCCCAAAAGTTGTTGTGTACCCAGTTAATGTCTCCCCTCTGAGGGCGGATAGTCCAAGAGTTACAGGAGCAGCACCTGAGCAAGCTGCTGCACAACGACAACGAGACTTCCAGACTGCCAGTCTGAGATCGAATATCACAGTCTTGTCATCTCTGAAAGGGGTGGATGGTGCAAATCCCTTACTAGAAACCGTCAGTGAAGATGAAGACCAACACTGCAAGTCTCCACTGTTAAGTGGGCATGCTCAGCTTCAGCGGCAACAAGCAACAGACTTTTCTCAGCAGCAACAGCCTAAGTGTCTACTTAGTCCACGTAGTTTGGGAAGCACTGATTCAGGTTACTTCTCACGTTCTGAAAGTGCTGATCAGGCCATGAGTCCACCCAGTCCATTTGTAAAGATAACTCCACCAGTAGATGTTGATATTGCCAAGAACACTCTTCCTAATGTCCCTCCTGTGGTTGCCTCAGTCATGCATGTAGCACATGAGCAGAGACCGAGGGCGATAGACGGACAAATGCGTCCACGATTAGAAGCCAGTGCACGCTCTTTAGAAGAACGAATTACAAAGTTGATATCTGATAATGAGATAGTAGTTGACAACAAGCAGCTGGACAGTGTAAAGCCAAGGAGGACCTCTCTTTCAAGGAGAGGTAGCATAGACTCCCCGAAGTCATACATATTTAAAGACTCTTTTCAGTTTGATCTTAAACCAATGGGAAGAAGGTCAAGTTCCAGCTCAGACATCCCCAAATCTCCATTCACTCCCACAGATAAATCAAAGCCAGTATTTCTTCTTTCTGTACCCCCCCAATACCCACCGATGGATTGTTTGCCAATAACAAGGAGCAACTCTATGCCTACTACACCAGGACACACTGCTCTTCCCCTTAATGTTGCTGCTGTCCCCCATCCTTTGCGCAGCAGCCAGTCATGTGATGACAAAATTAGTGCACTAAATGACGATGTATTTTCATCAGCTCCATCAACCCCAAATCCTGCAATGCATTCTCGTACCTTGGTCAGACAAACAGCAGTAGAGGACTTTTCCCACAATGAGAGACATGGCCTCCCCTCTGTTCGCTCCATGGATGAGGGCTATATTGGACAAAGCAATTCTGCAGAGCACATGCAAAGAAGCAGGTCTTTTGAACACAGTCAGGAAAGAAACAGAAAACCTCAACAGACTAAAGGCACGATGTATGAGTGTGAAACGTGTCGTAACCGGTACAGAAAGTTAGAGAACTTTGAAACTCACAAGAAATTCTACTGCTCTGAACTTCATGGTCCAAAAAACAAACCAATGGCTGCCAAAGAAACTGACCAAGATGTTTTTCATGTTAATTTACAGCAGCCCATAGCAGGAGCAACCACAACTGGGCCAGGGGTACTTGATCAACAGACATCATTCAGGAAGAGGAGGAAAATGAAAAGTGTTGGTGATGAGGATGATCAGTCTCCAACTGATACTAGTGCACCTTGCTCTGTTAGTTTTGAGCTACCAGCAGTTCTGGCAAACAGGAATTTTCCTCACCATGCTGTAATAGTAGATATACAACCCAAAATCAACCAGCCAAAGCTACCTCAGATACAGCTTGTAGCAAGAGGCATTAATTCTCCAGATTCCAGACTTTCGCCAATACGAGAGACCCAGATCAGTACCCCTGCTAAAGGAGACTTGCAAAGGCAAGGCAGCGGCACTTCAGTCATCAGACACACCAACTCTCTCAGCAGACCCAATTCCTTTGAGACAGAGTCTATTGACAGGATCTCTCCTGTTGATAGCATGGAGAAGGATCCCCTGAACAAACCCAAATCAGATGTGACATCTGGTGTCTTAGCTGATGGTTACCATGAAACCATATCAAAACCTAAGAGCACGGATTATGGAAAACAAAGAAAGGAGCAGTGCACTGATAGGACAGTGGCACCAGTTGGTGAACACTCTACTCCTATCCATCAGTCTCGCCTTGTTCGTCAAAATAACATTCAAGTTCCTGAGATTTTAGTCACAGTGGAACCAGACAGAGAACATGAAACACAGACTGCTGAACCAGCAGATAAACCTGCAGATCAGTTCAGCTGGCCTCAGAGAAGTGAGAGTTTGTCAAAGCTGCCAGCAGAGAAACTTCCCCCTAAGAAGAAGAGAATTCGTCTGGCTCAAATGGATCATTCATCGGGTGAATCCAGTTTTGAATCGAGCCTCTCACGAAGCCTCAGCAGGGACAGCAGTCTTTCTCGCGGCTCCAGCATCTCAGCCTCTTTTGACAGAGATGAGCCATCTAGATCGGAGAGTCCTTCTCGAGGAGAGTGCGTTGGTAAAATGCCCGAGACTCAGTGTTTGCCAACAGCTTTCAACACCCTTGGTGTGCCTGGAATGATGAGGCGTGCCGCATCTGAACAGATCACATGTACTCAACCCTCTGTGGAGATTTCATGTGACTACCGCAGCAAATCCTTTGACTCTGGCAATGTATCTCCAAGTAGATCTCTGTCACCTGCTGGACAGCCAAAAAGTGGACAACTCTCCCAACTTTCCCAGGTGCCACTAATTGAAAGGAGACGGGGGCCATTAGTTCGGCAGATGTCTTTAAAAATTGGACCTGAAAGTCAGCAACCTGTTAGGAAAGCTGCCGCACCTTTAGATAAACCTCTCATTGGAAATGTTAGCTCTTTCACTCAGAACAGACCCCAGCAGATTCACATTACTAGCAGGCGCACAGTGCCTCAGCCCTTTGTCCTGCACACAGAAGAACCACCACTGCAAAAGAATGAGCAAATGGTGCAGAGCATTAATTTGGGTAGCCCAACTCAGCAGCCTCAAGTCCATGGCCTTCCACATCCTTGGCACCAAACATCAAGGGTTCAAATTTGCCAAAAGATACAACAACCACTAAACCAGATCTTGGTTTGTCGAGAGAACATCCAAAACAAACCAGCTGACACAGAAGAAAAAAAACATTTTGTGCCCAAATACCAACTACAGTGTCCAGCTCTGAGAACAGGCCAAACCTTTTCCTTCTCTGGCACACAGGGAGCTCAGATAGCCCTGCCAGTTTTAACAATACCAATTGCCAATCCGATTTTGAGCATTTCAAAATCATCTGATGTAATCCAAAATTTGTATGTAGCTCAACCCAGTCAACAGGCTGCAGACAGTAAAACACAGACGGTTGTTTTGTCGGGTGAACAGCGAAGAGAATCATTTGATCAAACCCAAGGAAGTGCTATACCACTGCCACAGATCTTGATAACTCACGAGCAGATCCACCCTGCTCACTCTGTGCCCAATAAAAATAGCCTGTCGTCGACTCCCAGTGTGGAAAGTGATTTTCGTGTTGTAACAACTGCAAAGAAAGATAGGACTCAAGCTCAGACAGGAGGCCCTCATAACCGCACTGTAGAACAAACTCCTCTTGGGTCGTTACATTGCACGCAGAAATTGGCATCAGTAACACTATGCCCGCAGCAGGAACCCACTGCATCAAGCAAACGAATGTTGTCACCTGCAAACAGCTTGGACATCTACATGGAAAAGCACCAAAAACGAGCTAAAGATGAGCATGGTGTGGCCTGCCTCACCGATGGACGATCAGTGAATTATCTTAATTCCAAGATGTCGGAGGTGACCCGACAACGGAAGCTGACACTCGTTAGGCAGGTGTGCACAACTGAACCAGTGGACAGTCCCATTGAGACGGAGGCCCCACCTCTGCCCCAGGTTAAGTCAGATGGGGAGAAGGACTCAGAGGCTACTGATGATGTTAAACCTATGTCACCTGATGGTACTGGGATAGAAAAAGATACAATAACTGTTATTCATGAAGAGACAGGCCCTATCCTGAATACTACACTTGGTAGCCAGGGAACCTCCATGCCAGCCAACAACAATCTGAAGCCTCAAGAAAAAGCTGAGGACCAGAGGTGGACTCCAGCCAAATCCCCAATTAGGCCCTCCAGTTTCCACGGTGGTCAAGTGAAATTGACCACATCTGTGTCTGTGGTTAACACAAAAGACAGCCACCGCCTGTCTTTCCCCAGCCTGAAGACCACCACAACTTTCACATGGTGTTTTTTGATGAAAAGGAAACCTCTCCATGTTCAACAGACCGACCTGAAGACTTCAGCATACGCTACCTGGACAGCCAAACCCAACAACCCTAACCCACTGGGGTTGCCTACCAAGGTGGTCATGTCTTTGTTTGACTCCAAGCAGAGCTCCAAGAAAATACACTACACATCAGCCATAAAAACAAGTGGGAAATCGGACATATTGTCTTACTCAGGCAAGCTGAAGGATGTCATGCCCAGGGTAAGACTAACTTTCCGCAAAGTCTGAAATTTCATAATGTTGTAATGATGACTTGTTTCTTGAGTCAAATCCAAAAATATCATATTTTTCCTGCAGTTGCCAGTAACCCAAAAGTCTGTATCAGTTGAAACCAAAAGTAAAGTGCAGCCAGAGACTCAAGCCAGCAACGATTCAGACAAGGACTTGGTCACTACAACAGAACCGAGGCGAATCAAAATATTTGATGGCGGGTATGAAACGGAACAATCTGATTATATTCCAAATGTTAGAAACATTATGTTAGATTTTGTGCCTCATGGTTACATTTCAAACCCACAGGTACAAATCTAACGAGGAGTATGTTTATGTACGTGGCCGTGGGCGAGGTAAATACATCTGTGAGGAATGTGGGATTCGCTGCAAGAAGCCGAGCATGCTGCGCAAACACATCCGTACTCACTCTGATGTCCGGCCATACCATTGTGTCCACTGCAATTTCTCCTTTAAGACGAAAGGTGAGTGTTAAAGCCATGTGATTATAATTCGTACAATGCAGTTGAATAAGTCCATTTTAAATGCAGTACATGCATGTATGCTTTTTCATTTGCCTCGTCTTTTGATAATTAGTGCAGCCTTGTATAAACAGCAACAAATGTAGTTCTGTTAATGTCCTTAAAAGTTATAGCTCTTTCTCACGCCTGATTTTGCAATATCAAACTCTGTATCTGTCACACACTGGAACTGAAAGAATTTACTCCTTCCTTTTACAAGCTGTGAAATTAAAAATGTTATTCCACCATCTCTTAAACCAAGACAGTATGATTCACCATTCTTTATCGAACTTGCCTTCCCACGCGACACTGCAGAACAGTACTTGGTGTCAGCAACCCACGTTCATTTAAAAATGTCTTTATCAGTTACTCACCCTTTACATAGAGCTTTCCCAAAGACCGCATACTCTTACATAAACTCCTTCTGTGCTATTGTTCAAGCTCTACCCACCCGTAAGACCTCATTGCCTCCTTTTTTGTTACAGGCAATCTGACCAAGCACATGAAATCCAAGGCCCACAGTAAGAAGTGCATGGAGATGGGGGTGCCTGACGGTCTAATTGACGATCAGGATGCTGAGGACTCTGGTACGGTGCTTTGCTGCTCGGGATTTTCCTTGAGGGAATTGCACAAAAGCCATAACTTCTATAAGATGAACAGTTTGTCTGTAAAATATGAGTGTTGTATTACTACATACAGTTGCATATATAATATTGACTTAATTCAGATTTACTTATACAGTCAGCTTTGATTTCTAACAGCAGGATTGCCCTTTTAATAGTTTAATGGCATGAAATATAAAACATGGAGTGTCCCTACTTGTGCTCTGTTGCTTTGTCGATCAATGGCTTTGCCACGGTCTAATTAGAAATTCTAAATGCAGCTTCTTCCTCTTAACTCAAAGCGCATGTGGGCGACATGCACAGCGTTTAGAAAGAGGAAATTGCTGCATCTAATTTTAGAAAAAAAGAGAGGGAGAGAGAGGCTGCCTGAAAACATTCTGTGGTCCAAGTCTCTAACAGCTTATTTGTTTTCCCTCCTCTGCCTGTGATGGAGCTCAGGGGCGTATGGTGGTGTAGGGTGTGAAACACTGCAGCAGCAGTACAAAACATCCATGAGTAGCGGGATTTTCAGTGCTGTTTTTTCTCACTTTAAGAAAGAAATCTTGGATGATAATCAAAGTTATTTAGTGAATGAGTTTTTTTTCTAGCTGTGATGACGTGTATGTACAGCAGAATTCAGAGATAAGAATTCAATTTTTCTTCTCACGTATTTCCTCGGCAGGAGACCGCAGTCATGTGAGCAGTGCTGACCGCCAAGATTCAGATGGAGATGACTCCGATGGTCCTGATGATGAGGAGAATGATGACAACGAGGAGGAAGAGGAGGACAGCCAGGCAGAGTCGGGACTCTCTACCAATCCTTCTGTGTCTGCAAGCCCACAGCACATCTCTTCCAAAGAGGCTGACGTCCCTCCTAGCGCACTCCTAGCCCAGATGTCGATCAGCTCCATCTCACTCCCTCTGTCCCAGCCTCCAGTTCCCGAATCCCACACAACATACTCCGAATCTGTCCCCATGATGAGCCCCGTGTTCCTGAGCAAGCATTCGGGGTCCTGCTGCAGTCCAATGGCTTTCCTTCACTCTCCTCCACCTGTTGCCACCACATCAGAGTCCTACACCTCAGACACAGAGTCGGTGCACATGATGAGCCCAGTGTCACCCTGCAGGCAGATGTCCATCGACTACCCAGACTTTGATGTGCCCCCTAGTCCCCCAGTGCAAGGCAAGGGCTCCAAAATAGGCCAGGTGAGACCCTTATTTCCTCACTGTGTCCCCCTCCACCCCTCCCTGTCTGCTTCCCTTCTTTCCTATCCATACCCTTACTTTGACTCCTGCATGCAAGACACTTCCACAAAACTCCTCTGAATTCTCTGAGCAAAGGTGAATAATCCTATAGGTCTACCGGACTCATCCAGATATCTTCTAAACTTGGGTTTTGCCAAAATAATGTCAAGAAGTGACGATATTTTTTTCCTTTCACAGGACACCTCTGCGTCTCCTGCTGTGGCAACCAGTGAGTCAAGTATACCAGTGGACCGGGGCACACAGACTTCCTCCTTTGGTTCTCAAGTTCCTTCACACTTCCCCCTACAGGGTGTATCTCAAACACCGGGAGCAGAGACCCAGACACACCTGTTTAGTCACTTGCCCCTGCACTCTCAGCAGCCGTCTCGCTCCTCTTACAGTATGGTTCCAGTTGGGGGGATCCAGCTGGTCCCTGCTGGCCTGGCAGCTTATTCTACCTTTGTGCCAATCCAGGCGGGCCCCGTCCAGCTCACCATCCCAGCTTTGAGCGTCATTCATCGAAACACGAGCCCGTTGCCAGCTCCCAACACTCCACCCCAAACGGAGAGCTTGCCAACTCAGCCACTTGTGGTCCAGGAACCAATCAGCAGTGTCGTACCCTGCTTCCCTCTAGGGCAGGTTACTGGCCTGCAGGCTCAAACAATCCAGCCAATGGGTCTGGAAACACTTAACCTCATGGGACTGACCAATACAGGCCTGGCATCCACACAGCTGCTGCCCCAGCAAGGCCTCACCCTCAATGCTGCCCTCGGAGTGCAGGTTTTAGCTGCCAACCCCACCTCCCAAAGCAGCACTGGGCCGCAGACACACGTCCCAGGCCTGCAAATAGTAAATATTGCCCTGCCTGCCATCATTCCTTCGCTCAGCCCTCTGTCCACCCTCAGTCCCCTCCCCGGGTCCTCTGAGAGGCAGGGAAGCCCTGAAGCTCTGGGAACACAGCCACCTCATGGTGAACACAGGCTTGGTTCACCAACCGTCCCTTTTAAGGTCAGCTCCTGTCCAGAACTGACCTCAGGCAGCAGGGCTAGCCCCGGAGGTAACAGTGGAGCAGAGCTCACACAGACTGTGGCGAGGGATGAACGAGAAAAATCCCTCCAGCAGAATCGATCACCAGCTCCTGAGAGTCAAGCAAGCAGCCCCAAACAGCCTGCAGCTGAAGGAGCTGGTGATGCTGCACCTCTACGACCGCCACCAGTGACCAGCTGGCAGAAGGTAGTTGAAGACTATAACGAGGCCTCCAGTGACGATGAAGACCGACTGGTCATTGCCACCTGAAACCCTCAAGTGGAAACACTTCTTCTTCTCCTTTTGTAATTCTTGTCACTTTGTAAGACTGAAAACACTTTTCAGGGGTTTGTTTCTCAGCAAATCACCTTTCAAAGCACAGATGCTGACATTCATATTGTACGTGCAATCATATGACAGTTATGATGATGATGACCAATCATTTAATTTTTTTTTTTTCCAAATTGTCAGCTCCAGACAGTTTTTTTTCTTTTTTTTTTGTACATGTTGTATAGACAATTGTGCCTTTATGGAGTTTCTTGTTTAGGAATCTGTACATAATTCCTTATAAATTCAGTCAATGCTTGTGTTTAATTCAAAAAAATAAAAAAGAACCATAATACTGGATGATATCAATTTTATTCTGGAGGATTCGTCATTCGTAAATTTATGGAATTATAAATGTTGTACTTGTATATGTACATTTCTATGGATTATCGGGCAATGTTTCTGTGTACAGATGTTGTGTTCAACTATTTATTATAATCCATCTAGTGCCCATTATGACCCATAAGTCCATAGGTATGTGCATTATGGTAGCTTTACATTGCTGTATCAATATTCTTAACTGTATCAGTAAAAAAAATTGTTTATAAACCTTTAAACTGTCTTATACTTGATTGATTAAACACTTACTGCATTAAAAAAGAGGCTATTTGTCCCTCTGAACACCTGCAAACCTCACTCATTTCCAACAGTAAACATCAGTTTACAGGCTGTGCTTTTATATACTGGAAATCGACAGAATTGAGCCAAGAAAACACACTCCTGTCATTAAATGTAGACTTTAGTTTGCTTCTTCTCTAATAAAAGCTACTTTCATCACAGCAGGTAGCTGCACATGTTTGATTTGGCAGATTTATTTATTTATTTAACACCTGATCCCACCCCAGAGGAATTTGGAGCTTTCACGTGTTAGGCAAATGTGTAAACCACTACACTATGGATGTATAGTTAATGATGCAACATCAGAAATGCTCCAGTTAGTGATCTTAACATACACTTACACTTCATGTTACTCTCATCTTACTGGTTCATCAGTTACATGAATTATTATTGGTCTTCTCAGACTTGTAGCCATTACTAGAGCAAGATTGTCATTAGACAATTTTTGTGTCAGACTTGTGAATCGGTTACAGGTGACAGGTGGAGTGTTTCAGTCTAACAATAAATAAATCAATTACATTTCCTGGAAATACTTTAAAGCTTATGTTTTAAAACAGAACTGGATTTGCGATGATAAGCTTGGTTTTTAGAGTTTTTCGACTTTATTTTAAAACTCGGAAGTTTTACAGACCAAACAGGAAAAGATCTGAAAGATGAATTAATGAGCAAATTGTTTGTTACAACTGCAAATAAAATAACACACTTGCCCAAAGGGATTTCATTACAAAATGAACACATTAATTGCGTGTCATTAATATCTGGTTCCCCAAAGCAATTACATCAAACTGCCATGTGAAGCACACATATTAATCTTAATAGTTTAAACCATGAAAATATGCTCTGCAGAGCCAAAAATGGAGCTTCTTAAATTCCAAGTAGGTGGTTATGTTTGTTTTCAGTGTTCAGACTTGAGTTTCTTACCTCTCACAAAGATGATGTTGCACACGTTTGCTTCAGCACTGATGTTCTGTGTTCTAACCTTTGCATAGACCTGAGCAGAATGAAAATCAGCATGCTCACTGGGCTGTGTTAAATGATGAAAAAATACTGCAACAATCTTGAACCATAGTTCAATCTTTTTTTTCTTTCCTTTGTTTTTAAATGTATCACTTACTACCACTGTTTAATGATAAACATTCCCTAAATATTGCAATTTGTTGATTTCAACGAGTAGAATTCGATCTAAACTTCGAATTGATTTTATTTTATACAAATAAAAAAAAGTGACGATATGGAGAGCTCAAACATGGCAAATTGGCCTCAGCGAGGGAAACTTCCCTGTCGTCTTAAGAGGTTTTCAGTGATAACCTCCTTGTTCTTCATCATTCAGAAAGGTGACTCATCCATCCACACTGAAGACTAATCCTCCCACCCCTCCTCCCTCAGGGCTGGCTGCTGTGGGTGAAGCTATAGCAAAGCAAACAGAGACCCCTAGAGGTCAAGATCTGCTACACTGATGAAGCGAAGAGCCAAAACAGAAGAAAACCTGGGCTGTTTCTAGAGGCTTAAGCACACCATGCATGATTTAAACTTGAGTGCCAGAATTTTGAATCCAAGCCTTACAAATCTGCTCGTGGTGCAGCTCCCCTGCTTTGCTTCTTTCCTGGACAAACTTGTTTTCCCAGCCAGTGGAAACTCTCGAGGCCAGTTTCTATGTAGGGGCATCAGAGCACGACAGGATACTTTACCTAAGACTTTTCCACTATGGGCATGCACACACATGCAAACAAGACCAATTTTCCACTGCTGCCCACAGCAAAGTGTGTCTGAAAATGAAGTACCCCTCTGTTTCCACGGTTTATTACAACTGGTGATGGAGGGAAACCATCAGATTAAGGAGCTGCTAGGGAGTCTGCTCCAACTTGTGATCGCAAGGTGACGCAAGACAACAGACAATCACAAAATACCCTACATGTTACAAACATTAATGTCATATGTGGAATTCAACTACAATTAATCTGTAAATAGGACACTCCATTTGGCCCATACTTATCAGCTGAGATGTTTAATCTCCGGCAAAAATCATGACCAAAGGGACCCCAGAAAAAGCTGTTTGCTTCGGTTATGTAATGTATTGTTTCAGGCAAACAATGCTGTGAAGAACAGAGAGAATGACTCACATTAAACTCACTTCTTTTTTCCAGCTCATGAACAAGCAGACAAACATTTTGATCCGCAGCAGTGCAGATTATACAAAGAGTGGACGACACGAGTCCCACTACGAACACATGCTGGCTTCTTAAGAAAATGCTGGAATATCTTATTAGAGGCTGTGATTAAGTGGATGCAGCAGACAATACTTTGTACTGTTTCACAGTCTTAGATATTGATATGTGTATTGAAGTAGCAAATGAAGGAAGAAACAAATTGCATTGTGCTGTAGAGGTCTAATCAGGTGCATACTCCATTTAAGCTTTCTTTGAGTTTATTTTCCCGTCATGAAACAATATGTGAGAAAGTTTTTCCACTAAAAATGATCATGCTGCTCTCTGTTTTTCACAGGTTTAGTCAGTGAGTGGGTGTATTCATGGTTAGAGGTTTACAATGAGTGTATATATTCATTAAAAAAGGTATACTTACATTTTTAGACTAATCTTTACACTAATAAAAATAAAGTTGAATTTTTTGGGTCTTTTCTTGCGCTTTAATTTGGGGGTTTTTCCCCCCAATGTGTAGATCACAGGTCAGATTTAAGACACTACAATTCTAAAGAAAAGTTGAGATCATTATCTAAGTTAAGGGGGGGTGCAGTAAAAAGAGTGCTGGAGACTGAACCAACACTCACTGCTTTAAAGCCTTTGTGCCAGTATGGATGGCACTGCCATCTGGGCACTACTGCTTTTTTCTTTTGTGTCTTTAAGCTGTTATGCTGCTGTAGTTTGAAAGAATTATTTCACTTGCACCGACACAATACGGTGCATTCGTTATCAATAGAATGTAAAATTATTATGCCTGTTATACTTTTACTTGACAGCGTTTTTGTTATTTATAAAGCTCCAAAACCATATAGTTTCTCTCCATCACTGAATCTCTGATCCTGCTGAAGGCACATACCTTACATACCTACACATACCTTTCATGGTGGTTTCTAATTAGTCTCTACCTCCCTTTGGGTCATGGGTAATCTGCAGGTACCTGTTGTCTGCTTCACACAAGAAAATGAACCACTCCTTTTCCCCTTCACAAAGTTTGCCTCCTTGTCACCATCAGTTGCGACCGTTGTTGCCTACAAATAAGATAAAGCTAAAAATATTAATTCATCCTCTCATTAAAAAAGGACATGAGGCACTTTTAAATTCCACTCATCACTTTTTGTGCAGATAATGCACAAAATGGTATATTTAGTACTAAATACCAAGTCACGTGTACGGGAACCAAGGCCTTACTTATTGTTGTTTATCAAAACTTCCATTATGTATTTAATTGTTGAGTATATTAAGCCTGGCTGTTAACATGTTTTTATTATAATCCTGGGGACATTTTTTAATTTTTCAGAAAAGGTTAAGGCATCTTTATTGAGGTTTATTTTTTTATGCAGGAAACACTGAGTAATTTTCAGAAAGAACTCATGCTGATACACTTTAAGTGAAGCATCAACATTTATTGTAGTTCTGTGTGCTTCAGCTATATTTCTGCTAAATAGCCCCAAGTCCCCTCTGACGCTGATGTATTAAACGTCTACAGTGAATATTTGCAAAAGCAGAAATGCTGTCACTAGACTGCCACCTGCTGTCTAATCAGAGCACCACTAGATGAGTAAGGCTCAGGTCGCATTTACTCGCCTGGAGTCTCCCCCCACACTCTCCACACCCCTAAACTTGGAACCAAAGCATCTCAAACTCCTCAACTTGGCCTGCACGGCCCCTTATC
Source organism: Neolamprologus brichardi (assembly GCF_056152115.1). Lineage (NCBI taxonomy): Eukaryota > Metazoa > Chordata > Actinopteri > Cichliformes > Cichlidae > Neolamprologus > Neolamprologus brichardi. The sequence goes on along the minus strand of NC_142124.1, from coordinate 9,666,429 downwards.
AGGGACCAACTGCTAACAAACATTATTGTCTGGGTACAAGCCAAAGGACAAAACTGTACAGCGCTGCAGGGGGGGGAGGGGAGGTGGGAAGCACTTGTACTATAAAGTCAAAGGGCTGCACATGTGGGCCCATACTGACAACAGAGACTGTAGACCGACGCTTCTGCGCTCCTGCGCGAATCTCCGAGGACTCTCGCTGAAACGCTCTGAGGGATACACGCTCGTTTTCTCACCTCTGAAGGATTATTCATTTTCTTCAGCACTACTTTACTGCAAATTATGGATATATACGTTTGGATTTCCGTGTTATCAGTGATGTCCTCCTGGATTTCCTCCACAGGTAACTTTTGCGAGATTTTTCCAACCACTTATAAACTTAATTTTACGTAAATTCCAAAAACACCGAGCAAACCACTCACCATGCTGAGTGAAAGCAAATCAAATCAAAAACATCCCCAGCCTGCAGTTATGCAGATTAGTCTCAACTTCTCTTTAGTTTAATAGCTTGTAGATTGTGTTTTGATAACGACGCTGTAATTACAGTCCTGTCGGCCCCCGCCGGAGACGCGCTCACCGCCTCCACCGTCAAAGAGGGGCGCCATGTGCGGACCAAACGCTGTTCCTGCGCATCGTTCGAGGACAAGGAGTGCGTCTATTTCTGCCACCTGGACATCATATGGGTCAACACACCTGAGTAAGTATTTTTAAGTGTGGTTAGTGGTCTCCAGCAGCGTGTAAACATGTGTAAAGAGAAAGTAAATCGCTTAGATTGATGTTTGACGAAGTTTTGCGACGGTTTGGGAGTAAATTATGCGTTTTTACTCTCTTTAAGCAATCTCCGATTATTTGTATTTTTGCAAGTGAAAGCGAAACAACAAAATTGAATCGCATTCAACAGTCTTCTGATATGTTTTTAAGCATGTTTAGTTTTCAGTTTTTGACTCTTTCTTTTAGTTTTATGATTCTAACTGTGTCTCTGTCGCATCCAGGCGCGTGGTCTCGTACGGACTGGGCAACGCTCCGCGGAGGCGGCGCGCGCTCGCGGACTCCAGCGCACCCAGGAGCGTACCTCGCTGCCAGTGTGTCCGGGAAAACGACAACACCTGCCTGAACTTCTGCTGGCCTGAAAACCGCCTAAGGTGCGCTTCACACAGCCAAATCATATTTACTGACAGTGACACCAAAAGACGCTCCCAGTCCGTCGTTCTTGCATTGTCTCCATCACATGTGGCGACAGGTTTTGTGTAGAAAATGAATAACTGAAATGTGATCCTGTTCTCATCGCGTGTTTCTGCTCCCGCTCTCAGGTATGAGACAACGGCCGACGTGGTGATTCGCTTCCCCGGGGGCGACGACGGTGCTGGGGCGCAGCGCAAACACAAGCTGGCAGCAGACACGGACAGGATTAAGAGGTAAAACAACACGCTTGCACTAAAGAGGGATAAACACCGCAGTATTTGCAAAATAAAGAAGGCAATTACAACCAGGGACATTAAAAGGATTTTTTTTTAAAATAGGGAGGGACTGGAAGGACAAAGAACAAGGCAAAAGAAATCAAAATATTTGATTTGAAATCTATAGAGGGCATTGTTCTCATGCTCCCATGTGGCCCTGTGCCATAACACAGGACAAAGTGGCACAGTGGAAACAAGCATTTGATCTCTTTACTTAAAAGTCACAATCTTACTTAACATTCTCAAGGTTTTAGCATCAAAATACACTCAAAGTAAAGTACTTCCTACACAGAATCATATACATGATACTGTGGGTAATAATTCTTGTTTGTTACTTTCATCCTGCAGCCGGTGAGGATTTTAAAATCATTTAAATACTTCTGGGTAGTTTAATTTATAATAACAGCAACATTTCTTAGTTGATTCATATTTAAAAATCACCATTAGTTAAATTAAAGCTTTGAAAAAAATGACTAAATAGAGTAAATAGTACTATATTTGTATTAAAAATGTAGTGGAGTAGAAGTAAAAAGCTGTAGATACATAATTAAAAGTGCTTTAACACTTTTGTCCAATTCTAGTCCAATAGCACTTTTGATGCTGGTGGCCGTGCAGGGGGCCGTGCACCACCCCATGGCCACCCTCTGTACTCGCCCCTGTACAACCTCACAGCAACGCGGAGGTCCCTTTGTAGCGTGAAATATGTCAGCTCTTGTGAGCGTAAAACCCCGTGAGCCTGCAGGATAAAAACAGCCAGCACGTGTTTCAGAGGCAGAAATTTAGAGATTAACCCCCAAGCGAGGAATTCCTTGAAACTTATGACTGAGCTGCGTTATAAATTCCATGAAACTCCTAGGATCGTGTGGAATTCACCTCGAGTAAGCTCTGCCACTTTACGTCGCTTAACTGTGGGAGCCGTGTGGGTAAAGGAGCCGCGTTCATGTGCTGTCATGTCTCAAAGTTTGCGGCGCCACATGTCTGTACTTTCTCACTTATTAATAATTGGAATCATAAAACTCCAAACATCCATCTTCTCGAACCACTCAGGAGTAACAACTTTGTTTTGAATGTGTTTGACTGACTGCTCCAATTCACACGCCTGCTTTTTACATAATCTGCAAAGTCACTGGTTTGCATGTCTAATGGCTTTATGCCTTTATCTACAGGTTGAAGAACAACAGTGATAAACGGGCACCGCCTCCAGCGCTCAGGGCTGCGCTGAAAACCCGCCTGCTCCTGGAGAAGTGGAGGGTGAGACAGCACCACAGGGCGAGAGCATGGGAGGGCGAGAGCGTGGCCTCCTAAAGAAGACTGCTTTCCTCTGCACTTTGTCATACAGAGGCAGGAAGGGGCTTTAAACCTTCTCTAAAGCCAGCGGGGACTTCTGTGCAGCAGCGCCCCTCAGGAAGGAAGTGGGTAGCCCGCATAAGGCCGGCTATAACCGACTCCATGTCGGTTTCACGAGTGCAGCAGAGCAGAGAGCACAGACAGCTCGACCGGGCTGCACTTCTTCAGACGCCAGAATGATGTTAGAGACATTACAAGGAGTTCAGGTGAAAGGAGACAAGCTGAAAAAGAGAACTTGGCCACAATCTGCAAAAATCAAGGACACTCATTGATCTTTTCAGATGTCATGGTCAGAGACTCACGCTTATGGACTTTACAAACAAACAAACAAACAAAAAAAGCAAAAAAACAGACACCAAATAACATTTCATAAAGCTGATATTACAGAGAGGAATGTACTCAAATCTTTCTAACAGAATAAAAAAAAAAATCTCTGCTGTATATTCTGAAAATGCCATAGTTTCTTTTTCCTAGCACACAACTGCAATAACAGATCATCTGTCAGTAAAAGGGATTATGTGCCTTGTATCACGGCTTTGCTCGAGACATGTTTTCACTGACTGAAACTGTATTTACCTAACAGGGTGTCTCCTGTGTGTCAGCTGCTGGGAGCCTTTTTTTGTATTCCAGATGTTATCACCGATTTCTTGCCATTCACTCATCATAATTTATGTTTTCAGTAACTTTGTTGCTTACATGTGCTGCTCTCTATTTATTTATCATTTTTTACACATTGTAATTTGACGGCCATATTGGTCGATCCTTTGTTTGTTTGGTTTGTCATTTCTGCGAAATGATTGGTGGCCAACGTGCCAAATTCTGGCCAAACTTTAATAAATTTGATACGTTTATTTAAAAGCGACGGGTCGGCTCCTTCGTTCTTTTTGTCACGTCAAAGGTTCATTTTCCGCTGAAGAAAGAATGAATGTGGGATTAAAGTTTCTGAACTGGGACGAAAGCTGCATGTGTTCAGTATGCGGGGCTTTAAGTTGGTAAATAAAAAAAAAAGGGAAAGTCAGAAAGCAAAGTGTGAGTAACAAGATAAAGACAGACGAACTGAGAGGTAACAAGAAAGTGCAGATGTGGAATACAACAAGGCAAAGAGCAGTCAAACGCAGCTAAACATGCCCTTTCATCTCAGCAACAAACCTGTGTTTACACTGCAATTTCTAAACGAGCTGAAAGTGGACGTCGGGTTTCTTCCAGCAGCTCGCGGTTTATGTTCAACCCTGTGAGATGTGTCTTTTCTGTATCCACCTCAAAGTTTCAACATTTTATCGCCAAGTGACTCAGCAAAGTACAGCGCGTGTCACTCTTATGTAGTTCTCATTCCAACCTGCCACGGCCTCCCGGCTCACCTTAATGATCATTACACATACAGGTCATTACGTACGCTTGCTGTCTCCTCGTCGACCTTTACCACTCCTCCTCCTCCAGGGGCAACTGTTCTCCTCTCAGGAGCTTCCGTGCATATCTTTTAATTTAATCTTGGCTCGCGAGTCAACTTCGTTTTATTTCAGTAAATCATTCATCCAGCTATTATCACTGCTGCAAAAAGAAACCCTAGAGCCATGGAAATGTCAGCTTTGAAGGAATTAAGAGAAATTAGTGTATGGACTTCTGGGCTAGTGCTGATACTGACATGAGACCAATATCTGACATTTTAAAGTTTCAGAGTTCTTCAGCTCTTCGTTACAGTATTTTTAAACATTTAGCATGACCAAAATTGACTTGACACAAATAATAAGTATCTGCCACAGAGAGTGGGGATGCAGATATTCAGCAATGTGCTGGTGCATCGTTTAAAATTAAAATCGGTCTCAAATGCTTAGAAGACAGATGTGGACTGTGGACTGTAACCTTCATCCTCAGCTGGGATTCTCCCGCAGACAAGCAGGTTGGAAGAGCACAAGCCAACTGCAGCTGCATGGTTCAACTAAGTGTTTAAATAGAGGTCATAAAGAAAGCTGTCTGAAAACCAAAGTGTTGAAAATATGTTACTCTAGGATCCATCCATTTTATTAAGTGCTTATCCAATTTAGCATTGGATGGGCACTGGGCTCTCTCCCAGCTGTCATAGGGCAAAAAGAAGGGTACACCCCTGTGCAGGTTGCTAGTCTATTGCAGGGCTAACACAGGAATGAACCCAACATCCATGTCTTCAGACTGTGGCAGGAAAAATTCAACTAAAAAAGACCTGTTGCCACAGATTTTTAAGCCCAGCTCCTGTATAATTTGGAATACTTTAGCTGTTTATCCCCATTTCCTTTCATCAAAAATGGGTTCATGACAGCCACCTTTACCCCTCAGTGAACATCTGAAGGGCCGGACACATCGCTCAGGTCCTCTGCCTGGTCTTTTCAGGATTTGCATGATTTGATCTTTATTTGATGTAAATAGTTTTTAGGTCTGTCCTCTTTTCCATCTCTACTAATCCAGTTTCCTCAAATTTTTTACAGACACACTGCACACCATGCAGATATATGCATATAAGTGTTTGAAATCACGTTTTTGGTCCAAACAGCAGGTTGCTAGTAAACAAAGCACTTAAAGATACAGTTTAAAATTGGTTCTTTCTTTGTTGCCTGTTACGTTTAGACACAACGCTGTTTCACCCCTTGACTTAGGTCTGCAGACTCCTTGGAAGGAAAGTATAAAGAAATGATGGGGAGCACAAGACTTTTGAACAGCATTGTATAAAGTCATTCGGGCTAAAAACATCCAGGAAAAATAATGCTAATTGACAAAAAGCAACATTTCAGCCCATCTTTACTCACTTTCAAGACATGTCAAAGTGACATGATGATAAAATGTAGCTTCATTAATATCCTAAACTTATAGTTAAAAAAAAATGTACCTGATTTTTTCCCACATTTTGTCGATTACCTCTGGAATGACCCTGTAACCTGACGCCATATATGCATATGCATGCATTAAACTCAGTAACGAAGCAAAACTTTGCTTCGTGTCTAGCAACCACATAAGCTTCACATTAATACTGGACAGGACTCACAAAAACAGCTAAACCTACAGTTATATCATACATTAAAGATCTCCAAGCACTTATTCTTGCAAAGCAGAGATTAAAACGGCGTGAATCTGCTGGATTAATCTGTCAAACACGTCCCTGCTCTTTAATGAACGTGATACAAGTTGGTTCGGCTCAAACACTGGCATGCCCAGATTGTTCCGCCATCACTCATCAGTGAGCTGCTTGAACTAGCAGCTAAAAAACAATCCAATGCAAATTGGGTGAAAAGTCTTATCTATCCAGCCCATTTAGCAAACAAATCCGCGGTGGTTTCTGTGCCTCGGGCGTGCTGTAAGAAACACTGCTGTGTCCTCCCGCGCTCTGAGTCCAATCATAACAATGCTGAAGTCACATTTTCCACACAGACCTACTGTTTGTTTGCAAAACAATTTGGAGGCATGTCTGCTGCAGGAGACAGTCAGGACCAAAGATTCAGACAATAATGAGAAAGTTTAGATGACACGCAAAAAAGCTGGACGTAATCCCAGGTGCAGTGGTCAGCGCAGCCAAACAAAAATCCTGTTAATGGAAGCAGAAGCATGGATATGTCTCTGTGAAATAGAAGTACTAATGTGCAGACAAAATAGGCTTACATCTCTGACTCTACAGGCCCTGGTTAGCAGGAAGCAACAATATATGCAAAAAAAAACAACAAATGAAAGAGCACAGCAGCACAGCTTAGGTTTAAAAAGCTCAATTTGAACAAACCACAGACGAGACAAAAGCCGAGATCTTTGGCCATAACGCACTGCAGCATCACAGTTGGAGAAAACCAAACACAGCAAATCAGCAAGCACAACATAAATTAAGCACGGTGGTGGAGGTGTGATGATTTGGGCTCATTTTGCAGCCACGAAGAACTCGTCTGTATACCGAAGCACTCTCAAGTCCCAGCGACAAATCTACAACAAAATGTTTGAAAAAGAAGGTGTTGCAATCGCCCTGCCAAAGTCCAGACATCGCCTCGACTGAAATACTGTGGGAGGACCTGACGAGAGCTGTGGATATGTGATTACCTGAAACAAAGATAACAATGTGAAGAAGACTGGGTCAAAATTCCTCCACAATAATGTGACACACTGATAAAGTCATAAAGAAAACAATTTGTTCAAGTCATTGCTGCTAAATATGGTTCCACTAGCTACTGAATCCTTAGTTTTTCACACACTGCATTCTTGCTTAGCTTTGGGTAAATAAATACTGACACACTGTCATATTTCCTGTATTGTTGTTCATCTGAAGCAGTATTTACCTAATCTTAAGACCTGCTAAGGACTAGATCATTTTTACCTACCTTTGAGCTAAAAATTTATTTTGAAAGAGAGACGTGGCCAAACCAGCAGCTGTACAAACTCTCAGCATATTAAAAATGGAACAAATACAATGAAACTCAACATATATGCAGACAGCTACGACAAAAAACACACGCTGTAACAACCGCAGGCCTCTTTTACCACAGTCTTTAAATTCAACAATAAGCGTGTTTAACTTTAGATTAAGTTAAGATCTCATGCGGTGAGGTGAGCAATATCTGAATGCTTCTTCCACGGGTGAAAATGAACAATAACAGCAATCCATTAAGGCATTCTTCTACATGCTCAGTCAGGTTAACGAATGTAATCCATGACATATAGGTGATGCACAACATCAGTGTTGGGTGGTGGCAGAAGGATTTGGATTTTGTAGTTGTGTAAAAGTGGCTACATCACAGCTCAGAAGGAAAACAACTGGAATTAAAATGTATTTAATCGTCTTTAAGTATTGGTATGTATGTGGCCGTCGCTAAAACATAAACTTAAATTCTTATTACATTAATGCTGCGGTTGGTAAAAATGGAGTAAGGTAAAGTAGTAAAGTAGTCAAAAAAAAATCAAGTGCTAAAGTACTGACAATATAAATATTAACAGACTTCTGCTGAAAAATGTTATATCACTGTGGCTCTTTTACAACAGTGACTGTGCAGTTTGTTGTCAGATTACTTTTATCAGCGTGATTGTTGCATGTTTACTTTTATGACTCTGTTCTTATCTCCTCAGTCTTTAAATGACCTCGATTTTACACCATGAGTCAGCTGTGGCTTTATTAGGTTTTCAGGCCTGCAGGATAATTGCTAAAAGGAGATGCCTCACTGTACCTGCACACTGATCAGGTTAACAGCATGCCAACGGACAGGGGGGTCTGAACACAATGGCACTGAGTCTGTGCTACGCAGCTCTGTGCAGAGAACTCCCCTGAGACATTAGCTTTTGGCATAACTCATTATTCTATTCAATAGAGCGAGCACAACATAATAGCCCATTACACATGAAGGAATCTCCTCGACTCGACAGGAATTCTCGAGCGCGGGAGCCGAACAATAGGAGCCTGTGCGAGGAACGTCTGGGCAGGGCATGGTGGCCTCTGCTTCTGACGTGTGCCCAACGATTGCTCTCCCTCCACACGCCCTGTTTTTCCAACCAACACTCCCAGGTGTGCGAAAGCATCACGAAACTCGGCTGCGGCCCCACCAGAGCGGATTAATTACCCTGGCTGCCTGAGCCAAACTCAGTGTTTGGCTGAGAAGGTTATCAGGAGTGGGCCGCTGGATGATGGAGCAAATGAAACCAGTGTGGGAGGTTGAGGCTGAGGATTCAGGGTTGGGTTTGTAGTGGAAGATGTTGGCCTGCGAGGGTGAGACTGGAAACTGGCACGCTGAAGTGAGTCTCGATTTGTCATCACATCTTGGCGAGGAGGCCTGACACACTTGGGCTGATTATTGGTATCTCTCAGCACTCCTGTAATCCCACTCTTAGTCCTGCCTGACCCTCCCTGCCTCCCTGCCTGGCAGGAGCACGACAAACACTGAGGAGCATTACAGGAATATCCCTGAGATATTCTGAAAATGCTCTGCTGCTGACAAGTATGTTTGTGGGGTTGAGATGAGTCTGCACACCTCTGCTCTTCCATCACGGCTTTATTTAACCGTGCTGCGCCTGTCTCACAGTGTCGCACACATTTGAGGAGGAATGCTCAGAACGCAAAGAATTATACACAAACTTTCAGAAAGCAGCCTCGGTGTGAACTCCAGTGTATAAAATTAAATCAGTCAAAGTCAGTCGGCGATGAAAAACAGATTCGCCATCAAAGTCTAAATATATACAGATGACATAACATGTACGCTCATCCGCCACAACATCAAAACCAGTCACAGCTGTTGGGGTAAAGCAGGAGGGCTGAGACAGCGATGAAGAGCAGACAAGCCAGGTGAATATTTTTGTGATAAAACGACGAAGCAAACTAAAAACATTGCTGATCACAGGTGCGCCTTTACTGTCTCGTACTGAACGATCTGCGTGCCATACCACTGTATAACTATAAAAGAAAATGACACTCTTAAAACAAAGAGATTACACATATTAAACTTTATGAACAATAACATCTGCTAATGGCAAAAATAATTAACTTTACATGTTTCATTGCAGTGAGTCGTTGGTGTCACATGTGTATTTCTGTTATGAATAAATACTGAGCTTCACTTCTATTGTAAATTCCTCGGTTAGTTTATGTTGTGATGCTCTGTTATTTTCCCTTCAGTGCAATGCATGATGGTGTGCAAAGCTTGGGTAGTGACCATTGGTTATATACCACTTTTCATGAGGAGTTGTGGGAATCTTACCTATAGTAATACTGCACATACTACACATAGACTACAAACTGACTATACAGTGAGCAGTGATTGATTTCAGACACAGAGTCCAGGTATAATCGGACACCAAACCCTCTCCCAACCCACTTTCACTGTGTTTGTCTCACTTGTTGTGGACCGAGTACGACACATCTAATATTTAATCTGTGCCAATGGGAGCTTTTGATGTCTCGGCCACGGGAAGCACCAGCACGACGCTGGAGATGCACTGTTTGCTTGTCAACACACAAGGCTTTATTGCATTATTGTACACAGTTTGACTGATCACTGTTGTACTGGACAGCTCCAGCACTCATTGTGACTGTTGGGGTTTCGTTTCTTTACTAGAAAAGGCTTTAAAGTGACTGTTGCTATATTAAAAATAATGTAATTCAACTGAATTAATAACAAAACCATTAAAGAGTGACTTCACACATGAGCTACACTCATGTGAAGAGGGAGGGTGTAACAGCTGGACTGAATCAAGGCCAAATGTAATAAACCCAGTTAGTTATTAAAAATCATTATAATCATTAAATAATTATCTAGTCATTAAAATATTTTCTATTGGCGCAACCAAACCTGTAAAACTGATCGGTGCCAACGGGAAAAATATGATTGATCAATAAAATAGTTCTTTCACCCATACAGGAAGTCTCCCTGTGAGTAATGACAACGACCTTGAATCCATTAGATAAAGTGAATAATATTAATCATCTTCTTATAATTCAGTGTTCTGCTAAATGGCTTTGAGCCTGAAGCCAAACTTGACAGTTTTTTTCTTTTAAATAGATGTTTTCATTTGAATGTGCTTTTAAATGTTTGTTTTTTTAGTTCATTTTTGCCTGTTTCGGTTTAGTTTTTATTGTTTAAAAAGGTTTAGTTTCAGTATTAAGCTTTATCGTTATGGATTATAGATGGATGTGTTTGTCAGAAAGGTGAATTTTTAGATCTCGGTTGGGTTTTTTGCCATTTTTATAAAATACTGTTTAAGTTTGTCTTCACTTTTCTACTCTGTCCACTACAGTTTCAGTTAACCAAAATGTTTTTCATAAGCAGTTTCAGTTTCAGGGAAACACAACACAAAACCTGCTCAGGAACGGCTCGAGCAAAACAAAGAAAACTCAGTGCCCAATCTGAGCCCCACCCGTTGACCAACGGGCCCAAACGATACGGCGCAAAACACTACAAAACATCCTCAGCAGAGCAGTTTCCACGCAGAGGTGCTTCTAATGCTGCATCTGATTGTATGCATGAAGCAACCAAACTTAAAACATCATGAAATTTCATGCATACAAAGTTAAAAACATAATAAAATATTTTTTTATGTGGGAGTTGAAGTAACTGTTTGCATTTTTCTGTTTGCGTGGCTAACAGCTGTTAGTCTGAGAGCATTCCTGATCCAGTAATTCACCCACCCAACATTCATCATCCTGGCTGACAAGACTCCGCCTGAGGGCGAGCTACTGTAGAAGAATGGCTTAACGTCAATTAAAGCTTAAATACAGAAACATTTCCAGTTATTTTTAGTTTAGCAGCACCATCGCTTTAGGCATGGCAGTGTCAGTCGCTAAGACCACCACTTTCATGACTCAGGTATGTCGACAACAACAAGACAGATTGGCATGAATGTTTTTACTACACTACCCATTAGGACAAATTCCAGTGACTGCTGTGTTCCTCTCGTGTTTTCCGAGTCAAGATTTTTACCAGTAAAATTAAGAATTTTACCATCTTCTCAATGAAGTGTTGGTGCATTCATGGTATCCAGAAGATACATCCCACCGACCCTTGGGATCTCTTGAGTTTACATCAGCACCACCAGATAACAGACTCTGTTTAGAACTCTTAAAGATGTCGAAGAAGCTCCTTTAAGCAAGTACTTTGGTGTTCCTCCACCTCCAAAGAAATGTCAGAAGGAGTCCAAACCGCAAAAGAAGCGCGTATTCTTGGAAAAGTGGTTGCAGGAGGTGAGCTGGCATTTGTTTGAAGCCAGCGTTAAGAGTTCTAAACAAATGTCTGTCCTCCTCCAGGAAATCTTATGTACGCAAACGCACATTGCAACTTTTTATCTGGTCCGCGTCTTTTATTTTGACAGCGCATGCGCACCTGCGGACCACTTATGTGCACTTCTGGCTATGATAACACGAAAACATGGGAAGTCTATAGGAAGCTTTTAAAACCTTTATTTTGGGGAAAAGTCATTACACTGTTATTATCATACTTGAGTGGTGAGTCGAAAACAAGCACTTTTATGTCCGTGTGACATCTGAAATTAAAGTTAATCTGGATAATGCTTCAAAATAAGTGCCCAAACAAGTTTCTGAAGGTGTTTTCAAGAGCCTTTGCTACTAGAAGGGCTTGGATTGAATATCGAGTTTATCACTGGACTAATGACACTCTCCCCAGCCTTACTTGCAGTTTACTTTCTGCCAAATGTTAGCATGCTATACTAATAGACAGTGTTAAGGATGGACTGATGTCGGATTCCTTCAGTCATCATCAGTGAGGTGTGCTTAAAAACACAGCATGTAACATGTTCGCCAACAGAGGCTGGTCAGTGCTCTACGTATGGCTTGATTGGCTACTCATAAATACATAACAGTGGCATCGCAATAGTTTTACAGTGTTACTAATGTTTATGTGTACTGCCGTGATCAGAGATAGTTATGTGGGGGGTTTATGGCTCTTCCAACCTTCAAAGTCTGAAGTCAGGCTTAATGGAGAGTTGCAGTTGAAAATTCTCACTGGGAACTCAGTAATTTCAGCTCCACCACACCATAATATTATCCACTGGCTAGTGAGGTCCTGTTAAAAAGCTTCAGGATGAGCATGTTTGTCATTGGGATCTGGGTGTTTTGAATCTAGATGTGAAGAGGGAGTAATACTGCATGCTCATTGGCTAACTCGCTAATTGACAAGTCGATAGCCACTGAGCACGCCCTAGCAAATCTTCCTTTTTTGACTCGAATAAAGATAATTTATAAGATTAATTTCATTTCTTTTTCAGTACTGCTGAATAAGTAGTGTTGGAGTCCATTTTGCCCCAACTGGTTTAAAACTATGCAAATTTCTGCACTGCTTTCACTTGTCACACAGCTGGAGCATCTATTGCAATATCAATGTTATGATTTTGCAGTCTTTTTCCTGCAAAACATCAGCAGCTCTTAGTCAAACAAGCTGATGTAAAAATATCCTTTGCATACTACAAAAAAAGTGCCGCTGACTGACTCGAGAATTTTAACCCACATTTCTCTCACTGCTATAAATGCCAGCAGCAAAGTGCTGACACACTGGCCCCTGGATAAACCTCACGTTATCAGCGAAAAACACTCCCCTGAGCTGACTCTGCAAACAGACAGATTAAGATTTGATTTCAGCTACGATGGATAACCTGAAAGAGAAACGCACGAAGAAACGAGGACATTCACTTACAGTATCAGTCCTGGTAACATGTTATTAATAGCAACTGCTGTTTGTTTTGCTCTCTTTTGTCGGCGTGTTTGCTTACATTGCTAGGCAGGTGGAGATGAAACTCTTATTGTGCCTCGTGAAGGACGCACAAGGTAAACGTTGATAGATGGGAACGGTGTGTGCAAAGCAGCGAAGACGATGCTTTTGTGTGTAAACCCCTTTGAGAGAGACATTTCATCAACAATTAATGCCATTACCTCTGTTTTCATTTGTTAATACATTTAAAGTATCAAAGCCTTCAACATACTTCGGAATAAAAGCCTTTAAAACACAAACAGCCTTTTTTCATGTAAAAAGATTTTCATTTGGATTTACTGCATGAACACTTTTCTAACACATTATGACAGCAATCAAACATTACCTTAAATTTTGCAAAGCACCGTGCAGAAAACACCTGCAGAATAAAACACATTCGGGGCTAAAACTTGAGCAGAAATGCAATCGAAACAAGTAGCTTCTAGTTGTGAGTATGTGCTATAAATAGCTTTTTTTCAGCCATTATTAATGCCCTGGGACTGGTGTTTGAACTTGGCTTTGGCTATATACATTTAAAGTCTACAGCGAGCGTGGCCTCTGCATAAAACCTTTCCAAAATGTCAGTAACTTGGTTCGATGTTTAAATGCCTTAAAAGCACAACAGCAGGTGAAAGCAAAACTGAAAGGACAACTTTAGAAACACTTTAGAAGCTGCACATCATGTTTTGTTATTTGGACTATTCTCTGCACAATAATACAGGTTATATCAGGAACATTAAGGAGTGTAGGGGGGGCTGGGGGTTGAGGTGCTGCATGAGCAATATGTATGAATGTAATGGTCGAGTGATCAAATTGTTAACTGCATAATAAGGACACAAAATGAGGTCAGTGTGTGAAGAATTCCTTTGAACCTAAAGCTCAGGATTCAGACTGCTATTAAAGTTGCTTCAGGTAGTGTTTTTCTGACTCTTTGCCCTGAGTGAGGATATCCCACAGTGAGTAAACACAGAAGCTCCACCCACCCGCTGATCAAACCCTCTGTTTGTGAGAAGCAGCCAGTCAGAAAACAGCTGGTTTTAAACAAGTGTTAAAGGTAGAAGAATTAATACTGCTTGTTTCAGAAGGTGGAGCTATTAAGGGTTTGCACCAGGGGGCAGTTTAAGGATGTGCATCATGCAAAGCTACTCTAGTAGGGTCCAGCAATATATATGGAGCTGGAAATAAGGATGGTCCCATTTAAAAGCATTGCAAAGCTAAAGCTTGGCGACAATGAACTGAGGGTGGCATCTTGAAACCACAACTTTTTGTTCTCACACTCTGAATGCAACAGATCAGACACAATGTGTTAATTAGTGAGCTTCAGAGATGCTGGTAGGCAAGTGCTGTTACCACTGGACAGGACCAGACTAGATGTTTCCCTCCGTTTACATTCTCCAGCCCAAGAAAAAGTCAGCGTTTCCTGGCTTCAGCATGCATTTCTAGTAGGAGTTCTAAAATAATAATAATACATCCTAATTTTAGCTTCACGTGTAAAGCATAGACACAACATTGATAATTATCTTTTCATCTCAGCTTAGGTAAATAAGTAAACGGCTCAAAATATTCTGCTTTCGCCCCCACCTTTTTTTTTAACTTTAAACAGAGCCAGACCACCTTTTTTCCTTTTGTTTACAGTCTCCATCCAAAAAGTGGACCAACGAGTCCTGACCATAAACACTCCAAGCCCACTCATTTGAGGTGAGTGACCTGAGCGAGGGCTGAGCGCCTCGCTGCCATCCAGCTGCCAGCGTCGGCTAACCTGCGCTGGGACGAGAGCAGTAAGAGTCTGGGTTGCTGTTTTGGCAGGATGGGTGCCAAGTAATAAACATCTGGGTTGGACTCATTGTGTCCGGTCTTTTTATATACTCCATCATCATCCTCCTTAGCTTAGCTTTTCATTGTATAAGTGATGCCAAGATGATTGTTCATGTTGAAGTTTGTGGCTGAATCTGACAGAAATCTCAGCCATAACAATAACACATGCTGCTGCCCATTATCTTTCAACTCCGCACTTGAATTAGTAATATCTAGGTGTACAGATTTACAACCTCATAAATTATGATGAATATCTGTGCAATGCATTGGCTCCTAAAAATATTTTAAAAAGCAAGCAATCACAATCTAATCGTGTGCCAGGGAGTGACAGGTAATTTCAAGCCAATCAGATTAGATAACAAGCTCGTGGTTTTGCTTTTGTTATTCCATCCGAAGTTTGCTGCAATGTTTGAAGCGGAATTAATAAAACAAATCAGCAGATTGCTGCGCCCTTCATCAGAAACCTGTCTCTCTGATGCGTCGGATCGATAGGCAAGGCAAGGCAAGTTTATTTGTATAGCACAATTCAACAACAAGGTGATTCAAAGTGCTTTACAGAGACATTAGAAACAGAAACAAATAAAAAGCATGATTTAAAATTTATTAAAACAAGCAAACAAACTAACTAACTAATTAACTAACAAACAAACAAAACAGTATATAAAATCAAAACAGATAAAATCAGAACAGTAGATAAAATCAGTAGTTAAAATGTAAGTTTTGAAATTTAAGCTTAATTTAAGCGATACAGTTCAGCTGAAGTTCAGAGATTTAATCCCATCGTGAGGCGGCAAATAAGGGACTTACAACAATACAGGAAGAGCCCCAGAATGCGCTTTCTAAATACGGGATCTTGCAGGAATGAGGAGACTACCGACATGTGTGCACTGGTACAACATGGATGCAACCCAGGATGTAAACATTCAAGTTCTTTGAAGTGAACAGGCCAACAGGTCGGTGCAAAGTGCATTCACAAGTGTCGGTCGAGGCAGCCAGCGGTGATGAGGGAACTGCTGTCTTTTACCGTTTTGAATCTGATTGTGCTCAGTGCAATCAGCAAGATATCATCAATCCTACAATGAGCAAAACATATGATATGAGAATTCATCCACTTAAATGTAAGTATTGTCACAAAAAGATCTCTCCCCATGAAGCGTTCTGCTCCTGATAAAATACAACGGGAACCGCGAGCTAATTTAGAAAAGGATGTTTGACGATACATAGTAAAAGTTTATCATGTCAACATTTTTTCAGGTAAAACAGTCGAAACATCAACACTTACATGTCCAGAAAAATAACTGGCAGATACTAATCACATCAATTTGCAGACAAAAAAATGTTTTGTAGCATATTATATTGGATTTGTGTTGACTGTATTTTGTATTCACTTTCACAAACCTTCACACAAAACAGTTCAGTTCAGATATTTAATTCAAAATGTTTGATTTTCTCTATTCTTTAATATAAGTCCATCCATCCATTTTCTTCAGGTTCGTGGGAGGCTGTGGCTTATCGCAGCTGGAAGACGGTGCAGGGTGGGGTAGTCAGGATATCAGTTTATCGCAGAGCTAGCACGGAGAGGCAGACAACCTTTCGCACTCACATTCACGCCTCAATTTACAATCTCCAGTTTATCTAACACTATGCCTGTCTTTGTACTGTGGGAAGGAGCTGGAGTATACAGAGAAAACCTACGCAGAAACGAGAACATGCAAACTCAACATAAAGCGGGCTCAGCGAGATCGTCCTGCTGTGAGGTGACTGTGCTGCTTTGTTGCTCTGGGGCAGCAACTTCCCAACTTGTGTAAATCTACAGTTCTCCTTAGATCTTCACTGAGTTCCTGGGACTTTTCCTTTGGTCAATCCAATGAGTCCTGTCACTAAAGTCCTCTTTTTGCTGCCACGATCACTAATGAGAAGTTAACAGTCGAATGAAAGGATGTCGTGGAACCTTCAAATCAGTACGTATATATAGATATTTAACCTCCTAGGACCTGGAGTCCACATATGTGGACATCACATTTTGGACGTCTAGACCAAAATACTTATTTTTTTTCTCTACAAAAGGCCTGATATCCACTTACGAGGACATTATACTGACACTGTTCTATCAAAATTTGAAATGAATGTCCTCATATGTGGATCTCATTTTTCTCAAAAACAAAAGTTAGGCAAAAAAGAAAATCTGGTAATTCTTTGTTTTTACATTCTTTGGGTCCCAATCAACCCAAATAGCAAAGAAAAATTAAAAATGCATGCCATGAAAGAGCTCTTAGGAGGATAAATATAAATCAAGAAACAGTAAAGCTCAGAATTACCATGACATTCATGCCCCTGATGAGTGCATGCAAACTTCTGACCACAACTGTAGCTGGCAAACTTAAGTTGCTGAGCCCTGCTCACTGGTAAAATCATTTATTTAACTGGTATGTACACAATCTCCCGTCTGCAATCCAAAAGGAATTACTGATCTTAAAGGCTGCACATATTGTAATTATGGATGCTTAGTTAATATTAAAGGAACTTATCTGTTGGGCCCCGGTGTTCTAAACATCCCTGATAACCTGAAAGATTACTGTAACCTTTAACCATCCTTTTGGCTCGGTTATGAAAGTGTGTCCTGTCTTTTTTTTTCTCTCCACTACATTCCAGACATATTTTCTCTAAGACTTTGTCCCATTTCCCAAACGGCCGTCAGTCTGCAGCGAGGCCCCGCATGTCCCCACTCAACGCTGAATACCACAATCACAGCGCTGCAGCTGCACTAGAGTCTGAAGTCTGAGGATCCAGAAGTCCCGTGACGTGAAAAGGTGCGAGATGAGGTGAGGCCAAAGTTGATAGTCGAGCAAATACAGGAAAGCAAAATGTATGAAAACCAATTTCAAGCTGCAAACACTTTGGTGATGTGAAATAAGAGAATTGCTGCAGACCGTCTGTAATTCAAAGCTTACCGAAAGCTGAGTTCTTTAAAGGGCATGTTTTAGATTTGCAGAGATAGATTTTAATAGGTGAAAACCCCTGGACAAACAAAGGGCTCATTTTGTGCTATAGTGCAAAAGCCTGCACCTTTTACAGCTTCAGGTCTGAAGTGCTGAGCTGGTTTTCTGTTACTCAACTATGGATAGGCTAAATTTCTATAAACATCCATTATAGTCAGATAATTTGACAATGTGACTGTCTGTCTGCAGTGGTCCATGTTTCCAAAGTGTTGCCATAATCCAGCAGATTGCCTTAAAAAACTGCTTTTTAGGGTATTTACTCGTTTCTATGTCTGAGCATGTGTCTCTTAGGATGAAAACTGCCCAATAAAGATGACTCACAGCTACCGACACACTCACAGCTGAAAGTGAACAACACGAAAACTGAAAGTGTTTACGCACTCTGCTATCACTCCATCACCCCGGCTCTCAGTTAAAGTCAAGCCGTCTTATGTGGAGCTCTGATAATGTCGCTTTGCCCTGTAGCTGAATAAACACATCCTCTCCTTCTCTGCTTTTGGTGTTATCTTTCTGAAACTAAACACGATTGTGTGCACCTGCAGCACTTTGAGAGAGCCGTTCCCAAACAAAACGAAAACTGTCAACAACCTCAGATGGCATCTTCAGAAACCTCTAACCCAAACAACATGGAAGATTACAGCCGTCCAAAGACATGCTGCCTGCATCCTTAGAAAAAGGTGTCATTTAGATTGACAGTAGAAAGGATTATTGAATAACGTGCTTACAATGAAAAGCGGATGTGCTAAGCAACTTCATTCTCAGGCTGGACGATTAACTACATATTCATTTCTATAACAAATTTATGAAATCAAGCTAAATGGGACAAATCAGAAGCTCTTGTTTTGCCCTGCGCTATAAAGCACATGTTCTTCCCCCCAAATCCCAAATTTACTCATAATTTAGTTAATTTACTCAAAATGACAACAATGATCAGTATGTACAAGTAAGATGCAAGATTTCTGTAGATGAATGACCAAGAACAAGGCAGCAGGGAGTCACAGGAAATCAGAAAACTAGCACAAAATTAGCCCAATCAGGTTGTTTACACGTTATTTAGCACCAGGTTCTCCACAAACCTGGTCTTGATTTTTTATACTGAAAATAAAGATCAAGTGAGCTTTTGCCCGTCTGCTCCAAGGGAAGTTTCTGTCCTCCCTGAGCTCACCTTAGGATACCTGCGTTACAGTTTGACAGGTGTAACACCCCAGTCAAACTCCCCACCTGCCAACGTCCACAGAGCGGATCATGCCCGGCACCAGAAGCGAGAGCCTGCTCGGGGCTCGCCTCCCTGCTGCACCGGGTAAATGGAAAAAACACTAAGAGTAGATTTGGATTAGGGATGTAATATTTAAAAAGAGCTAGAACATTATTTTGTTGTGATTAAAAACAAATATTTAAATCATTTATTTATGTAAAAGTCATGATCCTATGTAGGTTTAGGCTTTAAGATTATTTACGTAGCTAAAGTCATGATTGGATCGTATGATTGATGAAGTAAGATGTTTATATAACCTTAATGTTGCACCTGGAGATAATTTTATTGCTTACTGCTGGGTCATTTTATCTAGGACAACAGATAACAAACGCTTTAAAACAACTAATTATTGGTGCACAAAGTACAGTGCTTGCATCCAAGATGCAGCGGAGCAGAAGCAGGCAGCATAAAAGAAATAATTAAAATACAAAAAATAAAAAAGTACAAGGCCTTTAGACCTGTACTGATATACTAAGTACTGCAGTAACTGTACTAGATCTGGACAAACCCCTGCCTGCAGCTGTGAAGTGAAGGAGGTGTTGGTTGTTCTTGGAGCGGTGTCTTCTATCTACTGTACATATTTCACAGACAAGGACCAGCACTACACGCAGATTCATGGGTTCCCAGTTCTCAGGGGCTTATTTATATATGGAGGAAGTGGAAAAGAGGGCTATGATATCCTATCCTGGAACAACACCGATCCATTGGCATGTGAATGACAGAAGGAAGTGAAAGCCAAATCTCAGGCCGTACCACAATTCACTGATCTCATTAACTTGATGGGCAAACAGATCAGATTCACCAGGGAGGATATGAAATATTACAGTCTAGTGTTCTTCGACTGTGAGATTTCACAGTAATGGGGGACATTCGAAAGCTTACGTGCACCGCACACCAATCCATACGGATCAGTATTCATGGTTTAACTCTCATCATCCACTGCAGCACAAACTGGGTTTCATCAGGATGGAGAGCCAACACCATCCCCACAGAAACAGCGGCCAGGGAAGCAGAAGAACATCAAGGCCATGAGTAAATGTGGTTATCCCACCTAGCTGTTTGTATCTTTGGCTCTCAAGGCCCAAAACACACTAAACTAAAAACTGGTCCAATAATTGGGTCCCCTGGTATAAACGGAGTAATATAGTACATACGCTTTTAAGTTTTAGTATGTTTGCTGTAAATTATACATCGAGGAAAGCATACAACTTCTGACTAAGTAGATGCCACAGCAAAGAAGAGCTGCCTCATCAGTCCAGGACACCAGAGTCACCTACACCTACATGCCGGTGGCCACTCTTTCAGTAATGGGAATGTACACGTACTGTACAGGGAGGAACACTGGTTTTGAGTGAGGAGTCAAGAAGGCTATTTATGTGAAATGGGAACGATCATCATTGGCCAACTCTCTGTGAATGGTAGTCATCATTACTGAGCCACAGTCACTACAATTTGCATATTAAAAATCAAAAAAACTGAGCTTATGGTTCACAGATACACCACCGTGCTGGGTTCAGTCATTATGCAAAATAAGGTTTATGGGGCTGGGGAAACGTTTCTCCCACTGAATCCATGTGAATAGAATTAATATTGGTTGACTGTTATTTTTAGCTCTTAGTCTTTCTCTTGAATGTTAGGGAAGGAATCTTTTCAATTTAACATTTGTCTTAAAAAATAACCATGTTTAATAAATTGATTACATTTATAAACCAGTCCTACTCTCCAAGCTTCTTCAGCTTTTTAATATCTTAGTCTGATAAAGCTATTCGCGGCCACAGGATATCTTATTATAATTATTTTTTTTGTTTTACACAATCATGAAAATTAGTTCATTTTAAAAAAAAGTTAGTTATATACTAATGGAACGGTGGGCTTAGGCTGATTTTCAATCTTCTCCTTTAATCATTTCTTTTTCGACCTCATGTTTCCTAATTAGTGTGACTGCTGGAGGGTCAGGTCTCTCAAATCTCACCCTCCCTCTTAAAGCACCAGGCTTTGATGTGCTAAGCCCAGCTTCATGTCAGGGACCCTTGTGCCCTACCTGATCCCCACAGGGGTCCTGGATGGACTGCCTCCTTTATGATTGCTGTCTGGCTCGCCATTCAGGTCCTGATGACCTTTCCTGCATTGACACTGCCTCAGGACAGAGAGGGAGGTTCAGGGAAACAACAGGGTGAATAGCTTCCACTAGAATAATCTTCACACATTGAGGAAGCGAGTTTGAGGCACTTAAACTAACATTAAATTACACATTACATAAAAATGCTTTTGTTGCAATCATCTTTAAAAACAGGAACACCTTGGTATGCTTGTACACAGATAAGTCAGGATCAGTATAATGAATGTAGATTGACATTTCCACCTTAGATAATTAATACTGGTTGATATGACTTTTATGGGAGTTTTATGGGAGTGCCACGTTGATACAAGGGAAGGAAAAGGCAGCAGAGCCCAGAACAGAGCAGGCATCAGTGGCAAGAGTTACGACACTCAATAAGTCCCAGCATGGCACGAGGAGGGTTACAAAGTAGCTTGCAGATGCACAGCAACTCTGGGTAGGCTAAAGAGGAAAAAATAAAAACAGCTAGGCTTATTTTTTCCAGTCTTTGCAAGCAGTTTGTTAGTGGCTCCATATATGTTGGAATGTGGTATATATGTTTCCATAAAGTGCTGTGTCAGTCATTCCCTCATTCTTTATGAGTTTGTGAGGATTTTTTAAAAAGACTCCAGGCTTTCTGAAGGTCTTCCAAGGTTTTTGTTGGTTATCAGCTGGTATAGGTAGTACGTCCTCTGACAAGACTCTGCACATTCACAAAAATTCACAATTCACAAAACACTAGAAATTATGTGATAACTGCAGATAACATCTGATGGTCTGTTAGAGTATATATCCTCTCAACACTCCGCATACACGGCTTTATAGTTTTACACTCCATCAGTACCATATTTCTGTTTACATCTTTATTAGGGCCACTAAATATTACATAGTTCACATTTAGTTTGTTTGGTTATGTTCAGTTTTTTATGGCACTATTTAGCAACTGACTTACACAAGTCACACTAAATACTTTGTTTCTCTGCTTGAGTTATCACCTGTATATCAACTAGCTCTGGTGGAGCTAGTTGATATACAGGTGCGTATCAAAGTGGATCAAACCATGTGACTGACAGCATGAGGGGGGGGGATTGGATTTTTCTCCACCAAGTTTAGTTTTTGTTCCTTTTCTTTCTCTCTTATTTGGTCACTTTTTGTATTACAGCTCAATTCGACCCTTTTGTATTTTTTAAATGTTATTTTTGATATTTTAACATTAAATACAAAAAAAGTTTCCTGAACCAGAAACATGTCCCTGTGTGTCATTTCACTTCTTGCAGATGGAACAGCATCAAATCAAAGTAACTGCTGGTCCTGTAACCTTCAAATGTATCTGTGACTTTGACATGAAACCAACCATTGATTAGTGCTAATTATAAAATCAGTTTATTAAAACAAACAAACAAACAAACAAAGGGCAGAATACATTATATGAAACCTAATATCAGGAATATATGCAAAATAATCAAAAATATATTGAGACCACCGACTTAACTTCTACTTCACTGAGCTAATAGGGCATAGCTCCAATATTATTTGCAAAGGAAATGAGCTGATGGCATTTTAGCCTTTATTTCCATAATAAACGTCAACTTTTTGAACTGGGACATGGCAGAAAAAAGAACTACTGCTCTGAACTTAAAGCAGTTGTTCTGGACACTTGTGGCTGAGCTGGAGCAAAAAAAATTATAAATCTAACTTTGAAATCAATTATAAATTTGACAGAGAGCCAGTGAAGAGAAATTAGTGCCGTTTCAGTCATCAGTGGTTGGAACGGAGACCAGACTGATGGACATCCAGCTACAGTGTGTCGCTGAGAGTGAGAGTGTGGAGTTAAAGTTCACTGCTCATGTTTAAGCTTTGGTCTGGTGTAAAGCGAAGATGTACACAGCTCTTGTTTGGGTGCTGCACTAAAAGTAAAATATTTAAAATGCACACTGTCTTGTAGTGATTGTCTGACGTTGCACACTGTACCATAATAAGCCTCCCTCGGATTAAACTGAAACACAAATCACTCTGAACAATGAGCAGCATGTTCCAAAATATTTGTTCCTACGAGTGCATATAGTACATGCAGTACATAGAGACTGTCTACATCAAGTGAGCTCTGAAAGAAAAACTGCAAACCAATTACAGTATTTAAAAAAACAGTCTCTGCTTAGCATCTGAAAGCTAAAATATTCAAAAAAAACTAACTCTGCAAACTACCAGCTGGTCCAGTAATACTCAGCACGTGCAACAGCATTTTATCTGTGACTCTTACATGAAACTGACTATAGATTACAACATTAGAGCGCCTTATCTCTGTTCGAGGTTAATGTTTTGGTGTGGAATAAAGCAAAGATGCACACGGCTCTTGTTTGGGTGCTGTACTAAAGTTAAATATTGATCAAAAAAAAAAAAAAAGTCTGACATCACACACTGTACCAAAATACATTTCACTTTGACCTAATAACTCACTGCTTCTCTGCTTGTGACACTGGGCAGCATGTTCCATAATATTTGAGTTGTTTCTGTGAATATAGTACGCACAGTCTGCATCATGAGAGCCACGATGTGCACAGCGAGTACATTATGCAGCTATGAAAGAGCCCAGTCTAAATAAGAAATGGGAATTCTTAGAGATCTGACAGCAGCCCCGTGAGGCTGAGGTTCATTTTAATCCATATTACAAAGACAGGTTGAGTAAATTATCAATGGTGCTTTCAGCAGGATTTGAGGTTTTCCATTTCCCCCCAACAAAACATGCAGCGACAGAAGCCAACACACATTAGGAATGGTGGTTTATTCCCACAAAGACAAAGACTCTTATTTTTAAATGATTAAATGCTTTTGTTTATCTTTTTTAACCTTTTGGTTCCCTTTAAAATTCTAGCTTTGGAAGCTTATCAGTTGACTTTTAAAGCACTTTGTGGCTCTTCAGTGATAATCAAAATAAATATTTTGGTTGGGTTTTCTCTTTTTTATTTGCTCTGCTGTTGTTTTATTTGAAGAAAGGGAAAAAAATCAATATCAAAGGTGCTCTGCCAGTTAAATACAGACGCATCATTTAAACAGTTTATCCAAAAATCCTTCCTCACGGTCATCAAAGTCATTATAAACTGCCCGCTGTGGACCGTCATCCACTGTATCAGTTTATGAGGCCATCTAATCTCTGTGAAAGTATTTCATTGAGCACAATAACTAAGCGCTGATGTGTTTTCTGTGGCCAAACAGACACCGAGCTGTTTGTTTGGCTGTGTCGGACAGTTTATTTAGCGATAACAGCAAAGACAGCTGGCTCTGCTCTTTGTCTCGCTTTCAGTCGCTGTACTTTGGTGTCCCAGCAAACTGCAGCTGTGACAGAAATCAACAGCATTTACCACCATGAACCTGGTACCAAAAACAACAGGCCAAAACAGAATAACCTGCTATCTTAGGCATATAAGTCCTATGTATGTGCACAACTATTCCACTCAAAGTTTAAACAATGCTTCATTTACTAATCAATTATTACGGTCGGTAAACAAGGTTTTTTTTATTTTATTACCTTCGAACGGCAGGTAATGCTTGCTACGATTGGGGCTACAGCACTGACGTGATGATGCCAAGTCAGGTTTACATTGCTGTAGATTTAGAAAATCAAACACAAGTATCAAAATAATTTAGGTTTTCCAGCATTTATGACAGTGAATACCGATCCGATAGAATAATTCACTTTATTTGGCTAAAACCAGATTTGCAACATCTTCAGTTTGATACGCTGCCAGGCTAAAGATCCATCGTATGGAGCATGTGCAGCTGTGACATAAGCACCGCCTCTCTCCTGTTATTAGCACACGATTTGGGTAAAATAAAAAAATCCATCAATCCGATCCTACAGATTGAAATACGCAGAGGAAGCGTCAAAGCATGCACATTCAGTCAGAGAGCTGATAACCACCATCATGATGGCCATAATCTCTCACTAGGATTTGAGATTTTAATCAAGCCAGCTAACAAAGAATTAAGCCTGGATATGTTGAGCTTGCTCTGTAGTACAATCGTCTTGCCAGGTTTATCCTGACAGAAGACAGTGGTAAGTAATCTCAGTAGGACTTTTCTGGCTAAATAAAGTTTAAATAATTGGTCTAGACAGAAGATCCATGTGCCTTATCCTCCATCGAGGCGATTAAAGCACAATGCTCGCTCACTTCCAATAAAAAATAAATTACCAAGCCGGTTTAACTAGTTATAAATTACACCTCGACTGACGTGCATCGTATCACCTAGTCCTTTCAGCTGACGTAGGGTCACCACCACTGTCTCTAGTTTTGTTGCACTCTGCTTTAAGACGCCAGGTTCAGGCTTTACTCTCCTAGCCTTAGTTTCTCTCCTGAACACTTAGCTGGGTTGTGTAAATCCTCAGGACTTTATGGTGTCCCCCAAAACCCTGCCATCCACTTTCAGACCACACAGACTGCATCCAGCGGCAGTAAAAGAGTCAGGGACATAATGAGTAAAAGCCGCACAATCTCACGGCGGGTCAAGCAGCTCCTCGGTAGTTCCATAAATACAGGTGCGACCTTAGTAAGACGCTTTCTCATAGTTTTCTTTTACAACCACCACCTTCAATTTCCAAATGGGAAATAAACAGGATTAATGTAATGGAAGTAGTTAATATACCAAAGACTTTAATCAAATTTAAGGATGAAAACTGGCAGGAACAAGAACATGTCATCCTGCACTCATTCAGATAATACATCATAATTATTCTGATGGAAAGAAAACAAAGTAACTGCACATTAACTCCACCCAGTTTATTCTCTAAGCTTTCTAACACAAGCATTTGTACACATTACACGAGTTACATTACGCAAAAAGTTCCAAAAATAATTCAACAAACGCATTTAAATTTGGCTCCATTGTGGCTGCTGGCAGAAACTACATTCTTACAGTTGTTTCATGGCACGACTGCAGCTTTTCTCCCCTCTTGGCTCATCAGTTTTTTTATATAACACGTTATAGCCCAAAGGTGTGTTCAGCGTGAATGTGAAAGCACATTTCTGCTCACAAGCAGGAAAACATACTTTGGTTCTGGATTCCAGCTGGCATCAGCTTTTATTTTAAAAAATAAAGAAATAAAGCCAAAATGCAAGCTAAACTTCTATGACTCCAACAAATCGTTGTTGGAAAAAGGTTTTTGGATTATGTTGAATTTGAAGACACCACGAAATACATTTGACGTTTAGTGTCAAAGCCTAAAGTACAGCAGCATTCCCATCTGACATGTGACAAGTGATTTATGCGTTGTGTTCACAATCGCTGCTGCCAGGTTGAAACTGAAAGCATTCGCACCGACGGTGAAACAGATATTTGAGTTCGCGGTGGTCAGCTGTGCCTCATCTGATAGATGACGAGCATCTGTGTGAACGTGTGAGTAAACCCAGTTTGTCGTTTAAATAATCAAACTCCACAATGTCTCGCACTGTAATCCTTTCATGTGTTGAATTTAGGTCAGTAAACGTGGTGGCTCGTGTGATTGAGGGAAGAAAATTTACTAAAGTCAAACAAACTTTGACTGAATGGGGGTTTGGACTTTTAGCAGCAGCACTTGTTTAAAGTGGGCTATAAAGCCTATTTTCAGCTCTGTTTTTTTTTTTAATTTTGGGACTCTAATAGAGTTTATCTTACACTAGGCTTTGTTGTAGCCTTTTAGTTAATCCTCTATCCGAATCAAGCCCCTTTCCCTTTAATAAGCCAAGTTTTTCTGATTGTGAATCTCTCACAGTCAGTTGAACAGTATGGTTGGAGCTTATGTGCTCACAGTCTGAGCTGTGTGTCTGATGTGACCATATTAAGGATTATGACATACAGTGCCAAGAGTAAACAAATCAAAAGTCTACTCCACTATTTATGGTGGCGCTCCAATTTCAGGACACTTGACTGGCACTGTGAGCAAGTTGACATTCAACGTCTTTAATAGAGGATATTTTGGGAAGTTAATGAACCAATCATCACCTGCCTACAGTTTCTAATCACATCACACGCAGATATTTTCAACAAGGATTTGCATGTGGCTTCACGGCTCAGAGCAATGGTGATGGAGTTCTTCCTCCATCTCAAAATAGGCCTCTGTGGGGGCACACCAAGGTTTTCCCATGACCCATGAGAGATTACATCTCTCATGAGTCTCCCTCCTGTAGGACGTGCCCAAAACAATAATTGTGCTAAAATGCTGGCGACTTTTCTTTGCCTCTGGCTAAAGTCTCATTGGGGTGGTGTGAGTTTCTTACATACAGGAAAAACCCTGACATCTGTTCTGTTATTAAACCTGCTGACTAATTCGGCAGTCTGGATCCATCCATCCATCCTTTTACCCCTTTTCCAACTGGAATTTTGCAAACATGTCCAATATCCGTCTTACTGTCTGGATACTGAATATCTCTGGGCCCAACGCCACCAATAAAACTCACCACAATGATCTTTTTAAAGGTGGAATGTGTATTATTAGAAAACAGCATGTAAAAACATGCGCTCGGCCCTTTAAGACGGAAAAAAACATTCAGGTTTGGCATTCCAAGATTAGAAAAGGGAAAAGCACTGTGCCGTCTGTCAGAGTGATAATGGCACCGTTGCGTGTTTATCAATGCACCGGTCATATCTGTTTAGCCGAGCGCGTCCTGTTCATTCGGCGTTGCTATGCTCTTCAGACTGGTCCGGATCTTTTATCTACTTAGTAAAACACCTCATATCAATGTTCCTGCTGCTGTAACGCAGACATCCGCACAAGTCAGTGTAAATTTCCCCATCACGCTCACTGCACTGCGAACTGGCTGTGCTTTTGCGTGCCGCGAATGAGGGTGCAGGACAGATCGCTTTCTACACTCTCTTAGTCCGTTGACCTGTTATCTGCCTCAGGAAGTACAATGTGAGGACGGCAGCAGCATGACGAAACGGCAGCCTTTATAAGTGGAAGTGAAAAACATGAGATGATTTATCTTGGCAGCTTGTTTGTTTTTCTTAATAAGGCGTTTAAGGGACACAGAGGAGGGAAAAAAAATGAATGTCCCTTTTGTAGGATTGAAGCATTTTTAACAACAGAATCAAAAGCGACTGCTGGGAGGAATGCCGCAGGACACCAGCGTCTCGCCTCACCTGAGTGACTTGTGTTGTTTTTAGAGTGGTTGGAAAGGAAAGGTGAGTGATGGTGCGACAGTTTGGGATGCAGAAGCAGGCTGGTGCTTAAGTGGAGGAGATAATCCCCTCGGTGTCACCGTAACTCTTTGTATCTGTCAGCGTTTTGGCTGTTTGCCAAACAGACAGTTTAAAATCAGTCTATATCAGCCCGATAACCAGACAAATTCCTTTTCGTTTATGCAAGTTCATCTAGCTTCTGATCTTTCTTCGTGCTATCCAGCCTCTTTTGTTGTGCTTTCTCCTAACCAAGTGGCTATGAGTGACGTAGCTAGTCTACTGCCATCAGTTTCAGCTGCAGTTTTTACTCTGTGCAGTCCTGTGAAAAATCAAGTACACCCTTATTTCTTTCATAAGAATTAAGAGGGTAGGAAGCAGCCAATCAAATGCATCCGATTATAAGATAATCAGCAAGTGGGACCACCTCGGAAAAAAGAGAAAAAAGTTTGGCGCAAAAAGCTAAATTTATCTTGGCGTCTTGTCTGGTGCAACATTCTTTCCAAGTATGAACATTCCAGCAAATTTACCAAAAGATCTGATCGTGCAATGCTCAGAGAAACTGGAAAACAAAGAACAAAGGCTACATCTCAGACCTCAGTTAACATGTTGAAGTGAATGACAGTACCAAGTATGGCAAACTGAACGATAAACAAAACATTGCAGCGCAGCTTAGATTTGCAAAGTTGCATTTGAACAAACCACAAGACGATGGTGGAGGAGTCAAGATTTCAGCTCCACATGACGTGGAAATCGTGCAGTCACTGAGTTGACCATGAATTCCTCTCTTATAACAAAGTCTTACAGAGTCAAACTTGAGGCCATCTGTGTGATAGATGACATTTGGCTAAAACTGGGTCATGCAACAGGACAATAATCTCAAGCACATCAGCAAATCTACAGCAGAATGGCATAGAAAGAAAGAAATCAAGGCGTTGCAATGGCCCAGTCAAAGTCCAGCCCTCAACCCGATTGATATGCTGCTGTGGGACCTTAACAGAGTTGTGCATAAACTTCAATGAACTGGAGCAACATTGTAAAGAAGAGTGGGCCAAAATTCTTCCACTGTGACGTAAGAGACTGATAAAGTCATCCAGAAAATGATTACTTAAAGTTATTGCTGCTAAAGGTGGTGCTACAAGCTGCTGAATCACGGGATCTACTTAGCTTTTATAAGACTGCTGAGAGCTGTGTGAAATGTTTCACTTTCACCTAGTACTTAGAAGTGGATATTATGGGATTCTGTAGTGCTGAAATAACAGAATTATCACCGCCACCAACTCTCTGACATTGCTCTGCAGCACAAAGCCACTTGGAGAAGTAAACAGTAAACTGCTCAGTACCAAACAGGACGCAGCACAGTTTTAAATGACCTGGTTTACAAATGTTGGCCTTTAGGCTGCAACAGGAAACCAGAGTGCCTGGCAAAAGGAGGCACGTTTAAAAATATTGCAACATGAACACACTTTGGGTATATTTAATTGTAATATTTACTCTTCTTTTAGCTCTGAGAAGTAGCCAGCCCTTTAGCTCAACATGCTCCATTGTGATCGTCAATCAGTCTTCAGCTTTGTCCCTTAGCCATTTGTGCAGGTAGCTTAATGAGCAGCTGTCTGCCACTGGAAGAAAAAGCAGTGAAATTCCTGGGCCATAAAACAAAAACAAAGAGATGTAAGGAGTTAAATGCTCTGCAGAACCAAGAGAACCTAAATAGTCAAAAGCTAATTCCATCAAGGTTCATTTCACATTATGCATAGTAAATGATTTATGATTTACATAAAAAATATTGGTTAGAGTAGCCTTACAAGGATTTTTTTACACATTACACATTAACCCGTGTCATGTTTGCAACACGTGTGCCCCGCTGATGTGTTCTTATAGTGGCAGTCATTGCAATAAAGTAACTAAGTGTATCAGGCTTTACTTTGCATAGACCATACCCATGAGTGGGATACATCTTTTACTTATGACATCTATGAAGAAGAGGATACTAAAGTCAGATTAGAAAACCTTGTTGGGAAAACAATTCCTCTCATTTCTGTTATTTGCAAGCTAGAAAGAGTTGGATTTCCTACACACAGGAAGCAAGCTGAGCCCATTTCTCAGACTCAAACCATTGTGCTGGATGATTGTTGGTCACTGAACCTGAAATGAGTAAGCTGTCCTGAAAAGACAAGAGTCAGGGACAAAAGGCTGAAAGAAACAGAGGAATGAGGAGAAGACGACAAAAAAAAAAAAAAGTGCAGAAAGGTTAAAGTGCAAAGCCCCAGCATGGGGTGAAGCAGAGCTGCAGCAGGCTGTTACATTACCAAACGTTTCCTCTTAACATCGCACAACATCTGCACCTAACGATGATCGAACTTACACTGAGTGCGCTGTTCCTGTGTGGTGTCACACTCCCTAATTTGCCGGATTACTTTCTACCCGGATGCGGTAGCTCATGGACTCGAATCCAATTATCATTTCAACACATTTTACTCAGCCGATGTTATCAGCAGAGTTACCTCCTTACCGTAAACCAGAATGAGGGACCGCCTCCTCTGATGAATGCCAGAAATACCTGGAAACCACCAGTCATTGCCGCTGTCTGCCTCTCGGATGGTGAGAAGATAGCGACAATGAATACCGTCAGTATCAGATGAAGCTGTTACTCCGAATTATGCCTCAATCCAAACATGTCTGCAGAAAGCAAAACTTAAAATAGACAGAAGCAACAAACTGTCATTTCTGTGACACACTCATCGCAGCAAACTGCACCTCTTATGTGATCAGAGTTATTATAGTGTTATATTTTCTAATTATTTTTTAATTTTTATTTGCTTTTATATTAGTTTCGTTTCAAGTTTGCTAGATTCAGTTTAGTTTTTATTGCTTGAAGATATTTTTAGCTTTAGTTATTATTAGTTTCAGCATTTTGTTCTGCAGAGGACGCACGTTAAGAAGCAACTTTAGGAAAAATCACAGTAGATATCTTTTGAAAGCAGCTGACTCACATAAACATGCCCATGAACGCCTCATCAGCTATATTCCAATACCAGACTGACAACTACCACATTTTTAACCTATTAAAATTTCCCTCTATATAAGTTTTATTTTAGTTAAGTAATTAACTTTTCTTAAAACTCTAGTTTGTATTTTTATTTTAATTAATTAAAATGTTTTTTTCCCCACATGTACTTTTTATTTTGTAGTTTAGACCCAGACTCAGATCCAGCTTTATTGTCATTCAACCATTGACATGATATGAAAGGCCTCAGTATTGCAGCGTAAAACAGCAGAAATAACTGTAATCAATACAAAAATAAATACAAAAACTAAGTACTAGAATATAAATAACGGACCCTAATAAATGTACAGTTACCCATAATCATCTTAAATCTAACATTTACTATATTTACTATATATATATTTCTGAAATTTGGAACTAATCCAGTCATTGCACATATCGGTATTCACTGAGCGTCATCTCTTCCAGCTCATTTAATTCAGTGAATAGAAGCTGATGCATCCCTCTATTCAAAGTAGTTCACCTGTAGATAGTGAAAAGATGTCTGTTGGCACTGTTCACATGTTTATTAGTTACCAGAATCCTGTATGGAAGTTCTACAGAAGTCCTGATTTAATTCGCCCTTTTCATGTGGGAAAACTGTGATGAAACATCATATTCCTTCTGCATATAAGTCTCTTTTGTAAAAGAGATTAGGTTTTGTATGTACGTGAGAGTATACTACTCTATATTTTCCTTGTACTACTAATGCTGCCTGCATCTTTCCAGAGTTTACAGAAGATTGTCTACCAGCTAAATCACATTAAACGCTTTCTTTTTCTCTTTTTTAAATGTTTTTTTTAATGTTTTTTTGCACTGAAATTAATCATAAGAAATTGAGCAATGTCTAGTAACCAGATAAATAAGTGTACAGATGTGTGGTAGTATCAACACCTCCTACAGAAGCCAAAGCCTCACCACACAGTGAGTTAAAGTATGAAAACAGCCAATCAAAACTAAACTTATTGAAGATCACAAACATGACTCAAACCAGAAAGAGAACCTCAGTGATCAGATGATTGTCTATGAGCACTTGGAGACAGTGGGGAGAAAGAACTCCCTCTTAACAGATGGAGACTTGGTTAGTTGGACTCTATGTTAATTCAGGCCTGACTCAAATAAGCTAAACTGGCTCTCAGTGATAACAGACAGAACCGTTAAACTGGACGTCGCCACCTGCAGCAGCGGTGCACCTGTTGCCAGCCAGAGAGCTTTGCTTTATTCTGAAAAGTTTTCTGGCACAAGAAAAACGGTCTGAAAAGCTCGGCCAGCTTTGATGATGTTTTCCCTGACAGCTTCTCTTTTTTACTCTCACTCTAGCCACATAACACAAATATGTTGTGAAGCCTTTATTGGACGTAGCCGCAACAAAACGCGTTGATGTCAGCACGATGAATGTGAGAGGCTGAGCTCAATGATGGCAGTATGTCGAAAAGAAACTCACATTTAAATTAAGTTTAGTCCTGTTTTGTACTGAAAACAGTACTGAAGCCAAAGTTCTGTATCATCTCAGAACTGGGGGAAATTGAATCAGTGCATGCCGAGGAGGGAGATCGGGCTGAACCAGGTTCAGGAAGGGGCAAAGTAAAAGAAAAGGCATGGAAGAGGAGTGTAGAGAGATCATAGACAACAAACAACAGAGTTTTGATTGTTTAGTCAGAGTTGGATAAAAACCTGCATTTTAAAAAAGCAGATCCTTGTCTGATTCTTCATGGCTTCATGTTATAATAAAACACAAACAGGAAGACATACAGGCTTAAAAGATATTTTCGCCCAGCCAGCGTCATTAAGTCTGTGTGGTGTTATTGTTGGATGACAGAAAACATCAGCACGTCCCTGTTCACACCTGCTAACAGAGTTTCTAGCTCAAAATGACTCAATTTTTTAATTCCTATGCAGGCAGATCCACAAAAACAGCGTTATCCACATTCTTGATCTGATGCTGGTGTCAGCGGCAGCTCCCCCTCCTCCGCCTTCCTCATTGCTCTCACTTGGGTAACACGTTTTGAGAAAGCCTGGTTAAGCATGAAATATTTTGGCAAAGCGCTGGTGGCACCACCTGTTTGTAACTCTAATTCCTGACCCGTCCCTCTGTGGTCCCCGGCAACAACAGCCCGATCCCCCTCCCAAGGTCACAGAGTTCAGGTCCCTGGTGGGCTGATTAAAGCCCTCAAAGATGCAACGGAAACGACAGCTACACAAACACATGCTATAAACTTTATAGTTTTTCCCTCCCTGGCTACACTATGAAATATTTTCTCATGTTGCTATGGCTAAACAGAAAAGCTGATGGCATGCAGCGCATCTGAGGTCACCCAGTCATCTTAAATAAGAGGAAACAGCCCTCTCCTGTCACGCTAATCCCAAAGCCGTGAGCCTGCAGCACCCTGCGCTGCCTGACAGTTACACACCTCAAAACAGTCCTTACTGCTCCATTACCTCGCTGCCACGGGTGTCGATAGACAGCGTCTTACTGGTTAATCCTGAGGCTCTGAGTGGGTTTGGCGTGATGAGGGAGAAAAAGAGTGGAGGACAGAGTGGGGGAGGTTCAGGGTGAAAGACGTTTGAGGCACCAGTGATGCCCACGGGGAGAAAGGATGACTGACACCTCTAATCTCGTAACATGTTTTACCCGTGTACGACTCCTATAATAATAATTACGCAATAATCTCCTTAATTTGTTAATCACATTGAAGAACAGATGCACAATCTGTGATCCAGGAAGGACTTTTGTGACATTTTATCACTATCCTGCAGCACCAAATGCACATTAATCCACCGCTGAAAATAGTCCTGCTTAAGTAACAGTGTCCAGCTGTTTCAAGAGAATCATGAACCGATAATAATTCTATGTTTATGATTAAATAATAATAAAAATTAACTTTTATTGGTGAGCATGTGGACACATTTTAGTCATAGCTGAAAAGCATTATGGATAGCAAGGACAATATCTAATCAGACTGATAAGAAGAGCTGTTAATGTCTGTGACCCTTTGGTTAAGTCTTCAGAAGGAACCAATGAGCTTCAGGCGGAGTGAGACTAATTTGAGGTCTTTTTGTGAGATTTGCTGAGAAAACAAACAAACAAAAAATATATATAAGTAACCTGGATGCTAGTATAGCTCACCAGGATAGGCAAGCAACACATTTTGTGCAAAGGTAATGCTTCACTGTGTGTCATCCCCCACACTCTTCCTGTCTTCTCTCTGCTGTCCTATCCCACAATAATATCAACAACTGTTCAGCTTCTAAAGACAAAAAAAAAAAAACAATTAAAGAACCCAATGTTCCAAAATTGAGTCTTCAGTAAGAACTTCCAAAAGATGGATACACCTGGAGCCAACTAGAAAGAACGGTTCAGGACAGAAATCTCTGGAGATCTAGCTTTAGCGGCCCATACCCTGGAAGGGGTGACGGGCAGTGGTAGTAGTAGTAGTATTAGTCGTATTAGGAACCTCTAACGTTTAACTGTAGGATTCCCCAACAAACATACGACTCACTATGAGTGAGCACTTTTGTGACAGTGGGAAGAAAAACTCCAGCAGAACCAGGCTCAGGGAGGGGCGGGGCCATCTGCCGTGAGCAGTTGGGGGTGAGGGGATAAAGACAGGACAAAGGCCATGTCCACACCAATACGTTTTCGTTTGAAAACGCATCCTTTTCTCTGCGTTTTGGCCTTTCGTCCACACTGAGACGGCGTTTTTGGTCAAGGGAAACAGAGCTTTTTGAAAACGCTCTCCAAATTGGATAAATTTGAAAAATGCAGTTTTTGCGTCGCGGTGTGGACTACAAAAACG
This sequence comes from Neolamprologus brichardi, assembly GCF_056152115.1. Classification (NCBI taxonomy): domain Eukaryota; kingdom Metazoa; phylum Chordata; class Actinopteri; order Cichliformes; family Cichlidae; genus Neolamprologus; species Neolamprologus brichardi. Next base: position 9,631,285 of record NC_142124.1, on the reverse strand, counting down.
AAGACACATTTTAGTCATATGATGCAGTCATGTGACCAATTCAACTAAGACGGCGGACGGCATTTTACAGCAGTTGTTTTGTTTGCTCTTAATATCGACAGCCGTATTAAAGATTAATATCAGTTTGTAGATCCTCCAGATAGTTCCAGATAAAACTCGGTGCTTTTCCTCGACATTTTGTTTCAAAGAGCCGGAAAGTAAATAAACAGCAGATGGAAATGACGCAGGTCGAATCGTCTTACGTTTTACCCAAGTACAGAAACATAAGCGCTTTCAGTGTGGATGAAAACGATTGAAAACGTGTGTGGACGCCATTTTCAAATTTATCCAGATTAGTGTAGACGCAGCCAAAGACATGTTCGGGGTGAACATGGGTAATTACACTGCTTTTTTTTTTTTAAATTACGCAGTTTCGTTTCTTATGGTAACAGCTGAGAATAAGAGATTCCTGAACGTGAGAAACGCTTTGTTATCAGATGATCAAAATTATGATTAAGCTCTCTCGCATAAAAAGCCACCTATTCATTTGATACCCAGTCTCGGTGACAGGAAATCCCCAAACAAGTCCAAGCCAAACACAGACTTTTGATCAGAGCAGAAATCAAGAACTAAAGTCAACCTTTGCAAAGTCTACCTCCCATTTCTCAGCCGGGAAATGTTGACAGAACAAGAGGAAGAGAAAAGGGAGGAGGAGAGAGATGGCATTGAACTACAGGAACTTTGGCTGAAATGCCCGACAATGCCTGGCCTACTGACTGGAACTTAAGCAGTCGCACAAGCAGACCGGCTGTGAGGACGGAAAGGTCGATAAACAACTCATGACTCCACTTCATGCAGCTTGTGCGGTCTGTCCACTGCAGGTGGCACCTGGTGTCATTTATTCACCACCAAACTGTGTACAGCAGCGGTCCCCAACCTTTTTTGCGCCACGGACCGATTTATGCCCGACAATATTTTCACAGACCGGCCTTTAAGGTGTCGCGGATAAATACAACAAAATAAAACTAGTACCGGTACCGAAAAAAAGAAGATTTATTCACAACACATGTGAAAAGACCCAGGAAAACAGAGTTAATGATAAAAACGATAACAAAATAACGCTGAAAACCGATAAAAACCCTGAAAACTATACATTTCACACCTGAGCCTCAACTCTCGTGGCCCGGTACCAAACGACTCACGGACCGGTACCGGTCCGAGGCCCGGGGATTGGGGACCGCTGGTGTACAGCACCCCCTTCAGCAGCCTGCCACCTCTCTCAGCATCATCCTGACGCACCCAGGGTTTGTTTGTTCACTGGTGTGTTGCAGACCTTCCCACAGGTCTGGAAAATCTCCACGAACTGGAGAGTTCAGGTCGAGTGAAATCAGCTTAAAAACTTGAATGGAGTCGCTTGATGACTCGTACGCTTCAGGAAGATTTCCCACATAGCGGCTCGACATGATGAGCAATCTGTTTTCCATATTTTAAAGAATCCACTTCACTTCAAATGGCATCTGGGGCTGCTGAACATAACGCAGTGCTGAACAAGTCAGCCTGATTACAACTGTGCTTTTTCAGACATGCTGGGAGAGCACAGGTACGGCAGATGAGGACTGAAATTACCAAGAAGTCGAGACTTGCGTGATATCAGGGAACCATAGTCTCCTTAGGGAAGCTTACATGTACAGTTAGCATGTTTGAAGGCACCTGCTAAAGATTTTAGCAAACAAAATTCCTCACATTCATGTCCTGTGTGCTCAGCAGTGACCCCTCAGTTCAGACACCAGCATTCCCAAGGTGCTGGGAGAAGGAATGATAATTTCTTTCCAGCTTCACTAATGCAACGAGCCACAGCTTTTGTCCTGCACACATTCCTCTCACACATGGAGCAGATTAACGAAGGCATGACAGCTGATCTGAGCGCTGTGAACATCTCCGGCTGCGAGCGGCAGAGTCTGTGATGGAAAGACATTCAATCAACCAAATAATTGCGCACAACTGACTTTGATCAGCACCACGGAGAGACAAATGATCTGGTAGAAGGTACAGTTACTTCAGAACAGGCAGAGCGTGAGTCTGAACACGACACAGCTGGCTGCAACTTTGTTGTGTGGTGTTTGTTCTCGCTGTGACCACAAGTTTTCCCTCGAAAAGAACAAAGAATGGAAAGTGAAAATGTCAGATTTCTTTTAGGTTCAGCTGACAACAAGAACTAGGATTGTTTCTGGGGAGCAATTTACTAAAACAAACTACTAAAAGAAAAGATAAATCACACAAGTCAACAATTCTAAAAGTCACTAATAGTTCTGAAAGTTTAGTCTATTCACTTCCAACATATTACAGTCTATAAAATCCACCGTTTATGTAAAAATGATTGGCTCAGACAGAAGCAGTGCTTAAACCTGATTTACATTCTTGTCATTGAAGCCCCCCTCCCTCCAATTAAAATGACTGTGGCTAGCATTAGCGGCTACAGTGTACTTGCAGGTTAAGGTCCACACAAATGTGCAAATGTGGCTTTGCATTGCTGAAACCCAGGTTAATCATGTATGGTGCACTTTTAGCAACCTTTTAGGTTCAACAGTTACCTGCTGTTACGCTGTTATATAACTACTAACTAGCGTTTCAGATGCTAACTAGCAAAAGCGGCATTTAAACACATGGCCTAGTATTCCTGTACTTCTTTGTTGACAGCAGGCAGCAAATGAGATAGAGGCAACATGTCAAACAGCAAAACAAAACTGGCCTGATGCATTAATCAATGTTATGCTGTGACATTGATACAACGAAAAAGTGGCATTACAGGATTACCGGCTGAGAAAGTTGCATAGTGATGTAGGTTGCAGAAATGCTCATTCCTTATATTAAACCTGGATCGGTTTGAAAACAACAACATTGCGTGTGAACACAGGCCCTAATGCACAGGATTTCAACGAGATATTTTCAAGCACGAACATTTTTCATAAGATAGCTTCAAACAGAGACAACATGAGGAAAAAGGCAAACTGAAATGAGTTCAATGCTTATTTTTAGAATTTCTTCCACCAATAAGGGACCTGTCACAAAGGTCAGAGCATTTTAATGTAGCGCCTGTAGGCATCAGAATATAGAGCTGGTCATAAATAATAGTCAGAACTATGAGAAATAAATTCATATCAGTTTGTTTTATCAGTGGATGCATTTCTGAAACAGTGACATCTGTGTAGACTATTTTCTGTAAAGATTGCATGAATTAACCTGATCTATAAACAGAAACAATAATTCCACTGATATCATTGAGATTACATTAATATTAAATCATGCATTTAAGCAGTCTCACTGAGATCACGTGACAGCTGTATATAGAAACATATGGACATATCTATCCTACCAAAGACACGCCACCAAACATCAGGTTCATTATTTTTACCATAATAATAAGTCCATGTATTTTCTACCACTATGGAGAGAAAAAAAAATCATGGGGCATGATTTTTCCCGCTTAAAGGAACTTCATGAGGCTTTAGCCACATGCAATGGAAAGTTCCCCATTGCAATGCCATAAAAAAATAAATATTTTTGAGAGTACTGTAAATTTAGGCTGCAGTAACCAAAGAATAAAGCTCTATTGCTCTACAAATTCACAGAACTAACCAGAAGATGCATCCATTTCTTTTAAATAACCTAAAAGTCCCATTGTCTTTAGCATACGCATGAACCAGTCACCAAAGGGTGATTCTTAGCCAAAAAACCCACTGTCATACATTTTGTGACTATACAGATTCGCCTTCAGGAGAGAGCGTAATTATGGTCTTCAGCAGAGTAACATTAGGGAGTGCTTATGAAGTGTTTGTAGCCTTGATGTTGCTAGGCTAGCAGGTGTGTTTATAGTAGTAATAAGCACTAAAAGTATTTGGCTTGCTCCGGTTAATTTGCAGGAGTAACACGTTGTGCTTCCACAAAGAAAATAAATTCATGACAAGTGAAAACAAGTTTTGAGCTTCTCACAACATCTTTGCAGCAGAAATGAACCGGGGAGAAAATCCAAATTAATCAAATCAAACAGCCGCGAACTGCAGCTGTCACAGATGATGAGCTCAAAGTCGGTTTAAGTCAGAGGAATGAGAGGAGCTCCTGCAGATGGCTGGTGGCTAAAAAACACTGAGAAAGTGACCTGCAGGTGTTCATCAAGCAGTCATTTCAGTAAGTAGTTAAATTCTGATTAACCGTCAAAGAGAACAACATCAAGTTTACACCCAAGTGTCACCACGGCACCCGAGACTTTCAGACACTTTATGACAACCCAGATTCATATCTGTCACAATTTAATAACTCTGTGGTTTAGCAGCGATGAGTGTGGTGAAAGAAAGTTGATGAACTTGATTGGCATGACATCAGAGTGTCTTATTTTGTTTGTTTAAAACGAGACCTGTTATATACCGTGCAGAAGATTTGCATTCACTGATTCATAGTTCAAGATAAACCTTATCTTAGTGCGCCTCTGCAGAGCCCCACAAATCATTCAGCGGTGGGACACGGAGCAGCTTGGAGCATTTTTATTGTTAACAACAAAAAACTGGTATGTGAGACGCTCTGAATGTTAGAACCCTAAAAGCTACTATTTTAAGACAAATGTTTTCTGATTGGCTGCCCCTCACAAAAAGGCTGTTTGTAGAACAGGTAGTGTAGCATCTTTGTTTACATCCAGCGCTATGTGGCAAGGATGTCACATCTCATTTTACATCGAGGGCCACATACAGTAACACACTGATCTTAACTGGGCTGGACGAGTGAAACTTCCCTTTCTGTCAGCTTAAGCACATTTAACTACACATTTAATCCCCGAGATATCTCCACGCAAGATAGAGAAGTGCAATGTCAACATCGCATCTCAGTTTTTCTGCATCATAAATGTTTACATTACAGAAAAAGGCCTGGTAGCTCACTGCCCAGACTGTCCTACGTTTATAAAAATAAAGTTTTTCTTGATTGATGAAAACTTTCTTTTAACCGAAATGTCCTTACTAGACAGTGAAAAACAGAAACTTGTCATTTAACTGTTTATTTATTACTTAACCACTTTGGTGAAGGTCTTTATCAACAGGAAAAGCTATAAAACTTACAGTTAAGTTAAAAAAAATGCATGCCCTCCTTCATATTTAGTTATCCCGTGGGCCGGATTGGAGTCTTTGCCAGGCCGATTCCGGCCCGTGGACTTTATGTTTAAAAAAGTCACAAAAAATGGCTGCATTTCCTGATAATGGATTGCTACTTATACAGTGCTTTTCTACCTCCTGAGTCACAGCCACCCAAAAATAAAGGAAAAGTGCTTCTGCGTTGATGTTTGAACCTGTTCTGAAACCTGTGGAGGTAAGTCACTGTCTTTTAGGGCACTATGTTTACATAAATATGTCTATATAGACATTTTAACTAATTATAGACAATTACAGCACATTTATTCAAGCCTCTGAACTCCAATTGGTTAAATAAGATTTTTGAAAATTAGCCTGGTAATGCTGTCACTGTGTCTAAAATGCTGTTTTTACAGACTTTGTCGTAAACTTCACAAAATATTATGATTTTAGGAAACGTTGCTGAGCGGTTGGTTCACCTATTTGTTTAGGGTTGGCGTATCGGTGTGTAGCTGCAGGAGGTCTCTGCTCAGCGTCGCAGCGAGAACAGAGAGGTCCCACCTGGAAGTACTTCACTGGGGTCAAAGGTCAATACTATTGAACCTGAGTGACAACATCTATGAGTAAACAGAAAACACTGAGTGAAATGAGAGAAAGGTTCACAGGAACAAAGGAAAATGTCTTCTCGTGTCACATGAGACTGTCACTGTTTTTACACACTGTGTCGTAAACTTCACAAAATATTATGATTTTAGGAAAAGTTGCTTTAATTAAGTTTTCCTGAAAAAAGGAAAGAAATGCATATTTTTATTTAATTTGATCTTTTAAAGGTCAACTGTTAATATCTGAAAGGGGAATGGGCACAGCTCTAATTACAAAAATAAACTGGTTTATCAAAAGTAGTCAAATATAACAATTTTCTATTACTTGATTAAAGCAAAAATAAAAGATTTGCTTCTTTGATGGTCTTAAATGTGACACACATAAAGTGACTGTAGCACTGCATCACTAAAGCGGAAACCGTTCAGTGAGCTGCATTTTTCAGACACAGCTGTGAGACGTCTTTTAGAGCGGCGGCCTGCAGGTTGTGGAATGCTCTCCCATCATTACGTTGCCTTGATTGTATTTATTCTTTTAAAAAGCAGCTCAAGACTCATTTATTTACATTGGCTTTTAATTAGATTTGTGCTGAACGTTTGACTGTGCTGTTTTTTTATGTATATCTGTTTTTATATTACTGTGAAGCACTTTGTGGTTTTTATCCTGTGAAGACTGCTATGTATATATTTTTGCAGGCAGTGAAGTAAAGATGGCAGACACTGCCAACACTGATTGGCTGTTTGTGCAAAGTCCGTGTCTTTAACTGTCGTTTCCAGTGTTGCGTCACAAATGTCTTTTATATTTCCCACTATGTTCACTCAAAGACACTCAGCAGTATTTACTTCCTCTTAGCGTAAGCATCACATTTTCTATATGAATATCCTCCTTAAATTGCGTGAACCAGTCGCCATTCCCTCCCCTAAAACCGGTTTTAAGTTATATAAATTCGGGAACTGCATATCCCATAGTAATAGCTTCCTAGGCTAACACTGGGGTCATTTAACTTTCCCATTTAAAGAATGTCACACATGAAGGCCGATTGATGCATCTTTCTTTGTGTGTGTTAACTTGCAACAATCGAGAAATCAATTATAAGCCAAACGTCTTTTTTCGTCTTTGTAGCTTTTCCCTTTGTGTTACCGAATTGTTTCACACAATGATGGGAAGCATTAAAGGCTTTAATATCAGGAGGGGCATCTCTCCTGACATTGTTTATCATGTGCGCACGGAGCAGAAAACTGACAGCTACAGGAAGGCCTCCGCCAGCAGAGAAGAATAGGTGTCATTTTGTTTAGCAGCTCTGCTGGAGGATGCCCCTAACCCAATATTAGAAAGTCCCCGATTAACCCACAACAATGCCAGCTATGCCAAACTAATATGAAGCCCGATGAAGCTCAGGAAAGCCCCGTCGGACTGGAAACAACAATATCAACAACAGCGCTTGTTCCCGCAGACCGAGTCCTTCGTTCTCATTGTCTGCTGGTGGTGATAAGACACATTTTAAGAAGCCGCACTCCGCTGTGTTTTTATTCTCTCCAAAGAAATACAACGCGACAGATAAAACTGCTTTTTACTGTGCACGAAGGAGGTCATGAGACTTTTTCAACTAGTTGGGGAAAAAAAGCCTGGAAAACACGAGCACGAGGAGCACTTTGACCCACAAAGAACAAGAGTCCATATTCGACCAAGGTCACCGAATCATCTCGGAGAGTATTTAGTCTATTCAACGATGGCTCCTCATAACATCCACAGGGGGTTCACAGTCTTCGTGTCTCTGCTTATCGAAGCATGCCAGACATTCCCTGCGCTGTGTGTGAACGTACGCTTGGATGTGTTTGTGTGTGCATGCTCTGACCTGAGCACAGACATGAACATAACATGTGAATTCACCTCCTCAAAATTCCAAACACTTGTAGCTACCACGAGCCAAAACAAGGGGATGGTTTCCTGTTTTGTTCTCGGCCCTTTTGAAAGGAGAGACTCCCACCTTTCCACCGCTCACCTAAAAAAAAAAATCCTCCCTCGAACACACAAAGCACACGCACACACTTCACTCCTCGGTCTCATAAGCAAAGGATGGAAACTCTGGAAAGGAAAGCTGAAAAGCTTTCAAAGTCTCCATCAGTAAGTAGTTTTCCATTTCAGATGGTGCTCATGTGGAGCGATTTCATGTGCAGCTTTTGTGTCTTATCTCGCTCACAAAAACTACCTGTTCCACAAATACGCAGCGCAGCTTCCTGTTGTTCACTCCAAGATCAAGTGCTACTACCCACAATGAGTGTGTTTACATGAACATGAATGCGCTGCTTCGGAGGCTTATCCAATTTTTGATCATATTCAGGATATTACACCTCCATGGGGCACAGAAAATGCCTGTGTAAACACTAAACATTAGTCTCCGTGTTACTGATTAGTGCATTTTGTTTGTGCGTGCAGCCATAACTATACAAACACAAACTGTGAATTTTATAATGGGGAATGTGACATTCCTGGAAAAGTCACTGGCTTCAGCCCTGGCTAGTTCTTTAAACTGGTGGACTGGACGATACCAAATGTTCTCCAAACCAGTTATTACTGCATTCAAGAGCCGTCTGAAACCATTAATCACATCCTTTGTGATCAAGTCATATTTTAATTCCTGCTAAAATGTGCAGGACTTTGAGCTATGTGCGTGTTGGATACAAACAATGTCAGGTTAATTTGCAGAGTATTAATAATGTTAGCAGTGCAGGTAAACATCCACACCCCTGTGCAGAATGTGATTACCCATTGCTCCAGTACAGCTTACTCTGACCGCGCCTTCATGCACTCACTTTCTTCAGAACCAGTCTGATTCATGTGGTATCAGTAATACTTCACCTTCCATGTTATAACTTCCTGATAGATAAAAAGGGAGGGAAAGAGAGATAGCGCAAGGGGCGCTGAGGGTGTGGCTTCATAGACCGAACCATTTGAGTCTAAGAGGTACTTTTGTTGTGGCAGATGGATGATCTGAGCCTTCTTCCTTTCAAAATGGAGTTTTTCCTCTCCACTGTTGCCAAGTGCTTGCCCATCGGATCATTGGGGTTTTCTCTGTATTATTGTAGGGTCTTTGTCTTATAACATAAAGCACCTTGAGGTGACTGTTATTGGGATTTTCCCTTCATAAATAAAACAACTGAAATAACTGATTCTGTGTATTAGTAACCGAATAGACAGGAAACTGGTCTTCAACTGTTTTTTAATTACACATATTCTAGCTGGGATCTGGTCTTCTAACTATGTGGCGTGAGACTACAGTGAATCTGGATTGGTCCAGACAAACAGTGTAAAAGATGGATGCAGCCATTGTGACATCAGCCATTGGACTTTCATTCTAAAGTCTCTGTGTTAACATTTATGTGAGAATGTGGAGTTAGCAGGCAATCAAGCAGCAACCATTGTTGGTTACCAATACACAGAATCAGTTATTTCAGTTGTTTTATTTATGAAGGGAAAATCCCAATAACAGTCACCTCAAGGTGCGCGACTGCAATCCTCAGAAACACTTACCTGCTAAATAATGCTAACAGGCTAATAAAATATTACTATTTCACTCAGCAAAACTAAAACACAGACATCTTGGGCTGTTATTAGTCAGATAACTTCGACTTAAAATGCTTCAAAAGGCACCAAGAGCACAAACCTGCCAGAAAGATCTAATTAGCAGAGTTGAGGCCTAGAACTCCGCTGATCAGCTTCGGAATCAGGACAGCCCCAACTCTAGTAACCTGGCGGATCAGATATAAAAAAGTACTCTGGGAGGGAATCTAAGAGATTTGGCTTTTGGAGCGAACCTCAAGTGGACATTAGAGAAAATTCTAATTCTGGGTTGTTTTCAAGCTTTCCGTGTGAAACCATCACTTCTAAATCTGCAGAGTACTTCAACCTGTAAGAAGAACCTGCCTTTTAAATTATGTTTACTATTTACTCCACATGAACACTTCAAAAAGAAATATAATGGTATGTCAGTTGATAGTCATTTGATATTCAACATAAAATGCCAGGTAGGACAAAAATGACAATAAGAAATCTTGCATAAAGCCAGTTCAGATACCCGTATCATTTGCAGGTATAATCAATGGCAGGCTCGATTAACAGACTCTGCTGACTAATTTTAGATCTTCCCATGTGAGAGGGGTTAGATATGTCAAGACTCTGTCCTGAACTTCAGGATGAGGCAGGGCTGGGACTTTGCTCCCCTGGATGACAAACAATATCCTCTGACTGAAGAGTGGATGACCGCATCCACATAAAGAAAAATCACCGAGTCTAGGAGACAAATGACAGTGAGTGCACTAATTGTTGCCTGGCAGAAAACATTTCTGCAGAAAGTTTAACTTTTGTTTTTTTCCCTAAACATAACCTTCATGAAGTTAGGATTTATGCAGGACTAGACTACATTAGCTTTAACCTTAGACTGTATATAAAAGATGGACAACATAATGTCACCCACTTGTTTATGAACTCCCAAAGTGAGGCTTATATTTACTGAAGAAACAAACACAAAAACATCCCGGTGAAATAATCTAAAACACAATTTTAGTTCGGTTAGCCCTGTGGTAACGGTTCAGACACCTTAAAACCATCTTAAAACCCAAAAAATTGACTTCACCTTAGGACACCTGGATTACAGTATGACAGGCGTGACACTTTGGTTAAACTGGCTGCATGCCACTGTCCCAGACTGAGTTACCTAGGGGTGCTGCTTACAGCTCACCTCCTCAGATAAGGGATATGCTCCAGACCTCCTCCTACGTGACCCTGATTTGAATAAAGATCGGTGGATGCTTTACTAAGATTTTTGGACTCTATGAAACAGCTGGGTACTGACCTGGATGCTGTTTGATCTTGGATCCGTTTCAGGTCCATCAGTGTATCGACACACCAAGCTTGTTAGTGTCATCTTAAAAAAAAAATTTATTAACTGGAGTCACCAAACTGGATCCTCTACACCATGTTTGTGCTTTTTGGAGATATCTTAAATAAACCCCATTCCATTATTTTATCACCTTGTTTTGTAACATGAATTGAGAGGTTACTTTTTAAACACAATACTTAAATGTGAGTTTAATTTGTGAATCCAGCAGCACTGTCATTATAGACAAAGCTCTGCTTGGCAAGCACTACAAAGGAGGTGGGACTTAGCCAGTTAGATTAGTTACAGAGGATTCAAGTGAGTGCACTTCAGTGCAGTAAATGCACAGAACCATAAAGGCACTACGGATTTGCTGAGAGTGCAATCTGCTGTAAAAACTTTGAACATATTCATTTTACTTTAGTAACCAACACACCTGTACTGCAGTTTTAAGATGCCCTCATTCCAGTTTTACATAAAGTTTTAATTATTGATTAACTCGGATGTGCTGCTGACAGCTGTCAACACCGCAGGAAATTCCTACTTCGTTTCACATCATAAAATGGAAAAGCTGGAGGAGGTTTATCTGCCCCAGTAAAAGTAAGACTGAGGATCTGAGAGTTACATCTTTAGAGGATTCCTTGCTGTAAATAAACAGAAGAGAAGGGGGTTAAAGGGAGGGGGTGAGTTGTGCAGGGAGGGAGGGAGAAAGGGAGGCTCTTTTATTGCCACAGTTGATTGTTCTCAGAGTCAAAACAACGCACGCTCAAGCCACTGTGGACTGGCATTGTAATAACAAACAGTCTTTATTTTCTGCCATTGAGGTTTATACAATCTGAATTTTCTTGCAGAGGAAAAAGAGCCCGGCCGCAGCCAAAGTGGGTGCAAGTATCTGCCTGCAGGCCGGGGGATCGCAATAACAGGAACACGCACAGCGACTCCTGCAGCGCTGCAGATAAGAGCCATGCTGAATGAGGACCTCGGGCCACATGAAAATTTCCAGTAATGAATAATGCTGATAATATTCAGCTATTTCAGACAACATAGTACCTGGAATCTAAGGGACAAAGCCAAACTGGAAATGACACGCTCATCGCCAAGGTCCCGTGTGCATCAGACAATGTCACAGCTCACGATGACGTGAAGTCGACGAGATGCATTTGTCTCCCTAATTGTTAGCTATTTTCTTCTATTTATGTCTTTTACATTGTGCTGGCGTAATGGAACACATAAATGACAGCAACTTCTGGAATGCAGCTCTCTTTAACTGCTTTTCACGCACCTCCGCCTTCTCAAACCATAACACTCAACAGGAAGCGGTTATGAATGTAAAGGTGGAATAATTGTATACAACACGCTGCTTTGCTGTACACTGTTTTGGACAAGAATCCAGGACCACTTCCAGTTAATGTCAAACATCTTCGCTGTCGGTCTCTGTGAATGAAAATATTATGAAACTACTAACCAGTATTTGAAAAACAAATAGGCTTATCAGCTTTTATCATCAGCAAACAGAAGAGGCCCGAGGAAAAGAGCTTCCACTGTGTTATGCAATTCTAATAAAGAGGCATTCTTGGTGCTAAAATGAGGTCAGGAGTTCCCTTTATTTTACATCTTGTTTACCATTTAATACAAGTTTGCATGCCCTGGGTGTGCTCCTCCTGACAAACTGCAGGAGTGAATGTGGACGCTCCACTCTGTGATTATGAAAAGCAAAATGAATCTGTTCCTTCGAAGGGTATACTTGTCATAAACAAACCCGTAGTTTGCGCAGAGTTGCGTTTCGAGGCCTCGTAATCATCACAACTTAGATTAATCACTTTAAATATAGATACAGGCTATTGCGTACAACTTTTCTCATGGTGGAGGTGCACAAAAATAACATCACAGAAAAGGAGGATATAAAAGGCGTATCTGTCAATTGCTGAAATTGGAGGGTAAACAGTAATTAGAACAGAAATTCAGTTCAATCTGAGATTTGTGACTAAAACTGTGGAGGGACACACTAAAAAACCCCCGTCTGCAATAAATTACATTTATACGCTGCTAAACTGTTTTTCCAAATACATTTAAATGGAAACATAATTACTGGCTGGAACACCAGGAATTCAGTTTAGGTATCATTATGTTCCTGAACTGTGTGTGGTTTTTTTGTGTACGCAACAAACCTTTGGCTCAATTAATACAGAATAAACTTTTGTGAGACAGTTACATGTAGTTACACACTTTCACTTGATCACAAAGACTGTATATAAACATGGACACAAAGATCTCAATTGCCTGATCTCGAGCCCCTGGTGGCTTGTTACGGTATAAGCTCCATCCCCTATCACCTTAGCAGAGTTCAATTTACACAGCCAACTCGCATACAGGTAAACATTCAATGTGTAAAGGACAAATGAGTCGTATGAAAACTTTATTTAAATTATTTTGCCTTTCTAAAGAAGCCCTGGCCTCATCTGGTTAAAATGGAAACCCCCAGATACTACATCATAGTGGAAGTTGGGTTTCCAGGTTGGTTGATGAAACAAACGACACTAAAAAAAGAAAAACATAAAGTGCATTTAAAAAAAAAAAAAAGAAAGAAATCACCAAATATGGTCATTATAATAAACACTTCATATGAATGGGTATTGAAACAAGCTAATGATCTTCTATTTAGTGTTATATCTGTTCTTAGTTCTGTCAAATCATAACTATGTTTTAAAAAATTAATGTATAAAACAATTCCAAATATATATATTTTTCTAAATATGCCGAAGACAAATGCAAAGACTGAATACATATAAAAATCTATGGCTGAATTAATACAATTTGAATGTGGATTCCTTAGTGAGAACAGCAAAGTGATGTCTCCAAAATTTTTCTATGCATTTGTGAAGCTTTGCCAAAAATGTGCAGTTTTCAGAAATGACAACCATACCAAAGAACATGAAACTGTGTTAAAAATTCAGCAAGTGTCACCCCAAAACTGTGCCACCCCAGGTCCCCATTTAGCCACCACTTTGTGTCTTTTAAGTGCTAATCAAAGAAACAATGTATAACAACTAGTACTTTCGTGGCTACGTGACCCTTACAGTTTCAGACTACAACTAATAAATCAACAAATAAAGAGCACATTAAAAAAATAATAAATCGCTGACATGCTTGAGGATTTAGAAAGAATTAGGTGCCATTTTCCCAACTACAATTCAAAGGTAAAATATCCAGCAAACACGGGGAATAACTGTCGGCTCGTTGTCCCTTCAAGGCGTTTAGTTTTGGTTCAAAAATAGCTCCAAAACCAAAGTTGTGCTAATGTTGAAGACATAACTTTCCTGAACAGCACCTGGATGGCCTTCTCGGGCTTTCTAGCAAGGGGAAGTTTGTGTACAGTAACCATTTTACCTTTATTGATGAGAACAAACCATAAACATTCTCGGTTGTAAAAAAGAATAAAAAGAAAAAGAAACTGTTGCACAAATGAAAGTCAAGCTGTTGATGTCTACCTTTATTGACATATCAGAACAGATACAAATTCATACTGCATAACACATTTATGTTTATGTTTAAAATACACTCTCCCAGTAATAATGGTTTGTGCACTTGAAGTGAACATTGTCTATTCTATTGATTTATTTAGCGTCTTTAAACTTTCTTTTTTTCACTGCAAAAAATGTGAACAATATTTCTTCTTTTTATGAGACGGGCTGACTGAATTACTATTGTCCTTAGAAACAATGTCAGCATCTCCATCGGCGGTGCTGTTTCTGTTCTCATACTGTGACCAGTTTTGGCAGGAGTTATAACATAAAGGGACGGGTTCAGTTGCTCAATGTAATTTTAACAAAGAATCTCAGATTAACTTCCTGTTTCAGGCTAGTAGCTATCATTATATGTTGTGTAATAAAAGGACACAAACGTATGAAAGAAGTCATTCTGACCGTCTTCCATTAAACTCTAAAGAAGCACCTTTTTAATACTGCCAGTCAGCCATTAAGCTGCTGAGAACTCAATCTCTCTGAACTATGGATGCCCTGAGGACACTGGCATGCGAGCCAGAATCACATTCTTGCCACTCCTTACGAAGTATTCCCAACCAATCAAAACAATTCATGTGCAAAGAGGAAGTCAAGACGAAAGACTGCTTCAAATCGATGGCGTTTGAAGAATTTTTGTTGAAAAAAGATAAAGACAGGTCCCCAAAGCAGAAGCGAGAAACTGGAGTCCCTTCAAACACTTCAAAACAAATTTGCCACCACTGTCCTGCACCCTACCTCTGCTAATGTTTGCTGGTTATTCAGGTTAAACAGGAACAATCACACATTCATCCTCACTGGGGACAAGGAACAGTGCCAGGTAATTCTGATAGGCGTAAAGGTTGTGTTGTGCTCGGCGTTTGTTGCTTTCTGACTTTGATCTATTAAGTGCTACTGTATTTCTAATTAGTTGTGAGAAAAAATGTTGCTATGGGCGAAAATGTTTCTACAACAAACCACTCCCTGTAAGTGCTGCAGCTGAGTCACTTAAGCTTCAGTGCATGTTCTTCCAAGTCTTCAGTGTTTTGAACTAATGTAGCCCAACTCCTTTTTGCCAAGTCTACAATTCACAGCCCACAAGATCAGATTTATCATAAATGCTTTGGTAGTTCTTCCATATGTAATTGCAATACCACAAAACAGGTAACAGTGGACACCCTTACACCTGTCCCACTATGTTTCTCACTACGTTCGGTAGAAAACATTTAGGAAAGACTCTGAAAGAGTAAAAAAAAGATTTTATATCTCTGTGTTAAAAAGGAGAGAAATATGAAGGAGAAAAGCTAAAACATAACCCATAATCCTCAAAATGCATCTGCACATTAGTAAGATCCATAGGCTTCTTTAGATGCCGTAGCCACAACGAATATGACTCCACATTTACTCCGACATCATCCTAGCGCAAAGACAAGTGGAAGCAGACAAAAACAACAAGCACGCATGCTACAAACTTTACCCGAGTCATTTAGACAGCCGTTAGCACATGATTCTCCTTATGGGGACCTGATATGTTTAATATGCTGCTGAGAGTATACCCTAGAAGAAGTGTATAGTATAGCTTTTATTTTGGAAAGAGCCATTTCTTTGTAATAAACTCTCTTTTCCAAAGATGAGTGATTTCTCGATCAGATAGATTTATTTTTTATTACTTTGTTGTTTCAGCAACATTAAATTTAAAAACTGTACCTTTGAGTTAAAATATAAATGTATAATTTTAATAGTCAAAGGAGCTTGCAAAGAAAAGCGTCTGGACTTCTTTAAGTTACTTGAAGACGTTTCACCTCTCATCCGAGAGGCTTCTTCAGTTCTAAGGTCAAATGGTGGAGAGTCCCAGATATAACCCTAGTGGGAGTGTCCCCCCACAGAGGGACAAAAGGACCCCCTGATGATCCTCTAATCGCCTGAGCCAAGGTGTGGAACTGGGTGTGGGTCCCAATCAGCCAGAGTTTCGGGTGAGTTCATTGTGAAACCTGGCCCCACCTTATCATGCGAATTCCTGAGGTCAGATGGCCCAGGGTGTGAGTGGGCCTTAAGGCGTCTGGGAAGGGATCTCAAAACTGGATTATAGATGGCAGAGAGTTGGTGTCGTAAACCACCGCCTCTGTTCAAAGATGGTCGCTCACAGTGGACATAGATGGCTTCTTTCACTCCTCTTTCAAACCATCTGTCCTCTCTGTCCAAAATGTGAACATTGGCATCCTCGAAAGAGTGTCCTTTATCCTTAAGATGCAGATGGACAGCTGAATCTTGTCCTGTGGAGGTCGCTCTTCTGTGTTGTGCCATGCGCTTGTGAAGTGGCTGTTTGGTCTCTCCAATGTAGAGGTCTGGGCATTCCTCGCTGCACTGTACGGCATACACCACATTGTTAAGTCTGTGTTTTGGCGTTTTGTCTTTCGGGTGAACCAGTTTTTGTCTGAGTGTGTTGCTGGGTCTGAAGTACACCGGGATGTCATGCTTGGAGAAAACCCTCCTGAGTTTCTCTGATACACCGGCTACATAGGGGATGACAATGTTGTTGCGCCTGTCCTTCTTATCCTCCCTCGCTGGTGTCTGATCTTCTTTTCTGTGCCTCTTTGCTGACTTTAAAAACGCCCATTTAGGATAGCCGCACGTTTTGAGTGCTTCCTTTACATGTGTGTGTTCCTTCTTTTTCTTTTTCCTGAAGGGAAAAAAGAAGGAACAGTTGGTCCCACAGACAAGGGGTTTGAAAGCTGAAGGCTCTGTCTCCCCTCCTACTTCTAAATACAAAGTACAAGTAAGCCAGTAGTCTGAAGGCGGTGCGCACTCACTGGACGACATGGTACTAGGAGGTCTTTAAGATGAGGGCTGATTATTCAAGACCTTGTATGTGAGAAGAATTTTAAACTGGATTTAACAGGGAGCCAATACAGGAGAAATATGCTCTCTCGCTGCAGCATTTTGGATCAACTCGAGGCTTTTCACTGACTTTTTAGGACATCCTGATAATAATGAATTAGAATAGCCCAGACTAGAAGTCATAAATGTATGAACTCATATTTCATCATCACTCTGAGACCGGATGCTTCTAATTTTTTAGATATTGTGCAAATGGAAGAAAGCAGTCCTACATATTTGTTTAATACACGCATTGAAGGAAAAAAAATGACTAAGATTCCTCACTGTGTTACTGGAGGCCAAGGTAACGCCATCCGGAGTAAGCATCTGGTTAGACTAAGGAATTTAGGAGCAGGAAATTAGAGGTCATCATATGTGTTTAAGACACTGCTGCAGTCAAACTGATTTATGGATAAAGCTGGGTATCATCTGCATAGTAATGAAGATGTATGCTATGCCTATTATTAATTCTGCCTGAGGGAAGCATGTATAATGTAAAGAGAAGTGGTCCCAGCGCAGAACCCTGTGGAACTCCATAATGAACTTTAGTGTGTCATTATGGCAGATTGGAGTCTAGATAAAATTAAAACCACTGCATGGCAGTGTCTTTATTACCTATGGCATGCTCTAATCTTGATAATAAAATATTGTGGTCAACAGCATTGGGCACCGCATATAGGTCTAGCAGGACAAACATAAGAATGAGTCCAAATTATTAAGTCAATTCAATTGTATGTGTATATCACAGGTGTTGAACTCCAGGCCTCGAGGGCCGGTGTCCTGCAGCTTTTAGATGGGTCCTTGATCCAACACAGCTGATTTAAATGGCTAAATTACTTCCTCAACATGTCTTGAAGTTCTCCAGAAGCCTGGTAATGAACTAATCATGTGATTCAGGTATGTTGACCCAGGGTGAGATCTAAAACCTGCAGGACACCGGCCCTTGAGGCCTGGAGTTTGACACCCCTGGTATATATGAACAAATCACAACATAGCTGATCCAAGTAGCAATAATACAGAGAAAAGAGAAATATGGCGTAAAAATTTTCATCTTTGCTTCTGTTGTTTTTTGCTTTAATCACTTACCAGAAAGTTAAGAAAAGTTTAACTCAAGACCCACCCTCTCAGTGATGCAAACAGTTATTTTACTGTTATCCAGTTATTAAACTTCACAGACATTTAAAGTAAATGTAAGGTAAAAAAAAAAAAATTTAAAAATCCTCTGTTCTTTCTTTTGATACATATTAATGGGAGTTCTTAATAAATTAGTGAATAGGATTTAAAAAAAAAAAAAAAGGGTTTGACTTTGTCTGGTCATTTCAAATTAACATAATTTCAAGATGATTATTTTGCACAAAAGCATCACACACACACGCGCACACACCTTTTGTTTCTTTCATTTCAGCAGCTTTCCAAAACTATGTGTGGAATTTACAGTCATGAATCAGAATGACACGAAAAAAATCTCACCATTCAGTAATCCACTGTGTCACAGACGAGGCTGTTGTTGGTGTCACGTTTCTTTGTTTTGGTTTGTTTGGACCGTTTCTGTGACACTGGTGGCGTCTGACCAAACCGAAACACTTGACGCCTTGGGAGTGAGAATGGGCTGAATGTATACGATACAACGCAAACAATAACGGCAACACAACAAGTTGTGAATAGAAAGTTTCACTGTCCATTCTGTGTACAGATTCAGTTGTAAACTTTACGTGTTTTCTCCTTTCATTTGAAAAGCTCTGTGGCACTGTTTGCATAATGGCTTTTGGTCTTTTGTGAATTAGCATGAAAGCCGATTTGTGAGCTTAAGGAGCTCTGAGTGCCGCGACTGCTGAAAAAAGAGAAAAGTATTACACGTGACTCGTTTTTTGGGGTTTCTTTTTTAACAAATAACATTATATTAGTTAATATTGTTAAGTTAATTACCCTCTGGACAAAGTAACTAATTTCACTACTCGTTACATTACGTTTGTATTACCCTGGAACATGCGTCACATAATTACTAGGTAACAATACAAAAATCAGGCAACATGATTTAATGACATAAATTCTTCTAATGAGGATGCAGATCCTTTTAACGTATTAACACAAATTGGATGGCAAACTTCACAACCAGAGCAAAGAGTTTACAGAGATTCTGCTGTAGAGACAGGAACAGGCTACCATCCTGCTTATTGATGCTGTTCTTACTCATCAAAGATCAGACTGTGATTGCTTATCTGGGCTCAACATACAATCACTTAATAGGCCAATAACATTACTCTGGGTTCTTTGCTAGCTCTTGGTGTAAATTTTTGCAAACAGCCAGTGCCCGGTTAGTGGTATAATGCAGTAATTCAAGTAAATTGCAGATGACTCTATGACTTTCTGCTTTCTTGCACATGAGCTGAAAGCGCAGAAAAAAAAAAGAAGAACATTTTTATTACTTTTTCCTTTGTTTGATGCAGATATTGGCAGAACCTTTGCAATGCAAGTAATGACAACTGTAACTGCAATGTGAATACTGAATTTATTACAGTAATGACTTACTTACTGCATTACAGAAAAATGTAATTCGTTAAAGAAAAATGTAATGTGATGACAGCAACAGGTTATGCCTAAGGCGTAACTTGTTACACCCAGCGCTGCCCATTGCTTACTGGCAAAAGTAACTTGTTTGCCTTTAATACCCAGTGCATCCATGTGTCTTATACTGGGATTCTCCTCCCTACTGGTGCCCAACATTCAGTTATATTCTGCTTTGTGACATCAAAATACCAGAACTATGCAGCGCTCAGCTCTAAATGTTAGAGGTGAGGACTCGGTGCAGAGCTACAGGACGCTACAGGACACAGCCAAAACTCTAGCACTTTTCAAACATCTCTAACTGTAATTGATGCCCTTAGTGGCAACTACTGTCTAAAATCAACACAATGTGAAGAAAAGACGTGCTGTTTTTGCTATAAATTATTTGCAGGATTAGGTTAAATACTCTTCTCTCAATGTTTTGTCTCTGAAAAGGAAAGAAAAAATAGAAAAAAATTAAAGTAAGAAACACCAGTTGTAAAATTAACAAGCTTCTTCAGCGGATCCTAATAATAGAGCATAAACTTTTGTTTTCTTTTTTTCTTTTTTTTTTAAAGGACCCCAATAGACCAGGTGTTTTATCTGCACTTACTATCACCATCCCAGATGTTGTTGTCCAGTATCTCCAGTTTGGTACCAAAGAAAAGTGCTAGCTAAGAATTCTGGCATCAACTTGGTGTGAAGTATCAGTTCTTGGAATTTCACTGTGACTGGAACAGACACTAAAATGGACTTCAGGGTCGGCTTATTCTATCAACACTTTTCCAAAGTCAAGAATGAACATTGAGGTTTAATTTGATCTTAGTTAAAGACAATTTAAAGACAACTGTGGTTGGGCGTGGTCTGCGGTGCCGTGCAGGGAGGGCGGACGCACCTGCACGGCATCCGTAATCACGCCCACCGAGTTAAAACACAGGGACTCAGGTGTGTGGGGGGTTGTGTTGTGGTGAGTGTAAATAAAGATGGCTCTGAATGATGATCTGTGGTCCCGTCGTGCCTTATTCTCACCACAACAACCCATCATTATTGCTCTCTGAAGAGAAGTGCAGTGCAGTTCCATACATGACAGTTAAACTACATTGATCTCTACACATAGGGCTGGGCTATATCATACTGTTCACGGTAATACCGGTGTAATTTTGGGCAACGATAGGAAAATGAAATATCACGATAGAATATGGGTAAAACGCGCATGCGCAGTGCCTTTGTTTACATACGCAGATGGCGGCGACGCAGAATGAAAAGAGCGAAAGTGGATCGTTAAATGAAACGGATGAACCAGAATTGGTTTGTAAAAATGCTGCAACTTCAGTGGTGTAGAACTGGTTTAGCTTTCGTCCGTCAGACACACAACAAAGCACTATTTTTGGTAGAGCATGCTAGCGGGCCGTCGTTATTACCGTGTTGTTTGGAAAATACGGCACACTTAAAATCAATCCTTAGATTTTTCTGAAAATCGGCAGTGCCCCTTATAATCCCGTGTGCCTTATGTTTGAATTCTGGTTGTGTTTACTGACCTCAAAACGATTTTATGTCGTACACGGCGCTCAAAAATCTGTCAAATGTTTTAGTACAACTTTGCTAAGCTACGAACCCGCACCGCTTGATGGATTGTCGGAGCATTACGGCTATATTAGGCAGGAGCCTCACGGAGTGATACGTACTGTGCTTCAACATAATATTACCGCATTGTGTGTCTATAACCTCTTTTTAAGTTTTGTGGATATTATACATGGTTATGCTGAGGCTATGTCGGCCAATTTCCACTGGAAATGCCTTTTGGTTAAACTGTCAGCAAGGAATTTGCACTGTTACATTTTTATATAACTTTAATACACATAAAAAACAGCTGCTTGTTTAAGTGAAAATACATTGATGGGGTTTTTTGCACTAATAAAGTTGTGGAGTTGTAAAGCATTTTGTCTAGTGTCAATTATATCGTCAGTTATATCGTTATCGCAAATTTTCAAATGTATATCGTGATAAATATTTTTGGTCATATCGCCCTGCTCTATCTACACACACCCACACTCTTATTTAATACCTCTGAGGGCTCTGATTAGGCAAACGTGTTGCACGTACGCAAACACACGGGCACATGCACACACTTCATTCTAATAATATCATAGCGTGCCGACTGTGCTTCTGCTTCCCTACTCTCTCACCGTGACATCACAGGGTTAACATATCCGTGTGTTACCGAGCGGCTCGTCTAAAGTCAGACTGACAGCCGGTGACATTAAGCAGCATTCCTTACGTGCTGCCCTGCTGGGGAAAGCAGTTAGAAGATCATAACATATTTGAGTGAAGTGTGATGAGCGTGCAGAGCTGAGGGGGAGAGGCTTAGAGAGGATTTCACTGATCGCGTTAGAGCCAATAAATGGTGTTGCTCAGTTCAGCTCAGAGTGGAGCATATTAGACAGGAAAATCACTGTGACATCGAAAACATTCAGACATTTAATCTGTTTCAACAGGTCTAATGTCGAGACACAAAAAATGCAAATAGGCCGGTGTGTTCCAGCTGTTTGCCTCAAGTGCTTTAAAGCCATTAGAAGTAATGATACTTCTAATGTAACTAAAGTAGCCTTTCACTTATGAGTCCAAAAGGCTTCTTTAAAATCTCTAAAGATATCAAGTGTGATGGAAAGTATTTACTGAGGTGATTCACACACACACAGCCGCACCAAATCCTCAAGCCTTTGATCAGCCAAAATAAGGCTTCTAAAGGCAATGATGTCCCAGAGCACAATTGTGTCAATGGCTCCATGATCTGAAACAAGAAAGTGGGCAAAAAAAAAAAAAAACCCCAAACAAACAAAAACCTGTTTTTTTTCTGGTACAGACCATCCAAGTAGTTTATTCTCCCATTTTAGTAATTGAAAATCTTTTATTACAGCTTGCTGATAACTTAGCTCTCACTTCTGGCATCAGAACAACTAACATGTGGAAGCCAAAGCGCTAACACAGAGGCAACAACTGCAGAGTGCAAAGTGAGTTGGTGATGCCACTGAGGCAACTTCTATCTGTTAAACTGTCTGTGACACGTCTACATTAATTCCGGTGCATTATTATTTGGCGTTATTATAAATTTTACTTTACATTTTTTGCACACACCGTTTCAGTAAAATGCATTTAGAACCACTACATACAAAGAGCAGAAAACTTACAATTAAAACAGACTATGAAGTGAAGACATAAGTCTGCATTCTTTCTAATGGCCAGCAGGGGGCGACTGTGTGGCTTGTGGTTGTTTATAGAGCAAACACTCACCGTTTACTCTCATGCCTGCAGAAACACGGGAAAAAGTGCTGCACAAACCAGATATGAAGAATTTTCCACCTATAAAGTAAAAGTTGCATCAAATTGCTGGAACCAACATAATTCTCTTAATACTCTCAAGACAGTCGATGTTTACAGTTTGTGTTGCACTTTTCAAAACTCATAGGCCACATCCTCCTGAGGACCCAGTCTTCCCGGTCTACGTGGGCCGGATCCTCCGAAGACCGGGTAGGCCGGAAGTGAGCAGCTGTGAAATTGGACAGTCTAGCCTTCAGTTTTGCATTAACAGCTGTCTCGGTGGAGTTTAATTACCTCAGCTGTCTGCTCCCTGCTATGTAAAATATAACAGGACACTACCGTAAATTCTCGACCAACTCACACTTCTGTTTAATCAGTTTTCCGTTTGACGTTTAATTAGCTGTAATCTAAACCAAACAGATTTACTCAGAACAAATAAAACACAGAAAAAAGCCAAACAATAACATTTTTAAGTTAAGTGACTTATATATCATGCCTAACCTGAGTAGCGAAAGACCGCAAGGGGTTTGAAAACAATGCAAGTTCGCTGTTCTCGCCTCAGTTAGCTATCGAGCTGGTGGGTAACAGATGTCTCCGAAAACGTCGGAGCACTTTTACAAATATGTGCTGTCTTGATAAACCGAGCAGATATTTGAAGTTTACACAGCTACATTCTCACCTGAAAAAATCTTAAAAGTTTATTTTGTGACCCAGAAAGAGTAATAAGAGTAATATTAACACTTAGCAGCTGCCACCATTTTTGGAAACTGGAATTGGCTGGGCCGCATTATGAATTTTGGAACATGTTGGGCCACGAAGGATACACCCGACCAATCCTTCAAATTCGGGGAAAAGAAGGAATCATTTGTCGGCTGAATTTGGAGGAGTGTACAAATTTGGACAGCCTTCTTCGTGTCGCTGTGACGTAATTGGCCTACAAATGCAGCCTCAGGAGGATGCGGCCTAACTTGCAGTTAACTGAGACTGGAGAAGTCACTTGGATGAGTGACGAAACGTTTCTCCCACAAAACGCTACGTTGAACAGAATCAACTTTTGCAGATTTACTTACCTGGATGATTGAGAATGCATCAAGATGCGGCCCATGAATTTGGAGACCCCCAGGATGTGGTTTACAACATGGCTACACTGTTATTAACAGTTGGCAGCATGGGTGTGCACTGTTCTTCTCTTGGTTTCTCAGTCACATCCATCCAACACTTATGACATCATCAATAAAAACAAAGAAACAAGGTGGTGTCGTGGCGAAAATGAAGAATAAACAGACAAAGGAGTTACATTAAACACGTAATGTACAGCACTGAAGTCATGGTGGGTGAAGTTATGACATATATGTAAATAATATTTATAGAAAGCACATAGGGTTGATAATAAACAGCATGATTAACAGAAAAACGATAGCTTTCTTATCATATAGTCTGAAAAAAAAACACATTATCACAGTGAAAAAAAATGGAAGATACTTCATCACCATCTGAGATAAGAGATTATATCCAATGATTGTCTACCTCCATAACTGCAAATGAAACGAGCTGAAAATTTGACACCGATGCATCATGATGACGTGCTGAAAAAGGTTTACACAATCATCTGCTAGCACAAACCCCAAAAACGTCACATGGAACAAACGCAAAACGTATTCACATTCCTAATACCACGTTACAATTATGTTTTTGTATGTTTTGCCATTGGTCGTGTAGGGGTTTGTCAGATAACAACCCAATCTCAAGGATATCCGCGGATAACCATGCCCTGGCTGAGACAAAAGCGTCCGGTATGCCATCTGATACGCCTCGCCCAAACGGTGTGAAAACTCCTCTGCGTGAAAAGATATGGGGTGAATCATAAGAGAAGAAAAATGTATACAGTCACGAATACCCTCATTGCCATTTTAAGCTCTAATTAATGCATTTTAAAGTGTAATAAACGGTTCTGTCTGCAACATCATGACAAAATCTTATTATTAACCACAATTCAAGAAAAATTAGGGGAACAAAAAAAAAAATTCTGAGGTTTTCCCATCTTTGTCCAAAACAGAAGGGTGGCGTGCAGCCTGCAGTCATACGGGTCAACCCTGCCAGAGCAGAGTTGAGGTGGTATCACATTCCTGACACATGATGTCATGGACGCCACTACTGTCTGCTATCTTTGTCCATACCAAACGACTGCTCATCCCTATCAAATCAGGGTATGAGGGTTTGTAACATCCCTGCTCTGTTTTCACAGGCAAACATCATCTAATCGCTGAAGGAAAAAATAAATCTTACATAAAGAAATCAAAGACGGCAAAGTGAAGAAACACTTTGACCTGCTAAACATCTCTTTAAAATGGGTCCGTTGCCAGCCTTGTTTCCTCCGGCTTGTAAACTCTTGGAAAGACACAGCAGTGCAGGAAGCAGAATTGAATGCATCCCTCCAGGGTTAGCATGATCCCAGGAGAGCCTGCTCGCTTTGCTCCTTTCTCTGTTTGACTAAGCAGGAGGAAAGTTTGGCTGGAGCTGCTATGCTGGAAGCTGACAAATGAACATTGTGCTGGCAAGCGAGAGAGTAGTTATGAAAGAGAGCAACTCTGATGCAGTGTTCGCCCACAAACGAAACAGTAAACAGAGTGAAGCGAATGCACGGTCTAGAAAAGTGAGCACTGATTCGCTGATTAAAGCCATTTGGGTCTTTCTATGAGTGAAAGACCCAATTCATCCAGACCTACTTTAGTGTTTTGACTCACACAACCACACACATGCAAAGCCACCTTTACCTAACTTTATCCTAAGTACTTTATATATTATATATATTATTGAAAGGGGCACTTCATTCCCTCACAAATAATTCATCATCTGCACCCAAACACACTCTAATGAACAAAAATCGAATAATCTTATAGGCAGAATTGATTTAAAAGAAATAAACACAGTTTTACCTCAGTTACTATCAACTATTTTGTCTGCACAATCCTTTAAAATACAGCCAGTGTCTAATACATGACTAATAAATGATGTATTAGACATGTTACTCTCAGTAATAGGGAAACTAATTCAAATGAACAAATATGTACAATTAGAATGAAACTAAGGAAAGCATTAAAGGTCACGATCCAGTGGATTTGTGCTTGTATTTTTAGGCTTTTACACTGTGCATATATGTTATTTAGCTAATGTTTACCACAACTCTGCCATCTTCGATTGCTTTTGCATTTTTGTGCATTTTTGCACATGCACGTTAAAATTCTCCACCCAGTAACTACATACGAAAAGGATCTTTTTGCTGCACCTGGCACAATACATCTATTGTGCAATGTTCCTGCTGAAGAAACTAAATATGCAGCCATAGCCCGCTGTACCACAATGAACTCAGACTACAAATGCACGACTATAGTATCAAATCTTGTACTTCGCCTGTTGTCAGCAATTAAACATAATATAACAGGGAAAAATTTGAAATCTGTCTTGTGTTTTTTTTTTTTCAGAAGCAACTGTTCAAACCTAGACTGAAGAAGCTTTTCTCCTGGCACCTCTAACAAACAAGCCGCACTTGTTCAGTCTTTTTCTAATTTTACTCTCATGAACTTCAACATTTAACATGCTAACTGAGGCCTGTAGAGTCTGAGATGTAGCGCTTGGGTTTTTTAAAATTCTGCTAAGAATCGCACTGTCTGACCTTGGGATGAACTCTCTGGGATTTCCACTCAGACTGAGAATTGCCTTGAATGTTTTCTACCAAATAATCTTTCTCACTATAGAATGACAGACTTTAAATTGGTTGACTTTATAACCCTTCCCAGACTGCTACAACTGCAACAACCGTTGCTTCTCTAAGATCATTACTGATGTCTTTCCTCCTTAACGCTCTGTTAACACCTGAATGCTTCCTAGCAAACTGCCAAAATGTCTGTTTTTACTAAGGTGTTCACACGTGCTGACGGTCAATTAATCAAGTGCATTTGACTAGCAGCACCTGGCTGCTACTTACACTCTTAATTCCTATGGAAGCACTAAGAATTTGCTTTTCACACGACAGCAAGAAGTCCTATAAAAACGTTCTTTTTCAAACTAATGCATATATTTACACTGAGTATTTAAAATCTTAACAATATTGCACACAGTGGGGACTGGACCATTTATTCTCCTTAACACAGATGGTGCCTGGCCAGAGATACGTCGCTGTAACTCAGATATGTTGGATGAGAAGATGGGTACAAAATAATGCACAAAAACAACATTTGTATTTGATAGAAGGGTGCAGGCATAAAAGCATAAAGTCTTAATGACTCATATAAAGTCGTTCTCAGTTTTAACATCACAAGGAATGAATGAAGAGAAGCAACAAGCCGGTCCAGAAATTAA
Source organism: Neolamprologus brichardi (assembly GCF_056152115.1). Classification (NCBI taxonomy): domain Eukaryota; kingdom Metazoa; phylum Chordata; class Actinopteri; order Cichliformes; family Cichlidae; genus Neolamprologus; species Neolamprologus brichardi. The sequence goes on along the minus strand of NC_142124.1, from coordinate 9,604,121 downwards.
ATGATATGCAGTCAGACTCTCGAATAAAGTTATTCTAATAGCAGTAAAGCTTGAAAACTGGATGTTAGAGGTTTAAAAAAAAAAAAAAAAAAGGATCTGCCAGATCTTTGCTCCATAATCATCCGAGCGTTACGTGTTTGGGTGCCTATTAAGCATGACTACACTGTTTTCCAGTGGCCATGGCAACAAAGGAGCCTGATTGAGCTGCATGAGCAGGAAGTGCTGCAAGGACAACAGGATGTGCCCTGGCTCCGCTGCCGGGGGTCGAAGAATTCAAGGAAGTTATTGTACTTTGTGGAATGAGCTCAGGAATGCAAAATGTCTGCCATTTCTTTTTTTTTTTCCTTTTTTTATTTTGAGCTCTGAGTCGTATCACATGTTGAAGGCGACAGGCTTTGAAGATAATGCGACCCCGTTGGATGCATGTGTGGCACGGTGCTGGCACACGGATGTTTGCGGTCACCCACCTCCACATTCCCCGACGACGGCCTGAAGGATTCACAGACAGGAACAAAACCCTCCCTCAGCAGTTATTCGGCCGGGGTACGCAGGCGTCCAGTCAAGCCACCGAGGTGGATGGAAAACTTGTCACCTGAAAAAACAGATTGAAATATGCACGTTGTAACCCCACTGGAAGGCAGCTTACAACAAAAACAGTGATAAAATTCAGTGCGGTGTCACCGTCTGATAGATGCAGAGTTTCAGAGAAGATAATGAGCAGGAACACTGACCAGATCGCTTCAATGTCCCATTTAAGTTTGGCTTTCATTAGCTGGAGCTAAAAATTCTTTCCACGGTGGAAAACAATGTACTGTATACAGTGCATTGACTGTGTGGAGAAAAAAAAAGGAAAAAAGTTTTAGGCCTGCAGCACATGTAGGTGAAATGTCTTGAATTAAAACCACGTTTTAAATGCAACAAATGAGAACATTTAAATGTGCATGATTTCACACCTGCTATTCTCTGACCCACCCGAATATATTTAACACGGCTTCGATCGTACTGTAAAAGAGTTGATAGATAATCATAAGTTTTTAAATCAAGACAAAAAAAAAAAAAAATGTCACATGCAACGTCAGTGCAAGCTGAAATTTTTCCACTTAGACCGCAAATAACCTGCGACTGGAGGATACATCGCTGGGAATTTTCCACTTTCCACTCCTTTGACGTGTTACCCAATACAACAACGTGAATGATTTGTTTTATTCACACTTTTATACACAATCGCCTATCATTGGTCTCATAATAATGTTATTTTCTATTAATTATTTACCAGTGAGGAACACCAAACACTAGCCAATTAAATGTGACGATTCTTTCTGCCTGTCCCCAAAAAGTTCACACTGAATTTGGAAAACGAGCGCTCAGATTTGTAGCTCCTTCCTCCTGGAACCAACTGCAAAATCAACTAAAACTTGATCGATGCAGGAATTTGTGATGAATATTTTGGCAGAAAAAATGTATCAAATAATTCAGAAGGCAGCACAGTAGGGCTGTGCGATATGACCAAAATCTCATATCCCGATATAAGAATTCTATCGTCCCGATAACGATATAAATCACAGAAATGTAACATCTTCTGTAAATTCTGTGAATCTCGGGCAGCTCGACTTGCGTGAAGTGTTTCCAGCTGCGCGTCATGTAGCTGGACCGATGCATGAAACGATACATTTTTAGACATAAGTTGTAACGGCCGCCGTTTTCTTTGTGAGTATTGTGAGTATTTATTACACGGCGTGCTGCGGGTGTTTTAACGTTTGAGTCTAAGGTTTATTTTTTCTTTTTTACTTCTCATCCGTAAATAATCTGCTCTTTCACGTGATTCAGTTTATTTTTGAAAAGTCTCAACAGGATCTTGAGCTTTATTTAGGTTTATGTGGAACATAAACAAGCGGTTTACCGTCGTTGTTGCTAAACATAACGCATAAAAACAGGCGTTTGTCCGTCCGTAGTGTGGTTATATTAAATATAAGAGAAAGAGAGAACTTTAAGAAATTAATATAGCCACTACAGTGACCATCAGAACGATGAAAAAATATTGCCGTAAACAGTTTATTTTGCGACACCACGAAACAAACGATAGCGTAAAATGAAACGATAGACGTTTTTATATCGTCATCCGATATATATCGTTATATCGAACAGCCCTACAGCACAGATCAAATTGATTGGTGATTATTTAACATTTCCCTTATCTTATTGACCACTTAAAGCTTTTACACAGGGAGCCATATTAATTAATCACTTTATCACACTCACTAATCAATGTATGCAAAGTGTAAAATTGGCCTCTCAGTTAGTGAGAAACACACTCTACCTAAGCCAAAGCTATTCCACAAAGTCAGAAACAATTAATTAATTGTAAAAATGTGTATACTCGTCTTTTAAACTCTTAAAATTAGACTAAATGGATATTAAAAGTAGAAAACATTCATCCACTTCCATTTCCCCAGCTACTTTCTCTTGCTCTTCCAGTAGTGGGCACCTACGAGTTCCCAAGCCAGCTGAGGGATATAACCTCTCCTGCATTTCCTGGGTCCATCCTAGGGACTCCTCCCAGAAAGACATGCCTGAAATCTCATCGAGAGGCATCCTGATCAAACATCTGAACCTAAGAGGAGCAGCTCTACTGAGTCTGAGCTGCTCACCCAATCGCTAACAATGAGCCCAAATGCTTTATGGAAGAAACTCATTTTGGCTGCATGCATCAAATATTTCATTTTTTCCTCTCACTATCCACAGCGTGTGGTCATAGTGAGGGTACCAGTCACTAAGCACCAGTCATAGGCAGAGGAATTTTACATTTAATAAAACATTAAGATTTTGTGGATGTGTAAGTCTGATAATCCAACAAGCTAAGCCCATGTGATCAAGCTATTTTAGCAGCTAAAGCGTTTTTTTTTGTGGTTACTTACGACTAATAAAATTGATACCTAAAAAACAGGCAGCCATTCACACCTGTGGCCAAATTCTAAATTAATCTAACGAGCGCATCTTCTGGCTGAGGAAGAAAACTACAGTACCCAGAAGCTCTGTACTCACAGGCACAGAGACAACATATCTTCAAACCACGAACCTTCTCCCTGCGACAGGTTAACAATTTCAAACTAGAAAAATAGTTTTATAACTAGACATATCACAGTGGCACATATAAATATACAGCTAGGATCATAAATGAGCCATTTGAATTGAATTCAACTGAGGTTTATTTAAATAGCACCAAACAGCCACATCAAGGTGCTTCAGTACCAATGATGAAAACGACGCCCTGTGAGCAAGCACTTTGTGATGGTGGGAAGGAAAAACTCCCTTTTAACAGGAAGAAACTTCTGGCAGAACCAGGCTCGGGGAGGGGGGCGGGGCCATCTGCTGCGACAGGTCGTTTGGTGATTGGAAAGAGAGAGGGGGGAAAAAAAGTTCTGGGATGTCAGGACAAAATATAGACTAAAGCAAAGACTAAAGTTTACTGACATGATGCAGAGATGTATAAACATGTGGGGAGTGAAAAGAAGACTCAGTTGGAGCCTGTAGCAGCTTAATGATGGGGTGGTATGGAGTCACCTGAACTAGCCCTAACTTTAAGCTTTACTTTTCCATAAACGTTTGAGTCCAATCGTAGAAGCAGAGAGGGCGTCCGTTTCTCAAATCCAAACTGGGAGCCGGTTCCAAAGGAAAGGCTCCGCCTCCCATTTTAATCAGTCGTTTAATCCACTCACTTGCTCCACAGAAACCTCCAAGAACCAAGCTGCTTGTGGCATCTATTCGCATATTTCCTGTAGTCAGATTATGTACCCAGTAGCCTGACGTTGTCCTCTTGTGCGGTGTTTTTGATCCTGACTCTAATTGACCCCCCTCCCTGCGAGACTTGCCCGTGTTCTGGATGTTTCCGCTGTGAAAGCCCTTCTCCCTGACGCGTGGATAGAGCTGTTGTGCTGGGGGTCAGAGGGCAGTGGGGTCGTGGGTTAACACCACAGGCTGCTCTACAACAACAAACAAGTTGTCCCAAAATCCCCAAAAGGGAGCTGAAAGGCTTCACTTTCAGGTCCCATAAATCCCATCACACCCCAAATAAACAGCTAATTTTCACGCTCAAGGCGCCACCGTGAATGTCTCTTTCAAAGCCGCTGATGAGTTTGCGAGCATGTGGATCTCGTCTTTCACAAGACAAATCTATTTTCCACGCTGCCGTCGGCTCCACTGCATCTCCTCGCTCTGTATCTACAGCATTAAAAACGAGTAATGGAGTGAAACACGTCGAGCTAATGGGGGATGAGGGTGAGAGGCCTGATCCGCTGACGGAAGAAACGTTTGCTCGGCGATGAAAGCTACGTTCTGCCTGTGGGATCAGGGTGTCTGTTTGTGCCCCTGGAGGTGTAGTGAACTGCACCAAAATCCCCGCTGATGATGCGATCTTCAATGGAGAGGTTAACAAGTTTGACCCCAAAGGCCTCATGGTCAAAGACAGACAGACAGGCAGACAGACACACAAACATACAGGACGCCAGCAGAGAGGATGTGTAGAAACTTTAGCTGTGATTAAATGGCGTACAGGAACATGTAGCACAAAAATGTTAAGCTATCTCAGCTGTTTTGTTTCTTAGCGTTGTTGGCAGACCACAAACCTGCGTCGCACAATGCATAGACAGCTTTAGAGGACACTGATCACTGCTGGAAAACAATATGATCATTTCCAGGATTATTCCATTAGAAGTACTTTGTATGAGAAAAAAAAGTCAGAAAAACCACTGAACATCCTACTTAAAGAAAATAATAACTTGGGCACTAATAAAATATACCATAAATTGATATGTCTGGTTTTATTTCCTCTGTCTTTATTTATTTTTATTTACAAATTAATTAATGATTTAGGCCGTTTTGATCCTGATGCCTTGAAAATATGAAATAATGGATTTGTGGTCTCATCTCTTGTAGAGCACCTTCAATAATAAAAGTGGTGATAGCTGATGACTGTGCACTCAAACACAGTCACCTCAAGCTGCAAAAAGCTGATCACTGTGCAAAATGCTTGATAATGAGAGATGTGGCAAATATTAAGTGTGTAGCAGTCAATACGTTTGACTTGATTGATGCACTACTGCCCGGTCACTATAGTTATTATTTGTGTGGTGGATCGGACACAACAGCAGATCAGCATATGTACAAGAAGAGGATGGAAGCAAAGATTTAACCTTGTTTATAGAATTCATTGTATACGATGAATTCTTTAACCTGCAAATATTATTGGACATGAGCGGGTGAGGAAAATGAACAGGTAAAATGGAGTTCTGTCATAACATCTGTTCATTTAACCATTTTTTACTTCTTTGAGTTCATTTCCAGTTTGTTTGTTTTTTAACGTTGTAGCAGGCTGAAGCTGGGCGATTAATCAAATCTCAATTTCAGGCAGGACTCATTTGGCTTTCAATGAGTCTAAAAACAACATTAAAGAAATAAAACTATGACTTAATTGCAGTAACTTTCCTTATGAAGCTCTCATTTTGTCCTGTGTTATAAATTCAGCATTTCCTTTTCTTTTTACAGCGTTTCTAAAAGCTCCAAATCTCTTACCGTTTATTTCAAATCAAGCCAAGATGACTAAAAGAGTGTTTTTGGTCCAACTAGAGGAAATAAAAGTCATAAACGGTTTCAGTCGATAATTTTTTTTGGATGGACTGTTAAGAACTGAATCGCTCTTTGTCTCTGGATGTTCAAGGTGTGAAACCAAAGTTGTCTGTTTGCCCCCCAATTTTCTCTCCGTGGCAACAGTGCAGGCCCCTCGAGCCGGCCAAGTCTCTTGCCACATGGGCCTCCTGTTTCCTCTGTCTGCCACGGTAAAGTCCTCAGGCTGGTAGAAAATCAAGCAGAATCACAAGGCCACACTTATGATGAAGAACAGCTGCTAGTCCAGACCTAAGTTAACTTAAAAGTCCTAAATTGGACCAAATACACTGAAATATTCAGCTACTATTCACAGGCAACAAAATACTTCAGTTTAATATCAGAGGCTGCTAAGAAAAAGAGCAAATAATCACAGCGACAAGCATGAAGTCACAGAATGTAAAGTATTTCTCTATAAAAAAAACTTCAAAGCTTGACTGTCTTCTTAATCCAGTGATAAATTCACTAATTGTTTCGGCTTTTGTCTCTTTATCTGATAATGGTTCATTTATCAGGAAATTATTAAACAATTTACATGACAGGCTGGAAGAAAAAACTACACAACAATGATAGATGACTGAAATAAATGTGTTTGTTTTTTACTGTGGTGCATTTGTTTGGACAGGCGGATATGAAACAGCCAAGGCCTCCAACCCTGCCTCGGGCTTCGCTCCAACATGGAGACCTAGTATCTCTGATCTTGACAAGTTTGGTGTTCCTAGTTATTATCTTCCTTGCGGGTGTTAGTATGACTTCACATCCAGGACCAGGGGCTGCCCAACTACACTGGGATCACATGCTCACAGAGCCCCTATGATTCATGAAGTAGCTCCTCAACATCAAACTGAGCCATTTGAGACGGTTTAGGCATCTGATCAGGGATTCCCCTGGTCACCTGTGAGGTGTTTTGGACACGTCAAACTGTGAGCAACCTCAGAGCAGACTCGGGACACACTGGAGAAATTTTGTCTTTCAGCTGGATCGGGGAGGCCTCTCTATCCCTCAGAAGAGCTGGAGTAGATGGCTCAAATTCCAGGCATCTCTTCCTTAATTGCTACCCTATGCAACCTGGATGAACAGAAAACGGATGCATGGATGGATCTACCCTCTGTAAAACCCTGAAACCTCTTTTTGCTCCGGGATCCCAACAGCAATGCATGAAGCAGCTCCTCCAGTGTTGAAAAGGCAGCGCAGTCAGTAAAAGCCAGCCCACACTTCATTTGCAACAGTCACACTGATGTAGCGTCACTACTGTTGTATTCTGCCTAAACAGGTTAGGTCCAGACTAAACTGGCAGTCAGTGATTTAAAATCACAAACAATACACTGAGAAGTTAAGGCTGGTGTGCAAGGGAATAATCATCATCCATGCACATGGATCTACTGCCCTCTACTGGGAAAGAATATTTGAAACAACCGCAGAAGCAAAACCCCGCAAAACATTTCAGCTCCCTGCACGATTTAAAGCCACTTGTGCAGTGCTCTCGTTACACAAAGATCACAGGAAATCAAATATACTCAGCACAAAGTGAGCAAAGGAAAGTCGTTAGGCTGTGGGACAGTGACATTTGATTTTTACGTACAGCCATCACCTTAGAAATTAACAGCACCGACTGGAAATTCAGCAATAAAATAATTAACATGAATTCAAATGTTTATTTTACCGCTTTATCTGCAACAATGATGGATGTTACTGCTGTATTTGTGTCTCCTGTACACATTTATAATCACGTTTTTAGCATCATCTGATAACGCTGCTGATTGGAGCAGCGGCACTTTTGCGATTCTTTACGCGCAGAAGAGTCACATGACCCGTTTAATCCAATCCTTTATGACCGATTCAAAATATTTTTGGTTCAAAATGTCTTGATATAATTCATAAGACACATATTTGACATATTATAAATCAAGTAACAACAGTTTAAACCGATAATTACTTTCCGACACGAAATGTTTATGAGAGAAAGTTGATAACCACTGTGGTCGGTGCCCATCATCTCCAAATGGGGTTTTAAGTTTTCTCGAGTTAAGGCTAATAAAGACTGGCTATGTTTAGCACACCCATCGGGTCACTTAAAATCATGCTTAATATTCAATATATGTCAAACACAAATAGGTTTCAGCGCAGCAGAAATAACCTGCCGATAATAAAAATGGTGAACACACAAATTGTGACTGACTCCAACTGCTGTAAACACCAGCAAACACTCAAAGATGTTTCACCTGTGCGTTTCACTGTCATCTCTTCATCCCGCTGAACAGGTGGTTGAAATCTTTAGAGAGCAGCTCTTTCACCTCTTCCATCATTTTTATTTTGTTTCACTTGAGAGATGAACGTTTTCCGACCATCTGTTGTTGGTCTGTTAGCTTGTCAACAGGCTAGCAGGCCACGCCCACCAGCACCTGGCTCTCCATTTTTTATTTCTCTTTTGCTCAGCGGCGTCCTCCAAAATCCATCCTCTCAGTTCAGTCATGAAACTCCCTCCGTGCAGCTTAAAGGTCAAAGTTCAAAGAACCTGTGGAACCGGTTCCAAGTTTGAGTTCAGGAGACAGACACCGTCTTTAGATTTGATATTGCCATGAACCTTTTCCTTTCCTAAAACTTAAGGTTCAGACCTTTATCTCCCCTCTATTGCATGTCATTAAATGTCATCTCTCTCCCTTGGCTTGTGTTTTGGCCTTTTTCTCCTCTCTTTAGCCCCTCCTCCCTGAGCCTGAGTCTTTCTGTTCAATTCAATTCAATTCAATTCAATTTTATTTATATAGCGCCAAATCACAACAAATGTCGCCTCAAGGCGCTTCATAGATACAGAGAAAAGCCCAACAATCATATGACCCCCTATGAGCAAGCACTTTGGCGACAGTGGGAAGGAAAAACTCCCTTTTAACAGGAAGAAACCTCCGGCAGAACCAGGCTCAGGGAGGGGCGGCCATCTGCTGCGACCGGTTGGGGTGAGAGAAGGAAGACAGGATAAAAGACATGCTGTGGAAGAGAGACAGAGATTAATAACAGATACGATTCAATACAGAGAGGTCTGTTAACAATAATAGGGGTTCTTCTTTCCCACCTTCGCCAAGTGCTCCCACAGGAGGTCATCTGATTGTTGGGGTCTTTCTCTCTAACATTTTAGGGCCTTTACCTAAAAACACCCTGAGGCAACAGTTGTGTTGTTGTTATACAAATGAAACCTGTATAGGACTGTAGACATGAGTATTATTTCTATACAGTCTGATTGGTTTACATGAAAGCTATATAAGATAGTCAGATTTTACCATCTACATGTTGAACGTTTTTATTTTATTGTTTCGTGATCACATTATAAATTCTGTAACTGTCATGAGCTTAAGAAGACAAATAACTAATGATGCAGAAGTCTCAAAAACCCTCAAAAACTCATGTATCAAAAATGACACTCGTGGCTTTAAAGGGTTGAAGTGGAAAAGTAAACCAGCTTTCGTGCTACAGCTTTGCACAACCATTTTTACCCACTAGATGGCAGCATCACCACATGGATCCACAGTATGGTTAGTCTGTAAACAGGACAGCGGCAGGCTGCTGTGAAAGCCTTTTTATTCATTCAAACAGAAGCAGGCAGCCTTGAACTCCTTTACATATGTGTTGACACAGAATTTTGAGGCTCTGTGAGGCACACACACATACTTTTGAAGGCTAAAACAACGTATATTTTCCATTTGATGAAGTTTCAAATGTGATGTAATTTCCTTCGGGATTAATAAAGTATTTCTGATTGTGATGTTCAAACTGAATTTCTGCCCCATTGTGACAGGGAAGTCACTGAAACAGGATTTGCATCAGTGTGGCACGCAATGTAAAAAACACACACACACACACACAAAAATGTAAAACACTTAATTTAAAGTGTTTTCTAATTATTAAATGCAGAAGAAAAATACTGCATCCATTATTGCTACTCCTGCTGAAAGGTGTATCCATCATATTAATTACATAATTGGTCAAAGCAAGGCTAATTTGAACATTTTCTTAATGTATTTGGCTAGTTTAATCAGAGCCCCTGCATATTTTATAAGTCTTTGTTAATGTAATTTCTTAGCTCTTTCCAATCTGCAGGTTGCTCTTCCAGAGTCACCTTGTCTGACTGTTATTTTAACAGGATGCCACATTTTTGTGCTTCCTTTCTGTTGCATGAAATGTGGTTAGAGGTGCACTTAAGAGCTTTCAGAAAAGCCTCAGTGTGAGAAACTCCTTATTTTATTGCTGTTATTTAACCTCCTGTTTAAAGTTTTGAATCATTGCAGCCTGGAGATAAGGATAAGGAGAGTTATTTCGTTAGAGAATTCACTCAGGAATCTCTGATCCACAGATAATCTACTTATCTGTTTGACCTTTGACTGAATTTGAGCATTTCAGCTTTAAGTTAAAAGAGTTCAAATCACAAACAAAAACCTCTTTTATTGTTTTTCCTTCACGACAACACAAATGGATATCTGCTGTTTAATATAAGCCTGAAAACTGGCCTGAAGCATCATGTAATCCATCTGCGGTGTGTGTTGTGTTTTCCCAGTGTGTTGTCTGCTGCTTCATGCAGGTCTCTAAGAGAGAGATTACAGAGTCTGGGTGAGTCAGACCGACAGATGTGTCATCAGGTGAACCAGTCTGACTTTCGGCAGCAGCCACAGCTGAGCTTACCGTCCCTCTCTGACCGTCTGTGCCCTCGTTCTGCAGACCCCGTTATTGTTTCCTCTCACTCTCGCCCTCCTTTATCCTCTCCATCCATCCCTCTCCTGCCGCTGTTCCCTTCTGTCTGTGTCCTCCTTTTTACGCCTTTCACCCACTCCCTTTCTGTGAAGTCCCTGCCCTCATTTCCCTCATGTCTGCATCTCTGTACTTGCTCTCATTTTGATTTGTTTTGTTTTGATGCGGCTGGCTTTGTTTTTGTCTCTTAAAGAGCTCAGGGTGGGATCCTTTCCAACCTGAAGTGCCCCTGCTGCTGCTGCTGCTGCTGCACAAACTGACTGAACTCAAATGGCCTGAAAGAATGCCAGTTGAGGCTGTAGCACGCAGACAAGCCATTACGTTATAAAGTATTCAACGCAAATGAATGACAAAAAGCACCAGCGAGCCATAATTATACCAAGAAACACTTAGATGAAACAACTCAGGGAGCTCTGCTGCTACAAAAAGGGAAAAGAAAACAGGAAGGCTTCATTTCACAGCCTTCCTGTAAGTCTTTTAAAGAAATTAAATAAATAAAATAAGATCAGTGGGTGTGTGACAGACAGACGAGATGGATCCACTGTGTGTGTTTTGATGTGAGCAGAACAAAATACAGCTTGTGGGCTTCTTTGTAACTGAAGCCTTGCTGCAGAAAAAAAAAAAAGAAAGAGAGAGAGAGCGAGAGAGAGAGAAAACTGACAGGAAACGATTTGTTGACTGCACCCGCCTTCCTCTCCTGCTGCAAAATGTGGGACATGACAGTACAAATCACAATTGCATAATGGATCTAGGTCAAACAACAAAAAAATGACAGACCTGTGGAAAAGCAGCTCAAAACAAGGGAACTCTGGGAACAGTTCAAAGATTTTTAGGCAAAAGCTAAGATGCAGCTACGAGCCTTTCATCCACCTTTAATCTGACGGTTCAACAAAGTAAAACGCCATAAATGGGGATTAGGATGACACCACAAGTCTGTGCTTGTGATTCCTGCTGCTGTAAAGTGATGTTGTGCACGTGTGCTTGTGTGTGTGTGACTGTTTGTGTAGGGATACAAAAGAGGGAGCGGGTGGGGAGGGGTCACCAGTGGACAACAACAGCTCTTTTCATTGCTGTCAGTAGATCCGGGTCAGCTGTGCAGGAGATGCTGAGAGTCCTGCAGCTGTTGGAGGGAAGAACAGCAGAGCATATGAGGATGGAGAAGGAATAGCAGTGTGTGTGTGTGTGTGTGTGTGTGTGTGTGTGTGTGTGTGTGTGTGTGTGTGTGTGTGCTAATCATGTTGTGGGCACAAAAATCAGTTTTACACAGTCACATTGTGGGAACCTGCCTCCTTTTTTGGGGGACAAAAAAAGTTCACATAATCATAACTAGAGCATGAAGACCTGGTCTGAGGTGAGAGTGTACCTCTGGGAAATTAAACTAAGATATAGACAATGTTTGTGTGTGTGTGTGTGTGTGTGTGTGTGTGTGTGTGTGTGTGTGAGAGAGAGAGAGAGAGAGAGCGAGAGAGAGGGTGCATGTGTGTCTGTTGAATGAGGAGATCTCCCCTATACAGCTCGAGCAGCCAATCAGCCGGCTCACTCTGACATAAAACCTAAACAGAGGCGAAAACAAAGATGGCTTTATGCCAGAAGACGACAGCGTCTGCTTACTCAAACTATTCCCTCTGTCTGTTATTTGGGTTTTAAGCATGTGATATGACACCATTTGAATAATCCACACACGCATAACCTCGAATATGAAAAGCTCTGCAGAGCATCTTCCCCTCTCACACTCTGAATTCTGGCATGGAGCTACATCAGAGAGCCACGCTGTATGAAATCTGTTGAAATATGTGCGTATCTTGGTGCGTGTAGTTGCTTTTTCCTCCATTTCTGTATTTTCTTTTTTTTTTTTCATTTCCCATCAGCACTCTCCTTTTGTGGTGTCACAGAGTCTTGCTGCTGTTGTGACAATAGTGGTGAGTCATGCTCTCAAACAATGTGCCAAATTTGTCCGTGATTAAATTCAGATTTATTATGCACGGGGATTCAACTCGACACTTTGATCTTCAATCTTTATCCCCTGTATCTGGCTTCACTAAGACAGACGGTAATCAGGAAAGGCTTTTCAGAGACAACAACTCATATTTTAAACTGTATTGAATTTTCCAGTAAACTAGTCCTGTAAGAGCTCATTTCTTTAAAACAGCATATACTCAACCTGACTTCCAGCATTACTCAGTAAGTCCTCCCCCCCCTTCTTCTTCTTCTTCTTCTTTTTTTTTTAGTTATTTATTTATTTATTTTTTAAAAATGTTGTTATTTTATTTTATTTTTTTCTAGTCATGTGTGTTTGTCTTATTTTTGTTGTTGTTGTATTTGCAATGGTTTTTTTTGTATTTTTTATTTTCGTGTGTGTGTTTTTTTGTTTTGTTTTTTGTTTCTGTTGTTTGTTTTTTCTTTTTTCTTGCTTTGTTTATTTTTATTTTCTTTTTTTCTTTTTGTTTTATTTATTTTATTTATTTATTTTTCCTACCTGGCCTGAGGGATAGGGGTTCTAAGTGGTATGGGTAGGGGGTAAACTGATGTAAGCAATTACAAGACATGTGAGTGCGCCATTAATCTGTATTCTAATATTTCAGTTCAAACAGTCACTGTGAAACTTACTTGTCTGTTGTTTAACGATTCTGTGTGTATCTGTTTTTCTTTGTTGCTTTAAATCAATAAAAATATCTTTGAGGAAAAAAAACACCGTATACTCAGGGAGGCCACGAGACTGTTGGGTAAAAGGTTTAATTCGCAGAAAATGATCACAATGTTGGTTTAAATATTCAAAATATCATTGCATGTTGAAAAATGATGCTTAACTTTACATGTACATGTTCACATGTTTCCAGTCTTTAAGCTGAGCTAACTAGTTTCGATATGAGAGCGGGCTCAGTCTTCAGAGTGAACATCAAATTAAGCTTCTTCCCAAAATGTTGCACTATTCCTTTAATACGTCTATGTAGTTTATTTAGTTTGGTTCTTATAAAGCATTTGTTCTTTATGTGATGGGCCGAGTGGGTCAGGATTTTGTTTTTTAAAATCTTGTTTTCAAACACAAAATCCTTCATGCGTCAGTGAACATTTGCCGTACCCATGAAGAGATGCTGCAAGTGCACAGTTTTATCTTATTAAGCCTTCACTCTTCTGGAGGATGAGTCAGTAATAAATACAGTGGAGGGCTGTTTTTGTGACAGCTTGTTAGAGAAGCTGCCAAACAAGCTTTTAGACGCATTCTGCAAGGTTCAAAAGTGATTCATGATCAATCAGGTGAGTGGTTTCAACCAAAAGAACTTTTGAGAGGTCCTTTGTTATGGTTATCCCTTTCACCATTATTCAGTTCTTTTATATTCAGTCTTTGGAAAAAGATCTAATTAACCTCTTAGAAATGTAACTACCATGTGTCTTATCTTCTAGTTGGGGCACCTAAACACTGGAACTTTAAACACTAGCGGAGGAAAAGCTGAGATCTGCTTTCATTAAATGAAGCGATGGTGCCGTTGACCTGACCGTCTCTGGGGGATTTTTGTCCTTCAGAGATGCTGAGCTGGGGGATTTTACCACCGGAGGGAAGGAATGAAGAGTCTGTTTGACAGATTTGAAGACATCAAGGTGATCTCATTTAGCTGCTTTACTCTCCTCTCTGATGTAGCCATCCTTGAAAAGATTGAACTCCTCATATGTTAAAACTCCCCATCTGTGCACTCATGACGTCCTTTTCCATTCACTGCGATTATGGACAGTGGATGATACAGGCCGTATTTGGCGTACAAACATATGATTTGATTTTATTCTCATCGCCAAGCAAACATTCACTGGCCTTATAACAAGATAAATTATTGAATGTTTTATTGAATGATTCAATATTTCAGTTCAATATTTGTTTGAACTTGGTGAGAGTTACAAACCTCTGTGTCAGGGCTAAATCTTTTTACTGTAAACAGGATTGTAGCGCTATTCACACCTTTAATTGGATGATAGAGTGGTCGGCAGCTAAATTTATCTGATGTGTTTATATTTGGACCTAAGCAGGGAGCGTTTTACACTCTGATTAACTTTCTTCATGGAAGCAGGTTAGTCAGAATATAAAAGGAACCTGATGTTACTCTGCTTGTTCATCTGCAGTTTTTATCCTGTTTTCTTGTTCAGTGAGATAAGACTAGTCTGCTGTGGGCTTGAACACGTGAATTAAAGTCAGCTTCAGTGTCTGAGGTGGATCTGTGACGGATAGTTACATTAACAACAAATGAAAGACCTGCGTTCTGCATCTGAGATCTTGAATGACTTTCCCTTTTTCTTATGAAGCTCTCAGATTTTTGCTCTCAGGTCCCAAACTCTTTTAGCACTTTGCCCAGGCGGAGTCACCTGACAGCTGTGTGGCAGCCTATGTCACCATGCTCCTCCAAAACTTCAAACTGTGATTCAGCGATCTTTTCCTGATGAAGTTAACCATTTTAGTTACAACAAGAGCACACTCACACAGCACCTGCCTGTGAAAATACGAAATACAAAAATACCACTTTTGGGTTCATTCCACTTAATAGCAACATTTTTTCCTGACAGATTTGAACAGCCATCTTTTGTAACACCTGCCAGTTTGCCTATTTCATGCACTTACTTCTGTGAACAAATCACTCCTTGATGTAGCGCCTTTCATTGAGCACATTGCTGCCAGCTCCTGCTTCGTTTCAAACTTTCATTATCCCGTGTGCAAAGATAAGCAACTGGGATGTGTCGTAGTTGAAGCTCCAGATTTCCTCCATTGTCATTGATCTGTTTTATTACTCTTCACCATGGAAGGTGAAGAGTAATAAAATCAAAGTCCACCAAAGGCTATTTGATAAACTCCCCCATTAGAAAACGGTTTAGTGTATTTTGTGTGATTGTGAAAATCACAAAGCTGGTAGAGGTAAAGCGCACTTTCTTCTTTTTCATATGAGCTGACATCTTCTGGGAATTGCAATCTCACATCCTTTTCATAAACATCAGGTCCAAGACATTTACAGTGACGCTTGCACACATAAGTTATGTAAATCTTTAAAAAAATATCAGTCAAACAAAAGCAACATCTGAATTGTGATTTCTCACAACTGCCAAAAAAACAGTTTTCTGATGGGGAGTTTATCAAAGAGTGTTTGTTGGTTTGATGTATACCCATTTATGTTTGAATCCTAATTTCACACACAGGTCAGTGTGCGGGACACACAGATGTGGCTCGCAAGAAATAGAATTTAATCTAAGGGGACAAAAAACCTAA
The DNA here is from genome assembly GCF_056152115.1 of Neolamprologus brichardi. Classification (NCBI taxonomy): domain Eukaryota; kingdom Metazoa; phylum Chordata; class Actinopteri; order Cichliformes; family Cichlidae; genus Neolamprologus; species Neolamprologus brichardi. Next base: position 9,588,487 of record NC_142124.1, on the reverse strand, counting down.
ACCACACCAGGAAAAAATCACCTCTCTGCAAATATGCGGTCACATTCTAACAGTAACATCTAACAGTAACATCTACCAGTGTTTCTAAACTCCAAAGACTTCACCTCTGTCTTGTCTTCACTCCTCTGTTGTTTATCTTCCGCCTGCTTCTTCCCGTCCTCTGCACAGTCCCTCCTTATCTCTTTGGCCTATTATTACTTGTTTAAAACTCTGGTTTCCTGCAATCCTTCATCTCCGAGGAATCCTTGAGATACAGTCTAAATTTATCCTCTGTTTTCCCAGAAAGTCCTGAGCTCTCCATTGATGCCAAAGTGCCAGGGAAAGCCTCTGAGTCCCTGGCATGGAAAATTAAAGAGTGAGGTAAACAAATGCACGGAAGCACTTTGCAACAGGAAATCTTTTTAAAGACAAAATTAAACACATTTTCAAGTTGCAGGTATATTTTGTTGTATTCAGTGGTCAATGCATTATGAATGCTAAGTTTTTGCAGAACTGTTATTTTATTTAAAGATACAAAGTTATAAAAGGAAGTAAAACAAGTTAATAAGGCATTAGTTCTGCAGTTGTAACTATTAGGAAGTTGGTAATAAGACTCAATGGGATTTTACAAAATCTAAAAACAATACTTATTCAAGATTTCTAAAGCTTTAGTAAATTATATCTTTGTTCTAGTTTAATACTCGCAAGCACTAAAAAAAATCCAAAGATAGACAAAAACTGTACAAGTTATTCTGCACGTGACTTCATTTCCTCACACATAGATCCAAAATAGTAGAAGAACAGAAGATATTTTATCATCCTTCCTTCCAAACAATGTATCTGATCCTCTTATGAGCAACAGCTCAGGCTGACAAATGACCCGCAATACAGGATGGACACATGAAGACGGTTGCATAATACCATCAGACCTCCACGTGAGGGAGGCTTACTCACTGTAACCCACAGTAAACCCTCGCAGGTATAGGTTACTCACTGTCATTTCATCATCATCATCTGATATTTCATTTTCTCTGTGATTTGATTTGTGTCCAAAGGGTTATTCGTCTGAGGAATGTCACGAAAAAGATTATCATGACCAGCAGGAATCGCACTGCAGCAAAAACAAGGCAGAAAAATAGAATAAAAATAGTAAACAGGAGCAAAGGCTTCGGGGATGTGCTTCGTGTGCATATATCTGTGAGGAGGACATTTAATCTAACGATTTTGCCTTAATGTTCCTATAAGTCAACACCAACCGATAATTTTAGGCCTCCTCTTCCTCCGGTACACTTTTCTCCAGGCTTCTGGGAGACTATTATACAACTTCATTCAAGTCATTACACCTTTATTGGCCCGAATGCATTCTGCACCATTTGCGCTTTATGTAGCTGAGAGCGTTTATTAGACAATCCCATCATTCAGCAGGTGAAGTGCTGCTTTGCGAGTTGGCAACAACATTTGTGCAAATGTTGCTTTACAAACAAATAATACTACAGCTGCTCCTGCACTGCCACATAGACCAATAAAGTAGCACCTGCCTTGCTGTGCTGCTGTTTCTCTGCAATTTAGCGTCATCACAAATTTCAGATATCTTGAACACACAAATTCAACCTGAGAAAGAAGGTTTAGGCTTGTGTCAAAGCGCAGCATCACTGATAAAAATCACGACATATAATTAAAGCCTCCAGAAGAGCTGCTTAATGGACCGTGTGTTGAATATGTTATCTCAAAAAGTTTTAAATATTTTTAGTTTACAGCGGCCTAAATTTTAATACCCATACTTTTTTAATTAAGTATTTTATCCGTATAGTTTAAAAATATATAATTTATTGTATTTATTTAATTTCTGCATCATTTCGTAAATTGCACAGTAGGCTATTTTATGTTTCTTGAATTGTTATGTTTTAACGTCACTTGTATTTATTATAATAATTATAACTTATATGACTTATACTATAGCCTGTTTTCTGATATAAACATGTATTTTTTGCGCAGATACAATGTGTACACTGTGTGTGCGCTGTTAGGAGGAGTCTGTGTCGGAGGGGGGCGGTGTGTGCCGAGCCGCTCCGCGAGCTCACTGGCTGCTCTGTCTCTAATGTGTGAGAGTCCTCTTAGAGGTCTGGCCACCGCGACCGACGTTTGGTCATTAGGTGACTGAAGCTCGCAGTGTGCGGACACTCCAGCACCGCCTTCAGTCCGACCCCGGGACCGGGAGAAGTCAGACAGAGGAGACTTTACGCACAGCTCTGCTGAGGAGATGGAATGCATTGAAAGGACTCCGACTCCGTGAAAGTTTGCGTTTTTCTCGTGGAAAAGCAAATTACAGACAATTAATCGGAATGCGGTCACGCTTCACATTCGCCTTCTTTTGAGGTGCAGCAGAGGATGACACCTGCACCCCCCTTGGCGCGGACCACACTTGGCATCTTTGAATAGTAGGTCAAAGCTTCTGCGAGAGTGACTTTCTGCCTCTCGTTCTGCACTCAGATCACAGTCCCGCTCTCTCTGGTCCTTGGTTATTTTCTGCAGCTGCAGAATCAGTGCATGTGTTGCGCTCCTATAGCCTATGTCTTCATCTTTGCACCGTCGCGGACTGCGGCAGGAACGCACAAGCGGGCAATCATCTCGTACCTGGACTGCGCGTAAACGCAGGTGAGCTGCTCTGAGGACAGTCATGTACATTTCTGGTTCTGCTGTCACATTTTTCATCTCTTTGAACTAAAGAGAAGGTTTAAAGCAAGGAAGAGCCAGATGTAGCTCTGTAAACAGCCTGAAGTGCATTCTGTGCTCACTGTGCTCTATATTCACCATGTTGGTTCAAGCATTTGCTGATTAAGAGAGGAACCCCTTTAATAGTTTAAAATCCACGAATCTGGAGGGAGATTAAATTAGACTGGTGGTTAACCCCTTACAGACCAGTTTATCCTGTGAGCTTTTTGCCCTTAAGGGTTGAAACAACTGGTGTTAATCCACATTGACTAAATATGTTAAACGTTAAAAAAGCGTTGCACCAGCAGTTTCAATTAGCTCCCCAGAGATGTTTAGTCTTAGTGAATTTTTTATCCCAAAATGGTTTAATTACTGCAAAAATTCATGATGTTTACCCAACATTTCCAGGATGTTGGAGGCGCTTTTGGGATCTCCTCTAAAATTCAATGCACAGTTGAGTCCTTTTTTGGCTACACAAGATGAGCTTAAAGAGGTTACAGTCAGCCACCGGGTCATTTGGCAGTAGATGATGTGTTTGTGGGATTAGTTGGCTTTGTTTACGTTCTACTTTGCATTAGATTAAACTCTTTCCTTTTTTTTTTCTCTGTCATTCAGGACTCTCTGACATGCCTGCACTACTCACCTCTTCATGAGATCACGCCTCCTGGATATTTAGAATAAAAGAAAAGGAAAAACTTCCTCCTCATCACCAGTGAGGCAGTATAATCTGTGAAGCACTGACTGACTCACCATGGGCACCGTACTATCGTTATCACCCAGCTCTCGCAAATCAGGCTACTATGACAACCGTCCCGGCTCTCTCAGCCACTACCCGAGCCTCAGCAGCCGCTCCCTCAACAGCCAAAAAGACCGCGGGCTAAAGAGGGGCCAGTCCATCTTCCTCCCAGCACTCACATGGAAGAGACTTGTGGCCTCTACAAAGAAGAAGGGCAACTCGAAGAAAGGCTCCGGTGGCCCGGTGGCCCTCGGGGATCCTCTGAATAACAACAACAACATTAACATCTACCAGAAGGATCCCGTGCTGCACCTCAACCGTGAGAATGTGAAGAAGTCGCTGTCATGTGCCAACCTGTCCAGCTACGAGGGCCCAGCCGGTCTGGGTCTGGGGCTCGGCTACGGACTGGGGATGGGTCAGGGACATGGATATGGCTACACCAAATCCCAGCAGCTTTCCTCTGTGAAAAAAGTCCCCCAGGGCACGGTGACCTCGTCTCCGAAGCGCGTCATCGTCCAGGCCTCCACCAGCGAGCTCCTCCGCTGTTTGGGGGAGTTCCTGTGCTGTCGCTGCTACCGCCTGAAGCATCTGTCTCCGGCCGATCCGGTGCTCTGGCTGCGGGCTGTGGACCGCTCGCTGCTGCTGCAGGGCTGGCAGGACCAGGCCTTCGTTACTCCAGCCAACGTGGTCTTCGTCTACATGCTGTGCCGAGACGTGGTGGATGGTGATCTAGTGGCGTCGGAGCACGAGCTGCAGGCCATCCTGCTCACCTGCCTCTACCTGTCCTACTCCTACATGGGCAATGAGATCTCATACCCTCTTAAGCCCTTCCTGGTAGAGGCGGGCAAGGAGGCCTTCTGGGACCGCTGCCTCGCCATCATCGACGCTACAAGCTCCAAGATGCTGCGCATCAATGCAGACCCGCACTTTTTCACACAAGTATTTGCTGAACTCAAGAGCGAAGGAGGCTGCGGCCCTCAGGATTATAGCCGGGTGCTTGATCGGTGAGCACCCATCCTCGCTGACCACATGCCTTTGTGTACACTCATGCACTCGTACACACACACACACATAATTGTCATGCAGATTGCTCCACCCCTTTTTCTTCTATGAAGGCCTATCTTAAAAGAATTACACAGAAGTATTGAATCATTGCATTTGTGCTTGTTGCCATTGTCCCATCCGTCCACAGATAACTGGTTGAGTGGGGCTTACAGCTGTTTGTGAGTTTACTTTAACCATTTGGTCCACCTGCTCCCTCCCGTGTCTGGTCCCAGTCGTCCCAGCTACTCCTCTGTATCTGCACAGCCTCACCTTAACATTATCGATCTGTATGCACAAGGCAAGGAGAGAAAATAGGGCTCAGACAACATAGTCCACATGAAAATTTCATGGATAATACAAAGCAACATCTTGACATCCTCCGCCGTCTCATGTGCCCGCGGTTCAGACTGACGGGAACAGCTGAGACGTCCATGTTTGCTCAGTAGAACAAAACGAACAGGCAGTGTGTTTTTGTGGAGCCTTTTGAGGGAACACTTGCTGTTTGTTGTTCCCTTCACTCACTCAAACCTGCCAGCGGCTCCACCCCGTGTGTTAAAGTCTCATTTAACCGCGAGGAGGAAGCCGAACATGCGTTTACCGTTGGCATGTTTGGTGCAAACGCACGCATGGCCTTGCGCGCAGGCATCGTGCGCTGGACGGCAGCCAAGGTCATCAGCTGTTTACCCCATCCTTTGTTCCCTGCGTCTTGTTGACAGGGCACCCACAGCCGTGGTATTAATGAGATTAGCCGATTACTGCTGCCCCTCCCCTACGTCAACCTCTCCCCCCTTCTTGTCCGGTCCACAGCCCTGCAGACCTTCAGTGGCTAATCCAGCCCAGGCAGGACTGGGCAGGACTATAGACACACACACACACATTAAAATACTTTGCTGTGTGTGCTTTACTCTCCATGCTGCGTGAATGTGCGGCACACGTGTGCTGCTCGGGGTCCGAGGTGGAGGCAGGAAATCTTTCCAGAGGCCATCCAGGCAGAAATGACAGAAATGTTATTGCTGCTTCTGAATTTGTCCCACTTTCTCATCCCTCACCTGCGCATCCTCATCTGCCATCAAGAGGCTCTCAGGAACTGGGAGTTCATTTCTCTCATGTTCCTCCCTCCGCTCGACTATTCCCTTGAATGAAGCCATTGGCATTTGTGCTCCAGTGGCTTTAATCCCTGGTCCTCGTGTGTTTTACTGTGCATGTCAGTGATGGGTCACAGATGAGCTCCAAGTTCGTCGTTTTTAGATTTTAAGGGCTTATCAACTGCATTTGAACCACTGTAGTCATAAGAAGATTTGGTTCTACAGTAATTTATATTTGGTGGCTTTTTATTTTTTTCTGGGAGCTCTCTCTTCTTTCACATGCATGCAGGGGAAGCCAGAGGAAGGGAGAGCAGCTGCAAGACCCAGCTGAGAACAGAGCAGCGGCAGCAGACGTGATATTTATTAAGTCAGACACAGCATGGAGGGACGAGCTGGGGTGGAAGTGGGTTGCAAAGTGACTTGCCCTATATGAGATAGCAAGTTGGCTCTGTAGAAGGGTATCGGCTGAGCAATCAGCTGATCTGGGCTGGTGTCAAAATCAGCTAATATGCCAAGATTGCGGCTGAGCTTGACTTCATGGCCGCCGTGAACTAGAGCTACATCTCGTAATGCTGACAGCACAATAAAAGCTCGATTAAAGGCCAAATGTTCCAATTTTCAGAAAAACGCTAGACGTATGGATTCTTTTAGATTTTTTAATCTAGGTTGATAAACTCACATATTTAAAGGGTTTGGGGGAGAAAAATGAAGGCTTCCCAACTTATTTTGGGCTTATGCTCCTTTAAAAATGAAATGTGTGTCTGTGACTCATCGCTGATGCGTATGTTGTCTAATTGTAAAACCTGTTTTTAAAAGAAAAATGTAAGTCATTTACAGTCTTTCCTGTGACTCTTATTTTGGGTTCTTGAGGGGGTTTATGATGAATTTGAACCAAGGAGCTGTTTAAAACATAAAAATCTCTTATTGTGTGAAGTGGAAATGCCTTAATCTTATTGTAGCAGGGCATCTGGAGGTTTTGGTGCTCCACCTCCCTTCTCCACGTGGCAATCACTTTGCTGTGATGCTTCTATATTCTCGGCCACAAGGTCGTACGATACACGAGCATCCCCGCAACAGATTTGAGCTTTACACACATGCAGACGGGCTGTTGCACATGTATTCTCCTTGGGTAATCCACTTCTAATCCTGCAGCCCAATCAAACAGAGAGAGGGAACCCAGGATGAAAACATGGAGAAATAAGCAAACAGTTCCCCTCGAGTGAAGCCTTCAAGCCCAGCTCTGACAAAGTGAAGGCTGCCCCACCGCCTACTCCAGCTCATCCAACCTTACTGGAGTGGAGCCTCTCTGCTCTCCTGAGGGGTCTCGCATGAGCTCACACCAGCCTGAGAGGAGCGACTGCGGTGAGTCACGCTCGGAGAGTCGAGAAGTGAAACATCGCTTTCTCTACAGCGTTGACCAGCAGCCATTTTGGACTTGTAGGTCAGCGCAGCTCTCTCTGCGGCCTGGTTTCCTCTCTAACAAGGACACTTGTGTCTTAACTCACCCCCTCCTGCCTCTCCCCTCCCTACACACACACTCAGCTGTTGTTCCCTGCCTGTTTCATTAGATTTGACACCCCGCACCCGCCAGCCATTGTCAGGACGAGGAAGGGCAGAATGGGCCAGTGTGTTGGCACCGGCTTGGTTTGTGTTTGCGTGTGCATGCAGGTCAAAGTTAAGGGCAACATCTGCTTCCACCATGCAGCTCGTGCAGACCTGGGTGATAATTAAATCATCTCATTGACATCAGCAAGAAACGAGGAGTAGAGGAGCACATCGCGACCCTTTTCTTTTAATGAAAAAGGCCTTTTTCTTACACGTGGCCCATTCTTCACTCTCTGTAGCAGCACAGACACAGCACAGAACCACGATTATATCAGCCTGATCGTTAGAATTTGACCCTAAACAAAAAGGCATCACCTCCCCCACCCCTTTTTTCTGCACATCTGTCCAATCAGTCGGCAGCTGGACTGTATAGCTGTTCCTTAACTAACTCGCTTTTTAGCTGGAACTGTAATTCTGTTTTATTCAATCAAAACCCCCCGATATGAGTCCCGAACGGATTCTTGCTTCTGACTGACGGCGGACACGCGATGCCTGTGACATCTCCGGAGATTTAACCGTGATAAAACACGACATTTAGTGCAGTTTGGACCTCGCTCTTTAGATGGGACCTCCGTCTGGGACTTTGGCAACTGAGAGTTGCAGAATATTTCAGGTGGCTCTTTGCAGGAGACTTTGGCCGTTTGTGAACAATGTTACAAAAGACTTAAAAGATAAGTCTGTTATTGTTCTTTATTTTTCTTACTGTCAACAAGCATCAGACTGGGTTTTTACGCTGGTTCTGACTGAAGACGCGACGTGAATGTATACTTTTATTTTATGAAAAAAGGGTGGGAACTTTAGTTTATAGCAAACATCAATGACACAGGAGGAAATGAGTTGGGGAATTTACAGCTGCAGGGTTCGAGTTAGAAAAACTACAGTGCCTATGTTCATTAAATTAAGCAGCATGTGTTTGTGTTTAAGCTGCTGCGTATCAATAATTATTTGATCTGTTGACACTAAGAAATCTGGAAAGTACATCACTGCTTATCCTTTAAGCTGCCACAGCTCTGTGAGCTGTGTTATTTCAGTGCTGCTGTAGGCTGGTGTGTCATTTCAATGGCACGCCTTAGACTGATGATGTAAATACCAGGATGTGTAACAAAAAGAGCTGTTAAGAATGAAAAAATGAACAAAAACAAATAGTGTCGCTGTGTAGTAGCATGCATGCCAGCCAGGTAGTTTAGATATTTTTCTTTCTTTCTTTTTTTACTTCTGCTTTTGTTGGATATGTGTGATGTTTTAAATGAATTTCTATGGTAATTTAAAACTGGATCTCATTGGTTACAGGAAACACGATGTCGTCAGTATTAAAGTCTCTCATGGCTGCAGGTGTAACGATCAACATTATGGTCTGCTCATGTTCAGAAACACTAGAGACATTTAACGAAACAGAAAAGCTCGTTTTTCGAAAGTCCTGAAAGATCAAAGCGTGTCATGTGACTCACTCTCACACCAGGCTTCATTTGTCACTTCGCTAAGTTAGATGTGGTCATCTGGAGTCTTTTTTAAAACCCGAGCTCGCCCCTGTCTTGTTGCTAAATTCGTAAAGAACTGATCGAGTTAGAGGCTTTTCTCATCGATGCACCAGCTGGTGACACAAAGGCGTCCATTGTGCGTGCAGCGGTCGTCGCAGGCAGCTCCGGCTCGGCCTGCGTCCTCTCTGATGCAAAACAACACGTTAAAAGTTCACCACAACTTCACTTTATTTCTGCGTCGTTTCCTGTGCCAGCAGTGGACAGATGTTAGTCCAGAGATAAACATGTGGCTGTCCAGTCCATTTCCTCCTTCACCGCTGCTGCTGCTCCTGAGTTTCCATGGTTACTTTCCTCAGCCATCTTTTATAACTGTCGCACCGAGATGAAGCAGCACCTCGAGCGACTTTTGTAAAGCCACTCAAGTGTGCGTCTCTCTAAAAGTGAAAATACTGTTGATGGGAAAACTTGAAGAAAAACAAATGTGACTGTTTCATTTCTTTTCTTTTTTTTTGTTGTTTATTTCCTTTTTCATGATGATGACGATGATGATGTTTACTATATTGATTATTTAATAAAGTATTGAGCTGAAATCCAAACCTGCTGCTTCCCATTTTCCACTTACATAAACTGCCTTTGTCCTCCACACAGCGCACATGATGATATATTTCCTGCATTCAATCCAGCTAACTTAAGGCTGGCTGTAAATTCATGTGAGACATAAGATAATAACTTAATGCACAGACACACAATGGCACCGCGCTGCAGATGGCCTCTTGGCTTCCTGTCAGTGAGGGCTGGGCTCCATCTGAGCATTTCTCTGCACTCAGTTGCCACCCTTTCCTCTGTTACCACAGGTGGAATTGCTGTGATGTGAAGCTGCCTCTGCTCTCCTCCGAGTGCGATGAGAAGATTTTTATACGACATGAAAGAACAAAGTTGGTGCTGCAGAGCTGAGACGGCTCTGTTCTGCAAGCGTACACGAGTTTAAAATGAGAAACGCAGAGAGGAAAGCAGGTTTTGTGTTGCTGATTTAGTAGCTGTGGTCAGCAGAGCGTCTGCCTCGGGCTGCCTTCACACCCACACACACACACGCACGTATGCACACACACACACACACCGATATCTCTACATCTTAGCTGCTTCTCTTCCCACAACTTTGCATTTTTCTAATCATGTATCAAATTAAAATTTTGATTCAGAAACTACAACATTTATTCCTTGTTATGTTTACATTACTTTAAAAGAAAAGGACACCTTCGAATTGGTGCACTGTTACTACCTAATAATAATAGTTACAGAAATGAACCGCATACATGAACTTTATATGTAATACTGTGAAAGCAGAATATTCTCCAATAGCTCCAACTGGCACAAAATCACAGCACTGAGGGAAAAAACAATCATAGGCATCGTCAGCTCAATGTTATTGTTAAAGGTAATATTGAATCAGATACCCTAGCAGAAGCCATTAAAGGTGTTTTAATGGCTGGCTCGGTAATAAATTGAGCTAAAAATTTCCGACTGTTTTGCTTTATAACATTTAAACATGCTAACTGAGCCATCGTTAGCCTGTTCTAGGCCTCAGTCACACAGGCTTAGAGTCTAGTTGCCAAACCTTTGGCAATCGCAGGTCAATAGGGGAAAATGCACATTCCCTCAATAGCTGGTGAGCGGATTGTTGTTTCTTGGTGATGGTTGCTGCACCAAAAACCCCTGTGTGGTTGTTTTGGTTACTCAAAGAATGCCACTGTCACCTGGAATTTGCAGGGAAGACTACCAAGTGAAACCTAAAACAGTGTGATTAAGATCAGAAACAGTAAGGCTTGTGTTGTTCCCTGAGGCTCACTGGACTTGGGAGCTCAGTCCTTAATATATTCTACAGATGTGTGGTGAAGGATTGCTCTGCTCCTGCATCATTGTGTGCATGGCAGAAAAGAAGTCTTTGCTGACGATCGATCCACCACCACCATCAACTCCAGCAGATGCAGGAAAAGTGTCTTCTGCATTTCGAAAGACCTTACTCACCCAGCACACACACTGTTTGTTTCACTTCCCTCAGGCAGGAGGCCGTGGAGCATCAACAGCAGGACCCCCAGACTGAGGAAGACCTTCTTCCCTGAGGCTGTAAGACTGCTGACCTCAGGTGGTGCTCTGTAGTCTGCTGCTCCAAGCTAAAGATGACAGGCATGAGAAACCACTTGAGTCTTCACACTAGTCACTGCACTTTCTTTGAAACTTGTAAACTGTCACACTGTCATTTTATTATTGATAGTTAATTCACGTGGCTATGATGCTTCTTTGGTCCCAAATAAAACCCAAGAAGGTTAAAAATATAATAGACATTTATGCAAAAATGAGGACTGAGTACAAATGTGGGAACATGCCATGCCCAAACATGCCATGCTCTGTGAATGCACATGTTGGAATGACAATAAAACCCCCTGAATACTTGAGAAATGCAGCTTTTAAGGCCTTTACACACTGGAAGCGTCCGTCTGATTATTTTGTGCAATAAAACATTTTTCAGACTCACCAATCCTTAATGCAACCCTCCACACTGACCAAGTCATTTCCTTGGATGAGTTTATTTAGTTATTTTTTCAAACCAATTTTTCAGATCCGAATAAATAGATCTAGTCAGACCAGTCAGACCACAGCATTTGGCAACAATACACCCATAGCTCAAAACACGCACTGGTACTGAACATACATGATATGAAAATAGTGAAATAACACTAGTTTCTGTCAAACGCTCGGTGTAATGGCCTTTTCTTTGATCTCCTCACTGTGTGACTGATTAGACAAGCTGGCATCTCTCATGCAAACTACAGGCAATCTGGTAGCGACTGGAGAGGTTTCTGGCACAGCACCGTACCTTGTGACTAATTTCACCTAGCAACTGCCAGAAACCACTCCCCAACCTGTTGGTAGAACACACATTTCTCCATAGCAACGGGTGGTAACCAAGGAGTTGCAGACCAGACTCTAAGCCTTTGTGACTGAGGTCTTTCCTTTGCTATTCCTTTTACAGTGAGTCCAAATGTCTGCCATGAAAATAAAACCCTACATTTTTTTACTTTAAAGCTTTTAAATGTCCCAGAGGAGACGTTTGCTAACAGGTGGCTAAATGAGAGTGGCACCGTTATGGCTCGCCCATTAACAGATACTTTATTGTGTGTTTAATCCACATTCTTACTTTTTACCAAAGCTAGAAATGGTTAAGTGCTTCTTAACAAACACATGGGTTTTCCTTTTAAATGCATATATTTAGCTTTTGTCATGTAACAGCTGTTCTCCATCTAACTATGACTGAGAAATGAGTTTTCGGTGAAAGCAGCTTACTTGGCGCGGCACTATGTCACCCTGTCGATGATACTAGAAAATGATTATTTAAATGCCATTTATTATCTCGTCACAATGCGAGGGTGAGAGGGCAGTCGGGGAAAACTACACAGCGGTGGTCAGTGGCCGGCAACGGGGGACCCCTCATAGGGCAAAGAGGTGAGGGAGGTGAGGCCTGGGGTGGTTTAATAAGAAAAAAAAGGAAGAAGACAAATGAGACGAGATGGAGAGGATTTGCTGCAGATGGCTGCCGCGGCCTGACCGAGTCCTTTCCAGCTTTCTCCTGTCCTCGGAGGACACAAATCACCAGCTCTCTGCCTCCCGGTGTCACTCTTCTATAGAGCCTCTGAGCTCCCTGTGGCTTTTCAAAGCCTCGGCTGCTGTTCACTGACTTTTATCGGTCCTCTGGGAACCAACATGCACCAAAACCCTGCTGCCATTCTTCCCATAGATGGTCTCCAAAGACATTATCTGTCCAAGCTGTGCTGCACTTTTCTGCCTCAGTCCCTGCTTTAAGTACATATTTAAAAAAGAAAACATGTTGTTATTAATATGAAGAGCAAAACAGTTGCTTTCCAAACTGTATATCCAGCATATCCAGCTATTGGCAAGCAAGGGCAAGGAGCATATTACTGGGTAATTAGGTCACATTAGTGTGTGGTGGTCATAATAATAAAATCCTGTTTACAAGAACAAGCATATCCTCTGTGGCGGCTATATCAGTTGTGTTTACTCTACACTAATGTTAGACACAGGGGTCATTTCCAACGCTCAATGCCGTGTTCACGTCATAGTGCAATTACCAATTTACCACTTATAAACAGCACTGGCGTCAACACTAATTAATACTGAATGGGGAAGCTGTTTGTTTAGTGTTTAAACAAGCCAATCGACTCGTTATTTCCTGCTAATGGTCAAACGGACAAAATGACATGAAACAGTTCTGGTGCACATGTAGGACTAGGACTAACTGGCACTAGATTGCAGTACGAGAAAAAGAACATCCTTTATTTCCAAGCCTTCTGCACATACCATGAACTACTGAGGGACATCTTTTGCCCTTGACTGTTAGCTTTAGAGTAGCTATCCGTATATAAGGCAGCCTGCTTTGCGTGAGCACTCAAAGTGCTTTTTACTCAAAGCCTCATTCACCCAATTACACACACATTCATATACTTTTTTTGTATACCTAACTGCCTCGTCTAAGGATGCAATCACAGGCGACTTGGGGTTCATTATCTTGCCCAAGGATACGTCGACATGTAAACTGGAGTAGTTAGAGAATCATTCCACCGACCTTCCCCTGTACCTTCTGAGCTGCAGCCACCCTAACTTAATCAATGCAAGCCTGTGATCCGCTCTCACTGGGAATTCCTCAATTATGGGAAATAACTGTAATCTCAGATCCCACTGGATTCCTGCTGTAGAATGGAAATTCTTTTATGTCCATTAAAATGTTCAGAGTGGCTGTTCTTCTAGGTGTTGCAATAAAGTTTGAAGTCCAGACATCCATACAAAAATAGGATATATGAGGTTTCGAAGCAGGAATAGAAATTGGCAGTAAGTGTTCTGACTTAAACAAAACAACCCCGCAGAACAGCGCTGCTATTATTTTGGATGAATGAAGATGGAAAAGGAAATAGCAGTGACATTTGGAGGTTAGCAAAGCAGAGCTAGTTGATGTAAAATCACCGTGTGGCATGCTACAGCGCTACGGTTAAGCTAATATAAACACATTAGCAGACCTAGAATGGCTAAACTGCTAAACTGCTAAACGGCTAAACTGCTTTCAGTGCAATGACCCCATCCACAAGACGAGGTTAGTCATTAATGCTACAGTCACAACAGCAGTCAGAGCCAAAATTATTGCGACTTTGTGCAACAAATTCCATCGTATTTGCGCTGTTGGTGACTTCTAGAATATTTTTTAACTGGATTAGATGACAAATAAGACTGACTGTGTGGTAGTATGTGTCCAAAAAGTTTGTACTTCACTTCTGTTAAATAAAACTTTTGTCCTCTGGTAAGATTCTGAGGCTAGACCTTACTTGGAGCCAGTTTGATGCAGCTTGTTGGCTTATGTCCCAGAGCGGGATGAAGCACTTATCCAGTAAAATTCTAGTCTGTTACTTTGGATTCCACTTTCATCCAAACATGGCACCTTCGAAACCAGAGGGTGACATCATGGTTGCCACGTCCGTATTTTATATACAGTATGTGAACTGCCTTTATACTGCGTATTATCAACAAGCACACCGCTTAGAGTTGCTTTGTCTGCTTTGACCACGTATTTTTCAGTTTGAGACATGTCAGGCTATGTCTCAATACAAATAGTACTAAAAATAAAGCTTTGCACTGCAGACCTGACCATGTCTGGTGATGTTCAACACGAACACTTCCTTCTTCACTATCGATGCACCATTCAATAAAGTAAGTGTAAGAAACAAAAGCAAAAGTTAAAGAAGAAGATTTTCGTCATATTGAACCTTTGCAAGCTACCCAAACAACATAAAATGTGACTCTTTTCCCCATGTTTGGTCGCTGTGGTTTATCAAACGTTTCCTGATTAGTAAGCATTTGGGCTGATGGCATGCTGGCTCAGAGCGAGCCAAAGTAAAAACCAATCTCCCCCCTCATGTTACTGTAATCTGCAGCATGTGACCTCCTCTGACGGAGGGATGCTGGAAAACCTGCAGGGCTCACCAAACCAGTGGCCGCTCTGCACTGAGAGGATTTAAGGGGAAAAAACACAGCAGCTCTGGGACACGTTATATTCCCACTGGTAAATCCTCTCCAACTCATTACCAAATCCTCACTGCAGGGCTGCTAAGCTCTAAAGAGAGACGGACCAGGTGCCAGTCTTTTTGTAATGGAATTGCACGGCGGTTTAAGTGATTGCATCAACAATTGCCACCCCTTATAAATTAGATTAGACGTAGAAAAATCCTGTTTGCACACTGTTGCTGTAAGAAACCGAGAAACTTCACGATAATCCAAAGCAAACATCAGATGAAAGGCTGTTAGCGTCGATCTACATTCTAACCACATAGCTGATTGCAGTATTGCGTTTGTGCCGGCGAGATTGGGTTTTATTCACAGCGAGGAGAGATGTGATTGGAGCTGTCAGAAAGGAAAATGACTGCAAAAATGATGCCGAAGAAAAGCCTGGCAGCAGCAGCTGTGACTGTGATGGGGAAACAATTGGGAAAATAACTGTTGCATTTGTGCTAATGGAAAAGATGCCATTAAGCTAAACCCATCAAAAAGCAGGGGAAGCACTATGAATTTCAACTCTGCTTTTGTGAAAAAGATGCTGATTTGGTGAGGCAAAAATATCCCGGTTTGATCTGATGATTAACTGTTCATCTGTTCTGAAAACGTGTTTGCATGGATCGAAGACGCACGCGAAACACACTTAATAATCGGAGATGGAGAGGCTTCAAATGCTGCTCTAACACGTAATTGATAAATCACTGCTTTTACATGAATGATTAAAGGATTACACACAAACAAATGCAGCATATAATCTCTGTTTTCTAACATACAGCGGCTCCAGCGAGTGATTGGTGGAGCTGTAACTGGGAGAAGAGCTGTGGTTTTCATCCACGGGAGCGACAGCAGATTAACACAGAAACTCTGGAGGCCTTCGTTTGGCGCTGAAACACAGAGCTTTCACAGTAACACACATGAGTCTGAGGCTCACGCTGAGGCGCTGCTCGTGGCATCTTGGTAAACAAATCTCGGTCAGTTGCCTGATCTGCCCTCTGCAGCTGTAGAGACCTTGGGATTCTCTCATTTTCTGAGACTCAAAGTCGAAATTAGATTTACAATTAACTTTGTTTTGCTACTAAATGCAATTTGCTGTGAAAATAGCAGCATGAGGGCAGAGGGCTGAGGTGTGCCGACGGCCGTGATTTCTGCTGCATGCTTACTTTAATTTTTCTTTGATTAATGAGATCTCAATATAACGAGACACGAAAGATGAAGCTGCTGACTTCGGTCACCTAGTTAATAAAACCTGAGTGTCAAAAGTTCACAAGAGGTTCAGAGAAGAAACCAAAAAGACTCACTCATGAGTGCTAAACACATTAATAAATAAATAATAATGATCCAGTGAAGTAATGTAGTATAATAGTTACTTTTACTTTGGGCATTTTAAGCATATTTTGATGCTAAACTTTTCTTAGGTAGGATAATGACTTTTATTTAACAACCTAAATGATTCTTTCACTACTTTTCATGTAATCTGTATTATGGCACATGAAAGTGAAAATCATGCCTTGTGTTTTGTACACTATTTATTTGATTTTTTTTTATTTATTCCACTGAGAAATGGGCACTGAGCAAAACCACCTCATAATAAAACTACACAAAAAGTTGCACCGTCACGAAGGTGTGTTGCTTCAGATAGCAGCGAGGCATGAAAAACAATCCAATCCCCCCAGTTTAACAAAGTCTTCAGTCAGGTAGGAACACGGCATTTTTTTGTCAGTTCCTTGAAGCATAATTTAAATTAACTTTAACTTTAACTAGTCACAGGGATGTAAAAACTGCATGTATAAAATTACCAGACAAAAACTAATTTAAATCAGTTTTAAAAAGTAGGTTTTTGCCCTCTAGAAGATATGCCTCTTCCATCTTTATTGTTTCCATGCCCCATGAACTTCTCTCTCTGTTATATATGTCTGGCTTTAATGCAGCATTTTATGACACCACCAGATATTTTATCTTTACAAGGCCTGAGTTATTAGTCGCTTTATTTAGCAGTTTTATTCTTTAGAACGTCTCACATACCTGTAGCTCCCATTTCCCAGAGGAAGATTATGTGTTTTAAACTTCCTCTGGATCGTTCACACGTTAATGTCACGTTGCAGTCATGCGGGAGTCATTACAGTTGCAAGACTATAGGTGTGAATTGGCATCAAACCTCCTGAGACAGGATGTCAAGACAGCCTTGTTGTCCCAGCACCACTTTAAAGTGAAGAGAAAAAAAAACAAGCAAGCTTTAGACTTTTTGATGTTTCACATTCACTAGCTGTTTAATTTGCAGTGTTCCCTAAATACACTTTAACAGTGCATTATTTATTCTTAGCTTAGTGATAGCTGAGCAGTGTGATCTGTTAACGTTTTTGGAAACAAGTTTGAAAGGCTCTTTCCACACACGAGGTCCAAACAGTTTGAACAGAATTAGGCTGGGATGTTTCCCACAGGTGTCCTCCCTCACACGTGCCACACAGCAGGAAACGTCCAGTTCAAACTATTCAAAATACTCCCCGTCTCTTGAGCTTATTTGATGTCTGCGAGTCTGCTTGGGTCCCAGTAAATTTCATCATCAGCTACTGGCTGTTATCTTTATATGTTGCGTACCCTGAAAGCAGTTACATTGCTTTTCTGAGCTTCTGAGACAATGATGTGGGCAACAAATCATTGTCATTTATTTTTATAAAGAACTCAGAAGCTTAAACAAAGACATGCTTTTTCCGACTTCCACCCAGTATTCAGAAGATGTGAACATCCTGGTCCAGCATCACGGACGATTTTGGTGACTTTGGTGTAACTTACAGAGCTACAATATTTTCTCCTTCCACATTATGCAGCTCCTACTCGTGAAAAATACACACACACATCTGTACTCTCAGAGTATTATGTAGCACTGAGATTTGGGGAATCACAGCAGGGTGTGCGTCAA
The DNA here is from genome assembly GCF_056152115.1 of Neolamprologus brichardi. NCBI lineage: Eukaryota > Metazoa > Chordata > Actinopteri > Cichliformes > Cichlidae > Neolamprologus > Neolamprologus brichardi. Next base: position 9,570,817 of record NC_142124.1, on the reverse strand, counting down.
AGAGCAGGAGTCACGGCGAGGGCAGGACGTCGCACTAACAGGTCACCGTGGAGACAGATAAAAACTGGCAGCATATCAGAGAATTAAGATCTCAGACTGTGAACAGAGACACGCACATATTTACTTTAAGTGGAGCAGTAACGGTATCTAAAACCTCACTAAAAGAAAGTGGAAGTTTTGTTGTGTTTGAAATGAAGTTTTTGCAATAAAACACTAAATCTAATTTTCCACATTAAAGTCTGCTTGTCCTTCTTTGGAAACCTGCTGCTAATCTCGGCTAAAGGCTACATTAGCTGCTACTAGCATAACACACCCGAATCTGCAGTTGCATTGAGAATAAGGAATAATAAAGGAATAAAAAAGTCCAAGGCTGTTTTAAATCCACTCTATAGTGGGCATGTATGAAAGAGGGACACTGTTATGTTTGTGCATCCATCCATGCAGGATGGACGTTTTAGCTTGTGAGGGCAGCAGTCAAAGCAGAGAAACCCAGATCTTCCTCTCCCCCCACCTCGTCTAGCTCATCTGAAGGGCATACCAAGGCATTCCCAAGCCAGCTGAGAGATATAATCCCTCCAGCATGCTCTGGGTCTTCCCCGGGGCAACTCCTGCTGGGATATGCTTGTAACATCTCTCCTAAGAGTACACCCGGGATGCATCTGTTCAAGGATCCAACACATGCGATGGTTGTGCTTACTGGTTTTCACTTTATTTATCAGTTGCACAGACAAAGACACAGTCAGTCCAGACCTCTGTCTCCGCTCGTCTCTTCCTTCACTACGAAAAGAAACGGAGACCCTCATCAGTCCAGTCGCCACCACCTGTGGCCTCACCTGTCTCCCGGCACCGCCCCCTTGAGCTCAATGCACCACTTCTGACCTGCAACTAAGTCAGGGACCACACCTCCGCCACAGCATCCTAGTCAGATGCATGAACCACCTACTGCGTCCTAGAGATGGGCAGACTGATCTAAACATCTATATCGATACCAACACTGGTAGTGGTATTTGATCGATGCTAGCGCTAGGACTGATAGGATGCTTTGTTTCTACCCTCTTAGCATGAAGCGTACTGAACTGTGTTAAACATTTTTTTCTTTGGAAAATTAAAAAACATACATCAGTTATAATCTGTGAAAAATATGCAAACCTTTTTGTGCTGAATTGTATTTATAGCCTGTAGCACATTTAAGCAACAGTGGCTGAGCCAAAGTGCTTTAGAGGCTGGCACAAAAAGAAATTGCTAACTGATGATGATTCATTTATAAATCATGTAACACAAGCTGCCTTTACAGGTTAAAAGTATTTGTATTGGTATCAGCACCAGTGGCTGATTTTCATTTGAGTCAGAAAGGTAGAATGTTAAGTTATCAACCAACATCAAATTTAATTAGCATTGGCTGCAGGTATAAACTGTGTGTTTACTGGTAGTTTAAAAATTACCAGAATGTGAAACTGAAGCAGAGACTTCTTGGGTCACTTGTTAGTACAGTAAGCCACACAACATTTTTTTTGGCTGATAATACATCTAAAATATCTCAAACAAATTGGATAGGTCTGGTTCAGTCACAGACTATTCGCCTTAATTGAGTTTAAAATGATAAACAACAACAAACCCTGTTCAGTTGTTATAAGCATGTAAATCAGCTGCAGAGACTGAAACCATGTTTGTAGCAGGCTGTAAACATGTTTATTCCTGCTGTAACACGGGAGTCTGTGGGGATTAACTCATATTTGGAGTTAGTCTCGAGTGGCCACCAGAGGAACTGTCGTTTATAGTCCTGGCTTTATTTTTTTACCCCTTGTATTATATAAGTATCAGTTCCTTCCACGGGACAGTTTGCATCAAACATTGAGACAACAAACTAAAGGACTAAAAATGACAATTATGCAGCAATCTTTACCAAAGGATCATTTTCTTTAAGCATGTCCGTAAATCTGGTTCATACCAAATGGTTTATCTGTTCTTCAGCAAATATTCTGGGAAGAATTACACAAAAGAGCTCAAATTTATCTGCAGCTGCTGTTAGTTAGACCTGGACAACACTCATAATTATTAATGTAAAAAAACATTTATTGTCACAATTATTGTTTCTACAAAACGTGAACAGTGCAAAGGTAGCAAGGTAGCACGATTTTCAGCGGTACTGTAGAAACACACAAGGTTCAACTTAATCACACGTTTCTTGTAAGTTTTCTATGATTGGTTAGCTTTAACCATGATAAACAAGCTGGGCTTCAGTTTAGTGCGGCTTCTCCTGAGACGACAAATTTACACTTTATTTAAAGTTCTGTAAAAGACTGCAATAGAAGAATATAAAAGCAGGTTTCATGGTGAGTTTGTTCACAATAAAAGAAACATATCTGGACAACCGGATAGCACAATAAATAAACAAGGAAAGTTCAGTTTCATTCCTCAGAAATCATTTAAATGACCTCTCCAGTGCTGGTTTGTGTTTATCAGTCTAACTATCAGGAAAGGGGGCGAGAGAGGAAGCAGCTCCTGCGTCACGGGGTTCAGTTTTCTGTGGACGCGGCCTCATAGCTGCCACTCAGAGGACGGATAGAAGCGTCTTTACTGATTCATTATGTTCAGTATATTTGTGCAGGGAAGCCTTAAAGCCACTTAAGGCTGAACATTTTAATGGGTTTTAATTACTGCGTAAAGTCGACATTCACTCTGTTCATGTGGCAAAACACGAGAGAAACATTAACATACAGAGAACTTAAGTAAACATTGAATAATGACTTTTCCCCCACTGTCTTTTTTCTTTCCCCCTTTTATTACTTCTGACATAATTATCTCAGTCTGCAGGCAGCGGTGTGTTACAACACAAAAACATGTCCATATTTATCATCATAAAAAGTGCTTTTTGTTTCTGTTTTTTCAATCATATCTTAAAAAAAACATCTTTATATTTCATAAAAATACAAAAAAGCATAAACATATAAACGTGTTATAAATGAATATAAAAGTATTTCAGCTTTCAGTTTCCTCTGCGTGCTGAAGAAAGCAGATTCTCCCAGAAAAAATGCTCAGATTACTACTTTAAAATCCTCATATACTGCAAAATTGTTTATATGTATTAAAAGAAATTCCTGCTAAAGTCCAGCTGGGATGTCTGTGGCTGATATTTTCTCCTTAGATGTCGATGAGGAGTAGCTGTTAATGGTTTGACTGGGGGACTGTTAGTTAGCGGGGATCAGCAGGATGAAACCGTCTTTACTCTTCTTGAAATCGGCGATGGTTTGACCGGCTTTGGTTTCCACCGAGATGTTCTTGGGCTTGCCTCGCATGTGAATCTCCAGACCTGAACGGCAAACCTTCACAGGAAACTGGACTTTTTTCACCCTGGAAGACAACAACGCAAACATGATCTGGTCAGTTAAATAGCAGAAGATGTTCAGAGAAAATTGCTCAGTGGGAAAATTACACAGCTTTAAAAGATGTCCACATCCATCCATGTCCATATACGGGCTGTAGAAATCACATTTATTGCCACTTATATATTATCTTGGATATTAGACGAAAATATGAAGCTGCTTTTGATTCACTTGGAGACAGACTTTTTGTTAAGCCTTTTTTGACTGAATTCACAGATGCACAGATATAAAACTAACTTTGATCTTTATTTCATTTTTACCCAGACATTAAAATACAGGTCTACACAAGCTAAGATTCAAGAGTCCCAAACCTGCCCACTGGTGCGTGGGTTTCAGGAACATTGCATTTATCGCTGCTAATCCAAAATCTTGGGATACCAAAGTTGCAGTCTGCTCCTCTTAGAAGTGTGTTTTGAATGTGTACCGCAACAAGACTACAACATCTCCAGAGCAAGTCACAAAGTAAAAAACAGAAAAAAAAACCCAAAACTGAAGCATCACCACAAAATATTTGTTATTGATCACCTAACACCTGGCTGTTTGCCGAGTTCCCCTGATCAAAGCAGTATCCAGCCCCTCTGCTGACAGCTGGGGCATGAAAGTGTGCCTGGGCTCGCTTGGCTGCTGCACAGTCAGCTGAAGATGATCCACTGTGAAGTCGCTGCTTCCTCCTCGACCCCCGGGGATCCCGCAGCCTCAGCGTGGCTGCCTTGACCCCGCTGCTCCACCAAACACAAGCTGGCCCGGCACATGGCTGGATCTGTGCAGCATGCTTATAAAGACTCTAACACTGAATCCACCTACGTCGTAGTCAGAGGCCCAGGGGAGTTTAAGACTCAGTCTCCTGCTTGTAAGAATGTTTCTCTTGCGAATGTATTCTCTTTTTCTCCAATCAGCAAACACTCTCAGTTTCAATTCAAGTTAATGGCTTTAAAAAAAGAGATGAAAGGCAATATTTACATAATGACTATTTGTGGATGCCTCTGAATATTGGTAATGCGACTGATGATAAAGCTGGCTTGTTAGGATAAGCCAACTTGGCAAGCTTGAGGTTAGTTTGGCAAGACAGACGAGTGTGTTGTTTCAAAGTGTTTGTGTCATCTTCTCCCCAGACTGCATGGTCGTCTTCAAAAATATGGCTGGAAATCATAAAGGATAAAGTCCCATTTTTGGGAAGATTGCATAATTATTGTTATGCAACAGTGCTGGCAATCGTTGGTGCAAATCTGAGGAGAAACACCTGAAATCTTAGGTTTTAAATATGCAGTTTATTATAGTGTTATATAAATATATAAGGCTATATACATTAGCGGAATAGAGATAGGAATAGGGTGAACTGGATTATAAGTGTGCTAGGTTTTTGTGTGTGCATTGTGTTTTAACCCTTCACCAAACTCTGGGGACCTCTCATAAAGTCGGTTAAAAGTACAATAAAAAAAATTCTCCTGCATATTAAATATAATCTGAGGCTTTGCCCCCTGGCACTAGATTGCATATATTGATTGCAACGTCCTGATCCAACATTGTTTGGACAAATATTTTTGCCTCCAATTAGGCTCAGGTTCATACTCGAGTTTCTCTTTGACAAGCAAGCAAAATGTTTTTTTTCTGGAAGTGGTATTTGCTGGAACTTTCAGTTTTACCTCATTTGTTTGAATTGTTTGAGTTGAGCAAAGACAAGTCTGTATTGAACATTTAAAGATGATAATTAGTATTAAATACATTTAACTTTCATTTTCATGAAACTGGTTGTCAAGTTTTTACTATAGCTAACCAACATGATTAGACTAGCTTATTTGCTAGTTTAGCAAATGAATTGATTTGCTAAACTAGCAAATAAGCTAGTTCAGCTAGCAAATAAGCTAGTTCAGCAAATTAATTTTCTAATTCATTTGGTATAAACTAATCATGAAGTTTTTGTTTAGCCTAGCTGACGGTATTCAGGTTTCTCATGTGATGTCAGAGGCGCATTGCGTGCATGTGTACTCCCTGACGGGTTGGTGAGTGGTTGCTGGTTGTCACTAGGCCAAATAATAAGAGTGCTTCACCAAAAACCTCCTTTTCCCTGTACTTTAATGTCTAGCAGATTGTCAAGGTTCTTCATGGTTTGCATGGAAGACAGCGGGTTGTCTGCAAACACTTGCTAACTTCTAGTTGAACTAGAACAAAAAATTGCAATGGAGAACATATGTCTTAGTGCTGTAGCCAAAATGTTAAAAAAGTGAAACTTTTGCTTTATAGGTAAAAGGGCTTAATTTCCTGTTTTAGCTGCTTATATTATAACATTTATAAGAGAAAATTAAGCGTAGTCACTCTTTTATAACTATACAAAACTGATTAAACACATTAAGCTGTCAGAGGTGTGACATTTTACTTTGAAAGACAGCTTTTTCCAGCACACAAAGATTAAACAGAAATGTCTCTTTGCTCAGACAGTTCTGTCACTACCTCGTCACTGATGTGAGCCTGACAGTTACAACTTAGTCATGTGGATTCAAGGCCTATTCTGATTTAATTAAGTTGATTAGCTGTGCAGGCTAATGTAATAAAATAGTGACTGCCTTCCATTTATGTTTCTATTTAAAACCATAACAGACAATTACAGAGAAATGCAGCCGCATTCTGAATAAAACAAAAAGATTATCCGGTGGAAAACCTCATATTTGGATCAGGTAATCAAATTGCTTAAAAATATGTTTCAAGTCAATCAGTGGGGACATATTTCTTGAATTATCTGACGGAAACTGAGATCTCTATTTTTAAAGTTGCAGATGCATTATTTGCTGTGCTCTTTCTAAAAGAGTTTGACCTCAGTCACTGCAATTTTCCAGAGCTGTGATGCTATTCATCATGAATCACCCCAACAGGTGTGGCCCTGCTGTTTTTTTCTCAGCCAAGCCAACCCTGCCTGGCTGAACCCCCAAACCAGCTGTCCAGCCCTGCTGGAGTATGATAAACCTGACACAAAAACCCACTGACCTCCTGAGGGCTTTTTTAATTTGTACACAATGCTGACCTCATCTTAGCACTACCAGAAGTGAAACCCAACTCCGGCAGCGCACATTGAGAAAAGCCTCTGGCTGCGCCTGAGGACAGTGGATGACAGGCTGCAGAGGCCTGTGAATTTTTCTGCTGCAGCAAGAGAATTTTGATTTTAAGGCTGAGATTGTCCACAATAACCAGACTGTCCTCTACCAATAGAAATCGGCCCAGATGTTGCTTGTGCAAACATTTAATGTTCACAAGCACTAGATGGGGAACCACCTTTAACTAGAGGGTCATTGGAGGACCTCACTTTGCAAATTCATTAAAAAAAAAGAACAGATTAGCCATCTTTAAGTCTACATAAATGTTTTAGATAACGTACATAGCAGGAAAGACATTCTCTCAAGGTGCACAAGAGGATTAAAGAAGTAACTGCACACTGGGACAGATGGAAGTCACTGACCGAGTGCACGATTTCTCAACACATTTCCATTTTTTCCAACTTAAATGATGCTTTAAAGCTGCAAAAAGCATGTTGTTACATTACAGCCAAACCTCCCAGGAAGCAGTTTGGGGTGGATGGATCGGTGTACAACCAAACCGTCAATGTCTGACACTGTGGTGTCCAGCCTGTGGTTTGCATCCAGCCTTTAACCAACAATTACCACGACCATGACCCTGCCCTAACCAAACTGTTCCATTTACCTAAACCCACCCTTTAGACAACACCCTTATGAATGATTAGTTTGTTTTGATGTATTGTTTTTTGCAGTTATGGACTGCTGGATAGTTTTTTTAATATATTAAAGCTTCTCACAATAATTTTGTAGTTTTGAGTAATTCAGACTACAACTATTTAACAGTTGTTTTTTTAAAACAGACGAACTGCTCAGACAAACAATCCAGATTCTGGCCAAATTCTTGCACAAACCTGTTGCCCAGTAGCCAGAAATGCATCCTCACTCGCTCGGAAGTTTCTGGCATGTTTAAAACTATCACCACAAAATCACAGATGCTCTCCTATCAGCCCTGATTTATGAGAGCAGCAGTGACCGAGAGTGAGAGCGGAACTGTAATAAATGTAGCGGAAAATAAACAACATGGTGGCTTTAATTTGATTTGATTCGTTTTCTCGTGTAAGGTCACATTAGTATTGATTTCAGATGTCTCCAATCTCGTCGCACATCTATTAATGAGCAACAAGATGCCCCCCCCCAAGACAGAGACAGTTAAGTGGTTTGAGGAGCTCTTGTGGTCTGAGTTTACTTGGGTGAAGGTTTGATTCTTTTATTCTCTTTGAAAACCTTCGATATTAGATGTTAGCGTTCTCTGTCTGTACTGTGCACCTATACAGAAAATAAAAAGCAGGCCCAGAAATGCAGCTCGACCTTGACATAAAAGTGAACCTGTTGGGATTGGCTTTTTTTTCTTATCTTCTGTTATATATAAGGTCTAAAAAGGCCGTTCATTTTAAACATGGCTGAAGGCCAGCATGTTTATAAAAAAATGATTGCTAAGTTTCAGTTTTTTTCTATTCTTGGCTCTATATGATGTCAATAAGAGCTGATGTCTTTAATGTAATCATCTGTGAGCATCTTTACCTGCAGGAGGGGCAGTTAGTCAGAGGATAGTTAAATTATAGCTCTGTCAGTAGGATGACAACCTCCTTGCTACTAGGTTAAAGAGGCAGGTTGCCTGACGACTGCATTAAGTTTTTTTTTTTTGCTTAGGGAAACTGATTGCAAACTGCTGCAGTGACCAGTTGGTTGCAAAGTGACTGCACAGGTCAACTGGTGGAAGACAACCGGTCTCCAAACAATCGTGCTCTGAATCAGACTGGCTGTAATCACTCTCCGAAAGACTGAGAAAGGTTTGCAAATCTTATTTATAAACCCAGGGAATACAACACGATGCTATCAATCTGAGTCATACTGCACCAATAAGAAACACTCGTCTGTGCTGCGCCTCTTTACAGTAGGTGATTCAACTGGTTGCAGACTATTTGGGTTATATTTCTATATGATAACAAGATTACTTACATTTCTGTTTATGATTGGACGATTAAGACATATATGACACACCCATTGCATGTAATGTGTTGATGTTAGTGTGACTCAGTCTTATTGCCATTTTATCAGTGTCTTGATGCACCAAACTCACTTTGAGGACAGGTCACATCTGGTCGTCTTCTTCAACAAGACTGCAAGCTCACTGAATAAGGTCGCAATAATTTTGTTTGGGCCATCGTCTCCAACCAATGTTTTCCAAATGTTCATACAGAGAGAAGCTAAAGCAGCTTGTCTCTGATAAACTGAGGTGCTGCACCAAGGCTTAGAATAAAGTAAATAAAGATTATTTTAACTTTGAGCTGTGGACAAGCTTCTCTATCACAGTCCACAAATAAAAAATATGCAGCTGGTAATGAACAGAACCAGTCGTCTTTCGTTCTTTCCTCTCATGAAGAAGACTCACACCTCAGGTTGTTGTGAACGCTGTGTGGCTAAAACAGTCACCATGATTGGAAAGCGTTAGCTGGGTTACACGTGCTGCTCTCACTGCCTATGACAGGAGGAGTGAAAAGCTGTTTAACAATAATAATAATTTTTCCATCCATCTTTTTTTCATATATACAATTTCTTCACATATTTTCAAACAAAGATGTAAAGATTCCCCTCTGCAAACTACCCATCGTAGTTGTCATTGTGATAGCTTATTTTATGAACATCTCCCCTTTGGTATTGAGTTCAAAATGTCCTCCATGGAAATCATAAAATCAGTGACACATATTAGGAGACAGTCTGTACGGGAGCAGTGAGATGTGGTATATAAACATGGTCCACAGGCTCCTGTCTGCAAAAACGTCCTCATGCTGCAGTCAAATAATTCATGGAGACGACGGTGCAGACAGAACTGGGGCGAGCAGCAGCTCCTGGAGGAGCCCTTGGACCCTCCTCATCTCATCTCCCCTTTTTTTCTGCCTCCTCCTCCCCCTCTTCAGCTTTTTCCAGGATTTCTCCCTGTCAACCCCAATATGATGCTGGATGCTGATAATCCGATGTGAGTACATGCCTCTGGTGTCTCCATTAAGGAGACTTACAGGCCATTTCATTTACAGCTGAGCCGCATGTGTGGTGAGGAATAGCCAGTGAGCCTGCTGAAACACAGGGCTTCTGATGCTGTGTGTGCCACTGTAGGAAAATCAGATCAACAACAGCACTCCCATGCAGCATAGCTCAGAGGGAGTAATGTGCCAACACGGATAAAAGATGCTTCTAATGTCTTTTTACACAGTTTTCTTTAGAAACAGTTTGTCCTGCTGGAGGACACTGCTCAGTAAACTGAATATTTTATAATATTATCAGAAGCTTCTCTTCACTTTAAACAGAAAACGCGGATCAGTGCCTCCAAGGGACAAGCGGTGACACAGCAACCACGATTAAATCATGACTGATAATTAAAATGTAACTGCTGAACAATAAAAAGATTATCTGTCCCAAGGAGACAGAAGCATGACACACTTGCATGGGATATGCACAGTATGATTGAAACATCACCTGCATTTATGTTTATGAGCCTGTGTGTCTGCACCGCTCTGCCATCAAGACTTGGAGCTGATGAATACACATATCAACTGTTAGTTTCACTAAAACAGACTGGAGAGAAGACCTCAGTCTATACACGCATTGACAGAACTATGACTGGGAAAAAGAGCGCACGTCTACGGTGGATGAATATAAGCTGTTTTATTATGGCCAAATAAACTGTAACTAATACTATCAAACAAACTTATCGTAGCTGCGCCACCACGACTTATAGTTACAGCTGTGGGTGGATGCAAATCAGCCTGCTTAATACGATCAACTGAATGGAAGCCTCTGATTCAGGACATCCTCCAAACTTCACCACTAACAACAGCTATTTTTTATTCGCATAAGGCGAGTAGATCTGAAGTTCATCAAACAGCTTTATGTTAAATAATTTCATAAAACATTAAATCATAAGTGTGATTTGCATTTTAGAAAGCTTTGATTTCAATTCACATGCTGACTAGAAACCATGTGCTTGAGAGTCTAAGGAGCTTGGAAGGAAAAGCGTCTGGACTTCTTTGAGTTGCTTGAAGACGTTTCACCTCTCATCCGAGAAGCTTCTTCAGTTCTAAGGGTCAAATGGTGGAGAGTCCCAGATTTAAACCCAGTGGGAGTTTCCCAATCCAATTTTCGGATGAGAGGTGAAATGTCTTCAAGCAACTCAAATAAGTCCAGACGCTTTTCTTTCCAAGCTCCTTAGACTACGATGACCTGGATGACTGAGAACCTTCACATCCACCATGTGCTTGAGAGTTTATAGTATATGGACTGTTTTATTTTAGCCTTACATTAAACTAAAGCACCTTCCACACCATGTGGATCCACTTTTTCTGTTGTGCCTTTAAGGTGGCAGTGTTGGTACTGACAGCTAAATTTATGTCTATACAAAAGAAGTTAACACCTCTATCTGAGGTGATGCAAACATAACAGATGCCATCAATGTTGCTGTGCTGCGATGGTATCATGGTGACTAGCTGTGACCCTAAAAGATGGATGCAGTCACAATTTGAAACTAGACATTGACGTGTAAGGCGAGATCTGATGGCTGCTGCATGCTCACTGGCTAATGACTTGTGACTGACTGATCCTTAGCCAATGATCTTAAAAGGTTTACCATACTTTAAGTCTAATGGGGACCATAACTTAAAAATAATGTTCAGTGTTTCAGTGTGACCTGAAATTAGTGATTGAGCTCATGAACTTTGCCATAGATATTTATACAGTTTTAAGTAGGGATGGGTATTGTTTAGGTTTTATCTGATACCAGTACCAAACCGGTACTTTTGAAACGGTGCCGGTGCTTAAACGGTGCTTGAACCGGTGCTTAAAGAATGAAGAACACAAACTTTGTCCAAAAACCTCTCATGTTCAGCTGTTTTTTTGTAAAAAGATAACAATGTTAGCCTTTTCTACAGCTATAGGGGATTTATGGTATCATTCTTGGCTGGAAGCAGTGCTTAAACAATGGGGGAAAAAAACACAAACTTTATCCAAAAACCTCTCATGTTTAGCTGTTTCCCACTTTTCCTTTGGTCATTTTAGCCTTTTTGGCCAGGGTGAAGGGAGTATCTGCCATCAAACAAGAAGACAGCCTCATGTAACTATGACGGTGTTTGCTAGTTCACCTTACATGCATTAATTTAATAACGTGGTTAGCCTACTCAACGTAAATTACACACGGACAACATTAAGCTACTCACGCAGAGAAGCTGCTGCTGCTGCATCATCATCCGTCATCATTTCTGCTACACTGGCAGGGCTAGGGGCCAGGACTCTACTCTTCGGGTTTTTGGGGGATGTCCGATAACAGGCAACCCACCCGCAGTAGATGTGCTCGGTGTGAGGTCTCGCAGCAAGCTATCAAATACTGTGCATTTCTCAACTTTTAAAAAAAACGCTATGGGTCGCCAGGTGTTTCATCAGATTCGAGGAGTTACCTCCTTTGCACAGTATCACCTTAAAGCACTTGTTGCAGGCTGCTGAGTTTGCATCTTTTGCTGTGAAGTACAGCAAAACTTTTGACCGCTTTGCCTTGGGCATTTTTAATCTGTAGCTCTGCTCTAAAAGAACGTACGTACCTGGGCCCGCCTACTACGCTTGCAAAGGTAAAATGATTGGCTGGAATCCAAAGTGTGTGACATCTCAGGAAAAAAAGCACCGAAGTAAAGCACCGAAATGTGCGCTGCTTTTCGGTCTGGTTACAGTTACTACTGTTTATGTCATAACCGGTGCCATGATGGCACCGGATACCGGTACCAATCCCTAGTTTTAAGTGTAAGTGGTTTAGCCCTCTAGAGTCGTATCAAATGACCAATTAAAAACAATGTGGCAGCAAAATACACCATTGCTGAGTCTCCATTTCAACGTATGTTATTGTATATTACGACAGTGATACTGTGATTTTTAGGATTTGTATTTAGTGTTGTTGTTTTTTGGTTTTCTCGAATGTTTGTTGTGAGGCAACTTCTGAATGTCACAGACTTTGGACAAAGAGCCACCACAGGCAAACTGTACAAGCTGTCTCCAGGTGGGAACCAGAAGGAGTGATGAACTGTGGAAGTGTCAGACCTGTGACAACTGTAAAGTCAGGTTGTGCAGTTTTTAAAGGTAAATTCAAGGATTCAAAAAAAGCCACTTGTGCTTTTGCCCCTATGTGACTGTGTCGTTCCATATACTATGACCCCTGTGAGGATTTTTAATTTATCCTCTCCCAATCTGTCATCTGCCCATCTGTCCCTCGTCACCACGACTAATCTTACACTGTGCAGTTTATGTAAAATCTTAATTAACTCAAGAAGTCTCAAACTGTCGAGCTGCAACAACAAAACATAGTATTTTGCTTAAAGAAACCCCAAAAAGTACACAATAAAGGAGGAAATGCAACGTCTGTTGGTTGTTGCTAATTCTCTGAAGTAAAAAGCTTGTATCAGAGGCCTGTCAGATTAGATAACAAGCAGAGAGAGCGACAACGTCTGCTCCTAATGATCCCACAGACCCTAGACAACATCAGACTGTCAAAACACACAAATTCTCTTGTGCAGCCATAACTTTCACTTTCCGCTTCCACCGCACATAAACACACATGAACACACATAGCCTGCAGATAACACTTGGGTGTGTGAAAGAACAGGCAGAAACCTGCAAAAGAAACAACAGCTTGACACCTGAAGTCATGTAACGGCACCTTCCATCAGACACTGTTAATGAGAACTTTTTGCACTGTGCAAAAGATCAGAAAGGTTTCCTCTTTTTCTGGGTTCTCTGGCAATTTCTTTATCTGAATCCTCGGGTTTAGGAAAAACTGGTCCTTGAACTACACAGGTGTGCACAGACTGACCGAGCAGAGCAAAATCTGAGCATGCTCTAAAGGGACTCCAGGTCCAAAGAGGAGGCAAAACTGATGAAGGCATGTTGGACGACCAAGATGAGATGCTTTAGTTTGCAGACTGTGAACTATGTATGCACTACACAAGATGTAGTCTGTCTCAGCTTATCTGACTGAACTTAAAGTCTTCTGGTTACTTCCTCGCCCACTCTCCTTTTCCTTTGGTTTGTGTTTTTATGAAAAAGATTCACAAATAAAATTTTCATGCAAGAGCGAAAAATTTCAGTTCACACAGAAGCATTTTCACAACACTTCTTGCCACCCTGGACATATTTGCATTTAATTGTTTCTTTCCCATTCACTTTGTATCCAGTTGAAGCTGCACAACTGAATACAGTATGAACACTCGGTTGTGATTGGAAACTGGATTAAAGGAGAAGTTTGCCATTTATAAAACCGTGTATTTGGTTCATGATGTTAAAACTGGTCTCATACTGACATATACAATACTAACCAGAAACCAAACCTCTGAAATATAACAAAACCCACAGAGCCTTACACTATGGGGACTGACTTGTTTTGATGCAAGACGCCAATAGGTGGGTATAATCTGTAAAACAAAAAAGTGTAAAAACAAGACGCACAGCTAAACCACTTCTTAGTTTGGAGCAGTAAACTTCCTGAAGCTACTCAGATAACAGGCGTTCCCTTCAACGCTACATTTTTTGTATAGATCCCACACACATTACATAACATTAGTCGGTTACAATTAATTATTTGTCATTACTTAACGTGACCCTGTTTGCTGTCTCCCCCTCTTTGCAATCTTCCATCCCATCCATCTTCTTCTCAGAATTTGACACTCTGTCCTCACAATCCTCCAGTTTTCCCCTTGCAGTCTTAATTAGCACTTCCCCAGCTGCCTGGCAACCATCGCTGGGGCAACAGCATCATCTGCAGCCCCCACAGCGGGGACAACGGGGGCTGAGGCCACTCAAGTCTTCGGGTATGAGGTGGCTGGGCAGGCGGGGAGCCGACCATCCTGCAGGGTTCGCTTTAGCGTCATAGCGTTGATCATCACCACCCATCCATTATGATAACCATCAGCGTCATCGCTAACAGTGGGCCTATCTTAACTGGCTGCACCCTGCGTCGTGAGCCTCAGCAGGGGGGCATTCTGGGAAAAAAAAAGTGATTCATACTGTAACAACAGCAGAGTTGATGCATACAGAGCGACTCCGAATGGATAAAATATGATTTAAGATGCGACGCCAACACTCTGCAGACTTAAAAATGGCTCATGCACATGGCTTGAATCACTGAGTGAAAGGCACTTAAATAATTTCCCTGGTCCTGATTAATTCTCGGGACAACAGACATGTTTCTGAGATAAGAGCAAATCCGTTTAAGAGAGAGTCAATGACGGAGCGCACGAAGCAAGAGCCCAGCGTCTCCTCAAATTGATTATCGATAAGGCGGTCGAACTTTATCAGGGGTTTTTATGCAGCAGGAACATTTGTCACTGGATAGGCAACTCTTAGTCATGCCTGCTACTGAACCCGTACTGGTGCAGATATCTTCAGCTGAGCGACGACAAAACAAACAGCCAATCATGTGCTTTGTTAAAAACATTTCATTTATTACTGTTTAGTAGTTGGCACTAAAGCAACATTGTAGTGAAGAATGAAAATGATTGTGAGGAATCCATTTGTTGCACTCGGAGGAGGATTTGGAGGCAGCACGTGTGCCGTTTGAATCCACAAAGAGGCCTTTTGATGCAGTTTCAAGGTCAGTGGCTCAGTCTGAGTGCACCCAGGAGGCTTTAAAAGTTAAACGAACAGGAGCCAACGCCTTCATAAACCTGCTCCTCCGCTGATGTCGTCTTTGATGTAAATGTGTGAGAAGGCGCTCATTAGGAAAGCATGATGTAGTAGATTCACCTTGTCTAAATCTTTCACAGCACACTTGATGTTTCGAAACACATCTCACGGCTGTACTGTAGCATCTCCTTCATCTGCATTCATGCCGCTTTCAATTTAATTCAATCCAATACAGTTTGATTTATATAACACTGGCTCACAACAACAGCCATCTCGTCATCATCATAAAGAGCCAACGGTTTCAAAGAAAACCTCAACGAGCAGACTCGGCAACAGAGGGGAGGAAGAATTCACTTTTAACATGTAGAGACCTCTGGCAGAACAAGAGTTAGGGATGCACAGTTGGTGCGGGTGACAAGAGAGAGAAGAAGAACAAGGAAGGAACAAGATGTTTTCATGAGAAGCACAGAAGTGAATGCAAACAGTGCACATGGACACATTTGCAAACACACTGTGCTCAGCATGCGGATAAATATGCAAGACACAAATCAGACAGGAGTAAAGCAACAAAAAGCAAGCTTTAAAGGGGGGCGAATAATGTTTTCCCCCATTTTCTGTCATAAAAATGATAATAAAATGGTGGTGGCTCATATTAAAGATGGATAAACTTTAAAAAAAAATATGGTTAATATATTTGCAAGTTATACCAGTGAGCCAACAGCTTAGAATATTATTTTCCACTCTCTCATCTATATGATTTTATTAGACGTATCTCTTTAAAGCTACTCTTTAATAAAAAATACTGGAAAAGAACAGTAAACTTCTACTTTAATAATAAAAGCTGAAACAGAATATTAATATTCCAAGAGGGAAAACTGAACTGTGTCTTTTCAGAAAAATAGAGCAAAACCAAACCAGGTAAACGGGAACACGAGAGGAGCACAGGAGAGACAAGAAGTCAGAGAACATGGGCTGCAAACTCAGGTAGGCAAACAAACAGAAACAAACAGATGTCCTGACAGCGAAGGAGTCAGGGAAGAGAAGGTTATATATACACAAGGAGCGGAAAGGGAAATAAAGAACAAAAGAAACAAATCAGGGAGAGACAGCCGATTAAAAAGGGGGCGAAAAACAAAGACTTCAAACTAGCAGAGAAGCAAACCAAGAAATAAATAAGAAACAGGCACAGAAACACAGGGGACACGTGCAAAAGTACAAAATACTAAAATACAAGAGGGGAGCCAAAGAAAAACTGACAGAACCAGCAGTGCAAATACACAATATGCACTCTAACTCCACTGTGTGAACACCATCAGGTAGTAAAGTCAAATACGAGAATTTAGAAACTTTGCCATAAAGTTCTGTGACATCATCATTTTAAGGAGTCTGCTGTACTGGGCCTGTTGTTAAAGGCTATTCGGTCCTGTTATGACCCGGCTCAAAGCCGCAACATAAAAAAGGAGACGAATACCAGAGTGTAGGTGAACAGAGGTTTTGTCTTAAAATGGAACATCAGGTCGGCTAAAATGGCTGGTGCCACCAAGGCAAAGACAAGACATTTGGTATACCTGTAGTGAGTCTGTTTGGCCTTGCTGACAGTAAGTCAGACTCGTTCCTGTTGTTCCTGTGGGCTTCACCATGGTAGCCATTTTTTTTGACAGAATTTCTTGGTGCAGTCAAAGTGGTGAAAAACAGGCCTAAGTCTTCACATTGTCCCCCTGGCTTCACTGAACATTAACATCTACAGTAGCTCAGGCTAGAGCAGTTTGCAGCTCAGTGTGAAGTAGCAAGAAGGAAAATTAGCACCTCCAAGTCAAAAAGCGCATCCACACTGACACGACTAGCAGTGATGTGACAACGGGAAACAGCAGAAACTCTGCGACATTCAGTGACTTCAAGTATAAATGGGTAAAACTACTGCTGGTGATCTTAAGTTGCCAAGTCCTGGGTTAAACTTTTCTCAAGTTTAAGGCAAGCGATTGAACTACCAGCAACTACCAGTGAGAATAAACGATGCCACTGACTGAAACATTTCAGCATGGTAATTATATGAGAAGGTTACCTAGGCAACTTGAGCCTGGAATGTCTGCCAGCTACTGACTTGTAGCTACAAAGTGACAAGCGAATTGCTCTTGTGTGGACACACCCTTGACGCCATGGATCTCTGTAGGAGAAAGGTTAAATGTCCACTCGAGTTTGGAAAACAGCTCTTGCCCCAAGTGGAGGAGTTCAAGAATCTCAAGTTCTAAGGTTGTTGTTTGTGAGTGAGGGTAGGATGGATTGGTGCAGCGTCTGCAAGGATGAAGAAGCTGTTGTGGTGAAGAGCGCGCTGAGTGTGAAGCAACACTTACACAAGGTCATTACAAAAGGGCCATGGACACAAGTGCAGAAATGAGTTTCCTCTAAAGAGTGTCGGACAAGCATTTAAAAAGGCAAGGAATGGAGATCATTGGGGTCTAAACAAGACGTTTAAACTGGACAGTAGATTTTAATCTTGTTTTTCACCACATAACCCAGTCATTTTACAGTCCTAATTCCTTATTGTTCCTCAGGTCTAACTCACTGGTCACCCTGTAATTTAAGGCAGGTTCAGACAACGCCTTTACATTTTAAATACGAGTTTGAAGCTGCGTTTGAGCTCAACGTCCTTACCCCATGCACAAGGTAACAACAGAGTAAAAACAAAAGGTTTATGGTGATGTTGTAACCCATATTCTGAGCTGTGCTCTGAATGTGAACCCTGCTACAGGTATCCTCTTAAGTCTATACTAAGCAGCAATTTAGCAGAAACACAATAATGTGTGGATGATTACAGCTAAATGATTTCCTCAACATAATGTGATACCACATGCATGACTATGCCTGCCTGTAATGAAAGTCACATGGTTTTCCTACACGGTTTGCCAGTGGCTGAAGTGCCATCCAGAAGGGCGAGGGAGAAGGAGAGATATTGTATTACCAACTTCCTGTAACATTAATGCTCTTTGAATTGGCCTTTTGTGAGTCACTCTCTAAAATGGATAAATGAAGCTTTTTCAAAGACATTACAGTCACGTGTTTCATATGAAGTCTCATCGCATGCAGTCTGTCACACTGGAGAGTCCAAATAAACAATCAATTTGTTGTTGTTGTCAGTCTGTCATGCGCCGCACACACTGCCTGTAGTCAGTGATTTAACTTTCCCATTTTGTATCCTTGAAACTATTGAATGTTTTTCATATGTTTTTGTTTCATAAAACTTGTCTGGCTCTCAGTCTTTTCTGTTGATTTTTTAAATAAGTTTATCCAGATGCTGAACACAATCATATGAACACTACCAAATATAGTGTCTATTGTTGTGAAAACAAAGGTTAAAACCAATTATATACATATATTTGAAATTAAACTTGTGAATTACACTTATTTTCCCTAAAGACAACTCAGACTCATAATAACTCATCATAATAACTTTTATATTTATTATTAAAAGTGAACATTTTTGTGCTTATACATGCATTTTCTGCAGCTTAGCCAGGTTGTGGGTGTAGCATAATTAACAGAGAGAGAAGCCCAGATGTCCCACTTCCTCGCTACCTTTTCCAGCTCTTGTGGGGGAACGCTGAGAAATTGCCAAGCCTGCCAAGACATGTAATCTCTTCAGTGTGTCGCGAGTCTGCCCTGGAATCTATTCCCAGTTGGACTGGGACTGTTCAGTGTGGAGGAGTAGCAGCTCTACTTTGAGTCCCCTGGCCTTAAATGACCATATTCCTCAGCCTATCTCTAAGGGAGTGCCCATACACCTTTCAGAGGAAACTCATTTCTGCACTTTTGATTTTATTCTTTCAGTCGCTACCCACAGCTTATGACCACAGGTGATGGTATGAATGCAAATCAGCAGCTTCGCTTTCATGACAAGCTCACTCTCCACCACAACAGTTCAGTGTGGTAGCAGCATCACTGCCAAAGCTGCACCAATTGGCAGCATTAACAGTCGAGGGGAGAATGAACCTCCCACTCCCCTCACTTGTGAACAAGACCCTGAGATAATGGCGCTCCTGTGCCTGAAAGCAACTAATCTGCAAACTGGAGTGAGCACTCCACACTTTTCCAGCTGAGAACCATGACCTTAATGTTGTTTACATTAAAAACATGTGTTATTGTGGGGAAATGGGGGCAATCGTGGCTCAAGAGTTGGGAGTTCGCCTTATAATCGGAAGGTTGCCGGTTCGAGCCCCGGCTTGGAGAGTCTCGGTCGTTGTGTCCTTGGGCAAGACACTTCACCCGTTGCCTACTGGTAGTGGTCAGAGGGCCCAGTGGCGCCAGTGTCCGGCAGCCTCGCCTCTGTCAGTGCGCCCCAGTGGCTGTGGCTACAATGCTTGCCATCACCAGTGTGTGAATGTGTGTGTGATTGGGTGGATGACTGGATATGTAAAGCGCTTTGGGGTCCTTAGGGACTAGTAAAGCGCTATATAAATACAGGCCATTTACCATTTACCATTCGTTATGTGAACTTGCAAACAATCTAAAATGACACCCCTGATTTAGACCATGTCTGATCTCTCAAAACGAGCATCTGGTCAAAGCCCAAAAGAGGGACCAAGAATATCCTGGATAATGTATGCCAGTTCTTTCTATAGCTGCTGAACTATAATGTGTGTGGCTGTGCCATGTGATTTTGTGCACATGGGATGAATCATTCACACTTGCGCTGGTGGAAGTCAACCACACATTGCACATGTCAACAAGGCGACCGACTTGACCGACTTTAATTAGCAGTGTGACTGAGGCTGGATTTTGTGGCTAAATGAAGAAAATCAGTGAAGCACATGACCTGCCAGCTCTGTGGGAACTGAGAAGGAAATGGGTCAGAGTTTATACACATTATTTACACCCGTCTGGGTTAAAAGCTGCTCCTGCAGTTACTTTGCATTTGATCAAAACTCCAATAACAAGTCAAAACAAGAACCTGATCAGAAGCTGCAGGTTTGGAAAAATCTTAAAAGAGACAAAAAAAATTAGGGACAAAAACATAAAAGAGGGGACGAGCTGACCGAGGAGAGTTGGAGCACAAGATGCAGCTCCTGTTGCTCCAGCCAGCAGGACCGACTGTGAGACGAGCACATTGAGGACAGCCACTGAGGGAGAAAAAAAGGGGAGGCAGAGAAACAGGGGAGGCTATTTCAGGACTTGGATGACGCCTTTCACGACCTAAAAACTGAATTTAGAAGTGAGAGGGCTGATTTCTCTCACACCTAGAATAACTGGCAAACTGTTGATGTCCAGCGAGGTCAAACAAGTCCTCGAGTCCATCATTAGCAGGTGAGCATGTGTGTTTATGTGATTCTCTTTGATCTGGGCATTAACGCCTAATCACAAGTCCTCTCACATATACTTTAGGGTTAATGAACTCGCACATTATTCTTGCTAAGCTGTAAAGGGATGGGTGACCCAGAAGACTGCTATTAATGCAACATCTTTCCAGGTCTTTCCATATTCATAAATGAAACTGCTGATGTGGAGACGAGTGGAGAAAATGCTGGAGAAGAGTCTGGAAGGAGCAGACTGAGGAAATGAAAACAAATAAGAGTTAGAGGAGGAGAGTGCAAGTGAGGAAACTAGATCTTAACACTTTGTGGACTCCACAAGTCATTCAAGTATAGGTTTACTTACAGTTACAAAGTTTAAGACTTTCATTACATAGGTAGTGAAGACTTTAAATTAAGGTGGGCTATAAATATTAGTGTAATAAATTGAGCATATATATATATTAAATATGATAAAAATCTCCCTTCTGTTCCTGAGTTACTGTGCTGTATAAACACCAGAAATATAGAAAGTCAATGTGAAGTTGACCTTTGACCTTTTTAATGTAAAATGCCATCATTTCATTATTATATGGTAAAACATTAACATAGACATTTATAGTCTGCTAGATCACAGAGACCTCTAACCTCCAGAATGTAACCTACCAATAAGGAGGTTAGAGTGATATAACAATTGGAAGGTCGGAGGTCGGTGTGAGTGTGCACATGAATATTAGGCAAGGTGCTTAAGTTTAGAAAAAAGGACTTGCATTGTTTCTGTGTAATTGGGTGAATGAGGCTTGTAACTGGGCTTTGAGTAGGCAGAGTAAGGTGGAGTAAACTCATCTTTTAGTTCAAGACGTTGTGCAACATGAAGTTAAATCCCCTTCAAGTCTTCTAGACAAATCATTTATCAAGAATGGGGCAGTCATGTGGTCACTGTGACGTTCACCAGTTCATCCTTGAGTTCCAGTGAGTGTTAGTGTTAAATATGAAAACAGTATCTGTTTCGCATGAGTGGGATTGATGAGTAACCTGAAAACAAAAAGCTACAGGCGACATGAAGCAACGCAGCAATTTGGAGCTGAACTGACATGTTGTTCAACCACATCAGAAAATAAACGGGTGATCTTAGATTGTTGAGTAATATCAGGAATATAACATCTTACCAAACTAAATCCAGTAATTAGACCAACGTTACAAAAACAAATATGTCATTAAAAAAAAGAAACGTGGTCGTTTCCTGCACACTCGTGCTACAATAATCTGACTCCTGTGGAAGGAGAAGGAAAAACAGAGTAAATTTTAAGGAGTAGAGGAATAAAAATAACTTTCTTTAAATGTGACAGTCAAGTGCAAACTAAGCTCAGGACAGGTATCAATCTATCGATGCTGTACTGCTGCACACAGCATCCACTTAAACAGGCTAATGCAAGGCTAGCAATGAAGAACCTCTGACCCAGAGAGATAGTAAAGCTGAGTATATCGGTCAAAGTTAGCATTATTGTCAAAAACCATATGTACAGATGATGCACAGAAACACTAAACAACTAAAAAATAAAAAGATAAAACTTTAATAAAAGCCTTATATGCAACACAACACACGACAATACAGTCTTCTATACACAATCCAGCAATGCAACCAAAGCCTGGTAAGCAGTGATGAGCAGTCAGGCAGTCAGCTTTCTGTTCATACATAAAACAATAAAGTAAAAATCTTGTGTATGTCCTTTATGACAGTGTTTCTCAACCAGTGTGTCCATAGAAATGATCAGGTGTGCCGTGGTTCCACCTGATTAGTACTCTAAGCCAGCGGTCCCCAACCCCCGGGCCTCAGACCGGTACCGGTCCGTGAGTCGTTTGGTACCGGGCCCCGAGAGTTGAGGCTCAGGTGTGAAATGTATGGTTTTCAGGGTTTTTATCGTTTTTCAGCGTTATTTTGTTATCGTTTTTATCGTTAACTCGGTTTTCCTTGGTCTTTTCACGTGTGTTATGAATAAATCTTTTTTTTTTCGGTACCGGTACTAGTTTTATTTTGTTGTATTTATCCGCGACACCTTAAAGGCCGGTCCATGAAAATATTGTCGGGCATAAACCGGTCCGTGGCGCAAAAAAGGTTGGAGACCGCTGCTCTAAGCGACCAGCGTAACGGGCAGAACAATTATATTCTCTTCCACTAGAGGGCAGTACAGCTACCTGCTCTAATTAAACGGGTTGCCAACTGCCAGTAAAACCGAAGAAGACGAAGAAGTGTGAGATGAAAAGAAAAAGTAGCCAATCTAACCTGGGTCCTGGAGAAAATTCCGACCCAGATGAAGGCCCTAGCACAAGTAGTGGTCAGAAGAAAGCAAAAAACGTATACTGGGGACAAACTGAGCCAATTCCGCTGTACCTGGTGCGCGGGGAAAAATGACCAATATACTTTTTGAGACATTTTTGTTTAGTGGTGTGTGATTTTTCTAATTTTTCTTAACACTGACCTGTGTGTTATTTAAGGATACAAAAGGCACCTAACTCAAGGGATAAACCATTGTTGTTTCTACACATAACACACAACTTATCACTGAACCAATTTTAGACACTTTATTACGAGGAACTTGTTGCAAAAACACATCTTACCATGTCTTTAGCTCAGTCCAAAAGAATGCCAAAGGTAACACAGTTTGACAGGTATAAAATTGAATTTTTACACAAACAAGGTTATTCCCAAAGAGCTTTTAGCCAAAAACTTGGCATAGCTCAACAAATCGTAATTAGAAATGTAGACATGTGGAGGACAAAAGAAGAAATGGCAGCACTAAAAAACAAAAAAAGTATCTGAAAGTCATTCAGCAAAAACCTGACGTAGTACCTGAGAGACGAATCTGGCCCTTCAGTTATTTCACCTGCTGTTTGAAGTCTCATTAGTAATGGTCTCAGTGGAAGAATGGCTGTCAAGAAGCCACCCCACTCACTTACCTATTTCCTACCAAAATATAAAGGAATGAGTGGTAGCTCAAGACTATAGTTAATAAGTTGTACATAATGTCAGTGTGGGTTTTGGACCAAACCAGTTTGATCAAGCAATTAAAGTTCATTTTATCTTACATAAAATAAGTATTGATATATTTAATATATACAGACAATAAACAATGTTCCTCTATAAGAGGAACAATAAACTCAATTTCTGGGCTAAGTGAGCTAGAGTTGTATTTTTGTATTTTATATCCTTCATATCGAAATCAATCCACAGAGTTTTACAATTGGTTCTGTTAAAATCAGTTCAAAACTGTCAATTTAAAGCATCTAATATGTGAAAAGTTGCATGAAGGATGTTAACAAACCGCACATTTTGTACAAACTTCTATTTATTCTGAAAGGAGTCTGTGGCCGTGATCAATAAGATTATAAACCCCCCAAATTGCCTTTTAAGTAAAAATCCTCCTAAATCTTTTGAGGCAGGAGCAGATCATACCCTAAATCCTGCCTTTAGCTCACTCATACTCCCCCAGCTGTCCCAGCAGATGGTCCAACCCCCTGAAAAACACACATAGAAACACACACACACACAGTATTTCTCTCTTAGTAAACAGACACACTCAACACACACACACACACAGCTCATTCATACTGACAGCTCTGACCCAGGTGACAGGAAGAGAAAGCAGGAGAGAATCAGGGATGAGAGGATGGGGTTATGTACAGGAAAGGAGAGAGTGAAGGAGCGCAGTCCTCTGAGGGAATGAGAATTGGATGTGACATGACAGCAAACCAGACAGCTTGTCTTTGCCATCCTCACCGACAACACAGAGCGGCTTTGAAGTCAGATTTTACCTTGCGCCTTTAACGCTGACTTTTCTGACCCAGTTTTGTACAACTCACTGTGTCACTGCAAACTCTCTCAGCTGTGAACACCGGCAGCCTCACAGATCTACTCACTTACTCTGAAGAGACGAGGAAAAGCAGCAGGAGTCACAATCACTCCATTGACTGTTTCCTCCTCTGACCGTTCAACCCACCAAACATAAAAACTAAAATGATGTGCGCGTGACTCTCAGAGTCTGGCATCCCATTTCCTGACAGAAGGAAGCACAAGAGGAGTGTGTCTGTGTGTTGTCATCCTCACCCCCCTCTCGCACATGCTCGCACACTTGCACATCTCACCCCTGACTTTGTCTCATGAGTCTCCTTTTGATGAGTAGCCTAGCTGAGGTCGCGCCCCCTTCCATTCACCGCAGATGGTGGCACAATAACAGGCGGAGAGCTGAAACAGACTCCCCCTGAGACGCCTGCCGCACCCCGACACTGAGCCACGCAGCTGCCACAGGGACCCTGGTGATATAGATACCCGTACACCCCCCCTGAAAAAACCCAGACCAAAAGTCTAAGACTCGTAAAATCCACAAAAGCCTCACCGGGGATCTGGGATCAGGAAGCTGAACATACACACAGAGAGACTCATAAAAGTGGGAACACACAGAAACACATGCACCCTGGTGCGACTGCTGTCTCGCCGGATTCTGAGCTGAGAGCAAAAACAAAACGACGGATGGGACAGAAGAAATAAAAAACATGTTGATGTGAGTCAGCTGATGGCTCAGTCTACACTTCAGCTGCACTCAGTGATTCCAGAAATCACATCACATGGTTTTTAATGATGATTAGAGCATTTTGTTTGGCTTCCAACACAGCACAACTCAAGAAAAGTAACAATTTCAGCCTCTAACGCAGTAAACAACTCTAGAATCTATATGAAGGGATCACAGTCCTGAGTTTTTGGATTCTTTGTTATTGTTGTTACCTATAAGACTGCAAAAGTCTGTGATGAGTTTTACAAAAAGGGAAATTAATTCAGATATGAGCTCCACTGTTTATTTCTTTATTTTTGTAAAATTCTCTCAGCATGAAGCTGGCAGGATTTGCAGGAGATCGATCGCTGCAGACTGGGTGAGGACTCCGAGGGCAGTACTTACGACAACACGGCCACACTTAAACACACACCCGCCCACGCACGCACAACCAAAACAGTCTGCTGTGTGTGAAAACTCGTGGGCCGTGCCATTCAAACGGAGTCTGGCAGAGATGAATGCGGGTGGATGTGAATCAGGTTTATAAACGGCAACGAAAAATCGGAATCCGAGTGATAAATGTGATAAATGTCAGCGCGACTGATTCATTTCACGGTAGTTATTCAGAGCAGGACACAGACAGCGACAACTATGACAGTGATAAATGCCAAGGATATGATTTACGTAATTGTTATGCAGCGTTAATAGAGTTCGTTGTAACCGAGACGTTTGGCGGGCGACAATGGGGCTAAAGCCGTGTCGTTTCTTCATGTGACACCGAGGCCTGGAAAGCGGCAGGTTTTCATTTTGAACAGTCACTTCGCCGGCTCATCTCGCTGATTAATTCATTAAAAGTTTTATGAAGAATGTTTTGTTCTAATTAAAACCTATGTCAAAGATGTGAATTATCAGCATGAGAAAACAAATTTGTTTCTGAATTTGCGGACGATCTCTTTGAGAATGATGACCACTCTGTGCACCCTGTTACGCATGCCCCAGTGGGCCGACACATCCGCCATCTGGTTATTGTGTTTTCTTGCATCCTCATTAACCTGCTCTCTTCTCTGCTTCACTTCTAGTGCTGATTGTCTGCGGAGGAACACCTGCTGAGCCTCGCCTCTCCTCCATCAGCATCGGTATTCCTCAGATGCTTTTTGAAGTTTCGCTTATTATCAGATGACTTGGGAGTTGCTGCCTGCCTCTCTTATTTGTGTTCAACACTTGCAAGTAAATTTTCTTTTGTAGAAATAAACGTTTCCTGAAAGGCAGCAGTGTTGTGGCATCTCTTTTGAGCCATGAACCCTTCAGTTAGTGCAGGGGCAGGCAGCATTTCTCCCCAGAGAGCCATACTGACTTCAATAAAGTAAGCAAAGAGCCAGACATTGGATAACTCAATCGAAACCAGGTTATATTTAACATCTTGCCAGTTGTCTGAAATATACCACTGCATAGATCATTGATGAAACAGACTGCACTGAAATTGAGTTAAACAGCGGTACAGACTTCCTGCAATCATTAGTCTTCAGATTCCTGTGCATGATGCCTATGATCGACTGGCTGATTCATGGGTGTTGTTTTCCTGTTTGCTATGTCGGGCCCAAAGGCTATATTTTACCCTTGTGAGTTTATAATTTCTTAAAGTAAACCCATTATGCTCATTTCAAGCTCCATATTTTTATCCCTTGACTCTATTAAAGATGCTTTGCATTAGGGCTGCACAATTAATCGTTAGAAAATCGCGATCTCAATTCATACTTATGTGCGATCTCATTTCGAAATGACAACGATTTAAAAAAAAAAAAGAAAAAAAGATGACGATTGTACCGCATTTTGTTCCGGGACATAATCTGCATGAAAACAAGCGCTCACTCTTCCTGCTCAACAAATGACAAGGGCGGAGGCTTATACCACGTGATACAGAAGTCAGCTGGCAGGGAAAAAACAACGGAGAGCACGTGAGAGATGATGAAGTTGTAAAGGCCAAGAAAGTAACAGGAGAAAATCCGTCCCGGTCAACCACCCAAACATCAATAACGGGAACCTTATACAGCGCTTCCCCATACCCGTCGAACTCCGGCAGGCACAAAGAAATTACGGAGGCTATCACTTATCACCTGACCAAAGATATTTATATTGGAAAAGGAAATCGTGAGAAAATCGTGATTTCAATTCTAAGCAAAAAAATTGTGATTCTCATTTTATGCAAAATTGTGCAGCCCTACTTTGCATGATTCAGAAGTTCAGTATAATGCTTATTTATCTTATGCAGGGTTGTTGTTGTTGGTCTTGTTGTAGCCCCTCAGTTCATCTACTGTCTAAAACAAGCTGTTTCAATGCCTCTCATTTTATCCAACTTTTTTCTGATTGGCTGCCCCTTGCAAATAGAAAGTTATAACAGCGGGTGGGAGGGGCTAAGAGTCAGAGATGTGTGTGCGATGACCATAACTCGATATCTGCTCTCACTGACATCATAAAGAGCCAAGAGAATGAAAAAAAAAACTGAACCAGAGCATTTGAAGCAGTTTTTTGCTGACAAGGATTACTTGTACATACACTTACCTCATTATCATCATTGTATCAACTGTAATGTATCATCATTATTATAACAGCATATTTATGGTAGAAATTCTGGCTGAAATTATTTTCTGCCAGAAGTTGTTTGACTTGTGCCTGTTTATAGGATAACCCACAGTCAGGTTAGGAACCATTGCTCCGGGAGAAAATCCCCCACAGATGTTAAATAAGTATATGTTGATGTAAGGTAATGTAATCGCACACAGCTGTAGAGAACAAAGAATCAGATTTCAAACTGAATAATCCATTTTAAGACACCATGACCGAGGCCACAGCACTTGGCGGTTTATTATCATTTCAGTCATCTTTAGGAGCAAATACTTGCATTGCAATTATCTGCAGGCTAGTATTGAGTACTTTTACCCTGAAGGTAATGTGCATTACAGGCTGACAACATAAGCATAAATGAGTGCGGGATAAAAGACAAAGAAAAAAAAAATCTCTGTAACTGACCGTGTGAAGTGGTCCACAATCGCTCCCACCAGTTCACCCACTCTGTCCTGGTTGGGGCACAGCTCGCCTCGCTGCAGGCACAGCAGCACGTCATCCTGGGAGGACGTGTGTAACGCCACCATCTGGTCGACCCCGGTGGTCACGCTCACTCCGGTAAACTGCGGAGAAAGAACACGTTAAAGAAAGATCTCAGGCAGATCCAAGCTTCAGCTCATGCTTTGTATGACTTTTTCATGTAATATGATACACTGACAGATAAATAGTCTTTAGTGAGGGTCTTAGAAATAAATGAATACATATATTTTAATAATTTTGGTGCTTTTATTGATAAATTGCTTGTTATTTTTTCTGATTATGGTGGCATTGGAACTCCATACCCTTTACCTCCAAAGGAGTATTTCATAACCGCTGCAATGCTATTTTTATTTTAGCAAAAGACCAAAGGCGAGAATTCTCCTTCCTCTAAAGCCTCATGCATGACCTGCCTATAGGCTGAGTGACCTTTAATATTCATCGACACAGATTGCAGCATTGGGGATTCATTTGTATAAAAGTGTCAGGGATTATCACATCAATGTACAAAACCTGTGAGTTTAATACAGTACAGCGCAGCATATCTTGGATCAAAAAAATTCAATGCCATAAATGAAGCCGGCGGATTATTTCTGCTCAGAATATGTAAGCTGGAGGTGCACGTGTGTGGGTGCAGTGAAGGGGAAGTCATGAGCTGTGACCCAGTTGGAATTAATGTACTGATTTACCGCAACGGAGGGAGAGGAAGGCGGCGGGGTGCAAATGAAAGAAGGACTAAGAGAGAGGAAAGAAATATACCCATATAGGTCAAAGACAAAACCAGAGGAGACATGCAGACAGAGAAAGTGTCATGGGTTTTTAGAAAGCAAATGGAAGGACAGAGTGGACTAAGCCTCTTACGGCCTCCAGCCATACAGGTTAATCCAGCAGGGACGACAATGTGCAGGATGTCCCAGCACCGACAAACGCTGGTTAAACCTGCCCTTCAGTGAAGGGGAAGCTGCACAGCTGATCTAGCAGCGTGATACTTTTTACTGTGTTCCAAACATATTTTATAAATTACATTACTTTACTTTGTTCTATTGTATCTGCAGTACTTCTCTTTGCAGTAGCAGTGCTTAAATTACAGCTCTAAAATAACACAAGAAGGATTTGATTTGAGGCTCATTTATGATCTTTTCAGTTAATTGTTTACTTCAGTCTCACTAAATAGACAAACAAACTTTGGCTGCACAGTGCAAGACCATATCTTTTAGGTGCTCACTCTGTCAACCCAACAAAAACATCTAAAAATATCCAATTCATAATTACAATATAAACGTCACAAATGCAACTGCCCTGCATTAGACATTAGTGGCTGTTTTAAGTTTTTATACTTTGCCTTGATTATCTGCTTTATTTTTATGATTAAGGTTTAAACTGGAACATAATCTAGGGGTGTCAAACATAAGGCCTGTGGGCCAGAATTGACCTGGCAAAGACCCCAATCCAGCCTGCTGGATGGCTTTGGAAAATGTGAAGGAGGGCAGGAATTTTGGACTTTTAAGTCTTTTTTTGCTAGTTTTACAGCTTTTCCTTCCCATAAAAATCTCCCTCATTCACAAAATGATAGATATCTGTCATTTTACACATTTCTCCTTACAATTGAAGCTCAAAGACTCATGCTGACTGATTTCTTTCATTTACAACAGCAGCATTTCTTTACCATGTAGGAAAACTGAGAAATAATGTTGAACATTGCACTTTTTTGTCGTATCTCCTTGATTAAATCTGTAGTTAAACTTTTTACACCAACAGAAATTGGAGTTTTACGGGTTCAGCCCACAGAAAATCAGAGCGGGCTGCGTGTGGCCTGCAGTATAAA
Organism: Neolamprologus brichardi; assembly: GCF_056152115.1. Taxonomy (NCBI): domain Eukaryota; kingdom Metazoa; phylum Chordata; class Actinopteri; order Cichliformes; family Cichlidae; genus Neolamprologus; species Neolamprologus brichardi. The sequence continues at coordinate 9,540,964 of NC_142124.1, read as the reverse complement.
ATGAGTTTGAGGTCCCTGATCTAGGAGAAGACTTCATGGTAGATAAAACAAACCTAAATTCAATCAAGACTGACTCCAAAGACAGATAATACAAAAAAGCAAGACATGTCCCCCAATAAATTGTAAATTAGTATCTATGGGAGACTTCTATACCTCAAAGATCACACTCTTTCCTGTTTTATTTTGAAATCACTGCTCCTTGTGTATTCCTTTCATTTTTATTTCTTCCTTTTCCTTGTCCCCCCTCATTGGTCATCATCTGCTCCACCTTGATTACTCCCACTTGTTCACTATTTGCCAATAGCTCACCTGCAGTATATAAACTCGCCTTCTCCTCTGTTGCTGTGAGACTGTGTTGTTGTGTAAAGTTTTCCAGTGTTCCTATTGTTTTTAGTATTCCTTCCTAGCAGTCTTTTAATTTCACTTTGATTTCTACTTTGAACATTTGACTGTTCTAAATAAAAGGGGCATTTTTCACATAGTTTATCTTATAAACAAATCAAAAGTTTAATGACTGGAAATACTCCAGTGTGAGAAACGTCCATTAACTTTCTATCAGTTATTTAAATGACTAAATGTTTTAACAGTAACTATTTAAGCTTACAATATGTTTATGCAAAGTGAATGCTTAGTTTTTAATTTTGTCTACATTTTTTGAAGACTGAGTAAACATAAGCGCCAGTTAAAGTCAGGTTTTCTGAATTTGACCAGTCAGAGGTACAGAGCTCGTGTTTTGCTTCAGGTTTTGACCTCAGCTGTGACCTGGGTGATATTTCTGGTGTGAGAGTCAGAGGTGCACTGCTTCTTTAATGCTGTATTCTGAGTTTCTGACCTGGATAAGACTCATATTCCTCTTTCTGAGCACCACAGTCTAATGGCACCAGCTATCTTTAGCCGCTCCGCTGCTGCATAATGATAGTTTTTAACCCTCTGGCATGCAAGCGCTCTTTCTCTCCACCTCTCTTCTATCACTGCTGGACGTCCAGCTGTGCTGACTCATTACATCTCACGAAGGTGTTCTCAGTAAAAAGCTATTTTACATTCAGTACCTGAGTCACCTCAAAGTCTGATGGCACTTGGTAATCTCCAACTTTTGCTGGAATCCATCTTAGTCTCAGATTCTCTACGAATTTACCTCAGTGAGGAACTAATGTAAGAAAAAAAATAGGATGGAAATATCATAAACTAGTCAAACAATTACATAAATCTCAATGTTTTAGTTCAGTTTAAGAAGTTTTTCTGGCCAAAAAAGAAGGTGTGCTACTAGCTATTACAAAACACACACAGCCACTTTATTAGGTACAACAGTTAAACTGCTCATTAAGTCACTAATCAGCTGATCACATGGTGGAAGCGCCATGCATTTAAAGATGCAGACACTGTAAAGACAAAGTGGATTTTTAAATGTATGTAATATGTATCAGAGAGCAAAGACGTTAGCTGCTTGGTCAACAGTTCTAGAGTTGGTCTCCTCCAATCTTGACTGCATGCTTACAGCCCTGCTTTAAGACGCCTTAAGTCTGTGTGGTGATAAAAACATACTTTTACCCGAGACAGAGGTAAATGCCAAATGTCCAAGAAGGTTTTTCTAGCATTAAATGCACCATCACAGTACCATAGAGGTTTGGCTAAATGCCTCTACCTGAAACAATACCCCCCTTTTTTTAGATATAAAAAGAGACCCAGTGTTTCATATGTTAAATTCTTTAGTCAACCCTTCACTTTCTGTATGTTTTCCCAAAACCAAGGTTCATGCATCAAGCTGTAGAAGAAAATTATGATTTCTGTTATTTCAAGAGAACTTCAGCATCATATTAAACACTTTCAGCCTCTTGCCCTGCAGAGCCAGCAGCCCTTTGAGATTCCTGATCCAGTTTCTCAGCTGAGGTTCGCCCCATATGGCAGAAAATCTAAAGCTAAGCTTGGCAGCTGCCTCCCAAGCATGACCCCGGCGTCACATGTTGACAACAAAACCTAACGTACACACACAAACACTGACTGACTGATCAACAACCTCACAATTCTTAAAGGTCATCAGCCCTGAGAGCCAAAGGAAGACAGTGTTCGCTCAGTGTGAGTCCTCTTATTGCTCTTGTACTTGTTGATGGATGACTGTGACCTGGGTCAAACAGGACGGAAGATGAGTAGGTGCGTGTGTGTGTGTGTACACAACTGAGGGGATGGAGTAAGAGATAAAGAGCAGCCAGAATAAAGCACAAAACGTCTGGCCACATTCATAACAGCTGTTATTTTTGTATTTGTACCACACTTTAAGGACAAAACCTTTTATAAACCTACGTCTAAGGTGTAAAAAGAAAAAAAGTGCCTGAATTAAGTTAAAAGACTGGTTTTATAAACTAGGAAACACCACAATTATTCACATCTTTTCTTGAAGGCTTTGCTCAGCAAACATGGTCAAAATACTCATGTTATTTCCTCAGCTGAAAAAAGTCAAGATAAATCTGCCAGCTGTCAATATTCCTGCTTCGGTGATTTTCTACCACCAAAGAAAATTTTTCCAAGTTGCCTGTTGCAGACCTGGAAACCTTAGGTACAATTCCAGGGCTCTGTGTCCAGCTAATCTCTTACTCGGCTGGCCAGTGCTCCTTAGTGCAAAGACACGCTCAAGATGAGACTTTAAAATAAATCTACATAAATCTCCTGGTTTTCAAACCTTAATCTAACAGTAGTCCACTTTCTCTGTTTTGTAACAAAGAAAGCAGTCTGATTGTTAAATGATTTGGTCACTAAATGGTTATGAAAAGAGATATTTTTGTCAAATTAATTTGTGAGTTTCCTCTGTGATTTGTCTTGGTTTTGTTCTGTGTTTCGTTCTTCAGGAGCTAACAGGAGACTAACTAATGGCATGAGCTACACCTGGGTCCAGTGAGCTTGGCTGAAAAAGCATGTTTTTGCAGCAGTTGCGTCTCCCTTGCTTTCTGTCCTCATTTTGACATCAGCCTTCTGATTTGTACTTGCTTTCTGGACTTATTTATTGCCGCGCATTTCACTGACTTGCTGTACACGAGTACAATAATATGTTTCTTCAGTGCTTTCATGCATGCTGTAATGTTCCACTTAAGTGATATTTGGATGGTTACAGTTCCTGACTTGGGAATCTACTTTTTATGTGCCTTTACATAATAATGTGAAATCTTGGTAATTTTCATGCTAATATCAAAATTTTCTGTCTAGTCAAGGTTCCTCCAGCTGGAAGGCCACAGTTACAATCCATTTTAAAAACTGTTTATCTAGTTCACGTCTGCAGGGGTGCTGGAGCGATCGGTCACAGGCCACGAGGCCTTGACACCTGTGGCTAATCACAATCCCCAATTACCCTAACACAGGAGCGTCCAACTCTCAGCCTCAAGGGCTGCTATCCTGCAGGTTTTAGATGTGTCATTCAACACATTTGATTTAAATGGTTAAATTACCTCCTCAACATGTCTTGAAGTTCTCCAGAGGCCTGGTAATGAACTAATCATTTGATTCAGGTGTGTTGACCGAGGGTGATATCTAAAACCTGCAGGACACCGAACCTGGAGGCCTGGAGTTGGAGACCCTTGCCCTAACATGCATGTCTTTGGACTATAGGAGGAAGTAGAAGTAGAAGAGAGAGAACATGATGGCCTGTGGATTCAAACCAGTGCAGCAATGAGCCGTCCAGTTACAATTAAATCTCAGCCACAAACATTATATGCAATATATGTGTTTGTACTATTTATCAGAAATGTATTATGATGAATAACTCTGCAAATTCTACACCAAAAGAGTTGAGCAGACATTCAGTCACTCTGAGACCACATGAAAGCACAAAATAAGTATAAGGACAGTAAAGTGAATTTAGTACTGACTGAAGCAATTAATGAAAAATGAAAGTATTTATTATTGTATTAAAAACTGTAAAATCATCATATGGTCTTATGGTAAAAAGTCAGTGCCTGCAACTATGAGCATTGTTGGGGACACACTATGTTTAATCAGTCTGGGGTTTAAGGGTGAGAGTGGTGCTCTAATGCAGTGAGTTATAATGTAATCAGGCTGTGGAAATGAGTAACATATGCTCAGATCCCAACAGGGTACGTTTGCAATGCTGGAAATATTGGATAAAGACAGCAGGAGTGAAGGTAAGAGAAGCGATTTATTCACTAGAGAAGCTAGCAAATGAGTCTGTGTGTGAGCTTGCATTCAGAGTGTATGTTCCCCCATGTGAGTACTTACTGAGTCTAAAGGAAGCTTCTTCAGAACCTTATACTGTTTCTTTGGCTCTAATTTGTAGATGTACTTGTCTGTGATGAGCAGGCCTCGGTCTGTGCTCTTGTTGAACCTGTTCACCTGAGAGAGCAGAACAGGGGAAAGAAAAAGCTTTAGCATGTTTGTTCATTTTCTATTTTCTGTGAAGAGCCCTTCATGCCTCTTGCAGGATCTTTTGGGTTATTTCATTTCAAAAACAGGTTTGTCCTTGTAAAGCAGCAAAGAAGCAACACACAAGAAAACATAAAAACGACTGTGGTGGGTCCGTGAGTCGGGGGTTGCTTCAGTTCACTGTATCAAAGGCTACGTAACTTCAAATATAACTAAGCTCTACTCATAACTTAGGCGAAGCCCTCAATGTTCACTCCCTGATATGGAAAGTATGGCCATTATTATCCCCAGGGAGACGATAAGAGGTTCAGCACGAGGTAAAATAATAAGCACGCTTCATTCAGGTTAAGGGAACTTGAGGACTGAATTCATAGTTCAGTTCCTTTTTATGATTGATCCTCAGATTACTTCCTGAGAAGGCTGTGTTCACTGGTGGAACATGAAATATTGAAAGATGAGCTGTTACAAAAGAGAGGAAGCATGAGGGGGTGGAATGGGAAACACATCGAACCAGAAAAACATCCCAAAGCTAAAAGGAAGCAGCAGAAGAAAGAAACTCCTTGTGGCTACAAAACAGACATTTCCATTTCCCCGTGTTCTTTCCCCACATACTGTACCTTCCTACAGAAGCTCGAGAAGAGGACCTGACTGTACTCGTCTTTGTTCTTCAGCTCCTTAGAAATTCGGATGAAGCCGGCGCTGGTCTGAGGGCAGTCTCGGGCCTGCAGAAATGAAAGACCAGTATTATTTCAGGAGGTCTGTTGAGGCCACCATCATCAGTACAGATGGAATAGGAATGCACTTTGCTGTTAGTCACAAAACTCCAGGTGACCTCTCCCAGCCTCTTTTAAGCCTTTTTATTGCTTTAATTCCATAAGCAGCAGATCAAAGCTCAAGGCCCCCGGCTGCTGTTACGAGACACGGAGCCTGACGTGCCGTTTGAGAGGGACCAAAGCTGATGAGAAATACATTTGGTGGTAAATCTAACACTCTGTTATAGTCTTCCTCCTATAAAGTGCAGCTATCACGGTCATTTTTTAAACATTTCTCCTACAATCTATTTTACATGCTTTAATATATACAGTACACGGTTTAAAGCTGTGGTTCCCAGACTGTGTGCACTGAAGAAATCCAGGTGTGACCATCATACATTCATTTTGCAGTAAATAACTGCAGACAAACTATATAAATAAATTCAGTGTCTGTATCAGTACTTTCTGCACACTCGTTTCCCTTAAAAAATCTCTTCTATCAAAGTGAACCACAGTCTGTTTGAGGAGTATTATGACAGCATGACACATCAAAGGCTCTGACTGACAGCAGGGAGGATACAAAGGGGAAAACAGCTCACTTTCTTGTGTGAATCAAACCACAACTAACCACCAGTCCAGCCTATTCGCCAACTAAAGAAAAGAGAAAAAAAATCAGTAGGGAGCATAGAGGAAAGTGGAACTGCCTAATGGCTTCATTTGCCTGGAGATGTCAACGTCCCTTAATGTGAATGTGTGCTAACATGACGCCAAGAAAGCCTAAAGAGCCACTTGGAAACCAAATATCCCCTCTGAGAGAAACTAGGCCTACTTCAAAAGAGCACCGGATGCCAACCAAGAGGCTCCATGACCGCCTGTTAATTGGTGTGAAGGTGTTTCATAAGGTGATGGAGGCAAGGTGACACTTCAAAAAACTACATCTCTCTGTAGTCTGATGGTGTAATCAAAACAATGATGTCAGAAGACAGAGGATATATTTTTCACAGGGATGCATACTGGTGTACTCTTATATTATGGCTTATCGTTTGGTGTTATTTGGAAACGGTAAGTATCCAAAAAACCTCTTAGTTTTTAAACTTGTACTAGCTTCCTTGGTTTCAGAGGTAAATCTGAGTGCTACTGAGTGAACTGATACGCTAGTGTGATTCCAAATTTCTACCAACAGCTAAGATTCAACATCTCTGACTATATATAAAAGATGAATGTAGCCACCATTTATGCTGAATAGGAAAATATGTTCATTTAAGTAATATGAAACAGGGCAGGTTCAGGCACTTTTCAAAATCTTCCTTTGTTGAAGCTTAAGACTGGACATGAACCCCCTGAACTCAGTAAACTTACAATCACAGTAAGGATTCAGCCTGACTGAATGCCACGATGCATGCACTAATCTACAGGTCACTGTGGAATTAAATGCAATCACATGAACTTAGATCCCTGAAGGAGGCCAGCAAGTCAGGGGCCGGCTGACAAACTAGCAAAGGGAATGACTCAGGACTCTGCGGCAGTCACGCTCATGCTCCCCGAAGGCATCTTTAAAGTCAGAAAACAACCTCATATTAGCTGGTAAATGAAGCAACTGTAGTATTCATCAATAAAGGGCTGTGTTCACATGAACAGCCCTCTTTTGGTCACAGCCCAAGGCACATCACATGCACAGTATACATTCACAACAAAAGATGATCCTATACACAGCTGATTGTTCAAGTCTTTTTTCATTACTGTGATGAATTTGTGTGAAAATTTCCTGCCAGTGGGCTGCAAAATATCCAGCTGAACTAACTAAATGGGAGTCATGTGAAATGACAACTGCTTAAGAAATTCTTCTGTTTTGGAAATTCACGAGGCAGAAAAAACAAGCAGAAAACTATAAAACTACAAAATGCTTTAATGTTTTTATTAGTTCACCAGTGTTTGAGAATCTATGTCACTATTTTAACATTGATATGTTAAAATATATATAAAGAAATAAGTTTTGTTTTTTGTAATTTTGAAATCATCATTTCCAGGGAAGCCACTGAGACATATTTCTACTGTTTTTTGGTTGTTGTTTTCTTTTAAATCTGGAGTGGAAAGTGTAAAAACGGCAGAAAAGTCAACTCCAGCTTTTCAATAAAATGCATTGCAATATATTTCAGGTGATTTCAAAAGTAGTTCTGCTTTTCTAGCTGAGATTTAGGTGTGCTGTCTGAATCACAATAATCGCAGAATTAATGGCTGGTTTCTTAGTTTTAGTTTTGCCATCAAGTTTATTTGGTGGTTATAGTTTGCTTTTATTCCCAGTTTATTCTGCCTCGCGTGTGTTTCTCGTGTCTTAAGTATAAATCTGTGTTAGGTGTTCTCATGTTCAAGAGCTAGTTTGTCTTGTGTGTTTATTATTCAGTTTTGCCTCCCATAATTGTGTTTCACTGATTGCTTGCACCCAGGTATTCTCCACAGCTGTACTCATTTCCTCTAAGTAGCCTGTGTGTACAACAACCCTCAGGTTTAATGTGTCTTGTTGGTGTTTTCTCTCTGAAAATGTTGCCAATACATTTTTATTTTGCTCACATGTTTTACTTTCTCGCAGATATAGTTCCCTGTTGGATTTTCTTTGTTTTTTTTTGTACTATGCTGTCACACAAAAGGTCATCAAATGCACATACAAGCTTCCATTTTGTCTGTGTGTCACAGTGACGTCACAGAAAGGTGGATGACAAAATCTGGATGAGCCCTACTCCAGATTTCTGGTGGTCTACAAGTGAAAGTTTTATACTTTTCCTTTGTTATCTGTAAAACTTAATGCACATATAAGAGTGGCATTATTTTTCTAATGACATCTTAGACATGTGATTTTTTTAATGAATCACTTTAATGAATCACTATATATATATATATATATATATATATATATATACTTCTTTACACTTACAGTTTTATTATTGTTTTGCTCACTAGTAGGTTTTCACAGCTAACTTGTCTACAAAGACAAACTATTTGCCAAACTGTAGTGAAACTATGAAAAGAGTGATGTAAACTGGAAACAGAGACTGTTCATCTTCAGACAGTAAATGGTAAGACTGCAGAAAAGTCGGCATCTTTTAAGCAAACTTTAGGAGCACCAATCTCCTAGTGACCTATCCATCCATCTTTACTGATCACACATGGTAACAGTCAGCATCTACTCACCAAAAAGTGTGGCGTGCATGTATGTGTGTGTGTGTGTGCGTGTGTGTGTTGCCTCATCTTTGCATATTAAGGTGGACACTCACAAATTTGTGAAAGATTTCATATCTCAAGAGTCCAAGTTTCTTGCTTAAATAAAGGTAAAATAAATCAAGTGTCTTCCAGAGGTCAAAATAAATCCTCAACAAATAATTTTACGACCTATTCGTACATGATGTGCTGAGAAACAACAAAGGTACCCAGGATTTATCTTGTTACTACTGTGATTCTTACATTTGCCAGGTAGTCCCTCTCCCAGGCTCGGCTGACTCCCCAGTCTTTTCTCTCTCCGCTCAGAGCCGTCAGAGCTGCCACTTTGGCCCGAACCTCCAGCATGTCAGACGGCGGGATGTTTTTCACGATCTGCCTCGCCCACCACCTGACACCGAGGGATGAGAACGAGACAGCATGCCATGAGGGTGGATATTACTTCAAAGGCCCAAAGAAAGAAAAGTTGGAGGAACAGCTTTAAGTTAAAGTCAGATAAAGGATAAAAATCAGTGATCCAAAACTCACTCAATCACACAGGCAAACACTGACTCGACTTATTCTGCAGCTACTGAGAATTTAGTGACCTGAAGAGATGAGTTGATTTCAACACATGTGCTTAAAAAAAGAAACCAGATTTTTGCACACTTTACAAAATTAAGATGAAAGAGACGGAGGAAGAAAGCAGGCAGGGTAGAGAAGAGGTGGAGAGAGTGGTGGGGGTGAGGGAGACGAAGTGAGGATAAAGAGGTAAGGATGAAGAAGAGGGAGTAAGACTTTAACCCTAATGGATAGAATTAGGATTAGGTTAGGGTTTGGCACTTAGTTCAGATAGTTAAACCTAGGGTTAAGAGGCTTGAATATGTATAACTCTATGTGCAGTTGGGCAGGCAGCAGTCACTTTATGGGAAACACTGCTAACAGAGAATAAATTCCAGCTAAAATATTGAACCACTTATCCAAACAACTTCAAACTCGGGGCTGTTCTTCCTCAAACCCCAGAAAAGATCCACCAAGTCTGAAGTGGATCAAAAGAATGGCAAAGAACAGACAGATGAATCACTCTCGCATCTGTGAATTCAGGCTTTAGCCAGCAGCCACTTCGCTTAGCTTAACAAAAAGGCTGTAAACAAGTAGTAAGGGCTGTTTCTCAATATCTCTAAATGTTAATACTTTACTAACCTCTAAAACTAATCCACTAATTAGAAAGTTACATCTCTTTTGTTTCATCTGTAATAAAGTGTCTAAAGTGTTTCACATCTAAGCAGCAACCTCTGGGGATGAAAAATGAAGCCAACATGAAAATCCCCAAAGCGGCGTTTCCTAAAACTGCCACTTCAGCTTGGCTCCAAAATCAAGTCAATCCCCAGAGACAACGATTTGATAACACCCAAGTTTAAAACTGTGTGACTGTGCATCATGTTGGTAGGGTTCCCATGGACGCAGTAGGATGGACACTGCTTCTTTTGGCTGAGCTTTTATTAAATATATAATGACACAGCATAATATGTCAGTATATGTAATGTAAAATATCCTTAGTATTTCACAGACCACACAGAGTTGCATATTTTTATGTGCTCTGACCTGCGATGCAGCATGACTGTGATGCTGTGAAACTGCGACAGTGCTGCAGGCGGCGTCGGCCACTCCAAGCTCTTCCCATAGTCAGCCATAGTTCGCACATTAGCAAACCTCCGCTCCACCTCCCAGAAGTGTGCCTTGACCTTGTAGCGCTTATAGCAGCCCATGATGGCATAAATGGCCCTCATCCGCCGGCACCTTGCACGAGCTAGAGTCCCGCGCCACACCTGTTAAAAAAACAACAACAAAGGGGCGTGTGAAAGAGACAAAACAAGAGAAAAATTATTGCCTCTGCATCCCACAGCACTTAAGAGAAACTTTTCCTCCAGTTAGAGTTCCAGGTTTCTCTGCAGTTATAAAGTAGGTCAGAGGAAAGAGAAAAGAGAAGGGTATTTCATTGAGCAAGCGAAGTAATTGACTTTAATGCAGCTGTGCTCTGGATCGCATTAATTATCCCAATTATTGTTACAGGAAATTAGGATTCAAGCTGGCAGATGAATTTCAGTCAAACATAACCAAGAGCCACATATTCATGAGCCTGAGACAAACTGCAGTTTCTATTCTGATACCTGGTGGAAAAATCACTGTATGTTATTAACTTCAACACACCATCTGAACTGTTCCTGATGCTGAATTAGATGTCAAACTATCACATCAACGGATCTTTAAAATTAAACATTAAACCAGCTGTGAAGCATGGTGACACTTTCGTGCCTCACCTTTTGCAGGAAAGTCACCAGGATGGGGATGAGGTGGTTTCTCTCCTGCTCCAGTGTGAAGAGAGACCGCGGCGTTCTCACAAACAGCTTTGTTTGGCCGTACGCAACGTCGTCCTGGAAACCGTGCTGGATGACGATGGCTTCAACAGCTTCCCTGTCTGACGCCATCAGGTGGTTTGGCCAGGTGTACTCGCACGTCATTTTATACCTGAACAACATTCAGCAAGAATCAGAGACGATGATCACATAAGTGTTTGCAGTCTGACCTCAAACTTGGGTAGAGACAGTTGATGTCAGTGAACATCACTAACTCTGCTACCTGAGAACGTGAGTTTTCAAGTGTCAGATTGAGGGATCAATATCAGAAGCATAACCGAGAGAATTTTCACTTTCACTGTGATTTTGACATTTGCACATTTTTGTGCACCATGAACTCTTAACGAGGGTCAGACTTTATCCAGATGCCTTCTGTGATATCCAGAGGCATCGGAGGCAGATATCTTAATTTATGGCATTAGAGTCAAGTGTAGCTTTGATTAAAATTGGAGAAAACATTGTGACCACACCAAAATAACAAAATGTTTTTGCTTCCTTTCATTGGCTCTCATTAAAAAAATTTAAAATCGGTATTTAATTACTTACATGGCCATGCTTCTGCCACATCTGCTGAGACCTTATTCTAATGTAGCACTTTCCTGCTCCCAGACAATTTTGTAACTTTAACTTTGACATTTGCTGTCGTGCCATTGTGCACCTGCTGACAGGCCGTTAAAGAAAAACTCAGGAGTTTATGAGTAACACAATCACATTTGAGCTTTCCAGTTTCCAGATCGGGCTCACTGCTACTTCCTCTTCTTCCCAACAATGGAATTCAACTTGAAGGTTTGCTATTTTGAAACTGTGGAGGAGATTCAGCAGATGGTCAGAACAGGACTTTAATCCTAAAATAGCTAGGGTGCTTGCAGTGGTGCAGAATTACACAAGAAGACAACCCTGAAGGGAAAGCAACCACAGTATAAATGCTGAACATAGTCTGACAAATGAAGCCATAAACGTTTTCTTTTTAATTACCACCAGGGTGCGATCCCTCTAGCTCCCAAAAAAACTTCCAGTCCTGTGGAAGTCTGCCCTCCACTTTGTTGTGATGGGACCTCTAAACACTGTCCTGATGGCTAATGACTCATTTTCTAGTTTCAGGTCATACTAATTAAATTATGGTCATTATAATGACTTGTCCAACACGTAGTGACTTCAAAAAATACAAAACATATCATGCATAAACCAGGCTGGTAATGTTGGTAATGTGTTGGTAATGTGTTTTTTCTTTTAGCCAACTTTTTGACTCACCTTAAATGTTAACTTTAGGTCTTTTTAGTCGTGTTAGGTTTTGTTAAAAGAGGCACCAATTGTCAAATAGTCTAAATCTCTTGGGTAGTACTATTTACATAAATGTGTGTCGTCTTTTTAAGGTTTCAGATCAAAGTACATTTTGGGTTAGAAAGGTTACTTTTTTAAAAACTTTTTAACACATTTTACTCATGGTGTTACACTCCGCTGCTGAAGAGACCACTTTACTAGACCGTAATCACGTTGTCTTACCTCTGCAGGAAGCGAGCATAGAGCTGCCTGTAGGCAAAGCCCGCCCTGCGTACCCTCACGTTCTCCAGCAGGCCAAGGTAGGCCACCTGGTGCTGGCAGCGGGCGTCATCAAACAGCACCGGTGACTTCATTTCGTTGGGCTTTATACATCGCACATAGTATGGCTCCTGCAAAATAGAACAAGTTGTTCAGCTGGCATGGTGTGAGCTTTCTTTGGCTGTATTTCAACAAGCCTGTTTGCATTTTCAATAAAGTGTTACATCACTGGTGACACAGCAACACTGCACTTGGACTGATACTCTGAATGTATCTTTTCATAACACTCTTGTTTTATCACCTGCACAAACTTGAACAGGTCTTTGATTTTTCTCAGTGTTCGCGTCACCGCTGCGGTCATCACTGTGCGAGTAAATAAACTGAACTCAGCTTGGAAACTGTCAACTGTAAACTCTGGCAAAACTGGCAAACTGAGTTCAGTGACCTTAATCAGACTTGCAGAATGTTTCAACAAACGCCACAGTGAGCAGCTGAGCCTCACAACAGCCCAGCCCCGCACAGCTACTCGCTAGCAGCACGCCGAGCCGCACTTTAGATGAAGCAGGGTCATGGCTGGATGCCTGAACCTTGACAGTTATACTGGGGATGCACTACATCCTGTCAAAGAACTGGCTGTTGTGTTTTCACTGATTTAACTGCTCTGTCCATTAAAGACAAATAAGGCGAAGCACTTTCTGACACCAAACACTGATCCCTGTGCAGGCTTTGCCTGGAGTTTCGACTCAGCTCGGCAGCAGTTTGAGAAATGTCAGAAAATGAAGGCTGAGAGGAAATGAAGTGGGAAGCCTGAGCACAGGTGCTTCAGTACTGCTGCTGAAGAAAACTGTCTGCTCTTTCAATGTGACCTACAGCAAAAAAAAACCTTCAGGCATGGAAGTTTACTTTCATTTCACCTCAGCCACATCATGACGAGATGCTACAGCAGCCCGGAAGCAGGCCATCCAAAAATAACAGCAAGAAATGTCAGACTTCAGTCAGTGAGATGAGGCCAGGCGAGGTGAGGTGCATATTTTATGTACCACCTCCATCTCCTTCTCCTCCTCAGCACCCTCTAAACGCCACAAAAAGACAGATAGGATGAGGACAACTTAGAAACACTGCTACTCCCTGACACCATAAGGGACAGACTGCGATGTATACATGTAAATGCTACACCTCTTCTTCCTCTTCCGATGTTTATTATGCACCATCCAAAGGAGACATCACACAAACACATTGGAAGTCTCAGAATAGTCTGTGAGTCATGCAGACTTACAGGGACCAGAACCGCCTATAACTGGTGCAGAGCATCAGTACAGACAGCAGAGTAAACTGGGGAGATGATCTACGCTGGCACTAAACACAAACTCTGACACAGAAATATAAACAAATATGTAGGTTTCCAGAGTATCTGATTTGACTTCAATTCATGTTCTACAAAATCAAAGCACAGAAGCAAAACCAAAATAAATGCTCCACTGGACTCAATCTTTCATATGTTTTTTGCTAGATTAAAATCTGTAACCTATATAAACAAATGTGTTATGTGTTTATGAAAACAGCATATAAAAAACACAAACCATAGAATTATAGGCTGACTGTAAAGCTAATAAGACAGTCATTCCACAAAGCTAAATCAGGAAGTAGCTAAATCCAATCATGATGGAAGAAAGAAGTCCACTAAAATCCTCTAAAGCTAACAAGCTTAGAGCAACTCTGTAATAGGGTAACTACCTAGACAGTAATGCTAAATAATGAAAGAAAGGCATATGAAATTCTACCTGATAAGACTGGCATGTAGCTTAGCTAAAGCTAAATCTAAAATGATTAATTCAAATATATCTTTTCTTACTTTTAATTAAATTATATCTTAGTAATTTATCTAATGATTTGAGGAAAAGGGATTTTGCCTATTTCTAAAGTTAGCAAGCTTATAGAAACTCGGTAACTGGGCAGAAACTAGGTAGCTAAGCTAAATAACGCAAGAAAAGGCTAATTAAATGCAAGCTTGTGATTAGCTACCTACATTAGCTTTAGCTGAAGCTAAACTAAACTGAACAATATTACGAGAATAATTTTTATGCTATCTTTTTTAGTGAGATTTTATTTTGGTAATTTAACCAAGGTTTGAGCCAAAAACTAAATTTCTCACTAACTCACAAATCCCCCTTAACTGGTTTGTGCCTTTTAATAAAGTGACATTTTGGTCGTTCTAATAATTGAGAAAAAACAATTAAACTCATCTAAAGCTAACAAGACTACATTAATAAGTAGATAGCTACACTATAAAAAAGAGAACTATTTGAAATATCATCTGGTGAGAAAGCCACCTACAGTATATGTGTTCAAAAGTACTGGCTCACCTACACATTAAACCTATAAGATCTGGCCATGGAAGCTATACCATGAAGCTCCCAGTGCACAGTTTTTGTGCTGATGTTAATGCCAGAGGAGGTCTATGGGACTTTTAAGAGCTATGCTACATTGTGACTGAGCTCTTGTAGTTCCTAAACACCACAGATATTGTGGGATATCTAAGAGGAAAGACATTTCACTAACTGATGGCATCTTACTACAATACCACACACAAATTCAGCGAGCCCTTTAGAATGACTCAGTACATTTCCAATAAATGGGGAAATCCAACTATTTCAAATTCTGGCTTGAATGGACTAGCTGGCGCTACAACCTAAAAGTGTAATGGTGATAGGGTAAAAGTAACATATTTGGCACTTTTCATTATATTTTCAGTATAAAAGCAAATACTTTACTGTAACCATAATGGATGCCACAAGTCATTTTAGAGCATTTACCATTTTGACACCAAACTACTAACATTTACTAGCAGTTATCTTACACAATCACGTGCTATCAAGGTAGCACAAGGAAGGAAAAGGTACCGTTATAAAGCCTTAACCATCCAATCAGCACACTTTTGCAAAACACTGTTATTATTTTAGCCATTTAACATCAATCATGTACTGTCTCATGGCAGCTCTCTAAGTAGACGGAGTGGTAGCAATTAAAATAATTATCTTAAAACCAACATAAAGCCGCAGTATTATGGATTATGGATTAATATATTTACAAACTAGTTTAGAAATCAGTTTTCTCAACTTTAATGCTTCTTCATTTACTACTCTTTGACTGTGTGGACATCAAACGTGCATTAATTAGCTGAAAATACATCCACAGCCTCCCTCTGGGGTTAAGAGAAGAAACGAGGAAGTCGATCATAAGCAGAAACTACTGACCTTGCATGCCAGTTTATCAACCAAAGCCACAATGGAGTTCTTGAACAGGGTGGCAGCAGTCAAAGGCCGCTTGGTGACCTCTGTGATGCTCAGATGTCCATCTGGCCACATCTCTTTTAGGACTGGATTGGCACTATGAGAAGCGAGAAAGCGGGGTAAAGAGTAAAGAAAGGACACCATTAACTAGGCTAGCAGAGGAGGGATGTGCAGACTGAGGGAAGAAGAAACTCATATATACACATGACCCAGTTAATGAACTGTCAAGAGCATTATGATGCTGGGAAAAACTGTCAGTGATGCTTGTGTTTGGCACCTGTTGTACATAAGGCGCTTGAAGTCTTGGAAAAGCAGGTCCTTGTTCTTGTCCAAAAAGCCCTCGACGGAATATCTGCAACAGATGTAGAGAGGGTGATATGAGAGTAATTATTTAGTAATGAGAGGGCGGCCCCATTGATGAGTATTTGGAGTGAACAATAACAATCAAGATGCTAAAGTTACACAAAAGTCAGACTAAAATAGCAGCAGAGTTTAAAGAGTAATTGTCTGCCACTCAAAGGGTCGCTATCATTAACTGCACTCTCTGCTACTAATGACTCACAGACCTCCGGCAAAGGATTAGAGCAAGAGTCATGCTGCTTAGTCAATTTACAAATTAGGTACATGGTCAAATTCTCCCCATGGCTCGCGTTTAGATAAAATAAACTGTCTACAAACTAATCTGTCTGCCTTTTTTTCCCTCCACAAACTGCTCAGTTGGTTTTGATGAGACATCAGTGGGAGGTCACGGGCACATTGTAAGGCACAGTTACATAAGCTGTCCAGCTCCGGGGGATGAGCCTGCTGTAGTGTAAGCATTGCCTCATAAAAACCTCTCCCTCGTATTCACAGTGTAACAATACGATGCACAGTGTGGATGCATTTCTGACTTTAAAGAGTGCATCCCTTTTATTGGACTGTGCACATAACCTGTAAATGAGAAGCTTTAAAACCAGTAAAAGCACCAAAACAAAAAATGTATACAAATATTCCCCTAAAATTACATTTTTTTCAACTACATTATATATATATGGTTTTCTACTCTTATCACCCAGTTACAGGACTTTGGACTATAATCCATATTAACATACTCACAACAATGACACGTTTGGGGCACTTTTGGGTCCAGTGTCTCACTAAAGGACACATATGTATGCTGACTATCACAAGCTGGGACCCAGTTACCAACTTCCTGATTACTGCAGGACTTGTTTTACCTTCAACTACTAAACCACTGGTTCTCAAACGTTCTCTGTCTTTCCCCACTTGAGGTGGCTGTAGCTCTGAAGGCAGAGGCAGGTCATCTACTAATTGGAGGTTGGTGGTTCAATCCCTGCCATGCCAAAGTACCCTTGTACAAGACACTGAACCCTGAGTTGCGCTCTGATGTGTTCACTGGAGTGTGTATGTTATATAGAAAAGCACAAATGTGAGTGAATGAAAGCGTTATATAACCACCAGTCCATTTAGAAGCCAAAAAAACCCTGAAACATCTGCATTTTTATCTAATTATTAACAATAATAAAGTATTCAATATGAATTTTACTTTCAATAAAGGCCACCCCAATGGCTTCAGAATACTCTTGTTTATGTTAAATTAGCTTCCCTTCATATGCAGTCCAATGCCAGAGCAAATTAGTCAGTGTCTGGTCTCATTTGCACTGTGTCTTGGGGGGGATATGAGGGCAAAAACGTCCATATTTGGAGTCTGGAAAGGCTGATGCTGGACAGAATTATTTCACTGCATACTCTAGCATCCTAAGTTCAAGGCCAACATGTCACAGATTTCCATAATAGACAGTGTAAAAGTTGGACATAGCCTCCAGATCTTAGAAGGGATGCCAACGTGGAAGTGCCTTAAATCTGTATTTGAATGGCCACCAGGGGGCGATACCTGTGGCTCCAAAGAGACTTCCAGGCCTATAGAAGTCAAAGGGGAAATGGTCAAGGATTCGTTAACTTATCAGTGTGTATGACAGATGTGTCTCCTTGGCTCTCAGAGGTCAAAATAACCTGATCAGATTTCTTGGAGGCTTGCTGAAGTAAGACAGTGTAAAAAAAAGTGAGGGTTCAGGAGCCACAACAAGAGGCCACAGCACTTATTTACAAGCGTAGGAAAGCTGTTGCGACAGAGCAGACAGGAGAGGACAGGCAAAGACAAAGGCAGCCAGTCTCCAGAGACACGACAATGATTTAGAGGAATGTATATTAAAGTATGAAGGTCAAGGCTGATGCAAGGAGACCGCTGAGTGGCACAAGGTGAAAGGCAGCACATATAGGAAGAGTCAGGTGACAAAGATGTGAGATGCCTGCAATATAAAGCTGTAGAGTAGGAATATATGAAACTGTATATCTTTCCTAAAAGTGCTGCATGTGCAGGCTGAAATTCTGCAGGGATTTAAAAGCACGGATAGCGATGAGAGCTAGGTGAGTGTTGCAGAACAGAAGCAGGAGAAAAGGAAACAGGATGAGAAAAGGAGGAGAGAACAAAGTAGGTCAAAGCTTCTGATACTGGTGGTTTGGTGAGAGTGGAGAAGGGGGGCCAGCGGGTGGTGAGGAAGAGAGTATATTTAGCCAGAGTAAGGAAAGACTGAGACGGGATGGGATGGGACAGGGGATGGTGCCACCAGGAAGCAATATACGAGAGGTGACAGCTCAGCTGGAGAGACCCCGTCGTGGCCCTGAGGTGATCAGGGGCCGGATGACGGGGACACGTAGTGACAGGGACAGCCATCTGTCAAGACTTGCTGCAGGTCTGTGACACACGCTCTTATCCAGCCCGTCATATTACCGCTGGCAAGACCCCGATGACATGGTTTTTCTAGGATGCTCGTGACTAAACAATTAAACAAACGTAACATTCAATAATTTAACCCTCTCTGACTCAGCTTACGTGTGTGTTTTTTCTCTGACAGCGCAGTGGTCTGGCGATCAAAATTAATCTGCTTATCTTTCCATCATGTCTAGCCCTAACCCTAATGTCCAGACGAAAAGGAGGTTTTATGAGCGTTAGAAGTTAACAGGGAGTTAGACAGTTGAATGTTACACAAAACTGTGTAAAATCAAAAACATACAGCACTGCTTTAGCTTTAGACATAAACAAGGATGAAAAACTAAATACAAGGAACATTTGGCAGGTTAGTGAAGTTGGCCTAGTTGCCTGGTACTTCTGTACTATCTGTTTTTCACTTTCTAAGTGGCTAATTTCATCCAATCAGATCACCAAACCACTCGACATAGAGAGCTAGATGCAGCTGAAAGGGAGTGAGCGGTCAGTCCAACGAGACAAATGGTTAGCATGTTGTAAGATGATTTTTTGTAAGCAAAATCTTCATTTAAAAAGCACCTGCAGGCAATGAAAAGAACTTCAAAAAGTTCTTGACTAACACTCATGTTGATCAACCAGCTGTCACAATATTTTTGATTAAGTGGTTGACAAACTTTTTCTTTTGGATTTGCATTAAAAAAAGCATAAATTTGTGAAATAATTAAAATTAATAGAGTAATTCTTAAAAGAGTCTTGTTAGTTACAATCCTAATTAATATAAAAAATAATAAAATGAACAGCTACTTGGACATTACTGCATCAGTAATAATAACATTTTGTCTCATATACTACATCACTACTACAAGAACCTTTTCTTTTATGCATTTCAGGGGAATAGAAACACCATTGCTAACTGTGGGTGAGAGCGATCCTGAGCTGATGCATGAAATTGTCCTGTGTTTCTGTGTGTGTTTGACATCCTGTTAGCCTGGATTTCCCAGAGTCACAGAACCTCAATAAACCTCCTTCAGTACTCTTTGATTACTGCTGCTGTATCACACAGAGACGAAATTGTCTCATCAGCTGGCTCCATCTCTCCTCATCCTCCTCCACTTGCGTGTTCCCTTGACATATTAATGTCCTTCCCTCTCTAGATTGAGGGCAGTACACGTGAGCTGTGGGGATCCAAAGCCACGGCGGCTGACTGCTGGCCAGGGGCCTCATCTGGCCTCTGCAGTGTTTAAATCCCGATAAGGAAATGGAGCAGTGATGGAGAAGGAAGCTGAGCAAAGTGTTTCTTCTTTAGTCTGTGTGTCATAAACCAAGCAACCACTAACATCAATGAAAAATAAATTCAACTTTCGGAGCAGGCTAAAAGCTAAAAAGCTCAATATGCATATATCAGTTTTATAGCCATACATGTGATTTATGATGTCATCTGTCCTATAAATTGTTTTCTAGCAGCTCAGAACGCCTCCTGTTTGACTTTAGTAAAGTACACTTTTGCAAGCCGCTGCCAGGGTAACTAAAGTTTTTAATTTTTAGATTTAGCCTACTTTACAAGTATAATTTATCTGTGCATTTACTACAGGGTCACGGTTGCAGGGGCATGTGTAGATACCCAGACCTCCTTATTAAAGGCCACCAGATCCAGTGTGACATTCAAAGCCTCACATTATTAACGTTATTTCCCCAGTGTCCCGGGTCTTCCAGAAGGCCATCTCCTAGTTGGACTTGCCCAAAATGTCTCGCATAGGAGGCATCTAAAAGTCTAAAAGTCATATATCTGAATCACCATACCTGCCTCCTTTCAAGGTGGAGGAGTAGAACTTCTTCCTGGGAGAGCCCAGACAATTTTAACTGCTTTTATCTGCTTCAGTGTTACGTTTAGAGTGTTTTTGCTATAATGATAAAGGCTGATCTGAGCAAGTTTTCAGAACATAACTTACAAACACTTGACTCATAGTCATGTTTACCCTCCAGTCTCAATAATCATAAGCAAAACTGTCTCACAAGCCTATCTATATTCAAAAATGTCTCTAAAACGAAACGCGCTTTTTAAAAATCTTTACTATCTCTACTTACCTTTTATCAACATTCATTAAAATATCTTATTTTTCACACGTGGTTTTGATTTTTTGTTTAGTTTTAGTGAACTAAAATAACCTTTGTCACTACAACAAAGACGATATCAGTAATGAATGGTTGTCTGTCTCTCTGTATTAGCCCTGCGATGGACTGATGACCTGTACCCCACCTCTGTCTCCCCACGACAGCTGGAACAGACTTCAGCACTCCTGTGACTTCAAACTACTTATGTGGTCAAGAAAATGAATAGATGGAATTCATTCTATGTGTTGTAAAACATATATTTAAATGATCTTTACGTGATTTAAAATTTGACACATAAAATATTAGCGGTTTGGAAGTTTTTGGACATGAATATCCACTGATCCTGTTGAAAATCATGTCTTTCCAGCTCTTGTAAGCAGATGTGTGCGTGTCCTCTCTATGCCACTACATTGCCCTGTTTATGTACAGAGTAGTGTCCTACTCACATATGTGACATCTGAACCCTGCTGTCATCTGTGGAAACATCCACTGTCCATACAATTATATATTAAGTGGATATGAAAAGTGACAACATCTTTCCAGGATTGCACAGATTTTGGTTAACATGGGAATTTACTACATATTCTGCTCAGTAAAGCTGTCACTCTGGACCACTGGAGCCCAAATGATGTCATTGCCATGAGCTGACCTCCTTTAATAGGATTTTATGGCTTACACTCGTGAACTCAAGCACAGCCGCCTGTCATTATTTTTTCTCCACAGAGAGGCCTTGGACTGAAAAGCATGACAACAAACAGTGCAAAATGTAGCGACTCACGTGACGTCTCCGGCATAGTGGCGAATACGGAAGTGTTTCTGAAAGTCCATGCTTTTGTCAGTGGGGCTGAGCTGGAAACAAGAGAGGACAATGTGAGTGAAATATGATCTATTTAACTCAATTACAGACATCTTCAGACTCAACCTTACGAGGAGTTTTGGAGATCCTGCACTTCATAAAGCATCTCATATCTGGAGCAAACCTAAAAGGAAAAATATTGGAGAAACTCTGCTCTCTAGTGGTAAAACCTCAAAACTGCACCTGTTCTCTTAGGTAACTATGGGTGTTTTTATTCTCCTCTATATTTAAATTAAAAAAATAGTATTGTGCAAAATTCTCAAACCGTCTCTCATTTTTTCACATTTTGAACAATGAGAGACAAGATCATTGCTTTACTGAAACATGCAAACATGAATACAAACACAGTATATAAGAAAAAAACCCAAACCCTGACACAGGGTCGCCGTTGACCCTCTCTGTACACAGTGATAAAAATTTGGACCAGAAATTTCAAATCCAGTCTCATCACTCCGTAACACCTGCTGACACTGATTTTCACTCCAGCTCTGATGTAATTTTTCTCCCCGTTTCCCTTCCTTAAGAGTGCCGTCTTGAGCGCCACCCTTCTATTTCTGATGAGGCTTCAGTGAACAGTGGATGATTGAACTGAAGGGCCAGATGCATCTCTCAGGTTCTGTGTCAGGTCTTTGCTGTTTTTATGTCTGATTTCCTGACAGGACTTTCAGATACTGTTCATTTGATTTTAGGACTGTCACTTCCTCTTTATCTCCACTTGTTAGTTTTCCTCAGTTTCTTAATGACAGAGTGCACACCATGCTGAGTTATGCATGATAACTTTTCAACCAATAGTTCTTTGGGAATCAATCTCTTGGTAAAAAATATATTTTATGCCTGTCAAACTGTCATCTTTGGTATTTTTCATATATGCAATAAAGAAATGCAAATAGACTGCTTTTGCATCAGGCTGCTAATAAGCATCCACAGATATATTTTAAAATTGGTTCTTTGCTAAGTTGTCTGTGTAAAGACAATACCGATTGAAGACCGTTGACCCCTTGCCCTTGAGTTAGGTGCCTTTTTATCCTTAAATGATGTATAAGTCAGTGTCAGTAGCTTAACAAACAGTAAAACAATCCTCTGAAAATGGTCAGGTAAAAGGACTGGACTGGAAATGAGTGAAAAAGCAGCCAATGTCCAAAGTGAAGGACCTTCAGACAGTCTAAAGAACTGTTGCTCAACAATTCCATTAAATATTGTGACTGGTTAAATTTTACCTCCACATAAATGGACATTTCAAGTCTTTTAAGGCTCAGCACTGCCTTCCATTTACTAATATCTGCCTGAAAGAAGATTTCATCTCATTTATTGATTCTGACTAGTGTGGATTTGTCTCAACCTTTATCCAATAAATTGCTTCATGGCTTTAGTGGTTTTGTTTTTACGTGTTTACAATCCACCCTTCCCCAAAATGAGCAAAACTCAATTTTCTAACCTACAAAAGGCAAATATTAGCATTTTTATTTTGGCAAATGATCAGATTTCTTCCTTCTTTTGCCTTTTAGGTTTACTGTAAGTCTGATGAGAACATGTTGAAAATAAAACCACTTCCTTCCCAGTTAATTCTGAAAGTTTGAGATCCTGTTTTTAAACCACTTTGTGTTAAAAACATTTAAAGTTCTTCTGCTTTTGTTGAGAAGCTTGATAACCTCATCATGTTATAATTCACAAAAACAAATACTTTCATTATTGTGCACTGGCAGAAGTGCTAATGAAACCCAGTCATTATGAAAGCATCTTTCCAAGTATGAAGCAAATTTCTCCTAAACTTGCTAAATAATGCACTGGCTTTGGCAGAGGATGTGCTCTTTGAGGGCCCTTTTAATTGTGTGCTACTGTTAGAGAGTATAAAGTTATTTTCTAACCTTCAGGTCTATTAAGGGAATCGTAGTGTAAATGTTACATCACATGAGGAGATGTAGTAATTAGTTCTGACCTTGCGGGAGGTGTAGTGGGGGTGCTGTGCCAGTTTGGTGTCCATGCTGTCCAAGCAGACTGTGTCAGTGACTTTTCCAACAGTGAGGCAAGCCTCATCCAGAATGGAGATGATGCCTTTGTGGGCCTGCTCCACCAGGTCGACGATGATCTGGTTGTTGAAGTATTCGATCTGCGCATAAAGAGCACGACTGTCAGTTCAAAGAAAGAACAGATTGGTTTGTGAATGAAGTCGTTGCTCTTGTTACTGCATGAGAATTTTGTTCTGTTTATGAGCTTTCGTGACAGATGTGTCCACATACAGCGAGTGTGTGGTTTCGGTCAGTTTCTTGGTTTTGCAATGACACCCCCATACAAACAGATTCACACATTGTTGTATATCTGATGTTAAAATAAACTACAAGTAATGAGAGTTAACACAACAAGAGACTAGCAGTGATGTTGTAATCAGAGGCCATGGGATCTCAGTGAAATCCAACAACATGTGGCAACAAAAGGCAACATAAGAGTCAGCAATGCAAAGCTGAATGGTAACTTTTCTCAACTTTGAGGTGAGTGATTGAAGCGACTACAAATGGGAGTGAAAGATGCTCATTGACATAAGAAAGTGTGTAAAAGACATGAGAGGGTTACCTAAGCAACCAGGTATCCACTAGTGAGCAGACGGGTCAGGGTTTTAAGCTCACACGAAACTCGTGTCTTTTCACGAGACTTTAAATCCAACACTCGATTAGAAGATTTTCAATTTGAAAATCAGTGATTTAAGAGTTTCCTTTTTAGATCAACATTATGAAGGATAGCTGTAGCTTCTGGAAGTGAAAAGTGAAGCCATTGCACAAGTTTCTTTAACCTGCATTAGTTTTAAGAGAATCCAGCAGGGGGCGACTCATCTGGCTGCAGAAAGACTTCTTGCATAGGGGGAAAAGGTCCTTGGCTCACTTTGTCTGTGTCCTCAGTAAACACTTTGATGAAGACTTCAGTGGATAAATCATAAATAAAACATGAAGTTAATTTGTAATTTATGGACCTCATTAAAGTCAGAACTGAGGATTATCCAGGGTATGCTAATTTGCAAAAAAAAAAGAATTCTCACTGACAAGTGCAGTGTCCTCAGTTTCCCATTCAGATCAGCTCCTCATTTGAACTGACCAAACAGTGAGGGGCTTTCTGGGTTTGGGGGACAGTAATGCTACATGGGTTATGTAAAAGTTAAAGTATAATTAAAACACAAATTTGAGATGGGATGGGAACCGCTGAAGTTGATGTTGAATCCAAAATACACTTTTGACACAACATTACACTTCAAAGTTAGAGTTGATGGGTAGTTTTGCATAGTTCACTGTAAAATTATGGCTATTTATCTCATACTGGGTTTTGATGCCCATTTCATCCCTTGTCTGAAATCCAGCTTTCCTCTGATTGGCTGCCTCTCTCAAACAGAAGGTTTAAACAGCAGGTGTGTGAGGCTTCAGTGCAAGATCTGTTTAAGATGACCATATAAAGACATCTCCATATTTGAATCACAGAGACAAGGCGGGAGAAATCTGTCTGGCTCAGAGCATATCAAGTGGTCTGAAAGCTGACCTTTTGACCTTGTTATTTGAAAATTTGTCATATTTCATATGAGCATCCACCACTGGAACCGGATATATAATACATGAGAAACAATGACAGCCCCACTTTGAGTAAGAACAAATATGGACGCAGCAGTTCTTGTGCAAGTGCTTGTGTTTGTGTGTTTTCCTCACATGTTGCCAGGTGATGCCTTCTCTCTGATATTCGTCTTGTTCCTGTCTGAGGATCAGCTCGATAAAAAGCTGCTGCAGCTTCTCGTTGCAATAATTGATGCAGAACTGCTCAAAGCTGGCCAAAAACAGCGGAACAAACACTTGAGCAACAACGTCAACAATGACTAGTATTCACAAGAAAAGAGGGCGGATGTCAAAACACTGTTGTGACACCCACCTGTTGTTGTCAAAGATCTCAAAGCCATAGATATCCAGCACACCAATTACAGTGTTTTTCCCATGCAGCACTGGGTCGTAGTCTTTCACCTCAATGATGCTGTTGATGCGGCTGACGATCCAGCCGAAAAGCCTTTCATAGAGAGCCTGTAGGAGAGAAGGCAGAGCTTAAAAAAGGTCACAACTGTGAAAATATGATAAAAGGAAAACCCGTTACTGTATGTTGTAAACATCTATATTCATCCTCAGTAGCTGTAACACCATTTAGCTTTACTGTTGAGCTATTTTGTTCCTGTTTCTGGCACCTTGGCAAAAGCATCCCGTCCAAAGCAGGCGTCCTGCTCTGTGTGCCCCTTCTCAATGACCTCGCCTCCTCCTGTGGCCACTGTGCGGTACAGGAGGCTCTTATTGACGCTCTCCGGGTCTGTGGCCGTCAGTTCTGAGATGCGGTTCACAACTTCTTGTCCCACAATATTAACGCTCTCACCATCGCTCTCAAATTGCATATTGCCCTGAAAAAGACACCATTCTTTTTCATTGGATGCTTAAAGTACATTGACCAATTTACGTTATGCATGTATGTCAAGAAAAGTCATTAATCTGAGCTCTAAAATACCAAAAGCAGAATGGTGGCGAGGATCTGATAAACTGAGGTTATCTCTTCTTTTGAGAAGCCAATAACTTCCAGTGCGCTCAACACGGCTTTGTGGCTTGAGCGATCATTGTTGGAGGTCTGGAAAGCGAAGAGATAAAATAAAAATGCAAAATAAAACAAATTTGCTTGCCCATGACAACTGGGCTGCTGGGAATATTTTTCCAAATTATGCAAAAAAATTTAAAAAAAGATTCATTTTAAAATTCAGACAGTTTGTTTAATTTATATCAGTTATTCAAACTTTTATTCACTCTTAAACTAAAACTCTCAAGATGATATACTCACAACAGTTTCCGCTCCCTCTTTGGTATAAACGTAAACAGCGGGATCATTCTGCAGGTGAAACGACTGCAGCATTTCATCAGAGCCTCCACGCAGCAGCTATGAAAACACAGCAAATATACCAGCTCAGCACCATTGTGACTGTACAGCTGTGCAGGCATCACTGGGCAGGTGACATTTATTTGTGGAGGTTACACTGCACAGCCTCGTTATAGCTGCGGAGTGAATGTCTTCATGTGATAATTGCGATAACCGTTTTACAGCAGAAGTGCAGACTGCAGTTTACCTGATAGAACGAGTGGAAGTTCCTCTCACCTCCTTGCTGTTGCACCACCCTGGACTTGAACAGGAAAACAGATTATGGTAGCAAATAAAAAATGCTAGCTAAGGTACTCTTACAGTGTTATACGATTATTCTGTGATGACGAAGCTTTTTCAAAAGTTACTTTCAGTCAGGTGCAGTTTCTGTAACCAATGTTAGGGTCATTCCTCAAAATGTGTTACACATTATTCTGTTGCATAATGAAAAATAATGCATTACTTTACTTATTCCTTAGAGGAGGAAAAAACCTTAAGACTACTCCATCCAACTCATTCTTTAATTCAGGGTCACATGTGGGGCTATCCCAGGTGTCATGAGGTGAGAGGCAGACAGACAGCCTGGACAGCTCAATAGCCTATAACAAGGTTAGACTCCCTAATTAAGCAAGAGCACACAGAGAGAACCCCAAAAGAATTTGAAACCTGGGACCTTCTTACTATGATTTAACAACTACCACTCTACATCCTATTAGTTTTCTGCTACTGTATTACACGACCTGTGTGACTGCCATACATCTGCAAACCTCAGACAATTAGCGTTAGCTGGAATATACATCCATACATGTTTTCTAAGGAGCTTGGAAAGAAAAGCAACCGGACTTTCTTTCCAAGCTCAGATCACCATCACCTGGATGACTGAGAACACAAACATCCATATATGTTCATATATGTTCTCAGACTAACTGAATATTAGACTAAATGTATCCTAAATATATTTGGTCACTTTGAATGCAAAGCTGACAATAAATGCCTATCTGTGTCTGTTTGTTAGAATTTCTTCTCTTTTGTTCACATTAACATTGACATTGACATTAAATGAAATATTTATCTGACAAACTCAACTTCTAACCTTAAAATTTAAAATTTAAAAATACCATTATACCTTTACTACATACTACATACAATTTCCCAAAGGTCAGAGCTCATTGGTTTAAGTTTTTGAGACAAAAAAAGAACGCTTTGGAGGCTGAATCAAGTGGGTCAGTCCAAAAGGGAAACGTGAAAACAACACTAATCACTCAGAAGAATGAAACTTGGTGGTTGTTACATTTACACAGTTCTAACTTGTAATTTGAACAAAATAATTTCATGTTTATATGGTGAACGCAATTAAATCGTGTAGGATCTGCATGAAATTCAACAACTTAATTTGTTCTAGTTGAGATGACATGATGCAGTCTAGTTGGAGTGGAGTGGTTAGCTGACTGGACTCATGAAGTGCACAGGTTCACACGAGACTTCAAACCACAGGAAAACCAAACTCACACTACGTAGATGCTATTGCTACTTATTGTGGTTTAACCTGTCAAGTACAAAAATGTAAAGAAAATTCTGTATCAAGCCTTATAATCATAGCTTTCCTACTTATTTAAGTCTGGATTGACAGCCCAGTGGCACAGCGGTTAGCACTGCAGCCTGGACTCAAATCCAAATCCACCGTCTGGCTGAGTTTGCAGTGGCTTCTCTCTGAGTACTCTGGTTTCCTCCCACAGTTAAAAGTCATTAGTTAATTAGTTAGTTGGTAACGCTAAATTACCCATAAATGTGAATATGCGTGCAAATGTTTGTATGTCTCTATGTGTTAGCCTTGCGACACACTGGCCCCACACCTGTCCAGGGTTTACTCCGCCTCTCACCCTGTCACATCTGGGATAGGCCTCAGTGTGAACAGAGCATCACATGTTATGCTAGTCATCTGTCATTTTCAGATATCAAAGACTGATATTTCCCTGGATGTTTCTGAAACACTGGTGAAAAGATTTACCTCCAAGAAGGACTTTCATTCCTTTTCCGAACACCAAATGAGCTTTTACTGGAAGACTACACATGTACAGTCCACATACAGTAAAAATATAAGCAGTTGCATATGTATCGTCCTAATAAACTATTATGCTTTAGTAAATGAGTTAAACAGCAAAAGTAGTGTGGAAGACAAGAATTTTCACAGTGCTGATGGTTTTCTTTTGTCTCTGTTGTGGTGTCAAAAAGTCATTTTTCAAGGAAAAACTGTCTTTGCTTTTTGTGTTTTAGACAGCAACAACTCCAGTGCACCATGCAAATAAGACCAGACCACCTAGTTTTGGAGGAAAAAGTCCAAATCTCCACCTTCTGTATTTCTAGTTTCAGTTTTTCATCTCTGGATTTTTTTTGCTGCTTCGAGACAGCGTGGTTATTTCTGCCCTCTGAGAATAAATCATGGCACCATCATTTAAACTGGATCTGAGTGTCAGACAGTTTTTTAACAGAGCGGATAAATACAGCAGCATCAAGTACCCCCAGGTGAGCAATTCATTAACGCGCAGCAGCAGGAGGATAGAGGCTTCACAGACACATCTATTCATGGATGTTCCCTCACACCTCTTTGTTATCACCTCATGAAACATTCATGTTCAGCAGGAAAGATGTAATTTAAAAGCTAAATGAGAAGAACTTTTTGGTACTTTTCAGTACTTCTCGCTGTGAAGGCCCTTTCTCTGCAGTTTAAACCCTTTCATCATCTCACCTTCTCCAGCAGGTAGTTGTTGATGTGTCCTCCGGTGGGATCGCCGTTGAAGTTGAAGTTGATGTCCATGTACTTGCCGAAGCGGCTGGAGTTGTCGTTGCGATTTGTCTTGGCGTTCCCAAAGGCCTCCAGCACACAGTTGGACTTCAGCAGCACATTCTTCACACTGATTGATCACGTTGTGGTAACCAATGATGGATTTACAGAATCAGCCATGAGGGAGGTAAAGCGCAGTCAGAGGAATAGAAGAATGACGAGTTATTTATGGCAACATCACATTAAAATAAAACTTATGAACCTAATGATCATGTGGGGGCTCACCTCTCGACCTCTGCCCTCTGGCTTGGGTTTGTGATTGCTGCAATGTACTGCATGATGTATTTACTGGCTTCTGTTTTTCCGGCCCCACTTTCACCTACAACACAAAAAATGTTTCACAATCTTTTTGAGCATGGAAGTGAATATAATATCAGAATATTTACATGATGTGAAAAAATGGCATCTCACTGACAAAAGGATGTATTTAAGAAGCATGCCATCTAATGAATGAGGATACAGACATTTGGTCAACGCACTAATAATCACTATCCAGCAGATCATATTGTTTGATAACCTTTATAGTACTATATCTATTCCTGTCTGCATAAAATAAGTCTCACATCCTCCCTGCCTACAGAGCAAAAGAAATAAGTAGTAAAATGCAGTATACTTTATTTATGGCAAAGGTTGAAAAAATCCCCCTCTTAAAACAGCCAACAAAATACATATATACAAAAAAAGCTTGCATACACAGAACAGGCATGTATCTGAATACACATATATTTACACAATGATAAAACAGTTTGATCAATGAGGTGAAAACTACTCAAAAAGCACTCAGAAATAACCTTAAAAAATCAAACGTAAGCCAAACACCTAAGCTATGGTGTGACCCATCACCTGATGACATCTTGGTTTTGACCAAAAAAGGAGCATAAATTAAATTTCCAAAGATACCTAGCTGAGTATTAAAACTGCAGAAAGCGGAAACCCAACACCTAACATAGGGCTGATTTGTGTATGTGAAAATACCACAGCGTTATTTTTTTGCCTTCATATAAGTAAAACCATGCTGTCCCATGCTGTCACCTGTTTAACCCTAAATTGATTTTACAGTCACTGGTTTTGACTGTATCTCAATTCTGTATCCCTATAGTTTTTACTATACTATTTTATACTACCATCCTGATCTGATCTGTGATTAACAGTGATAAAAGTCTCCCATTATAGGACTAGTTTTTCTAAATGAATTAACTCCAGGAACACTGTGATTACAATTCAGTCAAAGGTCACCACTGATTTTTAGTAGAGGGATGCAAAAAATGTATTTTTAAATCCAGATTTAGGCAAGCCGCCTGTTCAGGTAATGATAGAAAACCAGTTTACTAATTAATACTGCTACTGGTATAGCCACCTTATTTGGTATAGTTACAAGTACAGCATCGGTGCTTCCTAACTGTTAATTTTTTTCCTAATTAATTAAATAACTTTTGTCTCTAGCATTAACCTCAATGTCCCAACATAACAGTTAACTTTGAGATTAGCATCATGCTAGTTAACTAAGGACCTTGGGAAAAAATTAAGAAAGCGACTGGACTTCTTTAAGTGGGTTGAAAGGCCTTCACAACGCTTAAAGAAGTCCAGTCGCTTTCTTTGGTAGTGTAGATCCTGAGACTACCATGACCCGAATGACCGAGAACCTATACAAGCTAGTTAGCTTTGCGTTTTAAATGTTAGCATGGTGCTTTAACCTAAATGTTCACCATATTATCATGTTAACTGTTGAATTAACAATGATATTAAGTGCTAAGTGCAATGTTTTCATATTAGGTTGAACATAACTTGCCTGTTCTTCTTGGTAACTGTGTAAAGCTAACTGCTATGCTAAGAGACTAGCTAAACTCCTTTTTGTGTTCTGAAGTGCTAATAGAGAATTCTAAGAGTGAAAATCAACCATCTATTAAACAATAGTACTATCGTAAGCCTACAAAGTCATGAGGTCACTTTTACAATAGAAAAATCCTAAACAGTTAAAATTATAACAACCTGATAACTTACACTCACCAGCCACTTTGTTAGCCGCATTTGTTCAGCTATTCATTAAAGTATCTAATCAGTTAATCACATTCCAATACTTCACTCTTCATGTCTACTATAGACATGAAAGTGACTTCTCTGTACTCAAATTTGCTCCACAGTCATTTGATCACCTTTGAGATGTGGTGCAATGGGTGAATGACATCATGTGCAGCAGACAAATCTGCAGCAACTGTGCGATGATGTCATGTGAACATGGACCAAAATTTTAGAAGAATACTGCCAGCACCTTGATGAATCCATGTCATGAAAAATTAAGTCTGTTCTGAAGGCAAAAAGGGGTTCACCCTTGTGCTAGCAAGGTGCACCTAAATCAATTTTACATTTTTAATTCCATATTTTTGTCAAAGCACAAACGAAGAAAAGCAGAGTCATACTTAAGAGGGTTCATATTTTGACTAAAGTTTAGTTTTCTCTTTAATTTCCCTTTAAGTAGCTTTAAAGTTGTTAAAATGATCTAATTCCTCATCGGATTGTTCCAAATATTTAATAAACATACAGACAGACATTACAAGCTTATTATGAGGTTATTGAAAGTAAACAGCAGTGAGGTTAGTCTGACCTGATATGACGATGCAGGTGTCTTTGGCCCGTCTCTTCATGGCTTTATAGGCAGCATCAGACACTGCATACAGGTGAGGAGGGTTTTCATACAGCTCGCGGCCTCGGTAAGCTTCAATGTTATCTTTGCCGTAAATGTCCATCTGTCTGTATGGGTTAACGGAGACGACCACTTCTCCGATGTAGGTGTAGATTCGGCCCTTCTCAAACCTGACAAGACAAAAGGCAATCACATACACCTGCTGTTATTAAAGATGGCATTGCTGCTGTGCACATTTGAGATTAAAAGATGACACAAAGCATAGCATTCAGCCATAGAGTCAAGATCAACCACAGATCAGCTGATCTTAGTGCTAGCTCATATCTACTTATACCCTTCTACACAGCAAGTTAGCAAATCAGACGCATGTATTAAACTCCTTTGTGCATGAATAAGCCACTGTGCAACCCGCCTCTACCCCAGCCCCCTTTCTTCAATACTTTTTCTGACTCAGCCAATGTCATATATTTGTCTGTATCTGTTTCTCCAGTTACTGTAGATTTAACTACCAATCTCCTTTTGACTGTAGTGGTCCAGTCTGGACTGTATGTCAGATAGAATTATGTCGTTTATCCACTCTTTTGTTAACGGGCATGCAGGTGCAAGTTAGCTGCATTTGCCATTAATTTTTTCACAATGCACATGAAAACGAAGATCACGCACCACTATGTCACAGCTGACAGGAAGTGACACAAGTGTCTGCATGCTGAAAGCAGGAAATGAAACTTGCGGCTCGAAGGGCGTCACCAAGCCTTGGGTAATCTGACTGTGGGTTTGTTGAGCTGGGAGGGGTTAAGACTACATGCCACAGAGGTTAAACAGGTTGCTAGAATGAATAAGACCTAACAGTCGTGTTGCATGTGTAGCTTTGTAGATGGTATGTGTTGTGTTTGCTCAACATGTGGCAGAAATGCTGTGTCTCAACTTAGAGGTTGGAATCTGTCTTAAAGAATGATTCCTGTTTATTTCATGGTGTTTTCCATTCAATGTGCTTGTGCTGGCTCTTTGCATCAGGCTAAGTTTCAGGCTCCACCAGGATATGAAAGTAAGTTCAGACCACTTGCATAATTGTCTAAAACTTTAACCTAAAGACCATCAACATAATAAAACTTGCGCACGTGCTTTTATTATAACCATTGTGTAATTTGTTAGTTTATTGTTCACCCATAGAGCCGATTTAGAATCACCAATAAACAACTATTTTTTGGACTGTGAGAAGTAGCTTAAGTACCTGGGCAGAACTCACAACGGCACAGGAAGAACGCACAAACTCTTCAGAGAAAAGCCAGCCAGCAGATAGGAAACAAGGAATATTTTTGCAGTGGTGTTAACCACTCCCTGATCAGTGGTGTGAATGTGAGTGTGAAACATTATCTGTCTCTCTGCATCGGTCCCACGATTGACTGTTAACATAACATTACACCTGCCTCTGGCACTGTGACAACAGAGATGCGCTCCAGGCCCTGAACTGGTTCAGCGATTAAAAATAGATGGATGAGTAGTTTATTGCATCTAATTCATTTTATCTGCTCCAATCTGGTCATCGTGCTCCTGATTTTAGTCATGCTACTATCTGTCAGACACCAAAACTGCTTCTTCTTTTGCCTGTTACCACTTGGGGTCACCGTAGTAGGAACAGTTCTTGCATCCCCTTCTGTCAAACGAACCCTCTGCATGTCCTCCTGCACTACACGAAAAAAAACATTGTATTTTTATGTTTGTGGATCTGTGCATGGTTTATGTATTTAAGCTCAGTTTGAAAGCGTCTATAGTTAAGTTTTCCCATCCTGAGTATTCAGGCAATAATTAGCTATACCAGAGAAACAAGAGGGAGATGTGGCTCTATCAGAGAATCCTGAATTTGAAATCTATTGGAGAATTTTATAACAGCAAAGATGTTGATCGAATAATAATGTTCAAGAAGAAAAAGCTGTTTAAAACTTTATCTTGTGCGTAGTTTTGAAGCAGTTTTCATTCAGATTTGATGATTATGCAGTTTTTACATGCTAGTTGTCATCAGAGTCATTGGAAATTAGAAGAGTGTTTTTAAACAACTGACAAAAGTGGCCAAAAGCATTTCCAAGACAGTTGGCAAGTGCTGAAACCTGTTTCTACTACTACAAGCATTGTTTAAATTTCTTAAAATTATTAATGTGTGAAATGTGATTTCTTCATAATTTGGAGAATTTGTTTGTTACAGCTGCAAAAAATTAGGTTTACCTTTTGAGGTTTAAGTCATCATGGGTGGTAACTCCAACACTAAAACCACCCTAAACCGTTTAAAAAAAAAATCTGTGTCAGTTAGAATGAGTTTTTATTTGTTGATAGCCAAGCTTTGGCAGAACAGTGTAATGAAAGCAAAAATTATATATTCTTGGTTAGGGCTAGGGTTGGGGTTATGTCTAACTCACCAGTGGCTTAGACCTAAGTCAACTCAGAGGGTCAAGCACAGGGTGTTGCACACTTAACCTCTGGGTGACCAGATTGGTCACTTCTAACTGCA
The DNA here is from genome assembly GCF_056152115.1 of Neolamprologus brichardi. Taxonomy (NCBI): domain Eukaryota; kingdom Metazoa; phylum Chordata; class Actinopteri; order Cichliformes; family Cichlidae; genus Neolamprologus; species Neolamprologus brichardi. Next base: position 9,506,777 of record NC_142124.1, on the reverse strand, counting down.
AGGTGATGGCTGGATTGCCTGCTGGGAGCAAGTCTCCACACAAGCTCAGACTGACTGAACTGGTTACAAAGTGTTTGTATTCAGGTTATAATCCTACATTTTATTATATAGTGGTAAACCTACATTAAAACAAGGTTGCCCAGCACATATGACATTTTGATCTAAATCCTGTGTCTGTGCATGAAGACAGCAGCTGTAAAAGTGTTTGACTATTTGTTGCAGTTGTTGTATTATCACAAACAGATTGCATGTAATTGGGAACGTGACCCCATTAAACTGCAAGCGGATAGCAGACTGTATCGAAATATATGTAACTGAATGTTGTAAATTTTGTTTGGGTTTTTTTGTGAATTGCCTACAACAAACAAGAGTTAGAAATTAGCAGTAGCTGTAAAATCTATGTGTAGCACATCAGTGTTGGAACAGACGGATTGAAACTATGTTAAAATTGATCATCCCTTTCAAACAACTGACAGCGAGTGGTCACAAACCGGTCCTCATTTCCAAAGCAACCATTTAAAAAGCAACGAGGCTGCAAGTTCACTGCACACCATTGCACTATTTTTGGTCGTGCCACAGTCCCCAGCCATGATGTTCCTTAGTACGTCTGTAGCGTAGGTTAAACTACTTTACATATCAGTAAATGAGGGTTAGTCCTTAATTATTTTTAAAATTTGAATGCAGTCAAATACATCGATCTATGTACTAATGAGCAGTTCAAATCAATTGAGTAAACTACATTAATATTACATTTTATTTAGAGGTGTCAGTAATTGTGTAGTTTCTGTAAGTATTTATAAAGTGTCTCCCAAATGCAGCCAAGAAATGCAAACTTTCTTTCCCCGAATTGAGAGAGTGCAACCATTGCAGACCTCAGTGTCTAAAATTCATGCCCCGTTCAAGTTATTCATGTCAGCTCATACAGTAAAAGTGTTCTGACTGACTGGATGGTACTTAGTAGCGTTCCCAAATTGCAGATCACTGAAAAATCTAAAGAAAAAAAAGAAGAAGAATCTGATAAGGTGTTTGGGCACCAGATATAACCATTAAAAGCTCCTACACACTTTAGAAGTCATTCTTCAGGTCTCGGGAACTGTTAGGAAGGAATATCATTTTTCCAAAAGATATACTACTTTTGTGGTATTTTGATAAAGGTGGAAAGCAAATGATTCATCAAAAACATTTACTCTTGAACTCTATGAATGGGGACCCCATCCTCAAAGAGACCACTCCCATTAGGAAATAAATGTTTCATTACTGGTAAAAGCCTATCAGTCACAAAACCTTTGCAATGATTCAGTGAGTGTTTCCTCATAGAAGACTAGTAGACTTAGATCTTGTCACTAAAGTACTTCTTAAAGTGAACAGACACCTTATATCAAAGTTTTTCCTTTAATTTGTCACCTGTATATGAGTTTGGTAGCTGTTTTTTGGCCCCAGACAAGTCTAATCAAGCTTCTGGTGACACTCTAGGCCAGAGTGATGTGAAAAATGTTCATCTAGAGCCATCAGCTGTGCACACGTCAGCTGATATAGTGTGATTATTCTCTCTAAGTCTCATTTAACAGTGTCTGACATTCTGGTGTTTTGGCTCCCTCTGCTCATCCTTCAGGATGGCGACGGCCTGGATAAAAAGTGCTGTGTGACTTCTCACAATTTGAAACGAGGACACGGTGCCCCTCTAAGAGGTCTCTGAGGAAGCGAGAAAAGTCCGGACCGAAAGCGTTTACACGCTAAAGGTCATAAAAGCAAAACCAGAAAAAAGTTATATCAGGATATTAAACTGTTTAGGTTTGGTCTGTTGCCATGTGTGTCATTTGTTTCCCCTGACAGTGAACGAGGTGTGGTGGTGAACAGATCAACCACAAGCATTTACACTGAAGCTGAGCGGGAACGTGGAGGTAGAAGTGAGTCATGGTCTTTTTTTCCCCTTTTATGTTTTATTGTAACATCCTCTCTTAGCCACAAGCTTATAAATTCAACACGCCAAACTGTTAGTATCAGTATTGTTGTCTGAAATTTATACCGTTGTTTGTTTTGTTTTTTAACTTGTACGTGTTAAATCCTGTCAGTATTCACCTTAATTTATCTTTTATTTTTTTATCCCTTCATAGCTGGCTAAACAAAGTAAAACCCAGCTGTTTTCCTTCACATACCAGCCGGTACACGTGAAGTATAACCCTCTGCATCTCTACCATCCAGCTGCTTCCACCCTCCTCCTCCCCTCCCTTCCTCCTCTCTAACTGTATCTCAGGCCTTACCTCAGCTTCAGATTTTCCATAAACTGCTCCATCGTGACCTCGTCCAGGAGCACAAAGTCTGACTTCCCAAACTCCAGGCCTTCCAGCTCCGCCATCCCTGTTTGAACTCGCTAGACACACAAAAAAATAAAAGACAGACCAAACCCGGGGGAACAGAAAGCACCTCAAGGAAGAAGAAAGAGAAGTATGCTCGACTTCTGGGACCCGGTAGTGTGTAGAGAGTGCGCTGTAGGCGTGGCGTGATCTTTGGTTGGGTCTTGAGGCTGTGTTCAGTCAAGTCACTGCTGTGGTAACATGCTACAGCACGTCATGCTGTCAGTCACTCGCCTGTGCCCTCACACGGACCTATATAAATAGGAGGAGGCTATCTTTAAAAGCTCAAACCGCTTCTGCATCCTCCTCCGGCTCTGTCTTCCTGCCACAAGTCGTCCAAATTTCTTAGCTGTCACTGAACAGTGCTTAACGCGCTTGCCTTTCAGCCTTGTCTTTTTGTGTTTCTGTGTGTGTATGTGTGTAGATGTGCACTTATTTTTACTTACATCTTTACTTTCCAGGAACAGAAACTCACATTTGAGAAGCTGCCAGACAAGAGCAGTTAACCTTACTAATTTGGGGGTAGAGAAATGGTCTTTATCTCGTGGCATTTCCTTTCTTAGTTCTGCATCAGCAATGTTTCCAGTTTCCAGTTTGTAGATGGTGAAGATAAGGTTTTCCAGCAGCATGTTAGTATGTACGTATGGGTGATTTAGTTCAGAGCTACAGGAATGTTGACAAAGACAGATTTCCAAACCCATTTTGACTAAACATTGCCTCATTTTTGGCTTTTAGTCAAAGATCGTGAAGCAATGAATAAGTAAGAGCTAAATTTAGATAAAAGGTTGACAATCAAAAAAAGAATTATCGAGACTTATCCACTAGCAACATACGGTAGGCAGCTATTAACTTCAAGATCACTCAAGATCTCAAATCTAGGAAATGTTCCCACCTCACACACTCAGAATCATCAGATTTTTTTTCTACAATAACTGAAGCCACGCAAAATTTCATCTTCATACTTTGAAAATTTCAGGCTCTTGTAGTGCGTACACTGGGGTGGGGTTGGCACTCTTTACATTGCCTGATCCGTTTCATTCTCTCAACTGCAAAAGGTGTTAAATCTCTGTGAAAAACTGCAACCTAATTAATTTCACAGCCTTTTCAAGAGTCAGAACCTCAAGCTAAAATCACTTTGACACTCACTCAACTTTAAGCATTAGTGTCATGGGGCTTATTACTGCACCAGTTTCAAATCTAATAACAAAAACAAGCATTAGTATTCTGGATCTTTTATTTAAGATACTTTAAGCTGCTTCTTTGGCACCATGGAGCAACTGCACTGGGTGTTTTATCCGTTATCTGATAATTCATTGAAGAAAACATCAAAAAATGTAGCAAAAACGCACAAATTAAACTGAACAAACAAGGGACATAAATCAAAGTCAATTTTGTTTCTTAAAGTAGACTTCTCAGTTGAATGGTTAATCTGGCTGAGAAGCCTAGAAAGGCAGATCTTTCCCAGCATATAAGCGTTTCCCTGTTTTATTGTCTGTTTGTCTCTAAATGGGGCTGTAACTCACAAAAAGAGCATCAGTTCTTGTTAAATAGGACTTGAAAGTAGAGATTGAGGACAGTAACTAATCAGGAAAGTGTTTATTGGGGTCTGAAATCAAGTGAGCAGTTAGGTCAATTTTCCACAGAAATTAATACAGTGGAGTTCCCTTTTGAAACCCCCTGCTGGTGATCAGTAATAATGCAGGTATTTCAGGCGCTTCCACATTAGCTTTGCTTTATAAACGTGGCAGTCTCATTTATATATATATATATGTATACTCAACCTTTTCTGAGTGGTTAATGATGAATTTGGCTTTCAGTTGACTTTGATTAATTATATCTTCAGCCTTTATTAGGAGCATGTTCAGATAAAAACGGTGATGTGTAGAAAATGACAAAAAAACATCACTTCCTCTAAATGTGTCTAAGTATAGAGTAAGACCAAAGACTTGATGAATATATGTCTAAAAATGTATTTATTCTCAAACCTTGAAGCACATTTAGCCCATGTGGATGAACTTATACATTCAGATGATTACATCTGGATTCCTCTCAGCACCGAGTCAGTGAGTCTAAACTCAATCTGCATTTCCAACATGCTCCTGCAGTTCTCACTTATCTTTCCAAGCACAGACAAGTGACACAGCATGACTCAGTTGGACTGTTTTTGCCATGATGAGCCAAATCCATGCCTGTATTGTCTCTTTGATAAATGGAGTCTGTGATAAGAATAAGAAGCTGCTCTTTATGAAAAACCATAAACGTTTTGCTCTAATATAATGTGGAACTGCTTTTAAACCTGCATTTTTTCCAGTGACCAACAAGCGGCGACTCCTCTGGGCGAACAAGCCTGGTTTTATATTGTCCTTTAAATGTGCTTAAGGACATTCACGGAAAGGATGTCTCATTTTGTTAAATGCCTGTTGCCTTAATTTCCTGTCCTCCCTTGCCTCCGCCGCTTGTATCTCTTGTGGAAGAGATTAAGATGTGAGGAGAGGAAGTAAGAACGTGCACACTGGGAAATGGACATATTTTGGCAATCCCCACTTACCCAACCAATTATCCAAGAAGAATTATACACATGATCTGGGTTAACTAAACTTTCCTGTCTATTTACAAGAAAAGGGAACTTTTGAACCCTGATCAGTGTGTTAACAACTACTTGTACTTATAAATGATAGAAACCATATTTGGGAAAAATGTTTTTAGGGTGCGGGCTTTATGTCGTATCCTGAAGTCAGACCACAGTCAGTCACGCCATGAATCAAGTAATTGGTAAATCCACACACTCACTGGCTAATGACTTGTGATCGGTCACCATGTCCTGAATAATTGTTCTTTTTTACTCTAATACTCTGACTATGACACAAAATCTCTAACCTGTGTCTTTGTTTCTGTCTATAAAGTACTTTTACTTTCTATAAAGCGCTCAAGTAGAGTAGAAAAGCAATATATAAGAGTCAGTCAATTCGCCAAACTGGATCTGAAAACTCCTCCTATGCCTTCAGCACTCAAACTTAGTGCGCAGGTACATCTTAGTCTCTTAAGATTCTTATCTATTTCAGATATAATGATGACATCATGCTATGAACACTTAGCAACAACCTAAAAAGTCTTAATGCACCGGGAAAAAAAATACATTATATCATTTTTATTTGATGACAGTAACACCTAATTTATATCCACAAGTGCTGAATTATGCATTGTATATTATGACACCATTACACTTCCTGGCAACCACCTAGCAACAGGCTAAAAAATACCTGTTTTTTTTTCTATTTTAATTTCTTGTCAGTAGCTCAACAATAACTATGTAATTTATATCCACAAAAGTTTAATTATAACTGTATAGCAACCACCTAGCAAAACACTAGCGCTGACTTTTTTTTTTTTTTTTTTTTAGCATTTTAACAACATCTACAGCCCCTGTGACTTTGTATGTAAGCTTTCCAGCATCACAAACAGGCCAAAAACACTGTAGCTCTTTAAGCACTAGTGATCATAATTCACTTAATTTCCCTAATTAATTCAGCAGAAAATTCATCAAAAAAAGTGTACTGTGGTCACAGATTAAGGAAGTTGAGGGTCGTTTCCCCATAGACTATGCAACTGGAAATCTTTTTGCATCTAGAATTGTCGCCCCCTGGTGGTCAATAAAAAGAATGCATTTTTCACGTTCTCCTATACTTTTCAGACACTGAAGCTGTTGCCTGTGGTTTTCATATTTAATGCTAAGAACCAACTTGCTTAACCTTTAAGTCAGCGTGAATGGGGGAGTCTTTATGATAAAAAATGCCCACAAAAGTCATTTGATGAAGTCTGTGAAACAGCTGAAAGCTTCAGTAAAGCACTAACTCGAGGTTGAGATGGGATTGGTGTAATGTGGCTACTCTAATCCTTGAAGTAAAAGTGGTTATCTTTACGTTTTCTGTCTTGATGAATAAAAAATATGTCAGTATTTGATTTCATGTTCAGTGTGTGACTGAACCTAGCAACAGACCGATAACAAAACAGGGAAACCACAACATTAGGCTGCGTGGAGACATTTCCCACCATACTAATGTGTTTTCATTATTACGTTTAAAAAAAAAACAGCCTTTGAATCATAATGATAGTCATCAGTGTGTGGTCTTTATGATTTACACTTGGGACTTTTTGACCGAAAAACAAAACGCCTACCTACTACAGGGCGTTCATCTACCTCTTGACATCCTCTAGTCTCCTTTAAGTGTCCAATCCTAAATTTATTACCACAAAATGGAAGCAAAATCCACTCAAACACTCAGCTGGTCTTTCAGTTACTACAGTGAGCCTGTTAGATCCTCATCAATACTTCCTCTCTCAGGTCAGATCAACGTCAGAGACTTTTTCACTTCCTGCTCTGGCTTCCCCTCATCTTTTTCTGACTCCATCGGTGTTACAGGGAAAATGTAATAACACAGAGCACACAGTCACTAAAAGATCCAGAAGAAAAACACAGGTGTACCACATTTCATAAACATCACGTAGCCTTAAAATGTGCACAGTGCTTGTTTTTTATTCACTGGTTTATACATTCACATACTTTACATTTCAGTGAGCCATTATGATCCAGAGCAAATACTGATGTGTGGAAATATTAAACAATGGTGGTGCAACCATCAAAAATAACGATTAAGAGATGTCAGTCAACTGAGTTGACAATAAAAACGTTTCATTAACTATTAAATACAGAGTCATGGTATTTTCAGTTAGTCTCATTGTCCTCCCTGTCCTTATCATCCCCCTCTGTCACACCGACCCTCTGCATGTCCTCCGTCACGACATCCAGGTCTTCCTCTTTTACCCCTTCATATTAAGCATGTCCAGTATATCCATTATCCCTCCTCTGCACATGTCAGTGTCCTGCCTCTCTAATGTTAATCCTTTTTATGTAAAGCTTATTTTTAGTGTTTAAAATGTTTTAAAAAATCTACTTTTGAAGAGTTTTGTGTCAGAATCAAAATCAGAATATTGCACCACAAAACGGAAATAAGTCAATGTTTACACTTAAAGTATTAAAAAAAGTTAAAGGTAAACAACGGAGCTAAACTGATACATCTACACAGCTGATATTATAAAGATAGGCGTACTGGTAGTGGTGTATCTGCCAGCACTGACAGGTTTAAGGCACAAACCTTCATTCTTCAAGCAGTCTGGACTTTATCCAAATGAACCTCTGGAAAATCTCCCAAAGTCTGAACAGCATAAATGACCGACTTCATTCAAGGGTCACCAGAGGATAATTAGATCTGACCCGGCCATCGGCCTGACCTTCGACTGACAGATTACACCATCATCTAACAAGTCTGAGTGTAAAAAAGGAGCAATAAAACAATTCAATCATCAACAGAAACTGAACAGAAACCGTCCTTTGGTTTAAGCTCCTTAAACATGAAAACAGCTTTTTTTTCTTGTTTAAGCAGAACATTGATTCATATTTCTTTGGATTTTGAAAGTTTGCTCACAACACTACACACACTATTTATTCGTTTAGTTGATTTTAAGTAACAGTGAGGTTTGAAACTCCTCAGATAATAACAAAAAAGGTGGGATGGAGCTGTTTCGTTAAAATGACTAATCACTGGGTGGCTCCATCCACTACATATTGACCAGAAGACTCAGAAAAGGGGAAGAAGGCGGGGCTCACCTCTACCTCCTCTGTTGTTGTATGTCATTATTAAACAGGAAACTGATGTGTGTTTTTTTAGTGGTGGGGAGGTCCACAGTCTCATGCTTTATGCAGACATTTTATTACTTCTGGTTTCAGATGCTTTTAGACGTTTGAATGATGAGCTCTGTTTCAGTATTGTTAGTTTAACAGAGCCAAGTCAGACACACTGGTGGCATCTGCAAAAATAAAATATAACCTTCTGTCTCTTTTCAGAAGAACAATCAGACATTTTGAAAAATATGTAGATTAATTTTAAATCTTTTGGTTTTTTTCTAATGTCAAATTATTCTTTGCAGAAACAGCACCAGGCTAGGACATATTCTCCCCCCAAAACACGTGTTTTGTCTGGATTAAATAAACAAACAAACAGGTTTATTGTCATTCTCCAGTCGTTATGCTAAGCTAAGCTAACCACTGATCCAGGCTGCATTTCCTTAAAAGGCAAACGCATATTCCTTTCAAGCTTGAGCCCTGGTTTCAGCATTAGTGGTGTAACACCACACAGGTACTCAGTAAGAAAAAAAATGCATTTAGACCCTTTTTAATACTCACACACAAGAAGAGCAGCAGTGCTCTGTTTTGTGTCAAGAGAGATTCTCTCTCATTTCTTTTTTAAATTTCTATTTTTCTTTTTAAATGCGTTCTTTATATCATTAAATGTTAAAAGGTTTTTTAACTTGAATGACTTCTGAGGTGGAGGTTTACTTTCTCTATCTTTCGGGTTACCATTGACCCTCTTTGCATCTTTATTTTCACGAGACAGAGACCGGGCTCTTGGCCGACTGTGGAAAGCATCAACTTCCCGCCCAGTTGTGGCATCTTTCTGTTCATCATGTTGGTGCTTCGCTGGGGCGTAACCTGTGGCTCCACCGGGCGATGTGTCAGGGTTGGCAGCTGTTTCTGTGCTCTTGCGATTAGTCGGTGGAGCGGAGCTGCTCCTTCCTCTGGAGCCTTTAGCTGAGGCTCTCCCCGTGCGTCCCTGCTGGTCACGCCCGTCCACAAACCTCTGCTTTAACAAGAAGCTCTCGCGAGACGAGCCAATAAGATGAAGCCTGTCGCCCATCTCGCACACCAGCACCGAACCGTCGACGTTTCCTTTTTTCTTAATTTTCGCTAAAAGCATTTTGCCATCATCACTCATGTCCTGCAGAGGAACTTCCTGTGTGCGTAGTGTTTTGCTGAGAGAAGCCATAAGGCTCTGCACTTTACTCAGTGCTGTCTTTGAGTTCCTCCCCGTTAAAGTGATGTTGACCATATCACCACAATCCTGTGCTTTCATTTTCACATCATGGCTGTTCAGGATGCCGTCCATTTCGTTTTTCCTGAACCGGTCAGCATACTTGAACACATCTGCATCAATGACAAAAGTCTCCTCTCCGTGCCTGAGGGAGCCACGCTGGTCTGGGGATGAGCCTGCAGCGAACCCATGAGAGGCTGGACGGCTACGAGAAGGGCCTGGCGCTGATGATGAGGAGGAGGAGGTGGGGGAAGATAGAGCAGCGTGTGGGGGCTTGTCTCTGTGACTGTAGTTTTTGGGAATGGCTCCAGAGGATGCAGCTGGGGTTGGTGAGGATGAAGAGGATGGCGACATCTTTGTTTGTGATAAGGGAAGCTGTTCTAATTTAGCCTTTACCTCTTTGAGCTTAGAAAAATGACCCTTTACACGCACCTGACCTTCTCCTAGATCATACATCTCAAAGCCATGCAGCCTGAGGATATTCTTCACTTCTCTCTCATCTTGAAACTCTTTCAAATGTAGTGTTGCCTCCACTGGGAAATCCATCTGAGGACAAGGGAGAGGGAGAGAAGGTCCAACAGCATAAATACATAAAGGATAAATCTGACCTAATAGAACATAAATAACAGTAAATGTTCAAGTTACCTCAGACATTTTCACGGTTAAACGATACTGTTGATCACTGATCTGCAGCACATCAGTCTGCTAAACTCAGCAGGAACTGTTAAAAAAAAGATGTTAAAATTATTTTATAGCCTCAACTTGGGCGTTAAAGTGTCCTGATTCACTGTAATAAAATATAATGAAATCCCTTATTCCTCTCACCTAGTGCTGGTAAATAAACCCACTCTGCAAACTAAATTAAATAAAACTGAAGTAAAAACAATATTCACTGCACAGCTTGTTTCAGAGGATGACCTGAGGGTCTGCATGAGGGCCCAGGATCAGATAAAGAAAGACTATTTTGACCTGTAAATTATGCAAAGCTACTCTATCATAGTCCAAGACAAAAACGGGAGCGCTGAGGCAATTTTACCGTTGTTGCATTTCATTCTAACGCCCACAGAGGGCGCTAAAGTATCACAGATTAATGCACTCTGACTGGCTGAAATTATTATTATCCACACAGAAACGTCCAACCCACAGCAAACACCTTCACCTCCACCTGACCCCCTGTTTAAGGCCAGCTGAGGTCCAGGTGGACTCACCGTCTGGTCCTGGACTATGATGACGGCCTGTCCGGGCTGGTGAGAGGGGCACACCACACCTACAGCCCCTCCCCTCCTCCGTGCTTAGGTCTGAGGAAATAAACCGATGTTTTTCAGCTGTCCTGTCACCTGGTGAAACACCTGGGACCCCCAACCGCCTAACCAGGCTCCCCTGCTTATGCATCTCCAGGAAGGAGCTGGAAACACCTTGAGACTCACTTGTTTTCTACTTTCTGGTGCCAGAGAGGCAGCACGGGATCCGTCGCGTTTAGTTAGTTTAATCGAAAGTGAAAGTAGCGCTTTGAGGTCAGTCATAGACACAAAACATGTGCAGATTAGCATTACTGACCGCAAAACTGGATAAAAGATGTGCAGGTATGATGTGCAGCCACTGCAAAGCAAAAACTTCATTTTTTTAAACCCCTCTAAACTTTTTTTTACGAACACTGCTCCTGCTGATTCACGAGATTACTCCATCGTAGTTTCAGTAAAGATACCAGAAACAGACAGACACCGAGGATCTGACGACCCACAACTTACTGTTACTGCTCACTTCTCTGTCTTCATGACACCGGCTTTGTTTACTCCACAGCCCCGTGGAAGTCAGGGCGAAATCGAAACTCACACGTCACGTCCGCCACACACTTTTTACACAGAAAACCATGCAAAACATATAATTTATTACCATCAATAATTAAATTATAGCTTAAAAATAAACCAGTTTTAAATGGAAATCTCTTGGGATACATTAAAATAGGTTCATTTACACTTTAAAAAGGTGTTGGTTCATTTCCGCCCCGTTCACAGACTAAAAATGTCTCACTGCTGTGTAAAGGCCGTTAAAAGCCATTAAACTTGTCATATCAATTTATTAGTGTTAGATAAACAGAGAAACCCAATTAGGTCACGGTCACCCTTTAAAGTCAAACAAGTCTTTAACCTTTAATGACTACATGTAGTGCAACGGCGCCCTCACGTGGATGTAATGCAGAATTAAACATGTAGGCAGAATTAGTTGTTTTGGGACAAACCTCCACAGCTGCTAATCCCCCTTCATAAAGCATCTACACAAAACATTTTGCAGAGGGCATTAGCAGCCGTGACAGTTTGTCTTCAAATAACAACTGTAATCCCCACGTTTTAACTTTTTATCTTGAAATAGTACTTTTTTCAATATTTGTTTTCTTAATGTGTCCCTAATACTCCATCATACCCCTCAGCATCCTACTAGATACACCTCTGGCATCAGTTTCAAAATCCTGTCACCTTGTTAACACATTCACGACTTTATCAGAAAACTTGACCTCTGAGGTCAAGGTCACTGAGATTTGAACTCTACAAGATTTTCAATAGATGTACCTACGGTATCAAATCAACTCCAATCGTTCTCCAGTTATCGCATTTACAAACTGTCCCCTCACCCAGCACGGTGTTGACAATACCCCACAAGCCATTTATGGCTGGAGGGTATTAAAAAAAATCTTACTATCTATGGACAGGACAAACTCTTTTATCAAATATATTAGTGTTCTGAAACTTATTTTTATTCATCATATATTGGGACAAAAGCTGAATATGAAACTGCCAGGCAGGCGAGGAAAGGGAAGACCACAGAGAAGATTTAATAGATGTATTGAAGGAGGACATATTGGTGTGACAGAGGAAAGATGTTAGAGACGGGGCGAGATGGAGGCAGATGATCTGCTGTGACCACCTCTAAAGAGAGCAGCCAGAAGAAGACAAGCTGGTTACTCATCACAGATTCAATCAGGAGACAGATAAATGTGCATTTAACAAATTCTGCGGAGAGAAGAGAGATCTCTGTTTAATAATCCGTATTTCACTGTTTTACATCTTAGTGCAGTTTTGGTTACTGTATTGTTCTGTCTCTGTAATTTTTTGTGTTTAAATCCTTTTTTTTTGCTGGTTTTTAGTCTGTTTGGGTTTTCTGTCCAAAGCAGGAGCGGGGAACTCCAGGCCTCAAGGTGTCCTACAGGTTTTAGATGTGTCCTTAATTCAACACAGATCATTTAAATAGTTAACTTACCTCCTCAACCTGTCTTGAAGTGCTCCCGAGGCCTGGTAATGAACTAACCATTTGAGTCAGGTGTGTTGACCCAGGGTGAGATCTAAAACCTGCAGGACACCGGACCTTCAGGCCTGGAGTTCTCCACGCAGCTCTAAGGGGATGGGGCGGGATAACAGGAGCAGAGAAGCTGCAGAGGAGTGTGAGACTGCAACTCTGCTTCCAGGTCCCAACTCTAGATAGTCACGTTTTGGAGGGTTAATAAATTTGGCCAGATTTCTAGGAATGAGAGCAGAGCAAAATCCAAAGTGGATCCAAAGTGGACAAGACCAGGTTTCCTCCAGAAAGTTTCCCAATTTTCTATAAAGCCCACATCAGTGGAATGAAATAAATAAAACAAGATCCATTTTCATGATTTTATTTTAATGTTTCTCTAGTATTCACTTCAATTGGTTGAACACTTTCATGTGTTTAAATGTAACAGATTATAATTGATTTATCTCTGTGCAAATACATTTTTCTAGTTTCTTTAGTGTCACAGATTCTTTCCACATTTAACCACAAAATCAAGTCAACTTAACCAACAAGTGCTTCAAATGACAGTCAACCTGTACATTACTAAAGCAGTGCAACAATTTTTTAAAATATTAATTTATTTTCCTCGATCAACTGGTTCTCCGGCTTTCTGGATGAAATCTGCAGAACAAATTTAAGAAGAAGAAGAAAAAAAAGACAGTTCAGTAAAAGGGTTTTAAAAAATAAAAAGATGTCAGATATTCATGGATTCATTTTCTCACCTGTGAGGCCAGACTCTTAAATCTCTGGCGCTTTGAGCAACAACCATCTGCACTGGAGAGCTTTTGTCTGGAAGCACCGCTATACTAGAAAAGACGAGAAGCACAGGTTTCACTTACAGAACTGTTTATGTGCAAACTGAGAGACATCACCCAACAACCTGACTGAGCAGAACTAAACGTACGCACACAAAAGTTCACTAAATAAACATTTGTTTATTTATTTGCGCCTGACGTCTAAATGCTGAAACATGGCGCATTTAACAGAAATATCTTACTGATGTTAGACACGTAATTCTTTTTGTAAACACAGGATTTAGTGGTAGGTAATGGGAGCTGAGTGAGGCCTCTGTGAGAAGACCGTAAAACAATTCGCACTTCTGGATTTAATGAAAGAGCCTTTGTGTTAGTCCAGAACTGCTGCTATGACACTTATTACAGTTAAGAGATGTCCAGGCGAACGTACCACTTGGCGTCTATAGAGACATCAACAGCAGACACATGCTGTGGTTCAGTAAAGAAGCTAAAATACAACGCTCGAGTGTTACAACAAGCCTTCAGCTTCAATTTAAACAGAGTAAAATAATGTTGGAGGTTTACCTATAACCCTGCAGCGAGTGGTCAAAGCAGGGCCTCAAACAGCCTCACATTACTCTAGCAGACACAACAGGAAAGGACAGAGCCACTGCAGGCTGAGCCTCGCTGGAAAGTCTGCACACCACCTACACATTCACGTCACGCGTGACGGAAGATGGCGATGGAGAGATTACCTTATTTGCAACTCGTGGTCCACGCGGTTGGAACTGAAGATGGCAGCTGCCCATCTTCACGTGCTACTCTTCATGAGTCATTCCTGAAGAAGCGAGCTGCCTGTGTAAACAGAGAAAGATAAATGTGAGGTTTACGTGGTTTGAGATCCATTTCAAATATTAGCATATGTAAACTTCAGCAAGGAATTTTGCCTGAAATGTTACCTAACTTTACTCCTGACAGTATTTTTGAACTTATTAGAAATACTGAAGGTTTCAGATTCATCAGGACCAAAATTCTCTTTGCAGAAGGTTTAACACACATCTTTTCACACCTTGAAGCTGCTTCTATCTTTTACGCCGTCTGTGTGTGGACATTAGCAATGCCTGCTTTGTAACTGATAAATCACTTAAAAGAAAAAACAAAACAACCTGTCCACTTTGTCAGAGGTTTACCTACAACCCTGCAGCGAGTGGTCACAGCAGGGCCTCAAACAGCCTCAAATCTCTCTAGCAGACACAACAGGAAAGGACAGAGCAACCGCAGGCTGAGCCTCGCTGGAAAGGTCTGCAAACCAACTACAAGAGGGAAGATTATGATGAAGAAATTACCATGGTCACATCTCGTGACCCATAGGCCATCTACGGCAGAGGCCAGCCTTCGTGCACTGCCCCTGTGGATTAATGCAGAATCCAGCCACCTGAATAAACACAAATGTACAGAGACAACTATTTGATACACTGAAAACCAAAATGGCTAAAATCATTCACTTTAAAATCTGTTTTACTTTGTCTGAGGTTTACCTATAACCCTGCCATGATGGGTCACAGCAAGGCCTCAAACAGCCTCACATTTATCTAGCAGACACAACAGGAAAGGACAGAGCCACCGCAGGCTGAGCCTCGCTGGAAAGGTCTGCGGGATTTTCACAACACCGTAAAATGTTTTCAGCCTGTGGGCCCAAAGTAAGAAACACCGGCTGTTGTTAAACTCAGTCTGCCATGTGTGTGAGACCGCCAGTTAGAAGAAACGAAAAAGAAAAGCGGCGTGTTAAACTTTAAAACGCGACTAATGTAAAAATAAGTAAATTGTAACGTAACCTACCCGCTTCAAAGTCATAACTTGGTGTGTGAAAGCTGAAACACTTCACATTTCAGGTTGGATGGTAGCAGATTAATCAAACGCACCGCCATGTTCGTCCACCGAATTCAACTGGAGACTCTGTGCGGATGTGACGTAGGTTTAGCATGTGCACGGGGTTTCCCAGCAGGGGGCAGTAAAACACCAAAGATGGCTACCGAATGTTGGTTTGATTTATTTTTCCTTTGTAATTTTTTTAATGCATAAATACATAGAAAAATACATACATGCATAGATAAGTAAAGCTACACGGTTAAGAATGTAAAACTATGACAAAATAATAATAGACAATAAATGAAAATAAGTTTAAATCTGTTTAAAGGATAGGGGTTTTCTATTGGTTACCAGTTTCGGTGACTTACTCAGGATGTTAAACTTGTTCATCCACTGATTTATACATGATCAGTTTTGAAGTACTTACTTTATGTGTAAGCAAGCCTCCCTAATAACAATAAAGGATTGACAACACTTTCCACACAGATGGTTGCACTTGTTAGGTGAAAAAAGGGATTTTTAAGCAACCTTATCAGAATCAGAATCAGCATGCTTTATTAATCCCTAAGGGATATTATGTGGGTTACAGTTATCACATTCTCAAACCAGTTCTTAAAGCAGAGAAAAAAGCTGGTGGTGGTGAGGAAAGAAGCTGTAGTTGGTTGGCAGGGTTGGCAGCAGACCACTGAAGACAGATAGGCAACTACTGTAATTTTGATGGGAGTCTGTGACACAGGACCCACACACACACGGGTTATGCTTAGTGTCTTTTTAGTTTGAAAATAATCTGTGTTTTTTTGGCACCCGACTCGGACGCAGCCACTCCGTCTCTCTGCCAGCATCATCTGCTCCAGCTCACTGTGGGCACACAAAAAGACATTAACACAGTCCCGTACACCTGTTGCCTCCCCGCCTCCGTGCCGCCCAGAGAGCTCACTGTGTCACCCTTCCTCTGCAGCAGGCCAGCAAACCACGCCCCCGCCACAGAGTCATTTGACGATGGCCTTTGGCTCAGGTACCTTTGCTGTTCAGATCAATGAACTGATCATCATTGGGACAGTTAACTTTGAGCAGATATTATCCTTAACACATATCCATTTGTTTTGCAGTTTTCAAATAAGGTTATGTTTAAAAACTAGATGCAAAAGCTCTTCATGGTTTCAGTGTCCTTAATGCTGGGTACCACGATTTCTGCAGAACACTAGTTACTGTGACAGGAATAATTAGACTAATGCTATACTGCAATAGCTTAATGGCAATATGGGTGGTTAAGATTTACATTACCTAATTGTAAGAATGTTTGTAAATTAAAGTATATCAGTAGAATTCACCTAAGGGGCATATTGGCTTGGGTTGGCCTGGATCTCTGAGGTTCATCCATAATCCTGATGCTGTTGGTTGGTAAATACGCAAAATAATTTTAGTGTACAGTCTGTGGGAAAACATCACCAACACTGAAGTTAAATAGAGAAAAAAAGTTCTTAAGAAGAATTTACCAAAACCAATACATATTAAGCAAATCATAATATATTAAAAACTTGGGCTTAATAAATCTGTTTTTCTCAAGCCAGAAACACTAAACTACTGTTAATTATTTCTAGAATCACCACATTATGGGATCACACCAAAGCAAATACATGCAGGTTTAAGGAAAGTGCTTTAAAAATATTTCATTTTCCTTGGACCGAGCTGTTGTGCTCTTCTAATAAAAATTTTAATTAGCAGTAGTTTCTCTAATGGATGTTACATAATACTTTACTGAATAGAACCTTACCCATAAAAGAAAAACATTTTGAAAAGTGCTTTTTATTTACCAGCATGGACTATTTCTACGTAGGAGGGCTTTTATAACCCAGTGGACAGCCGTTGGTGGTGGGTGTTGGCAGCTCTGGAGCGTCCATGAGGAGCTCTGTTGTGGTCGATGACTCATATTGCATGGCGGTACAACAATGCGAGCTACAGACGAGCAACCGTCTGCCCGGGCCTGCACCATCAGCAGACGTCCGAAAAGAATTTCAGCTTTGTTTGCCTGCAGTGATGCTCGCTCAGCTGACACGGCCTACATACAGATGAAGGCCTAAAAGTGGCAAAACACAGGTTAATACTTTTGGCAAGATGCTGAGACTTAAAGAAAAACTGATAGATTTTTAAAACCTACATAAACTGTAAACAATAAACCAAATATATAATAATCCTATTTCAGCCTTTAATTCCAAAAGTGTTTTGTTTCATGAGGAGATCTACCCGAAACAGCTTTAAACAGTTTCGATCAGAGAGAGGTTGAAATTGAGATGATTTTATTTCAGCCTCTGGTTAAAAATAACCAAAAATAAGAAAATTCTATATTCTAATGTTGGCTTTCCTTTCATATCAGTTATTAGATCATAAAAAAAGAGGAAAGTAGTCCCTGCTGGTGTCATGTGCTCAGGTCTTTTACATGGAACTTTGGGATTTTTACAAAACAATATCGAAAACTTGGGTGTTGCCACCAAGTTTTTTTCAACATTTAAATAAAAAAGAAAATCAACTAAATTATGTCTTAACTGTTTTATATAAACAATGTATTAAAAATGATTTAGCTTTATTTATCCAGGAAGAAGGACACAATAGTGTCCCAGATCTTCAGAAGAAAACTCATTTCTGGGTGAGTGCAGGCGGCAGCTGTGCTGTGTTGATTGGTTGTGGCTGCGTCTGATGAACATGCTGACCCAGTGTATCCCAGACATGTTCAATAGGAGACATACTGGCACTGAATGTGAGTCAGGAAAGCTGCAGCAACAGCTCAGCTGCACAAACCCAGCTTCAGTCGGCTTCAGTTAGCGTCTGTATCAGTCAGTGAGTATGGTGCCACTGATGGCACCGCTGTGCAAACACTGTGTTGTTTTGTTTGTTTGTTCTTTGGATGTGTGTGTACTGAGACACCCGACATGAGATTGCAGTAAATGAAACTAATTTTGTGCGAGTGAGTTGATTTGAGTTTGATAAAACAAATTATCATCTCACCACTGATTTAAAGTAATCACAGAAGAGACATCCTCAGCTCTTCCCAGGAGGGTGGCACGGTTGCCCTCCTGGTGGTCCTCCTCGGGTCCTCGTATTCTGGGGCCTCTGGATGTCTGGGGCCTGGATCTCCTCCATACCTGCTTCATGCCCTGGGAGACGGGGCTATGGCTCCCCACACTCCCTAGCAGATCATTACATGGAGAAACCTTTTGAATACAAGCGTGCAAATCCACACAGGTGTGCACACAGGTGTACAAACTACACCTTTCTTGGCTGCTACCTCAAAGCACACTGTGTGCTGTCAATCTTGCGTGCTGCACAATAACATGTAATATTTAGTATCTACTTTTATCTACTGTTAGCTAGTTTATTGTGATGGTTTTGTATTTATTATGTTGCTCTGTTTTGTTTGTTTTCTCGTCTGTTTTTTCTTATCGCCATACAGGTGATCCAAGTGTTTTGTTTGTGTTTCTTTCTTTTTTTTCTCTCTTCCCCCCTTTCTCACCATCTCTTCTCCCCTCTATTTTTCTTTCTCTCCCTCTCTTTCTTTCATTCTCTCTCCCTGTCCTATCCCCCAGTCATGTCCGTCCCGTCTGTAACAACCGGAAAATCCAATCAAATAAATACATAATTATAATAAAGGTCAATCAAATGGACCAATATGGCAAGGCCATAATGATCCAGTTGGTAAAGTAAATCCACTTGGCATCTTTCTTGGCCTTCAGACAACAGTTCTGATGGCTAAAGATCCAAACGGGACAGGCAAAAAAAAGAAAGAAAAGAAGATACCAACATGAAATTATTCTAATGTCCCGTTTGAAGTTTGTGTGTTACTTCCAATTCTGCCCCCAGGAAACGTACACTGAATAAAAATTAAGAAGGACTTATTTTCATATTTTTCAGTTTTTCAAAGTTTTCAACGTAAGTGTCAAAAATAATTTTATTAAGCAATTTTTGAGCTCTTAACCACATCTACAGCTGCGCTTCACTTCCACTGCAGCTCTTTACAAGAACGTTTTTTTCAGCTGAGTGTGAGGATGCGAATGCACAAAAAAAGTCATAGTGGACGTTAGCTGGTCTTTACACTGCCAGATCCTGAACACAAAGTCTTTGTAATGTTGGATAGCACACGTAACAGCATAGTGTGTTACCCGCCAGTGGTTGGATGCACACTCTACCCAGGGAGCACCTGTATCTAAACCACACCCAGCATTGTAAAGTCATCTGAATCAGATTATTTCCTGCTTTGTGTGTTGCAACTATACAAAAAATGTCTAACTTATTCTCTCAAAATGATCTGAGATCATGTGTGAAGAAGGCTTATATACAAAAACTTCCAAAACACAGGCAGTATTGTATCCCCCAATTTAAAAGCATGACATTAATACTTTTATCATCCTATAATGACGCCACTAAATTGTTATTTATGGCAGCTGTAGAACATTTTGTTTCATTGGAGGGGTTACAGAGGCCACTTCCCAGAGGGACCAAGCACAGTTCACTTAAAAGAGGAGCACCGATAGTCCTCGATGCCTCCACACAGAAGCTGAGTCATTACATTCATACAATTGAGGCTTCTTTGTTATGTGAACTCTTAAAGGTGCCCCTTGGTCCTTACTGCATGAGTGAACCCAGTCTCAAAAGATTTCCACTACAGCACTGTGGGTTGCTTTAGACCAGAGGTGGGCAATTAATTTTCCCAGGGGGCCACATGAGAAACTGGGACTGTTCTGGAGGACCGCACCAATAAACTTACAAAGAGATAAAATTAATACTGAGCATAATTGAGTTTAGCGTACCCACCCCCAAAAAATGTCCTGAAAGTTTGCAAAGTTAATTGTCGTGGGTAATAAAAAGCTTTATTATACTGAATAGAAAGAAACAGGAACCATGTGAGTCTTAATCAAGTTGAATGGCTGGAGAAAGGTTAGACAGTAAAATTAAATTTCTGGCGTCACAGAAACCACTTCATTGCCAAACCTGAAGTGTAATCCAGCTAAAGGCCTTTTGGCGAGCAGGCACAGCAGCGAATACTGCTCCACATGACGTCACCGCCTCTGATTTGTTTCAAGGTGACGCTCTGAGGCCAACTGAGAGAGTAATACGTAACGACTCCACCCTAAGAGCCTTTTCTCAGAATCACTTTGAGGTCACATAATTTACTTTAAATCCAGCTGCCAAGTGCATTCACATCCCCCCATTTATGTATATTTATATAAATGCAGTATGCAAAAAGGGAGCTACAGGATTTGTTTGACTTAAGTGACACTTATGTAATGCGCATTAGACCATATTGGGTCGGGATGTGAATAACGCCTTTGTGTAAGTCAGCTGACCAATGAAGGGACTGCTGAAGCTAACGATTAACTGACCCATAACTACTATTTTGATTATTGTTTAACCACAAGAGCTTTAAATTTGAGAGAGCTGTGACAGAACTGATCAGATGTTAAAACCATGTTGAGTTTACATATAAATCTAAAAAGCAGCCTCATAAGTTATTGATGCACATTTTAAATCCTATTACAACAAGTTTACCAATTTAACAATCTGCAATGTCTGTCTCCATTTTTACCCCCCTGACTTTAATCTTTACTGGCAGGGCCCCTTCTGTTTTCATGTTGGGGCACATTCTTGTGGCCCTTCTCAGTTCGGTCTGATCTGCATGCTACATCAATGATGGTAAACAAGGAGAGCTGAGGTGCAGCTGAGGCTCCAGCTGGTTCCTCCCCCTGTACAGGAGCTCCCAGCTACTCTTATGAAACAGCGCCGTAATTTGCAGGACTGCGGTTTGGGAATAATTGAGGTTTGACGCAGAGGTTTTTTTTAGTGAACACATAATCCTTTCCACCTGATCTCTCCCCTCTGAAAAGAGGTGAAAGCCTCCAAGACGCTAGGTTGAGAAACATGGAAACCCAGCAGAGTTAAATGGTTTAAGTCGGCACCTGATTTTCTGTCTAACTCGACTGAAATTTGACAAACATCACATATGAACCCCAGGAGGATGAGGAAGAGTGCATCCGGTCCATTTACGCCCGTGGTTATAACTCAGGAGCTGGATCACACACACTAAGAAGTTTTCCAGTGCACGATATTCTCACTGTGCCTGTGAGTCAGGCTCTTAACACCACACAGTGCTCAAGGCAGGATGTTCCCTCGCTGTCCCACTGAGTCAGCTTTTTCTCATCACCCACCCGCCTCCTGTGTGGCACCATATCTCCACCTCTGCACCACTAATCCATGCCCTCTCCCAACTCCTAGCCAGCTTTTCCCCCGGTTCTCTTTCTATCAATGGCACTACTATAGAAAGCTTAAACCCCGGTTATTTAAAGAGGCCAGATCCTCCGCTAATAGCCTTATCAGATGGCATACACTCCTGACTTCATGACTATGCAGATACTCGTTGCCTGCGTGGGTTTGGGGGAAATGTGCATCATGAGTTAGTGAAGTGCAGTCAGTATCCTTTTCTAGAAGTCAAGAAGGATGCTTAAATGATTCTTATTTTAATCTAAAAAAGTGTTGAGAGTGTATTCAGTCCAGAGCAACATTATTCAGCTTATGCACGCTGCCTTTGGTGCATTTCACAACCTGCAGTGTTGAGTAAGAAAAAAAATGTTACTCATTAGTGTTTCCAGTCCAAGTGGATCAAAATGTTTTGTTCTTAAGACTTCAAAACAAGAACGCATTGCACATGAAAAAGGATTTCCCCAAGGTAAAGCAATAGGATTAGTGATAAGAGCATTTTTATG
This sequence comes from Neolamprologus brichardi, assembly GCF_056152115.1. NCBI lineage: Eukaryota > Metazoa > Chordata > Actinopteri > Cichliformes > Cichlidae > Neolamprologus > Neolamprologus brichardi. The sequence continues at coordinate 9,484,833 of NC_142124.1, read as the reverse complement.
ATAAGCAACCGGAGTTACACTGCCTGCTCAGAAATGTTTCACAATGGGAGGTGACGATTGTTTTGTTGTCACCGTTTAAAGCAATCCTGTACGGCCCCTGCAACTACAAGCCAATAAAAATACCAGAGTCACATCAGGTATTAGAATGAGTGCCACGGTTGTTTTTTTCCACGTTTCTCCATTTATGGTTTCTTGTGCTGTCACATGCGGCGAACATGCAGGGCAACGCTAACAGAAGAGTGACTGATACGTCTGGGCGTGTGGAAAAATCCTCAGGTCACAGCAGGGCTTTAGCCACACGCGGTCGACACACTTAATCTGATCCATCCTGAGTTCTCACACTCGGGCCTGGATGATGGAAAAACACACAATCAAACCTGAAAAAAAACCCAGTGTTTCCATTTAAACATAAATAATCAACATTGCACAGCAAACAAGCAGATACAATTTCCTTTCAGTAGGAGCTCTAAAACAGAAAAAGAACACAATAACTTTAATTTATGGTCATTGCTTATGTGCAGCCTAAGGTTGGCCACAGACTGAATGAACTATGCAGGCTTCGGGGTTGGTGAAGGACAAATTGTACCTGTTTCCCAAAATGCCCCACTAAGTAGAAAAGCACAAATGGATTTTTTTTTTCTTTTCTACTTTTATGGTCTTAACAGTAACTGTTAGGGAGCTGCTCTTCTGTCACTCTGTTGATCGTCTTTGGTTTTCAGTGGGGGATACACTCGCAGATTACCACATCTCGACTTCAGCCACATGCTTCTTGAGAAATTCTTTTGCACACTTTTGTGAATTTGAGCTGATCAAAATGCTCGTTGCCTCTGATTGAGTCACTTTGGAGTTTTTAAGTGTTTTCCGTTTGTTTTTACTGCTGTTTCAGTGCTTTAGTCCCACATTTTTGACTATTGTTAGTTTGCATTTTAGATGTCATGTTTGCATTTCTTTATTATTCTACTAAATCATCAGTCTTAGTTCTGGTGCTCTTTAAGCCCGTTAACCAACATTAAAATGTAATTTAAATCTCTCTGTGATGTGATTATATGAGACATTTCCAAAAAACTGTCAGTAACAATACTTTTGAAATATACAATGACCAAATTTGGCACAAAAAAAAGCACCAGCAACTTTTTAATTATATATTTAAACGCAACAAATTGTTATAGTGTCGTGTCTTCAGTGCCTTCAGAATCAATTTTGGACTCAATCTGGTACCAAAGTATTACTTTTTGTGACATCTTGATTAACTACAGCTGATATATTCTATTTTTTACTTTTTTTTTTTTTTTTTTACTTTGATTGAACTCTTTTGTGTTGTGTAATTTTTATATGATTTGTTTTGTCATAAACAACAGCCTCGTGATGTCATAAGGTCGTGGTGGTCTCAAACCTGGGAAAATGGAAGGTTTGTATCAGGAAGGCCATCCGACATAAAGTCTATGTGAAATCCGACATGCAGAACAATTCGCTGTTTAAACCTTTGGGAAATGAAAGTAACTGAATCTGTCTTGTTTTTTCATATTAAATAAAATGTAATGAATTAAATGTGATTTAATTTGATAATTTATTTAAGCTATTTTGCTATAGATTCTGAGTCACTTTTGGCTGCTGTAATGAAGGACTTTGGCTACTTTTGTGTAATAAATACACTTCTTCTTCTCTTCTCATTCACTGGCCTTTGCAAATAAAACCAGTGAGGGGTTCAATAGGAGCCTTGTCAGCACTGGTGCCTAATACATCTCAGTATTTTCCTTATCTGCAGCCAGATCTGAAAAGGAAACTATTCCTAGTCTTGAGTCAAACTCACAGACTGGAAGTAAAAGGTGGACATAGCCACAGTAATCTTCCTGAGGCAAATGCATGCTCATATGTCACTAACTCATAACCTTCAGCATCTCCTGCTTTATTGTCTGTTTTGCTGTAAATGGGACCATAAATTTAAAAATGAATATCATGCTCTGTTAAAGAAAACTGGGAACTTACACTGAAAAGTATTAGAGAAATGCATTGCTGCTATAATAAATCATGTGAACTGCAGAGCACTGTAGGACTTTTTCATCTGTCAGAGGATCTGCCTCCTGTTCGCCATATGAAGGAGTGCAGGTCAAAGACACTGGTTTCACTATGTCTGTTGTTCTTAATAACGTATGATCAAACCTTTCCAGCATTCTCTGTTTGTGATGATCTGGCCAGAGGAAGTGACTGCTGGTTATACTGGAAGCCTCCCTGACCCACGCGGCAGCAGCTTGGCACACATCGCAGATCCACAGCAGAGACTCATGAGTGGACTGATTTGATTGCTGCAGTGACTAGCACTCCATCAGACAGGCAGTAATTGTGAAGTAGATGTGAGGAGGCAGACAGAGGTGGGGGGCAAAGCACAAGCAGCTTGACAGCAGGCCAGGTTAGAGGGAGGAAGTCCGGAACATGCTGATCTTCTGCTGCCGCTTATAATCGGTCGTCTGTTTCTCTGCTTACCTGTGGGTGTTTTCAAAAAGAAGCCACAGTGTCACTGCGCCTCCTGCCAGGAGTCCACGTATTTGGGGTTTAATGGTGCACATGTGGGAACCTTTTTTTATCTGCACAGCAGTTCTACTGGGAAAATCACTTAACAAAGGCTAATGGAAACACTTTTTTGGTTTTTTTCCCCTCTGATGGCTTTAATCCACTTAGAGTTTTGGGAGGGTGGAAGTTTTTAAGCAGTGCTCCACATGTCTGTGTGCTTCAGTGACTTTATCAGATTATAGTACTTGGTTTTCCCCTCTCTGCCTAAAGAAAAACAAATCCAGAGTACTTACTTCACAGAAGCTTATGTGTCCACTTTTTACTGTAAATGAGGTGCAAGATACTGCTCGCTTTGCGTGAATGAAAGAGGTAAAAACCACAACAAAGTCACTGAAACATTGTTTCTGCCTCATTCAGCAGAACAATAAAAAGGAGGCATTGGCTACTGTTAACTTAGATATAAATACCACTAAATGAAAAGAACCTAGTTTCAGACAAAGTTTTCCTACAGCCGTAAGGGTTGATTATACTCTGTTGCAAACATCAAGGACTACAGTCATAGTCAGAGAAAACAGGTAGCCCGTCAAACTCATCGTATGACCCTAATGGACTAGCAGGCGTGGAATAATCCCTGCCTTATGCATGATTTAGACTCTTACTGGAAATCAACGTCGTAACTTACAACAAAACCAGAAGCTCCTCTTAACCCCACACGCAACCTTTCATGCCAATCACTTGCTTAGGTCTTGTCGACCTAATGTGTATTTACATTTCTCAGGTTACGTTGGTGTAGGGTTAAAAGGGTTTTCTGTTAGACTGTAAGTTACGACATCGATATTCAGCTGAAGTATATTTCAGGCATCATGTGCTGGCTAAATTTGTCCCTTAATTTTGCAGCTTGCACAGACCTGACCACTGAAACAGGTCCATGCCTTTGACATTTGTTTCTATCTTTAGCGCGACTTCAGAGTACATGCAGAGGGAGCAAGCAGGCAATTAGTCTGCAAGGGGTCTTTTATTTTGAAAACCGACCACTGTGCCACACAGACCCCATGTTCACCAACTGATAATGAGAAATTTAAGTTAAAATGTTAACTTGTCCACCACCTGAAATTTCACCCAGACACAATAGAGTCCCTAGCAAACCCTAGTGGATGTGGAAAATATAAATAAATAAATAAATGTGTAATGCTATAGGATTACGTGAAAATGGCCTCACGCACACAGGCCAAGAGACTAAGGTCGTGTCCAAATTCATGGGCTGCATCCTCCTGAGGACCCGGCCTTCGCGGTCTACGTGGGCCAGGTCCTCAGAAGGTCGGGTAGGCCGGAAGTAAACGGCCGTGAAATTGGACGGTCTAGCCTGTTGATTAGCGTCACCGCTGTCTCGGTGGAGTTTAATAAACTCAGCCGTCTGCTCCTTGCTATCTAAAATATAACAGGACACTGGCGTAAATTCTCGACTGTCTCATACTTCTGTTTAATCAGTTTTCTGTTTGACGTTTAGTCAGCTGTGTAAAAACCAAGGAGGAACCCACCTGGGGGATTAATAAAGTTTTATTTTATCTAATCTAATCAAATAACTTTAATCTCAGCCAAACCGATTTACTCACGATCAAACAAAACACTGAAAAAAGCCCAACAATAACATTTTTAGGTTGTCTAAGTGACTTATATATTAGTTTAACCCAAGCAGCGAAAGTCCGCGGTGATCTGAAAATGATGTGCCGGGAGTTGTGCCGTTCTTGGCCGCATCAGTGACCCTCGAGCTCCCGGCGAGCTATTGAGCTGGTGGGTAGCAGACATCTCCGAAAACGTCGAAGCACTTTTGCAAATATGCCATATCTTGATAAACCGAGCAGTTATTTGATGTTTACACAGCTACTTTCTCGCCTGAAAATATGTTAAAAGTTTATTTTGTGACCCAGAAAGATTAGTATGAGTAATTTTAAAACTTAGTAGCGGCCGCCATTGTTGGAAACTGGAGTTTGGCTGGGCCGCGCTATGAATTCTGGGATATGGTAGGCCACGAAGGACACACCCGACCCATCCTTCAAATTTGGGGAAAAGGAGGACGCATTTGTCGGCTGCATTCGGAGGAGTCTACGAATTTGGACAGCCTTCGGCGCGTCGCTGTGATGTAATCGGTCTACAAATGCGGCCTCAGGAGGATGCAGCCCATGAATTTGGACACGACCTAAATCCACAACCATCTGGGAATCGCTGCTTGTAGGGAAAATTGTTCTCCCCAACCAGTTGGCAAGTGGTTGCAGCAACGATGGTCATTGACCCAGCACTTGAATCACTGGTCATGGCAGAAAAATTAGTATTTCTGTGGGCTTTTAGTCTGATGTTAAAAAACTAGTGCAGTGCTAAACAGGAGTAACACTTGAAATTTAAGCCTAAATCATGGCGGCATTGCCATGGCATAGAAACAGTCAAGCTTTATTAATGTGTTTTATGGTGGTTGTTAATCTGTGTTTTAGACTTTTTTTGCTGTGTAGATAGTTTATGGCAAGACTCTAAAAAGTAGGAATAAAGTAGCTTTTACAGTAGTTTAATTCGAGTTTTTATTCAATAGAATAGAATAAACCTTTATTATCCCACGGATGAGAAATTTCGGTGTTACAGAGCTCTTACAGCAATGGAAAATAAAATATAAAAGGAAGACATAACCCCTAATAGTTAAAACTTGAATTCTTCCTAAGAAGCTATTATAAGAAACTAACTGCTCAACACTGATGTACAATACTTTGACAGTACAGCATCTTTCTACTGTAGTTCATAAAATACATTCATTCAGCTTTCCTTGACATGATCTTTAATGTGATTATTCACCAGTTTTGTCTCTGTGAACAACTAATACTGAAATGCTGAAGGCTGAGGTTACTGTGTGGTACGTCTTTTATGCAAATTTGCTCTTGAGGGATATCATCTTATCTGTGGTCTTCATTGTCAGAGTTTCTTTCACTGCAGAATTTAAAGTTTAACAGTTAAACGATGAATCACTTCAGTCCTCCGGTAAAAACCCAACATCACCCTCATCTCCCTTGTCAGCTTATGTGGAGGTTATTCTTGACTTTTAACTAAAGGGCAAAAGCTCTCTGAGACCAAGGCCAACTAAGGCAGTCGCAGCCATGGCAACACGTTCTCAGGACATGACCTTTCGCAGCCTCCCTCCCACTGATACCTGTTTTCATACAGAGCCCACCACCTACACACAAGAGCCTCACTTTACACTGAAAACAGAGCAAGGTTTAGCTAAATCAAGGCAAACTGTTGTGTCATTCATGCAGAGAACACTTGAAATAAACTTCACTATACCCACCTGAATTATCTGAGTCATGCCTAAACTAATTTACAGTTATGCAATGTGTTCTTTATGAAACAATTTATACGGTACTAACTAGGGGTTACTGTATTTGAGCTCAAACCACCATCATAAGGTCAAATCTCTGGTTTTACGTAATTCTGGTTGAGGTGGGGGAGGGGGGGGGGGGGGGGGGGGGGGCTGTTGGCGACAAGAATCTGAGAACTTTACCAGGAACAAAAACCAAACCATTTAACAATGAAGAGGTTTAATGTTTTTAATCATGGACAGACCTCATAAACATACATCAGGAGATGTGGCTGACACGTAACGACATGTCAAACAAAAAGCAGTCTGTTTGCAGCCGTAAACTGTGGTTTGGTTGGAGCTCATAAAAACAAATATGTCTTTGGTAACACAGACAGAAACACTCGCTGGCCACTTCTTTAGGTACATCAGTTGGTACTGAGGGGCCCAAAGTGTGCAAGAAAATATCTTTCAGACCATTACACCACCAGCAGCAGCCTGAACTGTGCATACAAGACAGGATGGATCCATGCTTTCATGTTGCCTATGCCAAATTCTGACCTTACCATCTGAATATAGCAGCAGACAGCGAGCATCGTCAGACCGGGTGACACTTTTCCAGCCTTATGACGTACAGTTTTAGCTGACCGGGGTGGCACCTGGTATGGTCTTCTGCTGTTGTAGCCCTTTCATACTGCTGCACCAACTGAAGGGTGTTGGTCCCAAACTATACAGGCATACTCCCTGTATGTCTGTATAGGTTCCCACTCAACCAGGTCACGATGGTCTTAAGTTCTAAAAGTAACTTTTTGTTCTTAGGTCAGGAAGAAAAATTCTTGCATCCAGCTGGGCTGCTTCCTGCACCTGCTACATCTAATTAGTACAGAGTTTATTTAATATTATATCTTACAGTATATTTACAGTAATGCACTGTGAAGTAAGAGACTGTTTTTCCAGAAATATCCAGACCCCCTTACCCTTCCAAAATAATTTCCATGATGCCCTTCCATGCCCCTGCTTTCGGTACACCCTGTTGAAATTTTCCACCATGATATAATCAGCTGACTGCTGTCGATCAATGCTGCCATCCCAGGCCGGCAGGTTTAGAGACACTGTGATCTGTTGGCAGTTTTCCATGTCAGTAGGCTCAGTGATTAGGGCTCTAATTGGGACTGGGCAGCAGACATCTGTCTCTTAAGTGTAGTATCTGCAGCCCAGATACCACAGGATACCCTGCTAGTCCCAAATGAACTGGGAAAAGAAAGAAAGAAAAACTCTGATTACTTCACTTGTGACACTTTTCATCTTTTAGCAAGAAGCTTTATGTTGTCCACATTTTCCCAGGAGACTCTAAGTGAACTCTCTCCTTATGAAGCCTGCATACACTGCTGTGTTTGATTGTGAGGTTTAGGCTTAATCTGCTGTTTGACTCATTGCAATTTGGCTCAGGTCATTAGTGGGCACAAGATAATTGCCCCAAATGTGCATGATTAATCCTTCATTTTCAAGTTTTGTGACCCGGGAAAATAATTTGAAGATCACTGGACTAATCGCTGGTGATTAGTCACTTTGGATCAGACTTAAATATCTCGGCAAACTTTAAAGTACATGTAATGGTCCAGCCTTTGCTTAAGTTGCTTAAGTTTCCACATTAACCCCAAAGTGCTCTCCGATGCATCCACTGAAACATGAATGTATGATAGAAAGCATAGAAAAGTGCTTGTGTGAATGAGTGAATGAGGCAAGTTTTGTAAAGTGCTTTGAGTGCTCGGGTAGAGTATAAAAGTGCTATAAAAGGACCAATCTGTTTACCATTGACCATGTTGTGTTTACAGCCAAATAGAAAATGTTAGCATGCTAGCAAGCTAAGCTAACATAGCTTACTGCAAACAAACCAAACATTGTGTTAGTGTTAGCAATGTTAGCACGGGCACGTTAGCCTTTTAAGTTAGCCTTAAACACAGATTTAGATTTTAGATTTGCTGAAGTACAGTTTTACTGTCAGCTGTTAGCTTATTGAATCAAAACTTCAAAACATCCCCTGCCATGAACAATATGCTCACATTAGAATAATAAAATGTACAAGCTTGATGTGTTTACGTAAAAAAAGAGTGAAAGGTAGAAAATCATCTAATTTAAAAAACGTAATTTTTTTCTGTTATGAAAGATTAAAACCTTTGTATTGTTGAGGATCAGTGCCTAAAATATTTATTTTTTATTATTTACCTTGTGTTTTCCAGGCTATTAATAATTTCTTGAATTTTCATGCTGGTTTGCTGTGTGTGTGTTTTCATTGTGTTGCAGGAGTTTCCTGGGTGGAGATTAAGGACAAGGTTAGAAATGCAGAACACCTGATTCTGACTGTTTCTTTCTTTTTATTTGGGCTGTCTTCATTTGTTTGTTGCATGCACATTATATCTATTACATTTGTCCACTGATATGGAGTTACACACACACGATGATTAACATTAAGTTAAATAAATCTTTGGTAGTTCATAATCAGTTGGTGGCATGACTCCATTCTGTACTGCGCTGTCAGTTGTACCAAGGTAATAGAAATTTGAGTGGAGCACTTTGTAACTTTGTTAAGAATTGTACCGTACAACTAAGTTTATTAAAACAAAGATCGTTATTAATTATCATTGTTCTTTCATGTTTACTATTATTACTGTATTACTTTTCATGTTTTTCTTTGGTAGCTGTGTTTCTCTTGTCGTTTAGTTTTTTCAATCACCCCTGAAATGGATGGATGTTTGTGTACTTTTTCTTCATCTGCTAGAGCTCACATTTTTGTTATGTTATTCTCCCTCTCCCATTACAACATGACACAATCTCCTGGAACACAAAGTGATGTCGTTAAATTGCTTATGTAATTAAATTAAAACGGAAAAAAGCTTAAAATTTTCACATGTGAAGTTAAAACCAGTAAAAGTGCATCATTATGCTTGCCTACACTATAGTTGTTCAGTATCAAGTAAAGCCTCCGTCCCTAAAATGTTGACAGCTTGCAGTGTTTTCTTGTCTCATCAGAATAAGCTGCGTGACCTGATGGTGGAGCTACGAACAGAAAACAGCAGAGAGCACAGATTAAATAACAAAAACAAAATGTTGCCTCTTAGTGAACTTTATTCAGCAGGAGTCGTCAAAAACGGCAGGGCAAAAAAATGCACATAACACCAGATGTTTGCAGTCATCCTGGGTGGTGAGCGGCTATAATTAGCCAGACACATTTGATTCGCAGCCAAGGAAAGAACATATCTGCAGGATGCTAAGTCCAAACCATCCCCAGTGCTGCCGGGAACTACTCGGCTCACTTTTGATGTCTCTGCGGGAAACACTCATGACATAAAAATACAGTCTGGGCTGCGAGGGACAGTCACGCATGTGTGGAAAACACTCACAGGGCCCTAAGTCTCCACATAACACAGCGCTATCTCTGAAGATAACCTACATACAGGAGAGCTCTTTTTCTGCACAGCGACTTGTTTTTGTGCTACAAAGAGATCCGCTTAAAAGTCAGCGGCATCAATTCTCAGTACATCTGGTACAAATCGCAGCGTTAATCTCCTGAAGTTTGCTCTGTGCTTCGGCTTGTTTGTGCCTCTGCTGCTCCAGCTGTTTCTGAGATCTGGTGATGGGCCAGCGAGCGACATTGCAGGACAGATTTCGAGTTCATTCAGATGTTCACTAACATAAACCTAACACGACCCTAAATGTGAGTCCCAAACATAGTGTTGCTGGACCCAAAGGAGAAAACAACTAAAGGACCACCGTGCAAGTTGTCGTGCTGGAAGAGACCATAACTATGTTAAACACCACCATCTCTGAAGCATTGTGGTTTTGTGTTTTATGTGTTAACTGAGAAAAACATGTTAAATTCTGAGGAATGTTTAGTGACTTCTGGGCTGGTTATTGGTCATCTGCAGCTATAATTTTTCTCTAAAACCCCAGTGTGATGTTTTTATACTTTGGCATTCATTTCTGAGCTTAATTTCAGACTTCAGCATCACAATAATGAGCACAATAATCGGTGGACATAAATTACATTAGAACTAAAATGAATATTGGATGTGACTGTGGCTCATTTTATCCTTCCTAGTGTTGCATCTTAGACATCTCTTAATGTCCTGTTTGTTTTTAAATGTTTTTATGTTGCATAAAGTATACTTTACTACTTTGGTTTCATTTGGATTACATAATAATGGAGTAACTAAGTAACTAATTACTTTTGAAAATAAGTAATCAGTAAATAGTTACTAATGACTTTTTGCAAATTTTCAATAGTTATTAGTTACTTAGTTACTTTTTATAAACATGAAAGACAACCTGAATAGGTAATAAGGTAACAGACCTTTCAGGCCAATTCTACTTTTTATGCATAATCCATCATATAAAATGTAATCAAATGAAAAAGTCTCATTTTAAAAATTGTTTTATGAGCTTTAATCTTTTAAATTTTTGCACATTGCATCAAGCAAAAATTGAATTTAAACAGTCTTTGACTGGAAGAAATTTGTTTAACATTTAAACCTATTTTCTGCATCTTCCAGCATATTTTGTGTTTACACTCACTCTTTTAAATAGATGCAAGTAAAACACAGCAGAAAATAAATAAAATCAAAGACTCAGAGTCCTGTCACCCTTGAATCTATTGTCACCTGTTAAGCAGGAGTGGAGCAGGTGGAGGTTTACCGGGTGCTGCAGCGGTCACGTCAGTGGGAGGATCCGGGGGTTCCTCTGTGAATTTCACATTCCCGTGGCATCGTGCTAAGTGCTTGCTCAGACGTTTAGGGGTTTTTTTTTGCTCCAAAAATACATTTTTTTTCCCATGCAGTGTACGCTAATGTTTTATATATATATATATATATATATATATATATATTATCCATTGTTAATCTGCACACGTCTGTTACCACGAACGTCACACACCCTTATGTCATTGTCATGAGACACTCCTACAAACAAAATCACGGTTTAGTAACGCAGTAATGCCTTGTGCTTATGGGAAAGTAACAGTAATTGAATTACTTTTTTTGCAATAGTAATCCCTTACTTTACTTGTTGCTTCACAAAAGTAATCAGATTACTGTTTTCACTTCTCATGTGAGCCGCTTTTGTACATAGACCATCTGAATAATACATGTAACCACAGACCCATCTACATCTTATATGCTGGGACTAAATGATGAGTCACTGGTTTATTTTCGAGACCTTTTACAAGTTCTGCTGCACTGTGCTTTTAGGCTTGTGGATCAATCGTGGAGCTCCTACTCATAATCTGTGGCTGCAAGCTGTGCGAAGTATCATTCCTTTTGAAACCTTTTCTGCAGCATTAAAAGATAAACCCTTTTTCATCCTATCAGCCCTGGGACTCATTTCGTAAGTACCTGGGTGCCTCTGCATCTCAAAGGATGAGCTTGGCACTTTTAGATCATGCCTGGAAAAAAGGAGATGAAATCATAGTTTGATATGATACATGCATTATGTGTTACAAAAATACTGCTTGTAGCTGGTAGTAGGTGAGATTGGGTTGAAATTTAAGTCCAGGTATTTGGAACTTAAATAAAGAGTCAATACTGATCTGACAAAGAGTTTTCACAGGATGCTGTGTGAATAGACGCTTACTGCTTCCATAGAAATGAAGAAGGCAAGTAACAGCCTGCTGCTGCTAATCATGTAGACACATTTAGAAAAGTAGAGGTTTGGGTAGTTTGCTGGTCTGCCCACTCAGGAGTATGTTAACACAGTCTTCCCAGGAGTGGGAATTCACTACAAGATCAGGCAGTAAAAACCAAACAAACCGATAGCTACGTCCCAGAGGCCTCATTTAGCATGTTAAATGTGAACGTTTATGACATTAAAATTAGAAAAGCACAACAGCAAATCTACAGAAGTATGACTGAAAAAGAAAAGAATCAAGGTACTACTAAGGCCCAGGCAAAGTCCAGACTTCAACCTGAGTAAAATGTTGTGGTGACAGAGCTGCGCATAAGCAAAAGCCTGCAAACTTCAGTAAAATAAGTCAATGTTATAAAGACGAATTTGCCCAAATCCTCCGCAACAATGCAAGAGTCATATAGAAAACCATTGCTGCATGTTTTTGTTACTAAAGGTGGCTGTACGAGCTGCTGAATCATGTCGTATACTTATTTATTCACAGACGTGTGATTCCCTCATTTCACCGCAGCCAACTTACCTGCAGGTATATGTTTGTTGTATTCTGACAAAGCTAGTACAGAAGCGTTTCCAAATGTTAAAACATTGATCTAAAACCTCAAGAAGAGATGTCTACATTTAGGATCTATCATGTTTTGCTATTAAACTCTCCCTCTTGCCACTTTGAAACATACAACAATAATTCCCTGCCATCCAAGATTAATAAAGACTCTTATTTTATCACATAATGCAGTTTACTGAATCTATCTGGTTCTAATTACTAACCTAATAAACTATTTTCCATTTTCTTGTACCTGCCCGGGACATTAAATGCTATTATGATGACAAATGAACACACACAGACACACACACACATGACCTGAGGATAAACTTCCTGGTCCATCCTCCCACTTCATCCATTCATCCCGTTCATCCACTCATTCATTCATGAAGACAGATTAAGCTATTAAATCCCTCGTGCACTATTCTCTCCAATCCCCTTCATGTACCCAGACTACATTATAAACCTGAGGGTGGGAGGTGGTGGTCGGAGTGGTGGGGGAAGGGGATGCAGATACTTTTATTTTTGAATGATTTTTTTTCCCGGATTATTGCACAGAATCATGCACTGGAGGCCAGATAATCCAAATTACGCACACAGAAGACGTATAATCCACTCCCAGCTGTTGAGATGAATATCGGCCAGACGTACTGGATGTTCCAAGCTCACCAGAAACATGAAAGCAGCCATAAAATAACAAGTGCAGATAGATTTAATTTGTTGCCCATTTGATTTACTGCTTTAATTATCTCCAACAAAGCTGCTATTTCCACATAAATGCCTCTGCTTTTATTGTTTGTGGCTTTAAATGTCACAGCATGTCCACATTCATTCTCTGAGACTTCTGCACACACAGGATTACATTTATTGGATTATTGAAATTAAAAGGCCTAAAATATCTGACATTTATTTGCTCACTATGTACAAATTCAGATATTATTACTTCTTTAAGCCACTTTCCTTTCACCTCCATTTTTTAAATGTGACAGCAGTTTTAAACCTTGGTCTCATGACTGAATAAGCATCTTATGTAAAAGTCATTAAGGCAATCTCAGGCTATAACATTTCCAATAACCATACGGCAGCAAACTGAATGACATCAAAGAACACTCCACATGAATAAATCTCTTTATTCAGTATTTATTTGTCACAAGAACAATTAAAAATCCACAGTTGGAGCATCACACATATGACCACATGGTCCAGTCTGGTCCAGTGGATGGTTTTATAAACATAAACACAGAAGAGAATGAGGGCAACATTTTCAGATTTCTGTGCTGCAAGTTGTTAAAAGATCACATCATTAAAGTATTAATTTAATCAGATTGGGAGGTGTGAGTCACTGTCAGCTGCACAGCCTTCTTACATTACACACTGCCTCCCAAACCACACCAAAGTAAGATGAGCCACGGAAAACTGTGCTGTGCTTTTCTTTGAGTCGCATTTCTTTGTTATGACAACAGACGAGTTTTATGGTTCCTCTCTCAGTCTGTTTCACCTCTCTGCCTTTCCTGATGTCTGTCCTGTTTGTATGTCTGTGCATCCTTCCCAGATGTGTAGCTTCCACTAGCTCCCTGGTTGGCATGTCTGGACACAATCAACCAATCACTATGTTGCGTTTCATTTGAAGTGGAACGTTAACTAATGAAGGAATGGCACAAGTTTTAGGATGATGATGTAAAAGGTAGACTAAGGCTCCTCTCAAGCCTCCAGAGGCTTCCCCAACACCAGTTGCCAAAGTGCCTCCTTCATCGCCAGCCTCCAGAGGGGTCCCATCTCCTCAGCTGTCTCCTGTGCCATTGACCTCCTGAGTTGCTTTGCCTTTGCTGCTCCAGGTCTTGCTCCACGGCCGAGCAGACATCCAGAACAGCTACTTATATTTGGACTCTTGCGCGCCCTCTTTTCTTTTTGTTTGGTTAAAAATGGCTGTTGTAATCTGTGTAATGTAAGAGAGTCATATTAGTTTTTCTTGCAGGCAACACAATGAGGCAAGAAGAGAGATGAGGATAGGCATAGGTAATGCGCTTAGGTGTGGGGACTTAGCAGGGGGGGAGAAAAATAAGATTTAGTTTTTCTGAAAACTGCAGGACCTCTTGTCTGCTGAGGAATTCTTTTGCACCAGTGATGAGGTTCTGAATAGCTAGTGCAGCAAGAGATGGAAATTCAACCTGACTGGATCCAAAGTGCCATTAACCCCAGAGAAGAAGAAAATGGATTAAGACTAAGATGCATCACATACCATTCTTGTTTAACTGTGACTCACTTAAAAAAACATACACGGATTACTGACCAAGCTGTATCTGTGAATTTGCGGCAGCGTTGAAAAACAAATCCAACATGCATCAGGTTGCATTCCAGGTATTTCTAGCAGTAGCTGAATGATTTACCTTGGTATCAAGCAAACAAAACCTGTTTCTCTGACTGCTTCTACTGGAACAGAGTCACGCTGGGTTCCAACATCCGACTTCTGAGAAAATAGGAATGCAACCGAAAGAAAGTTTTCCCACGCACTCCCCCGCTAGATTGTCTGCGTGCTGTAGTGGCAGTTATTGCAGCAGGTAAATGAAGCTTTCAAACATATACAAGTTCCTCTGGAGCAATTAATTTCAGAAATGTTATTTTCCACTTGAATTTTCTCTCTTTTTTAATTTCTTTTACTAAATTTCACCAACTAAATATATGGCAGCAGTTTTTCTCTTACTTTCTATTGTTTTGACTCCATCTCCAGAACACAACACAGAACACAATTCCAGCCTGCAATATGCATTATAAAAGCTGCAGCTCCACAGTGCTCTGGAGGTTTACTTCTTTTATCTCGCTATGATGCATGAAATCAGATTTGATTTGAACATTTAAAATTCATTGAATGACTTTGACAGTAAATTTCATGTAATCAGTGCACGAATGCTCCTTTACTCTTGGTTCAGCTCTCTCATGCTGGCACACCCTGGCATCATTTAATTATTAACATGCAACAAGGACACACAGATAACTATTTACTGTCACACCAACAGACACTCTAAAACCACCAGTTAATCTGACCAGCATGACTTTGGACCAGTGAGGTGATTGATGCACCACTGTGCACACTGGTCAACTCACGTTACTAATCCATCTACATTATCAATTTAGTCAGGTTAGTGTTTTACCGTCTTCTAGTTTAGTCCATGATAAACAGATTGTAATTTATTTAATGTTTTTCTCACCTAACACCCAAAGCACTCTTTGCATTGCAGACTGGATGCACGAAACATTTCAACCACCGACCTCCTGAACAGCAGATAACCCACTCTAAATCCTGAGCTAACATAAATAACAACCTTAATGACAATAATCCAGGACATGTGACTGAAAACAGTATTATTACACACCACACTCTCGTTAGCAAAAAAATATTCTGAAGCCTTCTGAAAGGCTCTGGCCTGATGGTGGAATTGAACTCAGGACGTTCTTGGTGTGAGGCCACCGTGCCACTCTGCTGCCAGTGAGCAATTTCCATGTAGTTTTATCTGCTGCACTAAACCTCTGATGTTGTAAAATAGTGCTCTCTCCAAGTCTCAGCTATTTTCTCCCACTACTCCAGATTTTGATACCTGCCTGCCCTCTCTACAGTGCGTCTCCCTCTGAGGTCTCTCTCTAATTCTTCTTATTTAAATCTGAACCTTTAAACACTTCACAATAGCCGTAGTGTTCCCCGAGCTTGTCATATTCTGTTGAACATCACAATAATGTGATGTTGCACAAGCCTTCTCTCAAAGGTCAACCGTCTGAATGTTTTCTCTTCAACTCAAAGCAGGTCTTGCCAAGCAATGTTCCACCCAATGTCTAAAAGTCACCTCACAGATCTTTAAATAACAGCACGCAGCATAGTTTAAACTGCATGTCTGTGAAAGTCTGTGAGCTCCCCTTTCAAATGAATGGTCTCCACACAACAACGTGCATGTATGTACAAGAGATGCACTGTTGCTTTTAATCCAAGTCTCCTTTCAGTCACATTAGTTGCCATTATAGGGACACATTAGAGCTAATAAAGCCAATAAAGGTTAAAACCTGGTGACTGTAGAAGAAAGGCAGCATTATATAACTGTCATCGCAGATTAGCCTAAATCCACTCATGTGGCTGCCTTCCATCATGAGCAGAATCACAAGCAGATAAAATGTGTCTGGAAATACAAATGAATGGGAAAAAAGTGGGATGAAGGTCAGGAATGCTGATGGTTGTAAAAATGCATTCCCGGCTTGTGTCATATGACTCTGTAACACAAAGAGCTGGGTCTGACGGTTCACGCCTGCAGTCTGCTGCGGCGATCTGATTCTGGTTCCCATGATTTAGCTCAGTAACCCCAGCTCTCGTGATGAAATGGGCGAAAGGGCGTTTTAGGGCACACGAGGCTCATTAGCAGTCACCTGCTCATGAGAGTTATGTAAGAACAAATCATCAGGAGGATGTTCCACTTTCTGATGATCAGGATCACAAACTCCATGTCCAGGTTATGGGAATGACATGTAGAAAAAAGAAGGCATCACATGAAAAAAGCTTAAAGCAACACTCAAGTGTGATTTAGTGTTGTTTATGGTCCAGAAACCTCTTAAAACTGCAGCAGCACTTCAGCTCTCATAAAAAAGGAGGAAAGGGTTTCTGATAATCCCTTTTAATGCCCCAAAGTCCTTGAATGGTTAATGCTCTTCTTCAAGTTGTTATTTCATTAGTAGTTGTGCTGTGTTTGATCTTTTACTGCTGTGTGAGCTTGTTGTGGTTTTATGGCAGGAAAACAGTCTTAGCTACCAATGATCCACCATGACTGAGGTTACCAGGGTGATTAGAGAGGCCGATCATTGTTCATGTGTGTTAATGTTAAAGAAAGCAGCATCCCACAAGCTGTGTGGCTTTTGAAGAATACGATACATCTCTGTGCTCTTCTGTGCATATTCAGACAGAAGCTAATGGGTGGAAAACATCCTCTCCAGGTTTTATGTTTGCATGTTTTATTTGGAGCAGACAGGAGTGACTGACATGGGAATGTTGTGATCCCAGATTTACCAGGGCATGGGGTCGAGGTAAAGTGTCCTAAACAGTTGAAATAGAACAATTTTTATTAAAAATATCTTCTCAGTGACATTTGATCCTTCAAGTTTGTTTGCTATAAAGCTGTAGTTTTCATCCTTTTGGGCTTTTGGCCCCTTAAAATGAAGCAAAGTCTGTTTTTTTTTCTTACTGTAATGTGAGGCTGATTGGGAATTACTGCAAAAACATGCCATGTTTCTGGGATTTAATATTTAACAGCACAGTTTATGTGGTAGTTTAAAGCCACCAAATCATTTTGTAAGTGTACTTTATAGTGTAGGATTCACTGTAATTCTCCTTTCATGTTACTGCCACCTTGAGTTTCACTCTTTCTGCCAGTGTCCAGTGGGAAAACCACGCCTCATAACACGTGCTAAACTGCATAGTCATGTTTGTGTGTTCATAACTGGAACATAAAGTGCTGGGACATGAACTTAAACTCTTGGCACCTCTTGTTTTATTTAGATTCTTCACACTGACATGGACCTGCTCTGCCTGCTTCATCTGTCCTAGCAAACACATGCACTCACAGACGCAGCAATAATTTAATATGCTCATGCTTTGAAGAGGGGTATCACAGGTGCCCGTAGCATGCTGCGTCCAGACTGTGGCATTTCACACGGTGCACATCGCCGGTCAATTTGCAGCCTGTGTACAAGCTGAGCTATGTTTGGAGTCTCCTTGGATGTAGAACGGTTACACAAGCCTATCAACTCATCTTTTTCTTTTATATAAACACACTCCAACCTGCTGCTTCCTGCTGCATCAGGCTAAGCTGTGCAGCAGTTTCAGACTGATAAATCAGGCGGATATGAGATGCTGCTATGCAGAGAGAGATTTCAAAGGTAAACGATGTCCTCTTATTCCAAACTGAGCTTGCACACAGCAAACTTCAAAGGGTGAAGAGCATCAGGCAGAGAAAGCAGAGGCCTGAGCTGCAGTCTTTGATCTGATATCTGGTTAAATGAACCATCTGCTTTCTGAGGAGCCACAAGTAGAAGCCACTTCCTTCCCTGGATGAATTACAAAGGCTACTTTCATCTGGGTCAGCAAGGAAGGAAGGAACCAGCTCAGTTCGGAAAATATAGAGCGACAGTTTCTGCACAACTAAATTGTTTTCTCCATGCATAGTAAAGTTTAATGTAATCCTGGCAGGGCTATGTTCAGAGGTACAGTTAAGTTTAAATGAATGAAGCATCATATTCATGTATGGAGTCTGTATGCCCACCATCCATTCTGCACCTGCTGCAAAACATTTAAGTCTGACCAGAAATTTAGAGCCAGGCTTTGTTTTAAGTAAGGAAAAGTTTGTGGTTTTGATTGCACCCCATCAGTAGGCAGCAATGTAAGTTAACTCTGCCAGAGATTACAACGCACTCAACTGAGCATGACTGGAAAAACAATCTGTGCCGAAACGTATCTGTATGTTTTCCAAAGTGAGCATCTTCCTTGCTTACTGACCCAGATGGAAGTAGCTTTTGTAATTTAGGAGGCTTTAATATGTTGGATGCTATTATTCATGATATTATGGGATGCACCAAGGCATCAGCTCAGTTTAAAACTCCTTATTCTTTATTTAGAGCCCCATTAGATGTTACCACAGCAACAACCATTCTTCCTGAGATCAGATTAAATAAAACAGTTAATTAATGTTACAGAAAAATACTCTCAGTCAGTGGCAATGACGCAATATTTAAACCAGCGGTTGTGTTGTGTCTTCACGATTTCATAATGAAAAAAATGCTCCTTCTTTCTCTGCTATAAATAAATCTAGACTTAGCAGAGTTTCTTCTAAAAATGGCCAGTGTTTTAATTTATTTATTATAATCAGGGTTTGTATGTCTTGCATTGATAACTTATTATTGCATGTCACAAAAAAGCCTTTGATCTGTTATTCTTGTATCCTTCTGCTCCTAAGATTAGGCTTAAAACGTCCTTTTAGTTGAGGCTGGATTAGATGACTCTCTGTGAACTTCCCACAATGCATTCAGAAACTTCTTTGTCCCTCTTTACACTATTTTGACAAACCACATCTGTAAATCTGTAACTCTTGTTAAAGTTTGAGTTTTGTGTTGTCTCCCTATTTTCTCTTCCTTTTCCTCCTCAACCTTCATGGTGTCTGCTGCTCTCTGATCTTGCCTCTGCTGGAGGTTTCTTCCTTTTAAAAAGGAATTCTTCCCTCCTGCATTTGCCAAGTGCTCTTCATTTGGTTTCTCTATAACATTTTAGGGCCTTTGCTTTGCAATATAAAGTGCCTTTTTGAGAAGTGGTGCTATATCCATAAAACTGAAAGAACATTTTATAACATGATATAGAGGGCTGTTCGTTTTCTATAAACGCACCAGAAAAAGACTTCAGTCAGTAAAACTAATTAGTAATAAGCACTGCAGTGCACCTTCAAAAAGAATAAGAGGTCCAGAGATCTGTGAAGCAGATTAAAAGTAGATCCAAGAGGGACTGTGACCAGTCATGATGAGTTACACATTACCTTCTTCTCCTGTCTGTTTCAGGGTTTTTCCAAGAGGTTGTGTAGACAGACACAGGCAACCAATCACACCTACAATCAATTTAGACTCACCAATTAACTCCATGCATGTCTTTGGATTTTAAGAGGTAGTCAGAGTACCCACAGTGAACCCACAGAGACTCAGGGGGAGCATGCAAACCACACAGAAAGACCTGCTCTTTACAGCAAGAAGGTTTCAGATGAGGGTGATGGTAACCACCGCACCACTGTGCACCCTCACCTGAAACAACACAGAAATA
This sequence comes from Neolamprologus brichardi, assembly GCF_056152115.1. Classification (NCBI taxonomy): domain Eukaryota; kingdom Metazoa; phylum Chordata; class Actinopteri; order Cichliformes; family Cichlidae; genus Neolamprologus; species Neolamprologus brichardi. The sequence continues at coordinate 9,464,940 of NC_142124.1, read as the reverse complement.
AAACCTATCTGCACTTTACCTTCTTTACACTTCACAGTCTACCAGCAGTTTTTCCTGCAACTGTTTGTTTTGTGTCAATTCAAGCATTTCCTGCCTTTTATTTTATTTAAAAACACCAGATTTGTGTTAATTTGACACACGGGATTAATGTTTGTCTCTAATCGCATGCATGTGATTCAGTTTCTCTGTCACTGGGTATAAGTAGATGTAAGTTGCTTATTAAAACCTTCTTGTTCTGCACTTCACTCTTGTGTCTTTGCTACATTTATGTGAACTTTATTGAGATCCATAAATAATAATGTCTTCCTCGGAGCAGCTTGTTCAGAACACTTTGTTCTACATGTCTGCAAACACAACATCTGATATTGGCGCTATTGTCCTCGTCTCCAGAGGAGGTGCCAACATGGGCCAATATGAGAAAGATTATCCGTCGATCATTTACTCAGCTCAGGTCAGGCCTGCATTAAACTTAGACTGGCTGAGTATATGTTCAAGAGGATTGGGCCTGTGGCGTGACGCTGACGTGATTTTCTTCCACTTGTGAAACACTCCACATTTATTTCTAAGTAAGTATTGTTCATTCATGCAGTCACGGCACGCTAAGGACTTTCTCCCACATGCTTTGCTTTGTCTGCAGAGCTGCATAAAACCCAGCTGGGCGAGGCAGACGATCGACCCGGCTGTCGAGTAGTGTGTCAAAGCGATGACAGAGTGCTATTTTTAAACGGCATTGACAAGCCATTATCACTGTAAATGAAAGGGTGGAGGAATGTAGGGTTAAATTAGGCACCGTGTTTCTAAAAATCCAAACAGGGTATCGGCCTACAGTTTTGACGTCAACAAGAAAAAAAAAGTTTCCTTTGGGAGTCATGACAGCAGCATTGTCCCTATGTTTATGTAATACTATGCTTTTGTGTCAGAACGGGGAGGCAATGACACAAATTAGATGCGCACAGCTGAACCGGTGCACCATCTCGGCCTACAAAAAGCTTAAAAGGGTTTAGTCATTCTGCAATCCGACCCTGTGTGAAGGGGAAAAGGTGCAGGTTAATATTCTTACACAGATGCATCAGTATTTTCGTGATAAAAACACTGTCACATGCACTGCAGTGACCCACTTCCACATGTGTCTATAAAACAAGATGAGAAAAAAGCTGTTCTCTGCAGGGGAGCTATGGAAAATTCCTCTTTTAGTGGCCAAAGAAACAGCATGGGTCCCTGAAGACGCCTGGACCAACTTGGCAATGATGGGAAGAATAACTGCCTTATCTGAAGAGTCCCTTGGAAACAAAAGCATTTCTCAGCATCAGACACTCCTGAAAGAGAAATGTGGATAAGCTATAACAACCTTCTGGAACAAAGATAAAGCTTTCTGAATAATCCATAAATTCTTGCTGTAAGTCTTTCTTTCACCCCTATATGACCCAGTGCCCTCTGTCAGTGTTTAACAAAGACTGAAGGTTAAATGTGAAGCAGTTGCATAACAATGTTTTGCATGACAGCGCCATGACTAACCCCTTAACCTCTTGTCTTCACGCACATAGCTGTCGCTATTTTTATTCCTCTTCATCCTTGACCTTGCAAGTGAATCTCTAAACAATCTGAAGGAAATATTCATTTCCAGACATCCAACCTCCACACGTAACGAAAATCACAGCCTGGTTCATGAAGGTTAAACAATAAAGTGCTTCGCAAACAAACCATAATCCATTTAAATATCTTTCTACTTTGACCACTCGTGTTTTATAGGCAAAGGGAAGATCACTGAGTTGTACTCAGAACAATGGCAGCGTGTTATGTTCACTGACACAACCGGAGGGCTGTTAAACGTGGTTTCACTACGAGCCAAACGTGAGACTGATATCAAAAGGCAGACATACAATCATGAAAGAGATCATTTTCACAGGAATTCTTGCAGTCCTGTGAAAAACCAAGAACACCCTACTGTTTCCACAGGAATAAGAGGGTAAGTAGTAGTAGCCAATCAAATGCACTTAACTGATCATCAGCAACTCTGAGCACCTCTATAAAAGGTTTTGGCAGTTTATTGGTGTGTGTTATTAATTGTTATTAATGTCACACTCTTACCCAGAAATGGTCCCAGCAAATTCAACCTAATGTTATATCAGTAGATATATGCAGTTGCAGAGAAACTGCTAGAGAGCAACATCTCAGATTCTGCAGGACTCAGATAGCATGTTAAACGTTTAAGTTCTTGACTGTACAATTAGAAAGAAGACAAATATGGCTCATTAGGAAGGGTTGCAAGGAGAAGGCCGTTTCTCTCTAAAAAAAACATGGCAGGACAGCTTAGGTTTGTAAAGTAGCATCTGAACGAACCAAAAGACCTTTGCAACAATGTCCTGAATAGAAACCTGAATAAAAAAACCTCAGTGACATGAACTTTGTAAGAGCGGGCTATTCATAGGAAAGCAGCACTTGGCGATCTGGTGCTGATTATTTTCTCCAAACATTATTGTTGGGTTTTTACCTTACAGTATAAAACACCTTGAGGCAGCTGTTACTGTGAATTGGTGCAATATAAATAAAACTAAACTGAATTGAATTAAATGGATAAACACGCCCCAAGACGAATGAATGGATCCTGGGGTGGTTGAAGGGTTTTAAACAGCAGGCAGAAATCCACGAATAGAGGGAGAGACGGGAACCTTTGTTTCTTAAACAGACCTCCAAATCAGGAGGCTGTGTTTGGTGTATGAGGGGGGAGAGTGATCTGCCTCTGGTACAGTATTTAAGCCCAAGATTTAAAGCAGCACGAAGGAAAGACTGAATCATCGCTCTTGTTTGAAAAGCTCCCCTTTAACCACTCTCACGCACAGAGAGGTCATCTTTTACTCTGAACACTGAAAGAAATTTCCAAGACTTACTGGTAACACTTCACATGCTCTGATGGATGTCCCCTTTGTTCCTGCGCCTCATGGAGAATCATTTCTCCTGTATTAACAAGAGAAAGTTCTTCCAGCAAGATGAGCCATCACTTATAAGGAGGAGAAGCAGGAACTTAGATCTGGAAGTCGTGTCACACCATTAAGCTCCTGATCTTGTACAGTACACGGATGATTCAATTACTCTGTTACATAAGAAGAAACATGAGCAGCAGAGGACATGGGGCTGAGACGCCTGGAGCAGTCCTTGCAATGTGGAGGCTGCAGAAAGGCACTTTGCAGGAATTAAACCAAAATTGGCAAAGAAGATTTAATCAAGTAATTTCTGCATTTCATTTAAATCTTTGCTTGTGGTCCAGCTGGTGCCAGTTTGGCACACTCCAGATGGGCATCAAACATGACAAGGAATTATAGAATGTATTTATAAAATAAATGGACTGCGCATCCGAAAGACCGCGAAGCATCCGAGGTCGATGTCAGTCACAGGAGAGCGGGTTTGCTTATGTAAGTGAGGTGATATCACACACAGGATGGAATAGCTGTGTTTGCCTTAGGATGATGTTCCCTCTTTCATAACACTTCATGTATTCTTAATCTTCCATCAGATAAGCTCTCACCTGCTTTTTACATCCTGCACACTTATCCCATCTCTCTCCGGTTTGAACCCATCGCTCGCTAAGTGCGACCACGACACTGCCGACTAGAACAGTGGACTTGCTGGACTTGTTGGCATTGCTGAATAAATGACTTTGCCCTCTGCATATGCATTTACATAACACTCTAATTCTGAATAAAACATTATTCCCCTAATTTTGACTTTATTTACTAAACAATCTATAATTAAATGAGCCTTTAAAAAACATGGCCTGTGTTTTTCAACTCAATGCCACATACCCCAGCAGGACACGTCTGCGTCACACTGAAGGCAATGCTTACAATGCATCAAATGAGGCGCAGCATGTTTCAAAGCCTCTCTGTTCTTTCTTGCTCAAAATAACATTTTGATGGAAGAGATGGACAGAGAGAACAGATGAGGGGGGCTGGAAGTGAAATATAGGAACATCACACAGAATCAAGCTAATTTTCAAAATAAGAGACTACGACAATAAGTCCATTACAGTCCACTACAGTCCTAGGGCAGTGGTCCCAACCTTTTTTGCGCCACGGACCGGTTTATGTCTGGCAATATTTTCAAAGAAAACTGAAGTTAGACAGGCATACAGTACTCCCCATCTTATCTTAATGACCTTGTAGTACCATATTACCCTATTAGAGCACTTCGCTCCCACTCTGCAGGCCTACTTGTTGTTCCTAGAGTATTTAAAAGTAGAATGGGAGGGAGAGCCTTCAGTTTTCAGGCCCCTCTTCTGTGGAACCAGCTTCCAATTTGGATTCGGGAGACAGACACTATCTCTACTTTTAAGATTAGGCTTAAAACTTTCCTTTTTGCTAAAGCATATAGTTAGGGCTGGACCAGGTGACCCTGAATCCTCCCTTAGTTATGCTGCAATAGATGTAGGCTGCCGGGGGATTCCCATGATGCATTGAGTTTTTCCTTTCCAGTCACCTTTCTCACTCACTATGTGTTAACAGACCTCTCTGTATTGAATCATATCTGTTATTAATCTCTGTCTCTCTTCCACAGCATGTCTTTTATCCTGTCTTCCTTCTCTCACCCCAACCGGTCGCAGCAGATGGCCGCCCCTCCCTGAGCCTGGTTCTGCTGGAGGTTTCTTCCTGTTAAACGGGAGTTTTTCCTTCCCACTGTCGCCAAACTGCTTGCTCATAGGGGGTCATATGATTGTTGGGCTTTTCTCTGTATCTATGAAGCGCCTTGAGGCGACATTTGTTGTGATTTGGCGCTATATAAATAAAATTGAATTGAAATTGAATTGAATACTCTTCTTCTCTTCCCATAAAGACATAAATAAGAACCATGGCATGCCCACGACGAAGTAGTAATGATTTATGACAGGTTCAAAAGCTGAATAATATGAATTTAAGGAGGTTTATCTTCCATTTCATGTCTGAACCAGGGGAGTCATTGAAAACCAGCTTAAATCGTGCCTTCAGCCCACACTCAGTGGTCCCAAGTGTCTTGGAACATCACGGTCATGCCTCACTGACACCGAATTTTAATGGCGAGAGAGAAATGCTAAGCTCATCTCCATCCGGTGAATCACAATCGCTCACATCTCAGAGAACATCCAGACTGCATCTGACAGGTCGCCCACAAGTGGTCAGATCCATCAGCTCGTCATCAAGAAGCAACTTAATGACCTTTTGTGGGCATTGATGGAGTCTGGATCACATAAACATAAAGTAAAGTTTTACTCATATAATCACTGCATGTTACACATGGACACAGTATGCTAGTGCTAGTATGACTTATTTTTTGGACAGGGCATTTTGAAGCTCTCACCATGTTGACTTTTTAAAGCTAGAAGTTACTAAATTTGAAGAACAAAATGGGAAGTACAAATGTATCAACTGATACTAGCATGCTCCTTCCTTCCATAAAGTGTGCAAATTAATGGCTGATTAGCTAAGAAACAGACACGACTTTTTCAGTTATCAGAACTATAACAAACTTTTCGGATTATCTTTACCACATTAGTAAGCCATATTTAGTCACATAATCATATTAAAATGTTCCAAAAGTCCCTTTATCTGGATACCTGTCAATCAATACAGCATCCATACAATAAATACAGAATAATAGTGTGCTCTGGTCCAGAACAGAGTGTTGGGTCTCAGAGAATATAGAGAAAAAAAAAGAAACACCAGCACTCACTGGAAAAAATACTTGATATAAATATTTTTCAATGGGCAGAATGATAGATCAGCAACAATCCATCATCAGCATAATTCCTCATCCTGAGGATGGACTTTAACGCCAGTCTTGAACTGCAGCTGGTATTTCTACAGCCTCACTGAGCTACAGCATAGTGGCTCAAACGCTACAAGCTGAAGGTCATCTCTAACCAGACTCTGCAGGAGCTGTAGACGATCACCAGAGCAGAACGGAGGCTACCGCTGTCTTCTGCAATCCAAGAAGGAGGAATGAGAGTCTATCCGACCGTGGGACTCAAGACATCTGAGTGACAACAGCAACTTGACCAGACTGCAGGGAAACATGAGACAGGAAGACAAAGCAAAACAGAGTGAGGGGACTTCTTGTTTTTAAATAAATCATGTTGTTTGCTCAGAATGATTAAAGAATAAAAATAAATCGCAAGATATACTTTGGCAGGGATTAGTACACCTGGGAAACTGCCAAAATAAAGTTTATGTCTGGGTAGAGTCCAAAGCTGTTTTTGTACCAAGCTCGATGTTTTGTGATGCTGTTAAGTTGATTTTATCATAGGAGTGATATATCAAATGAATTTATACAGTGCCAAAACACAACAAGTTGCCTCGAGGCGCTTTATCTCTGCAATAATACAGAGAAAACAGATAATCAAAACAATCAGATTGAGAAAGCGGTTTGGCGACAGCGGGAAGGAAAAACTCCCTTTTATAAGGAAGAAACATTTGGCAGAACAAGGTTTAGGGAGGGGCAGCCATCTGCCGTACGTCTGTGGGGATTGGCTCACCTTTGGAGCTAGCCTCAAGTGGCCACAAGTGGAACTGCATGTTTTGCTTGAGCTTAATTTTTTCTGGCTCACTTGGTTTTAATTTAACATTTCACTGTTTGGAAGTTACAGTTCAATCACGTCCCTCTAATGTCCCCCTGTCCCATCATAATCCATGCAAACCATTTATAGAAAATAGACTGGACGATGTAGTTTGTAGCTCTCTGCAGTCTGTGGTGTTCTGGTGTAAGTAACACAATATGAACAGTGAGCCATTGTATCACGCATGTAATCACATAAATCCTGCCCCAGTTCAGAACGGGGATTTGTCCAGAAAACTGGTTAGAGCAGCTGCTGGTTTCATCTCAGTGAATGGGCTAGCCTAGGACAGATTTGGGGTTTTCTTTTAGAAACAGTGGAGGTTATTATTGATTATCAGGTCAACAGCTAAGCTTGTCTAATCATGAACAAAGTTACTAGAAGGCTGTATAAGTCAGTAATTCTTAACCTGAGCTGTTTTTAAAGCAAAGAGGAGAGTCCAAAGTAAGTGTAGGTGATAAAAAATATTAATAAATGGTGAAAACTAAAACTAAATAGTAACACTCAGAATTTTTTTGCTCCTTGATCAGAGCTGCTTAGTGTTAGTTATGCTGCAACAAGTGTAGGCTGCTGTGGGATTTCCATGACGCATTGGGTATTTCTTCTTCAGTTACCTTTCTCATTCACTATGTGTTAACAGAACTCTCTGCATACTTGTTGCTAACCTGTCTCTCTTCCACAGCATGTCTTTTGTCCTGTCTTCCTTCTCACACCCCAACCAGTCGAGGCAGACGGCCGCCCCTTCCTGAGCCTGGTTCTGCTGAAAGTTTCTTCCTGTTAAAAGGGAGTTTTTCCTTCCCACTGTTGCCAAATTGCTTTCCCATAGGGGGTCACATGATTGTTGGGGTCTTCTCTGTATGCATTGTTGTAGGGTCTACCTTACAAAATAAAGCACCTTGAGGCGATCTGGGGTTGTATAAATAAAATTGAATTGAACTGAATTGAAACAGGTAAACATAGCTTGATGTAACTGAAACATCCAGATTCCCCAAGTCGTATAAATTTAGATTTCATAAATTTTGAATTAACCTGAGCCCAACAAATGAATTGAAGTGAAACTGAACATGTCTGTAACCTGATTTAGTTTGCTCTATGAATCTGTATCTTTATGTGTATTTAAGAGGGGACTGCACTGCAGACACCAGAAAGAATTACTAACGATTACTGTCCTTCTTACAGGCGACACACAGGTTTATAACAGAAAACAAATACAGAGAACAAAGGCTGCTACCTGCTGATGAAGTGTGCAGGTGGCAACTGAGCGGCTTTGCTATTCTTATTCTATCTCAATTTTCCATCTGGCATTGTATGACGTCTGAAGTTCAGAAAATGAATAATCCTGCATCATGCAGCAGAAAGTCGTTGGCTTCAATCTCCTGTTAAAATTTACCATTAAAAGACTGCACGCAGGATTAAAATGGACAGGTTGATGCATGGAGAAAACCGAGGCCAGGAATTTATAAAGAGGAGATCAAATGATTAAGATTTCACTCCAAACCTTGCTAGATTCCTAACAACATGCCAAACGCAGACATTCAGTCTGTGATTTCCCTCTGTTCTGATGCTGTTTTCCATTTAGTCCATTTCTCCTTCGTTTTCTTTTCCATTTCTGGCCAATCCTGACAACACACAGACAATGAAACTCACAGCGTCGGTCTTGTCCAGCCTCACAGGGAGCCAATTACATGCCGTCGATATGTGCATCAGTCCACATCAGTGCTTTGAGGCATTTCCAATTATGGGAGCAGCAGGCACTCCAATCGAATGACACTGATGAGTGACATCAAATTATTAGGTAACATACTGCACGTTGAGAGAAAATAATTGATTGAAAACAGCATATAGCAATAAAGTGTAACTAAAGCTCATTTTAATTAAACAATATTAGGAACAATATTAGGAATGGTTTAATTAAAACGTTAAGTATGTAATAAATACTCAACAAAAGTTCCAGTAGCCCCATTTGGTGTTAAGCTCTGTTTATTAGTTTATTACAACAACTGCTGATATTAAAGTGTTGAACCACTATATATGATGATGGCAAATGTTTAACTCTGTTTCTTAATTTGTCGAGGTTTTGGAAACAGTTGACCATGGTTATTTTGGTAAACAGAGTAAACAATATTGTTTTGTCTGTGAATGCTGTAAGTTGGTTTTCAAATTACTTGTCATCTAGAACACAATGTGTCAACTTCTCTGGGTCTTCGTTCTCTTTTTCTCCGTATCCAAAGAAGTTCCCCAAGGCTCCATGTTAGGACCACTGGTCTTCTCTCTATATAATCAACCTTTGTGATAATTTATCAAATGCTGCATCCCATTTTTATGCAGATGACACATTTATCTACTGTTCGCAACCTTCAGTAGTACAAACCCTCGAATTTCTGCAATCTGCCTTTGATGATGTTCACTTTTCAACTTAAATGCAAATCCAGGTTCATGTTATCCTCAAATGACAAAAAATCCAAACCATTCAAATTTAAATGGTTACATATTATAAGTATCTATTATCCAAATGTATCTTTTAAAACTCCACCTGAAAGGCTTGTGTCCAAGTTAAAACTTAAAGTTTCAACTTAAAGAATAAATGTTGTTTCTCTCTCCAAGTTAGGAAATACTTCATCTATGCAATTTTGAATAGAATAGAATAATCCTTTAATTGTCCCACAAGGGGAAATTTGGTTGTAACAGCAGCCAGAAAGACACATATACAAACAAACAGGACACAGGACACAGAACAGAAACATACACATTTTTTTCTTACATATTTACATTAAGGACAATGGTTACTGTAAACAGATTACTGTACAGTTATTAAATAAAATAATAATAAATAATAATAAAATTTGTTTACTTTCATTGGATTACAGCAGGGGTGTCCGACTCCAGGCCTCAAGGGCCGGTGTCCTGCAGGTTTTAGATGTGTCCTTGATCCAACACAGCTGGTTTAAATGACTAATTTACCTCCACAACATTTCTTGAAGTTCTCCAGAGGCCTGGTAATGAACTAATCATTTGATTCAGGTGTGTTGACCCAGGGTGAGATCTTTTTTTTTTTTCTTTTTTTTTTTTAAATAAAAAGCTGACCTAGGGTGAGATCTAAAACCTGCAGGACACCAAACCTTGAGGCCTGGAGTTGGACACGCCTGGATTACAGTGATCTGCTGTCTATGAATTCACCAGACCAGCTACTAAAGAGGTTGGATACTGTCTATCATTGTGCGTTACATTTTATTATTGGCTGTAAAAACTGTGTACATCACTGTTCTGTGTATCTCTGCTTAGGATTGTCTGTACATCTGCATGTGTACAAACCAGTCACTGCGGGCTACACTCTCGATTCACATTAGTGAGACTACTTTTAATCTTGTTTGTGTTCACTTGTCTGTATTGAACACCAATAGTAATTTTTTCTTTAGCTGTTATATGTATGTGTTCTTTTTGTTAGACTGTCTGCTGCCCTCTTGGTCAGGTCTCTCCTGGAAAAGAGATTTTAATCTCTATGAGACTTTTACTTGCATAATTAATAGAAGATGGACTTTCTAACCTCATCAGTTAATATGGCCAGTATTTCACAGATATGGATCACACGGCTGTTAAATGTTTAACTGTATTGCATTGCACTGAACTACTATGTTTAGTAAGCTCTGGATAACAGACATTCCAGAATTGCAGAAGCATTAATGATTTACTTCAGCTCGTTCTTTAATCAGTCACCGTACGGCCACAAATATTTACTTTACATAGTTATCGCTACAGAACAAATCACAGTTTGGAATAAAACGAGGCTCCTAACAGTGATAAACACACCCAGAAGACACCCGGAAGACAGTGTTTTTATAGCGTTTGAAATTGGCAAGTTCAGCATGTTTTCCGTAATATATTTATAGTATACAGCCTGCATTTATACATAGTGCTCTTCTACCTTCATTTCTGGCTGAAATTCACCCATTCACACACATTTACACAATTCTTCTATTGTGTAAATATATATTTTCATTTTGCACACACCAGTGACACATTAGTGGGCAGTTTTGGGGGTATTTTGATATGTTGCCCAAGGACACTCTTAACATGCGAACTGGAGGAGGCAGTCCAATAAGTGAACTTCCTATTTATTTTCCAATGTAACGTTTGTTTATTATTCCTAAAAAAAAGTGAAGTGATCATTAAAATTACCCTTAGATAAACTAAACCAAGATATGTGCAAACCTTCGGTAATTAAATATCAAACAGACTTTTAATACTCAGGGGTTTTTTTTGTCTTTGCACATCTAGTTGATATTATCAGTGATGATTTCAAGGTTACGTCAAGGATTTACTGGAAGCACACCTTTGCTGTTATGAGATCAGGTCTGAGATTTGATTCCTGTGCATATAAGAAGATCTCATTTCTTATCTCTGACTTTGCACTGTCACATCGGTGAAGCGGGAGTAGCATTAACCCAGATTCAGTCAAGCACTCACTTCTTATGCAACTCCTCCATCTGAGTAAGGCAGTGTAGCCTAGGGTCTGATCCTTCCTATGTGCGCAAGTCAGAGAGGAATGAAAAGACAAACCCCTCACATAGATGTACAGAAAACAACTTCACTAAGGGCTACTCAGGAATAAAAGCCACTCCATTCATTGACTGCAGTTCCTCAGGCCATTTGACATCAGCGTCGGATGTCGATTGGGCATTCAGTCGTGCATCATCTCAGCCGAGAAAAAGCTAAAGAGCTTTGGTCTTTGAGAAGGATTTAGGTTTCTCCGCTGCACTGGCCTTTAGGTTTATGTAAGAAGAAGACTGATGATGGAGCCGAATTACGTCAGGGACCTTTGGTAGATGAAGTGGCACTTGAGAGATGAATTTTTAAAAAGTAATCAAGAGCCTCAAACAAAGAAAGGTTTAACAGGTCAGGATGACTTAACTGGATCATCATGCATCATCAGTCATGTAACTAGTCACATTTTTAGCCTTGTATATCTCTTAGGATGTTTGGCTCCCACTTCCTGTTTAAACATAATTTCAGCAAAGTTAAATCTCTATGTTTCGCACCTTCTGTCGATTTAAGATGGTTTGAATTCAACAGATTCACAGTGTTGTGTAAGATGTTCCTTTACTGTAGCTGAAAATTTACTGAGCTCAGCCATAGTGGCATTTTTTTTTTCACTGAGACAGCGGATTCTTGATACCAATCGGCACAGTTAATTGTAAACAGAGACCAAGAGAGCAGAATGTATTAGACTAAACAACTCCATATTATGGAGACAAGTTATTGATTAATATGTGAAGTGAAAACATAACTTTAAGTTGTTACGGAAACATTTCCAGGGCAGATTTCCTGACCCTGTGTATTTGAAAAAGTAATCAGCCTTGCTCTATTTCCCCATGTACCACAGCTGTAGTGTGGACATCCGTTTCCCACTGTAGCATTTTTAATCATTAGTTTACATATCTAAGGGTTACATTCCCGCCACAGCTGGATTGTACAGACCTGCTGGCAGGAAGTCCCCATCGGGTTGCACAACTTGGGTCCCATTCTGGTTGTGAGCGAGGTCAGACTGTATAATGTAATCCTCCCAGATTGCCTGTGTGGATAGAGACGATTAGTGTGTCTGAAGATTCTTCTAGTGGCTCTGTATTTTTTTTCTGTGTTTTGCATGTCTGAACTTGCATAACTGAGAGCTGAGGCAAGCAGACAACAGTTTGGTAGGACTTGCATGCTTAAGTTAGTGCAACAGCCTAAATCTACCCCTATTTTTGAAAAACGGTCTGGTGGAAAACCTTCTTTGCAGCTATGCTTGGTAACTTATTGATGTTGGAGATTCTGTTTTGCAAGGAGTTCTTTCTAGCATGACTAATGCTGAAATGGTGACTCAGTGGAAAACATTTAGTATGGGCTCCATCAATCCATTTTATGTTGCTTATTCTGGTTTGTGTTACATGGGCAGCACACTAAGCAGACCTCCTCCAGCTCTTCTGGGAAGACATTGAGGGCTTTCTTGTAAAATCTCCATTATATCCTGGGTCCGTCCCAGGGTCTCCTTCCACTTGGATATTGCCAAAATCCATCACCTAGGAGTGATACTCCTTGAACCAGCACAAATCGCTCCTTGTGGAGGAGTAGCGGCTCTACTCTGAGACCCAGTGAACTCTTCACCCTATAAGGGAAAGCTCAGATACCCTTCGGGGTGAAACTCATTTAATTTCTCATGCTCGTATAAGTAATCTTATTCTTTCTGTCACTACTCACAGCTCATGCCCACAGGTGAGAGAAGCTCAAACAGTAAATTGACAGGTTTTTTTTGTCACACTCAGCTCATTCATCACTATTAGTGATTGGTATAACCTTTTCACCCAGACACCGCACCAGTCTCTCTGTTGATCTCTTGCTACCATCTTCACTTTCTTGTGAAGAAGTTTGTTACATCCCTGCATTACAGTTTTGAGTTTTTGGAATTTAAATACCTTTTCATTTTGATTTTCTCAAATGGGTTTGAGTTTTTTAGTCTGCAGTTTATAGTCCAGGTTTCCTTCACCTCTGTTTGTTCCCCCTGTCTTCTAGTTGGGTCATTATTTTAATCTAGCTTCCTTGGTATTACCTTGTACCTTGTTCTTGGTTTGTTAGACCTCTGTCTCTTGTGCCTTGCTGTTAGTTTTACTTCCTTTGTGCTGCCTTAATTAGTTTCAGCTGTGTCTTGTTACCCTGGTGTTTCCAATCTTTCTAGTTACCACTTGCATCTTTTAAAGCAGATGTGTCAGACTCCAGGCCTCAAGGGTTGGTGTCCCTGCAGGTTTTAGATGTGTCCTTGATCCAACACAGCTGATTTAAATGGCTAAATTACCTCCTCAACATGTTTGACAATTTGCTTTTTGCTGTGGTAGACTGGAATAAATCTGATTATCTGACAGGACATTATAGATATTATTTATCACAATTTTGCACCATATTCTAGATGTCCTGAGAAAGTCGTCAGTGTGCTGACTTAAGCTTGTACTCAGAAATGCAAGTTAGCAACTACAGCTGCGATAGGTCTGTTTGAAAGTTGTCATGATTTGCAAAGTTAGATCATGTGGAGATGAGAATAAGGACCCTAATGCAGACATAGATTCAGGAGGTTTTAACTGACAATGAGCCTTTATTTGTGGCTGTAAGAAAACTCTACAACACAACAAGTGAGGAGGAGCCGAGAATAAACTAACAAAAACATCAACTGGGGTAAGCTAAACATTAGAACATGAGGTACATAGAAAACAAAGCAGAACTGGGACTGGAAAACACAAGGAGCGAGATACCACATTAAATGGCCAACAGAGATAACACAGACAATTCAATAAGGAACAGAAAGAAGCACACACTAGGCAGGGAACACAGCTGAGACTAATCAGACAAGACGAGACAGGAAGCAAGCAAAACACCGGACACAGACTGTCAAAGTAAAACAGGAAACACACGAATGCGGAGACAAGGATGGCAAGAAGGACACAAGGGAGGCACATAAATACCTAAATCCTAGAAATAATTAAAAAGTACCCAGAAAACTCCCTAAATCAATGAATATTAAACATTAAACATTTAACATTAAACAAAGTGTTGTAGGCTGTAATTGTAATCTGTGTTTAGACTTAGCTGGCTCTGAAAAGTAAAAGTAATTATTGTCTAAGTCCAACAGCTCAATTTCATGCTACAGTTTAGGCTCTGCAGGGATTCAATAGCGTCAAATGAATGGAGTGACAACGTCCAAAGTGGGTGCTACAAACCAAGCCTTACCCTCTAGTGAAAACAGTCAGTATTTGGGGGGGTTTAGTGTAAGCAGGTGGATATCTGGGTCAAGACTTATTTTCACTTCTGCCAGTTATTGTTTACAAATGCGGCTAAAAAGATATGCTTGCATTAGTTGCAGTTCTTCCACGCAGCAGCATTGTGTTGCCCTGTGCTCAGTCATGAAATGTTGGGTAACTAAACTGTCAACATACATACAGCAATATGAACAGGTCATATAAAAAGGCCTCAACTCTGACCTCAAATATCTGGTACAAAAGATGGGCCATACTGGGCTGAATGCTGAGCAACAGCCTTTGTCAGCGACAAAAGAGATCACGTAAGTCAGGTCTTTGATTTTCAGGCTTTCAAAGAGCAACGGCGAACTGAAAGCATCAGCTGGGTCCAAACTGCAGGTGTGCAGGTAAAAAAAATAAAATATGACCTGCCTCTGCGAACATGAGTAAGGTGACGTAGTTAAATTTAATGCTGCTTTTCATGAACTATTTGTAGTGTCTCAGCTGCCCCTACCTTTTGGTTAAACATCTGTGAATCAAAAGAAAAAATCTACCTAAGTAAATTTCTTTTCCTGTCATGCATCTTTACACTTGTGCTCTGATGCATTTCAGAAGTAGAAACTTAACACTTTTTTATTTATCTGCTTCTGAAAGTTGCAGCTGCGATGCTTCTGCAGATGTAGTGACATGAAAAAGAAAGCACATCTTTACTGCTTTAATAGGAATTAAGAGGGGAAGCAGTCGCCAGGCCCCGTTAAGCAAATGTACTTTATTAATTGATTAATGAATTGATCTCAGACTCTACAGGCATGAGTTAGTATGTTAAATGTTAAAGTTTGTGACAGCACAATTATAAAAAGACAGAAGAAGTATTTTTGGAAGGTTTGCCTGGAAAAAAAAAACCCTCTTTCCCCTAAAAAGAACATGGCAACACAGCTTAGGTTGGCAAAGCTGTATCTTAACAAACCACAAGACTTCTGCAAAAATGTCAGCATGGTGGTGGAAGGGAGGTGTTTTGTATATCAAAATATTCTCGAGTCAAATGTGAGGTTGACAGCTACAGCTCAGCTGAAACTGAGTCATGAAACAGGACAACGATCCCAAGCACAGCGTCAAACCAAACAGCAAGCAAAATGGCTGAAAAAGAAAAGAACCAAATTGCTGCAATTCTAGACGTCAGCTTGATTGAAATGCTGTGGTGGGAGCTGTACATAAATGAATATCCACAAACCTAAATGAAAACTGAAGCAACATTGAATGCCTCCACAATAATGTGAAAGAACGATAAAGTCACACAAAAGATGATTACTTTAAGTTATTGCTGCTAAAGCGGGCCATTGAATCCTGGAGCATTCTTAGTTTTTCACAGGACTCCTGTAAAACATTTGGGATGATAGATCGAGGAAAGTGAAGAACAGGATGGAAAGAAGAGATCGGAGTGAAAAGAAGCTGGGATAATGGTCAAAGTGGGAGAGGAGGAGGAAAGGCAGAGCTGTAACAGGAGGGGTGAGAGTACGGCAGGTGGCGGCATGTTTGTGTGTCAGTGACGAGTTACATAAGTTTTGATTGAACTATTTAAATACAGAGCCACAATTATGCAAAAAGTAAAATATTGTCAGCATTACTGCTTTGAATTAGATTAAAACTGTTTTTTTCTGCTGTTTCCTTTCTTCTTTCTTTTAATGTCTAATTTCCTTTCAGGAATTTAAAAAATGAACTTAAGTGTTTTCAAGTTGTCAGCAATCAACGTCATCTATCTAGGTTAACATGCAAAGACAAGTAGGTCAAGCACCGCCTTTAGGTTTTTAATAAATATTCAAAGCATGTTCCCACTCCTGAGTGGGTCACACACTGTTTGTTCGTGAGCTGATGTTTTGCATACCATGCCCGGTTAACTGGTTTTGCCTGTTGATACTACAACCAGAAACTGCAGCTGCAGGTTACATCACAACATTTTACTAAACAATTTCTTCAGAACTGGCACGAATGCTTAGAGCGCCTTAAATATTTTAGAGATTTCTAACTCGTGGCAGGCTTTGAAACGAGCGGGTCATTGCATTGAGAAAACACGGTGAAAGACTGCAAACAAAAGGCCCATTCTGCAGCCTCGCCATCACGGAACAGTCTCGAACATTCTGTTAGTTCCCCCCACCCTCTCGACCGTGAAGTCGTGATGTGACGACACATGCTTCCCACATGTTGTTCCGTTTTTGCACGCGCTTGTTTCTGCATGTAGTGAGTGTGAGAGCGCCGCCAGAGACAATGAAGAAGAGCTTCATCTGACTTATGTTAACAGATTGTAGGCACGGCACTTAAGTTTACACACAGCAACACACTGTGGAGTTTTTAAATAGCAGCGGAAGACATATTCAGATTTCTCATTTTCTCTGGCCTCATGAGTCCCCTCCTCTGCATAAAGCTGGTCACTTTCTCCAATGTGGCAGCCCCTCTGCTGCTCTCACTCACTTCCTTTTGTAGAGCGTACAATGTCTGTGTGCCCCAGATATAAAGATGGTGACCAGTCTGGGGCAGTTTCCATCATCTCATATGCAGGTTGACCTACAATGAAAGCAGTTTTCTGTATAATATAGGACAACTTCATGAAATATTAATATCCTAAAAAGACTAATTTCCTTAATAATGCATGGATATAAGATAGAATACAGAAAACCAGCATATTTAATGTTATTTTTTGTGTCTTATTCCTTCAAGCTGACCAGCCAATGGGCATTTATTCTGTCTGCCTGCTGTCCAATAAGCTTTAGTGCTCTGTTCTTATCCAGCAAGGCCCATTTAATAAATTTCAGTATTGGCTTGCTAATTTTCTTATTTGAGGATAAAGGGTTTCAGTGTTACAAAGGTTTCTATAGACTCAGCGCAGTCTATAGAAGACTGCTGTATACAGTGTCAATACTTTACAGATCAGTGGTTTTCAGACTTTTTGTGATCCAGTTACACCAGAGGGAATGCCAGATTTTCAAGGCACACCTTTAGGCTATTCAAATGTACACACAAAAGTCTTTGTCGTGTGGTTGCTCCAATGAGCCCAGAGGTCTGCTGATTGGTTTAATTCCCAGTCCCTGTAGTCCACATGCATCCATATGAGTGTGTGAATATCAAAAAAGTGCTTGTGTGATTGGGTGAATTCCCAGTCCAGCTGAAATGATACGATGGGTTAACTTCCTCCTTGTTAACCTTGTCACTGTAAATCAGAGCCTTTAAAGTGTCACACAGGGATAATTCGCACGATCAAGCAACTGCTCAAACTGACTGGACTTTGTGTTTTAAAGGTTTTTATTTTAAAGATAATGAATTGCTTAATAATGGATTTTTCATAACTTTTAGCGTAGTTTACTACAATCATATGTGGTCACAAAATCCCATAGCACACCTGGACCTGCCTCACAGCACAAAATTTGGAAACTGCTGCTGTAGATTATAAACATTACGAACACTTCAGCAGCTATTCACAAGCTGTAATATCTATTTGTGAAATTATTCAGATTTTGAACATGTCTTATTACCGAATGCAGACCTTCTTAGTTCTGCTGCTTCGTATTCTTTCAGATCTTTAATTAAAAGCACATCTCTTGCGTGCACCTTCAAAGATGAGGGGGTAAATTCATCAGCCTAGACGTCTTCATTCTTGTTGCTCTTGAACGTCCTTTCAAAAGCAAATTATGCAGTTATTTATGTAAGGCTTTTCAAAATGTCAAGTACTCTCGCATCTTTGATCAGTACACACCAGCTCAATCAGTTATATGGAGAGAGTGCCCTTAACCAGGCGAAGCAGAGCTTCAAAGCTTTAGTCATACATTCATTTTAACAAGCCAGAGCCACACTGGTTGGATGAAATTATTTAAAAGTTGTAAAGTTAAACTTTTTTGAGAGTTAGAAATTTTGGAAAATGCTTAATCACTAGCTTGTAGAAGAGTGAGAGAAAAGATTTAGCTGGGAAGAGCAAGAAGGGGGATGACATGCAGGAAGGAGCCTGGAGTTCAACCCATGATGCTGCAGGAGGGACAATTCTGTTCACAAGCATCAGTGCAGACTCAGTGAAGAGTGAAATATGCTGGTGCTGTCAGACTATAGACAAATGTACATTAAGCATGAACTAAAGGGGAACAAATCATTTTCATTGCCACAGGTCAGCGGTTGGCTCAGCTTTTTCTTGTTGTTGAGGTAAATATTTGCATTGACGTCAATGCTGAGCAGCTCCTCTCCAAACAATCAGAGCCAACAACTGTAGTCATAACAAACTGCTGCTTTAATTCAATCACGGCTCTATTCTCACAATGAAACAAGAACTGCACAGGCCAGTGGGGCTTGAAGATGATCACTCAGGCTTTTCCTTTTGTTTGTGTCATATTTTAGTTCTCGAATGTGTTGTCAAGAAAGACAAAGATTTCAGAGAAGCTACTTTTTTGTAGCTTAATGTTTAGGCCTACCTTTTATGCAGCTTTTTTAAGGTTACAGCGTGTGAAAAACTGATTTCTGGTAATGCCAGTAATGCTGGGGATATCAATAAAGCTTGCAAGATGACTGGGGAAGCTTTCAGATTGGCCTGTGTTAAAAAAACAGGAAGGCATATGATTTATTTGAGCCTGTGCAGTGTCTTAACATGCCTGCAGCTTGCAGCATGCCCGATTTATGGCAGAAGAAATGAGGAGTGTCAGCAAACACAAAGCTCATTCAGGTTCCAATATGTAGCTTCAGTCGTTTACCTCAATGTTACGTAGATTAAAGCTTTGTGGTTTGGCTAACATTTAATGTTAATCGTATTTAAAAAACCTAAATGAGCCAGAAGAGCAGCGTGCACACAAATGTAAACAAAGTCCCACCAAAGAGGGGAAATGAATGAACAAAGTGTGCATGTGAATCAAAGGCAAAATAGCCGAAATTGGAGGAGCAATGCTAAAGCTAACTGGTCGTTATAGCTAAATAACGACTATTGTTGATAGCTGCTAAAATAGGGTCCAAAACAATTTTAAATCAGTCAGCAATAAGTGTGAATTTAAAGTAATTTTTGTGCACCACAAGCAGCAGGGCATCTTCTCCAACTGAGATTCAGCTCGACTGCCACAAGCATGCTTCTCGTCAATGTCAGATTTATTTCATTCCACACAAACTCAATGTGTTCTCAGTGAGCTACAACGCCTCAAGGAAATAAAAACAACAAAGCACGACTTCACAAATAAATCAAATACAAATTAACACACACAGAAAACAAAAATACACATTTACTGGAGATTTGTGCTTCAGGGAGAAGTTGATGCTGTAATTTGATGTTGGTAGAACCCGTTAAGTCAGCTCAGCCTGCAGCATTTGTGCTTTGGCTGTTCAGCACCGTTGATTTCTCCTCCTGCACATCTGGATACTTTTTTGCTGCAGTTTTTGAATTTATCAGTTAAAAAAAACAACAACAGTCATTTAGGTTTAATGAATAATAATCATAGCAAATTCTTGAGGGTGATTGGTAAAACTACCAGATTGGATGTGAGGAATGTTTGTCCATGAAAAAACCCCAAAACAATAAAGAGTGAGGACCCAGGAAAGAAAAGCATCCCAGCATTTTATTTGTCACTGTGGCGGCTGGCACTGTACCGCATTTCCAAAGAACAGGACCACAGTGACTGAAAGCACCTTCAGCACAGTTATATCTAATTATGTGACCAGCAACAACATCTGCACCTATTGACCAAACCCGTGAACTGAGAGTTTTGTGAACTAGTAGAAAGATTTTGAAGGTAATTATGTGCTCAACTGGAAGCCAATGAAGGGGCTTCAGTACTGGGGTAATATGGTCAAATCTATGTTGCTGCATTGTGAAGAAGTTGAAGTCGTTCTATGCTTCGATGAAGTAGAGGGCATCTGCAAAACAATCTGTGTCAAAACAAAGTTGTAGACCCATGTTTGAAATAAGGGAGTATCCAAAGGTATAATGCAAAAAAACAGACCTTCTTCTTCAAGCTCCTAAAACTACCCTGACCTGGATGACCGAGAACCTCCAGACATCCAAAAGTACAGTTGACCGCATTTATTCTGTGTTTAAATTGAGCCCCTTTTGGTTATGTAAGTTATTTTGTTTTTACCTCATCAAGCTATTTGAGGTCATTTTCTTTTAATAATCCATTCAACTTTATCTAACACAACACGACACAACTTTGTCATGTTGCGTCAGTGTTTTCAGTGCTGTGACAGGGATTTCCCAACTTTTGGGATAGGTAAAGAATGCCTCATCTTATCGAGCTGAAACCAATGATCTGTTGTTAACATGATGTCAACAGCTGATCGCCAACTCATCCATATGACTTCAACCTAGGCACTGAGTGTGTTTGAGTCCACAGACGTGTACCTGCCAAGTGTGAAGCTGACTGTATGACAGGTTGCACATGACAGAAACACGCATACAGACACAGACTTCGTCCTTGATTATTCAATAAAGCCAGACTGAGGGCGAAAAACACACAGTTGCCCAACAAAAGAGTGAAGCCATGTTTAGCAATACAATGACACATCATAGAGCAAGACACCGGTCAAAGCGCACATTCATGCTGGATTACTTTGAAACCTGAATACAGTATTTCCACTGTTTATCTAGTGATCATGATAACAATGAGTGACTGTTGTAAAACCATGTCTTTGTGATGTCACTCCAACTAGACTTCCTGAATATGTCACTGAATTTAAAAAAAACAACAGCACTAAAGGAGTCTTCTTATAACACAATGGTGCCACTGATCCAATTTCCCACATTTATTAAAGAAGAAGCATTCCTCTTCTTGTTTAAGAAAATCAGCTTTATGATCACAACAAGCCCCAAAACCCTGACAAATATGACTCTAATTGTGATTGCTACAAAATCTTTTTGATTTTTGCCTGCACCAGGTTAATTTACACAGTTAGAAGCCCTTTACACCGCCATACAGCATCAACAGTGGCACCACCCACAGAGATTCAGCTGCTAAGCTGCCTGAGAAACATTTGTCCAACTAAAATGTGCACAAACAGATCGAAACTCGATCGAACTGTATGGATCATAAAGTGTGTTTGAGTATGTTGTTAAACTCATATGGAGGGTCAGGCTGCCAAAAACAGGCAGTCCTCCCACAGCGTCTGCACCTGCAGGCCAGAGCTTCTCCTCCACGGGCTCCTTTCTTTTTTAGCCTCCCTTCCCTGGGTGTTACATAACAAACTCCTCCACTGCACAAGAGAGCAGTCAAAACACATGAGCTTCAAAATGATTCCTGCATCGCGCCATTAACCACGGGCAATATGATGTTAAGGGTTTTGTTTTGTTTTGGGATAAAGCAACTCTCTGAGGATTACCGGAAGATATCAGAGAGCTTTCATTTAAAAATCCTTTTGGCTTCAAGCAGACATTTCTGGCTTCATACAGAAAACAGAAAACAAAGGAACACTCGGGCTTATTAAGCAAATAGGCACTAGTTCCTTTTCTAGTTCCTTATAATGTTAAACTGAATATATGTGCAGTTTTTAATCTAGTCAGTGAATAGTTAATAAAAAATACAGCTAAAATTCACATTTTTTCCCAGTCTTTAATGTCATAAAATGTGGAAATCATTTTGGAAAAAAAGCAAACCAGTTTAAATTTGATATTTTCTATTAATTTCTATTAATTTATGCAAACAATAAATCAATTGTTTCACCCTTAACCAAAATAATGAATCAATACATGAAGAAAATGTCTATAAAATTAAAATATAATGGTGTTCCTGCTGTAAATGTTTATGTGCAAGGTCAGACACAGGTCAGGTCAGACACAGTTGAGGAAACTACACAGGTGAGAAAAAGAAACAGAAACAAGAAACTCTGGAGTTTTTCGAAAGTTTGACGACTGTCTTCTCTTTTTTCAATCTGGCAAGTGGGAGGTGAAAGAAAAGGTTTCGGTACAGTAACAGGATAATCACAGAGGAGGAAACAAGAACAGGAAGTAAAACTGTACAATAACATGATGAGGAAGGAAATAAGGCCTGAAAATTACATAAAAAATCATTTTTTAAAACACCGAACCACAACATCTCCACGTATTAATTACACCTCCTCTGTCAAACAGGCGGTTTCCCTCCAGAGCTGTGTTCAATTTGTGGTCAAAGTCTGAAGGAAATTTGGTCTCAACCCCTCCCTGGGTATTAAATGTTGACCAGAAGTTAGATTTCATCAATTATTATTTAATTTGTATGTTTTTATTTGTTGGAACACAGGGAAGTTGACCTTCGTCCCAGCAGGTTCCCCTCTTGCTTCTATCACAAACTACCCCAACACTCGTCTCCACCAGCTCCACCCTGCTTGGACTCCCTTCTTCACCTCTTGTAAACTGTTGGTTGCTACAAATGTTTGATCCCACATTTTTGAGCCGATTTACCGTCACTCCTTCTGCTCCTTGCACCTGTCTCCTTCTCATTCACATGTATGAGTTCTGTTTTGCTTCTACTGTTGTCAGAATTAGATTAATTCTTGATCTATGACCACAAACATGTGGTAACATGACGATTATCAGCTAAGGGTCATTGATAAATTGTTCACAGCTGACTACCAAAATTTAATCAGCTGGTCCATGAGTCAAAGTGTTTGTCACATGTTTGAGGCGTTCAAGAACTATCGAGTTGAAAGTGACCTTTTAACTGTGGCCACCAACGTTTAATCAATGCATCCTTCAGTTTAAGTGTTTGAGTTTGCACTTTGTGAGAATTTGACAAACAGATTTATGTAAGGCACAACGGCCCCTGAGACATTATATAAAAATGCTTTAGGGACCTTTAGTCTAATCTTAGCGTCATGACCCCAAATGTCAAACATTCAGGTCTAAAAATGAGTTCCAGCCAGAAAAAGCAAAACAAAAGCAAATCTAAGAGAGATTTGCTTTGAGAGAAAGAGGCACCGAATTGTGTAATCAGAGTATTTATACTCGCAGACATTATGTAAATGTTGTTGTCATGTTCTTTGGGAAAAGTGCACTGACTCGTCATCACCTCTTGCTGCTTTGGGCCTGCACCTGCTGCCTGCATCTCATCTCCAGAGCTTTACCCACAGACTCCATCATGGCAGACAGGCTCATTAATATTAAAGTCCCTGCTCCAGTCTGATGTAATCGTCCTCTTCTAAACTCTCTCCAGCCCTCTAAAGACCACTGATGTCATCTAATCCTCCCTCTGCCCAGCTGACATGTAACTGTACATCTGGATTTAAAAGCTCTGCGGGGTGACGCAGCATTATGTTCTTTGACATTTATCTCGAGCAACTTTTGGATGGCCGGGATGGATTCTTGGCAGCATCGCCGCATCATTTCTACTTCCTGCTGGCCGTGAATCTGCAGCGTATTCATCTAACTGAAGGCTGAAAAGCTATCAAACTCATTTACTGGAGTTATATAAACACATAAACGTCCTCTCTGCACAAACAGGAAAAAACAAGAAATAATTAAACCCCACACTCAGGCACCAAAATAGATGCCTGCTTTCCAGAACCATCACTGCTTTATTATAGATGCTACAGTGATTTTGTTTATTCATAGATGACATAAGAAGCTAGGTCTTCTGTGGGGCAACTAAAACCAAAGGAAATCCCAAATCTTAATATCAGAGTTGCTTTATTGCGGTTTAAGTAAAAAGCAATTTATGCACATTTCTAAATACCAATAAGCTGCCCTAAAACACTTACTCTACCAAAAACAGAGCTCTAACTTATCTCACAGAGGCAGCAGGAGCTCTTGTTCGGTCTTTAAGAATAACGTTAAGATTTTTCATGTTTCTTTTTAAATAAATAAACCTTCTCTGATGTGATTGGCTGAGCTCAGGGTGGCATGTTATGTGAGGCCCTGCCTGAAGAGGACTGAGGAGGATCAGAGAACTGAGAGGTGATGATAAAGAGGAACTTCCTACACACACACGCTGTACAGTGTAAACTCCAGGCTGAAGTGTAGAACAACCAAGAAAAGTCTGTAAAATAAAAGCAGCTCGAGAAGAGACTTATTGTTCTAACTTTGACAGGTGGGTGTCAGAGCGCGCACTTACTTAGACACACGGAGGTTAATTTTTTGTCGCACGCAAGACAAAATACCTGAGTAGAGGCTCTAAAATTTTCTGCTGTAATTTGACTGAAAATTCTTATATCTTTTTACTTTTTTTAAATATTTTCCTGGAATTATTTAAATTTACTTGTTTAAATGTGGTGACAAAAACACATACTGCAAAGCTTCTTTTCAACCTTCAGTCCAGATACAAAAAAACACAATATTTAAAAAGAAAAGCTGGAAGCTCCTATTTAGCTGAAAGTTTTCTGTTAGATGTATGATTAATAAATCACAGTTAATACATCTGTTGACTGATCTGGAGATAAAGCATTTAGTATTTTCATCATTTTAATCTTGACATGGTGGATGAGCTTCTGAAGTTTAATACATAATCCCAAAATAGGGAAATTAACTGGTTTCGGACATATCTGGGACGTACAACTGGTGAGAAGCATTTTCAAGTTGGAACTGACCCGATCCAGTTTTCTTTGATGATATAGTGTAGATGTTTTTTAACATTATCTTTAAAATAGGATTTTTTTTTTTTTAGGTCAACAGGTGTTTATGGGGTGTTATTGTGTTCAGCTTATCCAACTCAGGGCTGCAGGGAGGCTAACACACAGAGTTACCAATCACTCTCATGTATATTAACATGTTAAACCGAAAAATATAATACTGAACCTACTAAACATCATACATCCAAGGACTGACATTGGGATCTATTGGTATTAATTTAGCACCAGTCTGCTAAAGTAAAGCTTCACTGAGCTGCTAGACTGAGACTCATACACCTTACACCCTGAGCTGCAACCCTGCAACCATGCTTCAGATTCCCCCAGGTGCAGCACATTTTCAGTGCGGGCTCCACATCTTTTAATAGCACCAGGTCTTTTTTTCACATAAAGCATAATTTATGTTCCTGCAAATGTGCCGGTCTGTATAAATATTTCTTTTTGGACAGCAGACGGAGACAGCTTTTTACCAACTGCAAACATGCTCGCATGCACTCCTCCAAAATCTCAAATGCAGATCGGTGGGTGCGTATGGCTTAGTGTTGGTGGGATTCTGATTGGATGAAAAGTGGGCAACAGCAGAATTCACCCCCTCCAGCGACAGCAGGCGCTCTCTGCAGGTAGATGCACAGGTCGACTGCCTTCACTCTACCCTCGCTCAAGCATAAAATGAGCACAAGTCGTGGCAAGACAGGCAGGCAACTGTTTCTGTGGGTAGGCCTGTCCAATCAGCAACATTAAGGGGTACATTTAGGCAACACATATGGCTGCATATTCTTTCCAATGTCCGCTAGTCTGCTAGGATCCCCTCGTGTCATCAGACGGTGAGCGTGAGGGTCCATGTGGTACTAACCAACTAGTACAATGCAGTACAATATGACAACACTCATGCACTTCATGCAGACTTTCAAGAAGTATAAGAGTGCCGTGTCTCCAGCTGTCGTGTTTGTCTCCACAGCAGAGGAACTGCAGTCTTGAGGCTGGTTCCATGCAGATATGGCAACACATTCTCATCCTGAAGGTTTGTCTGGTGCCTCTTGGGTCTAGTAATAAGTTGCTCTGTATCATCAGTGTCCTGAGGCATTTGAGAAACAACAGCCTGGATAAGGAAGCTCATCAGGAAGTTGGTGGAGTAGTGGTGGCATCACTTCCAAGAGACCCTTGTTCAAATTCCCACTGGAGCCTTTGCATTTTGCACAGTTAGTTTCTTTTTTTCACTTGCTAAAAGCTACTTCCTTTGATTTGAAAAACATATCCTTTCAACAGTAATTCTGCAGTAACACATTAGGAGTCACTCACGCCATAACTCAGTGCCTCATAGCACACACGGCAAAGGACATCTTTAATTTAACCACACCAGTAGCGTTGACAATGCAGTACAAATTGATGCCCCGGGGATGAGAACAGGGTGGATGTGGACATATTTATAGCCTGGCACAGAAAGACAAAAAAAGCTCTTGGTCTTCATAGATTATTTCTGTGTTCTTGACAACCGTGAGATGTGTGAATTTATGACTCACATGATTAAACTAAAGTTATGCAAAACTAAGGGTGTGACCGCTTTAAATAAACGGGTGAGACAATCTTGATGCCTTTGATTACACTCCAACAAGCACCTGGTTTAAATCCATTTAGTTCTATTAACCTGCTTGAACAATACATTTACATGCCTCTGCACTCATTATTGCTGGTGTTTCTCTCTATGACCTCATAAATAGAAGCAAATTATGTCTCAGTATCACAATTAAAAAATATAATTTTAGGGATTATTAAACATTTTATGCCTTTCTTTACTGATTAATATCCTTAAACATGTAGAAGCATGACCAATGCATCATTCATACTATTCCCAGTGTCCCAGCACATTCCTGTGATCCTCCCTGGAAGTTCAGCAGTTAGGTAAGAAGATGAGAGGTGTTGTGTAACCTCCTCTGCACAGAGTATTCATGACAGACATTTAAACTCATCCTGCTCACTGGTCTGCAGCCCTGCACACATGCACACACATATACACACCAAATTACACATGCATGACTGCATGCACACATATAAACACAAAGTCTAATGAGCGTCAAGGAGATGGCAGAGAAAGACACTGTTAGAGACTATATCAGGGTGTCGCCACAGTGAATGATGGCATTAATTACCCAATCTTTAGGCATGATTTAATGTGTGTCATTACCATTTTGTTAACCTGTAAACGTAGCAGACATGGGGCTTCTGAGAATTATATGCCAGCGAAGATGAAAGGGCTATTTTGGTATGTTATATTTTCCACCCTGCTCTGTCCTTCAGGGTAGACTGGCCAAATGCCCTACTATAGTCCAAGCAGTGCGGTGTCCTCATTACTGTCAGAAATTAAGCTGTCACATTTTTAATGGTGCTGAGCCTAAACTTTCCTTCCACTGCAAAGACTTTGTGAGAGCCAAAGTAGGTCAGTATATTGGCAAAAAGTCTGCGCTAAATTGATTAAATCTGGTTGAAGGACACATGTAGGCTCAACACACCCAAGCAGAGGTCCATTCATAAAACTTTTGACTGTGCCTTTGCAAACTTGTACGTTTGTATACTAAAGTTAAGTGGCTGGAAATGTCAAAGCGATTTTCAGTCTCGCTTATCTTGTCTGGCTCCTTTAAACATGTATCTGTTGAGTGCCTGTGAAGGTCTGTTTGTGCATGAAGATGTGTTGACATATAATAGTGCTTACTTACTTACGTAAGGTCCACTAAATTTACACTGCACTGAAAGAAAAAATGTTTAAATTATTTAAACCCTACCTTGTTTGTCTAAGTATCCCAACCGTGCAGGTGCATGAAGAGTCTCTGGGTTCTCTCTGCTTGGTCAGATGCTGCCTGCTTCTCATCGTTACGCACAAGGTGTCATCTGGCAGCGGCCCTTTGCACACGATAACAGTCCCATTTTAGAGACCCACAATGTCATTAGACAGTTTGGAAGGTAGCCCTGGCAAAAGTCACATGTTTATCAGCCAGGAGAATGTGCTTCGTGCCACCTTTCACCTGCTCGTTTGTTTTGTCAGATTTTTAATTTAGACACCTCAAATTACAAACCCAGTGTGTAAAATGTACATAAGAACAGAATGCAATGATTGGCAGATCTCATAACATTGGATTTTATTCACAATAAATCAAATGTTTCAACTGAGATATTTTACTATTTCATAAAATTTTGAATTTGACGGCAGAAATACATCTCAAAAAAGTTGGGACAGGAGCAACAAAGGCTAGAAAAGTAAAATCTGCTAAAGAGAAACATCCAGAGGAATATTTTGTTAATTGGCAACAGGTCAGTAACATGACTGGGAATGAAAAGAGCATCTTAGCGAGGCATCTCTTCATACTGGCAGAGGTTTATCAGATCAGGGCCCAAAGATCACTGCAATACAACACAGGCATGATTTTGTCATGGAAATCACTGCTTGGATCAGGGACACTTCCAGAAATCACAGTCTGTGAACACAGCTCAGTGTGCCCGTATCACGTAAAGAAGAAGCCACATGTGAACATGATCCAGAAATGCTACCCACACATTAAAATGTGTGGCTTATTTGTCAGAGGCAAGACTTTAAAACACAGGTGTCAAACTTCAGGCATCGAGGGCCGGTGTCCTGCAGGTTATAGGCTACGTTCAGGCGAAAGCGCATCAAATCCGATTTTTTGACCCTATGCGACCCATATCCGATCATGGTATGACAGTGTGAACAGCACAAATCCGATATTTTCAAATCCGATCTGGGTCACTTTCGTATGTGGTACTGAATGCGATACATATCCGATGTTTCAGAAAGCGACTGCTGTGTGAACGGTCAAGTCGCATTAAATCCGTCTTTTACGTCACTGACACAAGACAGACGCCAATTTTCAGCGCCGGAGAAGTGCCCGATAAGACATCGCGAACGCTTCCTGGCCATCCGGTGAAACTGCTGGGAAGACAACGTTGGAGAAACGTCAACATTTTATTTGTACTGTATAATCTGCAGATTCTGACAGAAATCTGCAACTATCCTTTGAAGCACCACTCCTCTCTAAAACAGCAATAAGGATAATTATTAGGTTATCTACATTATTATGTAAATAACAAAATAACTTAAAGCAAAAATTGGGAAACGTGAAGTCCGGAGTCTTTATATTAAGGGCCATCAGTCAAACAACACTGTTTGCTCTGGGTCTAAACAGAGCGCGTTGTGGGTGACATCTTCTTTTGCGCATGCGTGCCGCTTTGAGCGTTCACACTAGAGCGCGTTTGCTGTCACATTTTATTTGTAGTGTGAACGAGCAGACAAAAAAATCGGATTTGATAAAAAAAAAAAAAAAAAAGGAATTGAGCATTAAGACCTGCAGTGTGAACGTAGCCTTAGATGTGTCCTTGATCCAACACAGCTGATTTATGGCGCAATTACCTGCTTAACATGTCATGAAGTTCTCCAGAGGCCTGGTAATGAACTAATCATGTGATTCAGGTGTGTTGACCCAGGGTGAGATCTAAAACCTGCACGACACCGACCCTCGAGGCCTGGAGTTCGTTGGCTTTCGTACTTGCGCTTCACTGTTCCACTTGAACGACGTATTGTTGTTGCAGTTAGCAATTAGCCTATAGCCTATCGTTCACTCAAGAGCTGCGATGGGTGCTTCGACTTACGAAAGACCCTCGGGAAGTTTTGTTTAAGCAAAAGTGTCGTTTTTTAAAATGTTTCTTATAGGTAACTTAAGTGATTTTACCCACACAGTTTTAGTTTCTACTTTATTTTTAGTCTCTATACATTTTTCATTATCCAGATTTTTTTTCTAAAGAAAAAAAAAAATGAACAGAATTTTGTCTCTGTTGCCACGAGCTATTTTTTTCCCACAGCAAAGCTCCGGGTATAAATGTGATATGTCAGCTGATTTAAACAAAAAGAGCAATATTTGTGGTTTGGACAGCAGTTTCCTTCTAACTGTTTTACATTAAAGCAGCAGTGATCACTGTCGTCTTGTAACTCTTGAATGCACACAAATATGAAATACAAATATATCAGGTTCACGTGGAAGTTAATACGTTTTGTAAACTTAGTTGACACTGTGATTTTCCACGAAAAGTTATTATTTTCACTGTGTTTTTCCTGTTGTGACAAACCGAGGTATGCATAAGGCCAGGCTGACAAAGTTTTATTTATTTATTGGACCTTTCCTGATTCCTGTCTTTCAATGCCAAGTATGACTCAACACTTTAGACTCACACGGTTCTTAAGAAGACTAAAGTAGCTCGGCCTGTTTCTATTTTTGTGGCAGCAACTGATAAGCTCTTCCATGTTTAGAGAGTATCTCTATAAATCCGCCCTTACCCGTGGGTGTCTTTTTAACCGAGACTGACTTCAGGCTTCACTTCTTCAAAGATTCTGTTATCCACAGATCTTTGTATGGCACGTGTATCAGATTGAATTTTCATGGGAAACAACCTACCGTGACTCTTAAAACAACAGAGCTCAACCCAACATACTAACACTCACATACACACACACACACACACACTAATGCAGACTAATGTCAGAGCTTCTCCTAGCATGACCTAGCTGCTAATCAGGTTAAAGATAGCAACAGGTGAGCCAAGATTGCTCGCTGAGTGACCCACTGTACAGACAGAGTGATCTCAATCCCTCACCTCCTGCTCACACGTGACTCGTCCGTCTCATCCACAGCCGACTTGGTGATCATGAAGCTGCAGGATACTGCTGAAGCAGGAAAATGGAGGACAAATGTGGCTGAGGGTCTGCAGGAAACCGAGTCTTTGCAGCATACATCAGGGCTGCAAGAAACTTTATATTTTATATTTATTTATCTTTCAATGTATGTTTAATGTTTTCAATGTGTTAATAATGATTCTGGGTAAAAGATGAGCCTGGGAGACCCCCCACAAAATAAAAATATAATAATAGTTTCATAAATACCCATTGTCTAATGCAGGGGTGGGGGAACTCCAGGCCTCAAAGGCCGGTGTCCTGCAGGTTTTAGATGTGTCCTTGAACCAACACAGCTGATTTAAATAGCGAAATTACCTCCTCAGTAAGTCTTGAAACTCTCCAGAGGCCTGGCAATGAACTAATAATGTGATTCAGGTGTGCTGACCCAGGGTGAGATCTAAAACCTGCAGAACACTGGCCTCTGAGGCCTGGAGTTCCCCCACCTCTGCTTTAGACAATAGGTATTTATGACTGGAGTTCCCCACCCCTGGTCTACAGAATATAAATGTATTATGTATGTGTATATATATATATATATATATATATATATTAAAAAAGACATGTGCAGAGGAGGGATAGTTGATATATTGGACAAATGATGCTGAAGATGATGCTCCCAGGCATGAGGAAAGAAAGAAGACCAAAGAGAAGATTTCTGGATGTAGTGAAGGAGGACATGGAGAGGGTTGGTGTAACAGAAGTTGATGCTAGGTTTACAGTGAGATGGAGGCAGATGATCCACAGTGAAGACCCCTAATGGTTGGGGCTAAAAGAAGAAGATGAAACAGAAGAAAAGAGAAAACACTTGAGGACCTGGTGCAAGCTAATTCTAAATATTTGTTTGTAAAAAGCCAAAATATTAAACAGTCAGCATTACATTTAACATTAGATAAACGTTGTGCAGATTACAAATCTGATTTCACTTATGCCTGTCAGTTAATTATGAAGCTAATATGAATCTGGCTAACTTAGCTTAGTGTCAAGACTGTATACATGGGGAAACAGTTAGTCTAGCTCTGTGAAACAGGAGGCTGTTCTGCTGCTGCCAATGCAATGTCTCTACAAAACAGGTAATATCTTATTTTCTTAGGCTTTGTCCACATTCACATGGGTATTTTGGGAAATCTTTCCTTTTTTGCTTTTTGCTCCCACCTAAATGATGTTTTAGATTTGCTTTTAGATTTTGATAATTATAAAAACGCCACTTGTTGCTCTTGATAGCACTTTTAATCCGTTTTTGTATCTCCATGTGGATAGAGAGATTTTTCTGTGCATCTAGATATATCCTAAATCCCTTGTGATGCCAATGATGACAAGACTGACTGAACCTCTCGAAAACATGGAAGCAAACAAGAAAAGAACCAGCAGGGATTGTTTTTAACTTTGTGATAGTTTCAAGCCAACTCTTGCTTGTTTCCCATCTTGTAAAATAACAATTCAGTAGGCTAAATGTGATGTTAACCAATTATTTTCCTTATGTTCATTTTCTGAAATGTCATTACTTTTAAACGTGTGAAGTGTAAGTCATGATGAAAAGTAACCCCAACCCTGTGTTTTAAAGAAAAACAAAGCACATTTTTGTATGTATTTAGTCCATTTGTTTAATATTTATGTATTTGTTCTCTGATTTTTAAAAACTCAAAACCTCAAATCATACATTCTGATAGCAGAGGATTACAGCTAGTCTTTAAAGCCTTGCTTTATCACTAAATGTTTACTAAAGACATTTTAAGGACCCGCATTACTGTGTACATTTCTCAAGCAGATTTTATCTTAGTACCAGCAGATAACCTCAATTCACAAAGTGCGTCACAGACGTGATAAGAGGTAAATTTGCTTTGGATACACAGTGCTGCTGTTGTATAGTACTAAACAAATCCATTTTCTTTCCGCTCAGCGGTCGGGGAGGGGCTGGAGCTTATCTTAGGTGTCATAGGGCGCAGGCCTTGCACATGTCACCAGTCTCTCACAAGGCTTACACAGAGAGACTGAGAGCCATTCACACTCACATTCACACCCACAGCCAATCTAGAATCACCAGTTAACCTAACTTGGATATCTTTGGACTGTGGGAGGAAGCTGGAGGCCCTGAGGAGAGCCCTCGCAGGCTCCTCATAGCCAGCTGGAGGGTTCAACTCCCAGACTTTCTTACTGTGACAGCACTGCCAACCACGCCACAACCCACAAATCCACAAAAGCATTAAAAAACACTTGACCGTGTTGATGGAGTTTTCCAGTCAAGCAAAAACAGAAAATCCTACTGTCTTTCTGGAAAAGTCAAGTAAACAACAACCTTTTGTTTTCCTCATTGGTGAAACACTTGACTCCTCGACCATGAAAGCAAAGATTGTCCGTGACAAACAGTCACATGTCTGACATCCAGCCACATAATCAGTCCGTTCCTTCACACTGACTCATATCGTTATGCTTCCTCTGCTCACACTCTGCCCTAATAGAAATTACACGCGAATCTGTCCCGTCAAAAATCGATTTCAGACTTATTATCATGAAGCATTCAGGCTGAGACTTTGTCTTCAAAGAAACCATCCGTGTGGCCTTTTCTCAAGCTACATGATACCAGTCTGTATTTATTTTCACTTTCCCTGTGAACTATGTTGTGGAGGTGATGAGCAGGCTGAGAAAATATGTTTGTTGGCAAAGTGCATTCATTCGAGCAGAGGGCGGTGGATATAAAACGAGTCAGGCAAAGCTCACTTCTCTCTTTTGAGCATAATTTGAATGCGAACATTTGTAAACTTTCTCCGACCTCTCATGGCTTTGAAATTTAAATGTCGCTCATCAGCTGGTGGTGGGTGAAGTTTTTGTTTGCGTGAAGTCGGAGTTCAGCAGCAGGGCACGAATCTGTTCTGTATCATTAGAGGCAGAATGAGCGAGCTGCGAAATGTGTCACATAATAAATATGCAACTTCATTTAAGCCTCGTTTTTGGATGGCGGTTATTCTTTTTAACAGCGATGCAGATTGTTTTCACAGTCACCACGCTCCCGCCTCCTGACTGCGAAGGTTTCGACAGTTTCTCAGAGGGGGTATCAAAAAGTAACATTTGATATGCATGAGGGTTTTTGTGTCAGAATCAGAGAGAAGAAGCTCTTTCTCCATACCTCTAGTAATCTCACTTAATAATAATTACAGTTTTCCTTCCTCTGCGCCGTATAACTAACAGGATAAACCGTGTATTTTCCAGGTTAAGCCAGCTTAGCGCTCCTTCCAACTTGCTGCAGTCAAATCTCTTTGCAGGAGAACACTGCTACAGTACCCTGGACTCCACCTGAATACATTTTCAGCCCAATCTCAAAGCAGAATGTAAAAAAGCAACAACAAAGCAGTGTATTCACTCATTAGCATAGGCACCAGCTGTCACATGACAAACAGAAGCACTCTGAAACGAATGTGTTTGAATGTCTGCAACACTTTTCTTTCCTTAAACCAAACCAAGAAGTTTTATTGCCTAAAATTTAACTTAACCGAGAAGTTTTGGTGTTTAAATCTAACCAAACAAAAGAGAAGTACAAGTAATACCAAAGAAAATGTAAAAATGATCATTTTCACTGGAACATGAACCGTCATCTCTTTTGTCATCGACCCCTCCTTCTGGCAAATGTGGGTTTCTGTGCCCTATAAAACTGGAAAAACATCCAGCTTTATTACACATTGACACGAATCAATAGATATGAGATCAGACTGATGAAATATCAGCTTCATGTAAATACAAAAGGAAACTGATGTCTGGCTGGTGTTCATCCTGAATCCATTTACTTTTGCCAATTTTTTCTCCCAAGAATAAAGTCACAAGTAGGTTAACCTCCAGGTCTCTTTGTATTTGTGACCAACTGACTTATCTGTAAGTCCCAGGTTTGCAGCTCCATTCAAAGTAGCTTCTAGAAACAGGTGACAAATTAACCCCCTGGGGCCTCCTTAGTCTTACGAAACAAGAGAGTCACTGTGTTCATAAGCTTGTTTGTTAACTGAGCTCCTGAGCTATAAGTTTAAGGAACCTGTTTATAGTAATATGTTAACTGCATACACGCGTGTTTGTCATGTATGTTATACTGAAAAATACATAAACTTTTTTTTTAAGTAAAACTAAAACAGTGGTCAGAAAATGAGAAGAGACAACACAATGTCGGTTGATGTTCTTAATGAGAATCAAATGATATGCCGTGACCTTTGCAGTCGCCCATTTGTTTGTTGGCACCTATGCAGGATTTTCCCAAAGCATCTCAGACAAGATTCAAACAAATCAGTGTGTTTTGGGAATTATACCATTTCATCCATCTAGGAGAGTTTAGGAGACACATAGTGCAAGTTTTTTACTTTATTTTTTCACCCATGTGTATTTACTTCTGTCTTGTACTTTGCATTTTGCACTTTTGATACTGCAGGTCGAACTGAAACATAATCTAATCTTAGCAGGACTCATTTGAACACATAGAATTGGATCCAGACACATAAAGACACTGATAAAACCACATTTCTTCATTTTCTTACTCTTCCATTACCTTCTTTAGCTCACCAGAATGTAATCACCTTAAGCTAAAACCAACTTCAGTTTATTAGTACTCATATTTCTATCATGATGTTTGTTTGTTTTTTTTTTAATTAGCAGCAGTTACGCTCACTGAACTGCAACGCTTTCCTAAATGATCCAAAATAAGAGATTTGTCGAGTGTAAATGTATTACAGTTTCAGCTCACTCCTCCCAAAGCAAATCATAATTCACCGCAGCACTTTACTGACAGAAAAACAGTGTTACTCATCAGTGATGCTGTTGTTGCTGCTGTATCTCAACCCCCACATGCTTCACTCCTCACCACACAGCACTCATTGTTTGTGATGATAACCTAGAGCTCAAGGCTAACAAAACAATCATGGCTGTCAGTGTGACTAACCAGGTCTTTTTATTCCCCAAAATCCTGAGAGGCAGTAAGTGACAGAGGCAGAGGAGGCTGATGGGGAGTGAATACATCACTCCTGCAGTGGTGGCCAATTAAAAGCAAGTTTAAACCCCCCTCTGTCCTCGCTCTGTATTCCTCAGGTGGTTCCCATGTCATGGAGACTGGTTTCCCCTCCGGCGGGACTCCCGTGCTCACGGGAGCTGTAACCAGACACCTGCCTTTTGTGTCGTTCGATGCTCTTCAGGTAGATAAAAGAACAGCCGAGGGTGGAGGAGGTGAGGTTAGAGTTGGGGATGCGTGTAGAGGGAGAGGAAAGGAAGGTGCGTCACAGATCTTTGGTTACAGCTGTTTGCAGGCTGTGCGATAAGAGGAAGAAACAGCACAAGACGCAGAGAGAAGAGGGAAGTGCAGCGCTCAAAGTTATTTGTCTGTGAATCAATGACTTTTGTGAGCACAGCTGCAGTGGGAGCCGTTGAAAAGTAGACAGATACGGAGAGGGAGGAATATTTACAGGAGCACTGCATCTCTCTCAGTCACCTGGACGCTCTGCAGCAGACAGACAGCCATTCATCAGAGACTCTCTGTGCCTGATATCACATCTAATCAAACACTTAGGAGGACATGAAGACCGGCAAGAAATCCTTCATAGGTAGGTGCTCCTTTAATTCACTGTCTCAGAGTATCTGAGGGAAAATGTGCAGTCTCTCAGCAGCACAGCAGAGAGAGGGGGGGAGGGATGCACCATGAGACAAGCAACTTTTACAGCTCAGTCATCTAAATACTGTCCTCCCTGCTTGTTCAATCACCGTTTTATCCTTTTGACTCCTTATTAACTCGTCGTATCTCTGCTCCTTTATCATTCCCTCGGCGTGCTTGGACGTCACTGTCTCTAGTTACGTAAGATATTAGATGAAACATTCAAAGACACTGTATAGCACTCTTCTGTATAACTTCTCACATTATCTGGTTTATTTTCACGATGCCCACATCGGAGTCTCTCACCTTCTCTCTGCAACAGCCGTACATCTCATCTCATTTGTCACCTGAGAGGATAAAAGCTGCTGCTGGGCCTTGGTTTTGTAACTCGGACCAAGGATCAGATGATTCAGGTGTTTTGTGATAGCCTGAAAAACAGTTTGGGGCCCACACAGTTATTAAACCTTAAAGGGATAAGAAAATAGACCCTTTTTTCCCCCTAAGAGTTGGATGTAATGTAAGAAGCTGCAAGCGGCAGATGGTTAGTTTAGTTTGGCATAAAGACTAGAAAAAGAGGAGACAGAAGGCCTCTGGCAAAAGGTAATAAAATCTGCCTGTAAGCGCCTCTAAAGCTCCCTCGATAACACACTACATTTCTCTGTTTAATCAACGCAAAAGCAAACTATAAAAATGTAAGTTATGATCTCACAGCATACAGAAAACCTCAACTTGTTGTTTATCAGCTACAACATGAAGACAAGAGACATGAAATTCATGACTATGACATCACTATCATAAAAAAAATATACAGTCCAGGAAATCCCCCTTTGGTTTGTGTTCAAGCTAAACAAATGAGATGTATTGTGTTTACAGGTGTGCTTCAAAGCTGCTGTTAGGCACCATTTGTTACATCTGGAAAGAACCTAGCAGGACAGAATATTGAATACAGATATTTTCTCAAAGCTTCCATTGTTATAAAATCTGGATGTTCCAGATGTGACCAAAAACTTCCCAAAAATGGTCCCTCAAAGAGATTGAAACTCTCTCAGAGCTGAGAGTCAGACTGCAACCTTGAGTTTTCAATAAAAGAATCCACAGGGTCCAATCCAGAGAAAGAAGAAGGTGTAACGGGTCAGAAGTGTGACCAGGAGGATGCTCGCTGTTTTCTTAAACATTCAAACGATCGTCCAGCATAATTTGTCTCGCAGGGTCCGACAGTCAGCTTTGAGTTGTGTCATTGTGTCACACCACACAGTTTCTTCAGTCGCAGAAACACAACCAGTGACTACTGGGCTCTCTATGACTTTGTCATCGTCTTCAGAAAGGTTTGTTGTTTGGACACAGTGAAGGGGTCACATATTAGAATAATGCTATTCTCACTACTTCAAATGGCATTTTAAAGCAGCGGGGTGCAAACTATTTAATAGTATTGTGAAAACCATTTTCAAAGCCAGACACTAAATTTTACTTCCCTCAGTGTGCTTTAGATCGGCTGTGTGAGAATTTGCTTGATTTACAGGCATCTTTAGCAGAGTTAGAGCAGGTAATTGGATCAGTCTTTAAGTAACTGTCACATAATTGAAAACCATCTGGTTTTACCTGCATCCATAAAACTCCCTGAAGCTCTCATCTAATGTCGGTGTAATTTAATTTCCAACTTTCAGCTAAGATCAGTCGTCTAAAGACCGCCCGGTCCTGCTCTTATCTCTTTATTGACAGTACTGGTCCCCTAAACTCATCCAACCTGCTTTGTTGTTGCCTGATGGTTAATCTGAAAATCTTTTTAACATACGGAGCAACTCTGTTTGGTATTTTGGTAATCTACAAGTATTGCACAGCCTGCCACTAATTTTTACTTCCCTCTTTGTGGTTTCGATCATCTCAGTGAGAATTTGTTTGATATAAAGGCATCTTTAGGAGCCTTAGAGCAGACTGGATTGATCTTAAAGAAGCTCTTAGGTAACTGAAAATGGTTCTGTTGAATAAATAAAACCAATCAAGCTTTATTTTGCCTCCATGCAACTAGATCTGGAAAATCCTTTAATGTCAGCTGCTCAGTAAATTTGTAAAGCAAACATATGCAGTCACACAGACACTGTTTTCAGATTATCCATGTCTTGGCACCATTTCAACTGCCTGACGCTGACCAACGTCACCATCTAAATCACTTCACTCACTTAATTAATTGATTTGGTTTCATCGCGCATTCGATTGATTTCCACTAGATATCTTCCAAATGAATAACTGACCTCATGAGTGGACTTACAAAGCCATAAACCACTGATCATAAACTGGACCAAATGAATACCACGGCAGTGAGTAAGCTTTATTTGCTTCTGGGGTATCCTAGAGACGTTACCCTTCACTGGCCAAACTGAGCTGAGAGCTTCTTTAGAAACGTGGCTGCTTTTTATACAGTATGTTTCATATTATTATGATCCAGGGCAAAAACAGAGAAAAGGGAACTGCGTACAGTAACGGAAGTCACCACCAGCCACTGATTCATGATGTTTGGCTCACACAGATGCTGTAGTTAGTGAATGACAGTCTGGTGGTCTGAATGAAAATGGCTCCTGGGTCTTTATTTCTGTCTGCTTCCTTTTTTTCGTTCTAAATTGAGTTTCTAACATGTGAGAAAACACATGTTAGAAGAGAGAACATGATGAAAAAAGTCTTTCTGCTATTATTATAGTAATTACAGCAATAACCGCAGTCACATTATGAAAATTAATAGAGGCTTTGCAGCTCCAAATGGGCTGGATCTTCCCACTTGCTTGGCAGCAAATTAAAGTAATGTATTATGGAACAGTTTGTGTGTCTGAGTCATTGCAAAAGAGAGCAAACATTTCTCTTTTTTAACTGATGAAGCAGGCGCATGAGCAGCCATCGAATCCCCCATGGGGGGTAGAAAAATAAAAAACACTTCTCATCTACTGCCCGGGAATTCAAACGCGAAACAAAGAGCGAGTAATTCTAACTCCAGAATTATCAGCCAAAATCTGCTCCCACTCGCAGGGGGCTGCACTGCGGCGCAGTCGGGCTCGACCACCACCTCCGGTCTGGCTCTCTGCGGGTCTCTGTGTGAGTAATACTAGGTGCCAGAATGATGCAGATGACACATTAAAACAGAAAAGAGGAACTGGAGGAGGAGAGAGGAGATTTTAGCAGAGATCTGTTTTCAACTGAGTGCCAAGGCTGCCATGAGTGCATGGGTGTGAATAACACAAGGCCATGATTGCTCCTCAGAGCTGGTCAGCGATTGTAATTTGGGTCCTCCATCCTCATTAGCTTTCCTGCCAGCCCTATGGGTGGTCACCAAGGACCTGTTTGCCTCTATGACTCATTCATCCGCCTTCTGCTGCCTCCTACCCACTACTCTGGTAGTAAGCAGCCAGCCGAGAGTCCAGGTTGAACCTTACTATTATATTTGAAGCACTGAAATATATTTTTAATGATTTTCTGGACTGATTGATGTTTGTTTGCTTGTTTGGCTCGTACAACATTTCAAAAAAATTCAGAGATATATTCAAAACAGAAAAATGTTTCCAATTTAGAGGCTTAAATGTACTGCAATTTTTATTCAACACATAATTAGGTTAAATCTGTGGGTCATAATTATATTTACATTTTATCTTGCATTAACACAATAATAACTTTAAATGTAGCTGTTTAAAAGGCAGAGTCCTTGTAGACTACTGCAAACATGTGGATGGAAAATATCCCATGTTTTGTGATGGTTTAAATTTCTTTAAATGACACGATATTCAGCATTCACAAATATTTACATAGTTTAGAAGCTCTAAAGTCTTGAATTGTCAGTGAGATGTAACTGTAAGAGTGAAACAAGGACTTTCTGAGTTACCCTTTGTTCTATTAGCGTCTCGAACTCCAAGCCTGTCTCGGGTTCACTTCCTTTTTTGACTATTTTAACTACTCATCTGTCAGGATACAGAAAACTACACACAGTTTCTCCTTTATCCATAAAACTCCCTGAAACTCTCATCTAATGTCATATTTCCAGCTTTTTAGCTTTGTTCGACTTCAGTTCTTACAGTCCTGCTCTTATTTCTGAAATAACTGGACTAACTGTGTCCCCTGAACTCATCGATACGCACACCTCCTTTGATGTTCTGAGATGTTTAATCTGAATATATATAACTTTACAGAAGCTGTTTGCAAGAGCTTTATTTTGAGACCTCAGCACAAGCTAAAATACTGTGATCTGGATTATTCAACACAATTGGATATGAACTTAAAAGTCTTTTCATGCATTTAAGGAACTCAACAATGTCTTCTTAGTTCTAAGGAGGGTTTTTGACTGTAAAGTCCACTTTGCAAGAACAATAGCCCGTCCCTGCTGATCTACTATCAACATGGGAAGTCTGTAGATGGAGGTGAATAGGTCTCCTTGGCAACACCAAACTTTGTGTCTTGTGTGACCTGTATGATAGCCTCTGCAAGTGCACTGGATGAGAGCGCTTGAGCAATCCGGAGACAAAGGCAACCATTATAATCCTTCAGCTACAGAAAGCTTGAGTTTTCATTCCTCATGATCTTATTGACTGAAGGCTCTCTTTTAGTCTTCTTGGCTGCAACTAAACTAAACAGTGATTATGAGCTTTTAGAGGCGGGGCAAAAGTGCAACACTGTTTACAATATGAGAGAAAAACTAAGAAAATGCAAAAGAATATTCATCTTATCACAATTTCATCAGCAAACTCAAACACAATTAGACAACAT
The DNA here is from genome assembly GCF_056152115.1 of Neolamprologus brichardi. NCBI lineage: Eukaryota > Metazoa > Chordata > Actinopteri > Cichliformes > Cichlidae > Neolamprologus > Neolamprologus brichardi. The sequence continues at coordinate 9,423,970 of NC_142124.1, read as the reverse complement.
TTTTTAATAGAAGATGGCGGGTGGATGGCCAGCACCAACCTAGGCCTCACCGAGGATTGGTGGTGGCTCATAGGTCAGGCAGGTGCCAATAAGAGAGAGTGACAAAGTGAGAGAGAGGGAGGGTTGGGCTGGGAATGAGAACATACAGATTTGTGGGGCAGGAGGGATTTTGCAGACTTATGACTGGAAAAGGAGCATATGACGTTCCGGTGAATTACCTCCATTATTTGTGGTTTTCTGGAAGTGAAAATCATCAAATTAAATGAAAACTCAATTAACCTTCCAGCCCTGATCTCTGGAAAGTCAACTGAACGACACAGAGGATCACCACACCAGATAGGGCCTGAATGGTTATATCACTCAAAATAACTTTCTGACATGCAGCACCTTTAAGAAATTACACCTTTTATCTCTTTGCGAAGCACTAAGAATGGAGTTCAAAAAGGTTATGCCTTTAAATGAGTTTCAGTTACTACTCGGCCTCTACCCTAAAGATCTGGTTTCATTTTGTCTCATGTGAGGCTCAAACTGGGGCAGGTGTTTGATGCAGCGCACAAGCCAATTTGACAAAAGCAGTACCACGCTGAGGCTGGGAAGTTATCGTCGATGCCACCCCGTGAGAGCTGGAATGCCTTTTAGTGGAACGGCTGGCAGGTGCCTCACACGACTGCTTGTCAGCGAGTGGAAATTTTGCCTGTCTGCTCAGCATCAATCACGCGATTGGACAGAGTGATGGAAAGCAGGGCAGCCTGTGTGAAAGTGCTAAATAAAACCTGATTAATCTGTCATGTGACAGAAGGTACCACTGGTGGAGAGACAGAAAGAAACTCAGTCATACGAATCCTTGCAGAGAGATGATGAAATAATATACTTGAATAATTCACAGAAAGACTACACGAGGGGAGGGGAACCCCATCATTCCAAGCCAGGGAGAGGTGTCGGTGTCCCGTAATCAGATCCACTGTGTTTCTGTGTGTAAACAGAACCGAAGCTGAGCTGCGTGTGTTTGCTTAGGTAGCCATCCAGGGTTTGATCTGTCATACTGCCAGCTGGCTCTGAGCTACTTTCTATTTGGGCCCCTTCAAATAAAGCAACCCACTTCCCTTTTCTCTTAATACATGAACTGGTCCTGAGGAGTCTCACTTCCTTTAAATGGTGCATGACTGTCACATTGTCAACAGGGACAAAAACAGAGGAGTTTCCCACTGACACATCTCAGCTGAATGAATCCTAATCTTACCGAAACAGATGTTTATCACAGCTGAGGGGAAGTAAGCGCTTACAGTCTCAAAGTGAAGTACAAGTATCTGGCCAGCAGCCTATAAAGTGAACAGTTAATCAAAGGAAACATTTAAATTCTGATCATAAAATCATAGTTTTAGTCAATTTTCTGTGAATATGCTGTTCAAAACTGAAAGCTTGATGGTTTAGTTTGTTATTTTTTTGATAATAAAAAAACCAAGTGGTCCACTTGGACTGCAGGAAATTGAAAAAGGATATTTAATCAGTATTTTCTAATAAATACTAATTTGCAGATTAACCTGTGAGAGCTAAAACATCTCAGGGTTATTTCATTTGGTAAGAGAAAGGGATGTTTTTGGTGTTAACAGCAATGATTAGTTCAAAAGCCACGAATTATATTCTGATTGGATCCAAGGTTCGTATGCTTGACTACCGTCGATGACGACTTACATCTTGTGGTGTTAATCAGTACCAGAGTGTAAACTACTCCTAACGTTGGAAATGTCACTCAAGTAGAAGTAAAGTCATTTTTACACATCAATACAACAGGAGATGGCCTCATCAGACACGTTCGCAGTACTGAAAATACTCAGTGCGGTTTAGTTAGGGGCTTCCTGCACACATTACACCCACTCACATACTGTGAATTCACTGCACAATTACGCTTTTTACTCTCACATGGGTGCAATCGGACGTCACAGCGGCAGGTTAAAAACAACAACGTTTAATGTCCGCCTCAGCTATGCATTTCCATTCCAAGCCCGGAGCGACAGTGCACATTTGCATTTTTCTGTATGACTTTATCAGTCTCTCACATTGTTGTGGAGGAATTTTAGCCCACTCTACTTCAGCTCATTGAGGTCTGCAGGCATTCATTTATGCACAGCTCCCACTGCAGCACTTCAGTCAGATTAAGGTCTGGACTTTGATCATTGCATCACGTTGAGTCTTTTCTTTTTCAGTAATTTTGTTTTGATTTTCCCTAGTTGCATGATCCAATTTCATCCGTGTTTCAACTGACAGACAGATGGCCTCAAGAATACGTTGGTATTCCAAGGAGTTTGAACTGGATGACTGGAAGGTTCCCAAGTCCTGCGGCTTTAAAACAAGCCCAAATCATCACCCCTCCACCGCCATACTCCACAGCTTGTATGGGGTGTTTTGTTTTCACCAAATATGGTGATGTGCATTAGTGCCTTACATCTCCACTTTGATCTTGTCTGACCAAAGGACATTGTTCTGGAAGTCTCATTCAGATGCAGCTTTGCAAACATAAGCCCTGCTGCCATGTTCTTCCTCGAGAGATGTTCTCCCAGCAACCCTTCCAAACAAGCCACACTTGTTCAGTCTTTTTCTAATTGTGCTGTGAAGAACTTTGACATTTAACATGTTAACTGAGGACTTGTTTTTCCCTACAATTTGTCTGAGCATTGCACAGTCTGACCTTGGGGTGAATTTGCTGAGACTTCCCTCTTCTGGGATAATTGTGGCATTGTGTTAGGATGCCTGAAACTCGAGACCACCAAAACATAAAAGTGCTCACACTAGATGATGATCCATTGATTAGCAGCACCTTGCTCCTACCCAACCTCCTAAATAGTATGTCAAGTCATAAGAGTGTACTTATGAATAATATTGTTCTATTATAATATTAAATTGTATCCTTCAGTTTCATTGGTAGTCTCTTCTTGCCTCAAAGTTGAGAAATGTTTAACCCAAGTTATTTTTTTTAAGAGCTTCTGAATCTTTTTTTTCTGTGGTCTCTGGTCATCACACCACTGCTAGTACTTTCCTGTATTGAATATTCTTGTATAAACCTGAGAAACTGAGAAGAAATTTACTTGAAAATCCAGTAAAATGGTCACAGTGGCTTGAATATCAGCTGCAAAGCACATTTTCTATGCAAAATATGAATCAGTTACTGTGAAATAAGTATGGTGATGAATAAATGCAGAGGAGCTAGAAAGAAGTGCCTCTCATATGCGCTTGAATAAATGCTGTTTTGCACTGCAACATCATTGCTATCACTCAGTGAGAGATTAAATAACACTTTCAATCAGCAGATACCTATTAATGTCAACACTTCCTGGACAATTTGCATGCACTCACCTTCCTTGCTGGGCAGTGTATAACCATCTGCATTATGGCACGGTTATGTAATTATATAACAGGGTTAGTGGACCACATCTGTGACAGCTGGACCCATCACTGCTTAAGCTCAGATGATCATGATGTCAAATGTTATTTCTCTGAATTTATATAATTATCGTGCAAAGTCACCTTCATAACCCCAACTTTGTGTGTGTGCCGTGCGCAAGGTCATGGCTACACTTTTTACTTGGAGTGAATTACTTAGAACGAGAGAAGCAGGGAGATTTCTGGAAACTGTCTGCAGCGCATGCAGTATTTTTCCTTCTTTTTTCCCCTGTGAACTTTATGGCTTTATCACCTTTTTGTCGGTTATTGGGATCAGGCACTGCAGCTGTTGCAGGCTGAGGGTGAATTGCAGCAGTCGTTACATACATTTCTGCATACCCTTAGAAGATGAAAGCGTTGCAGCAGGGGGAAAAAAAACGAGAGCTGCTGCCACATGATTTCATAAGACCATTCCTGGGATTGCACTTCTTCCTCTCCTTCTCCATAATAACTGGCGATAATCCCTTTTGTGCCTGTGGTGCTAACAGCCAGTTTGGAGATTTTCCATTGAGAGAAAACAAGGAGGGGGGGTGGAGGAGGAGGTGCTGGTGGTGGGAGTGTGGTAGGGGTTGCTTTCACCCACCTCCTCCTCTTCCTCCTCCTCCTATGCGGTGGGCTCTCTCGTCATTCCCGCCACCTCGCCTCCTACAGGCAGAATATGGCTGCAGCGGAATCCCGTGACGTCACGAGACTGTTGCCGTGGAGACGACGGTGACGAAAACGGGGCGTCACCTCCTGATACCACGTGGTCCCCCTATAAGGTACATTGGCTGACTCGAGCAGCGGCAGTTCAGAGCGGAGCGCGGACGATTGGAGTTCAGTCTGCGCGTTTGATGCCACATAAAAAACCAACGGTAGCTAACGGTTAGAGGACCAGGACCACAGAGGAAATATCACTGCATCTTTTTGCTTCATATTTTTAAACTTTTGGATATTTATTTATCGCTGAACATGGCCGTGACTGAAGCTGGATGTGATCTAACTTACTGCAAAATGAGGGGAATTGTAGCTGTTCTCACTGGTGAGCCTAAAAAAATGACACTTTTATTTACAACGCTACCCAAATATTCATCACTAAATCAAGCTGTAAATTACAACAAATTAGGCCTGTCTTTTAAATTATTTTTAGTAATAAAAATCAGATGTAAATAAATTAATTAAAAAGATTGTTTTTATTTATTTTGTTCTGCATTTAAATGGTAGAAAATTCAAACCTGGACATAAACGAAAGCGGTATGGAAATCTGAATAAATATGTCAAATCGGGTTATTTGTGTTGTAATAAGGATTTGTGATGGAAAATGCTTTGTTGGCTGCCACTGTTGGTATCTGAATGAATGACCCAAGTGGTTGCATAACCTATAAGCCCGCGACATAAGAGGTCTATACACACTACACGCAAGCCTACACTGGAAATGCGATATTTTAAACTCACAAATTGCGGATTAGGACTCAAACACAGATTTTTTTTCTCTCTCTAATTAGAGAGAAGTGTTTGGATCACAATTCACGATTGGATCATACTAACATAAAGGGGTTCCCTCTTTTTCTGCAGCTTTCATCAAGGAGAGAAAAATGGGTCTGAATGACTTCATCCAGAAGCTGGTGTCTACTCCACATATCTGCCAACAGTGAGTATTCATATTTTAAAATAAAATAAACAAATAGAGATGGTTGGAAGTGTAAGATTTTGGTTTTGAAAATTGACCTTTAAGTGAGGGCACAAAGAACATCTCTCTTGGCTCCAGTTACTTCCTGGATTTCAGCTTCTAGTGTTTATTTCTGACTGCTGTCCCATTCATGATTAGTGCGCACAGGTCCCGACCAATCCAATCAGCCACCTGGGTTTAGCAGGACATTCTGTTAAATGCATAATCTGGGTCCAAGAAGCCAGGTTAAGTATAGTTCTTTCATGACAGGCTTGCTAACAATCTCACCACTGCGTAATCACCTCTCAAGCAAATCCCCTGTGTTCCCTTGACAAGGATAAACCTGTAATTCAATTATTCAATTATTACATGATACATGGCTTGGCCCGTTACACAGGTCAGAGTGGGGTGGGGTGGGAAAAAGACAAAAAAAACCCAGGTGTTGCATCTGACCTCTCCAGATGCTCCAGGAGGGCATCTGAGCTGGACCCCTGAGTCCCGCAGAGCAGGCTGAACCCTGTCTTTGCGGATCAGCAGCTTAAGGTTTTCTCAGACAGGTTGAGCTTTGACAAGCCTTGGTGAACTTGACCTGTCTGGAAGTTTCAGACAGTCATTGGAGTCGCACCTACGCAGAGGACATCCATTCAGCTTCTCAGTTTCACAAACCTCTTAACAAATCTCAAATCCAATCATCTGTGCTGAATGAAAAACAGGTGAAGTCAGAATCCTCCGTATGAATGAGTCTTTGTCTCTCTGTTTTCAGTGTCGAAGTTAACAACTTCCTGAAGATTGATGAGAATCAGAACGAGGAGGTTGAAAATGAACTTCCTGATAGTGATGTAAGCAGAAACTATTTACTTTCATCACAGTCTGACTCATTTCATCTGTAAAATGTGGCACTGTTCTGATCTTCCCCGTGTTGTATCTTTCAGATGTGCCTAAATTCTCAAAGTTCACTGGCTGAGGACACTCAGTAAGTATACTTCAAAGAAATCTCTATGCCACAATTTTGACAAACATAAATGAGAACAAATTATAAATGAAATTTTCTATCTTTTTCTCTTCTTTAGGATCAAGCCCTGTGATTTTGACTACCTTAAAATCATTGGAAAAGGCAGCTTTGGAAAGGTGAGTCTGTCCTTGCGTGCAGCCTTTTATGTAACTGCTCTCCTCCACACATATAGGTCATCTCTGCGACTACATTACTAATGCAAATGTTTGATGGCAAACAGGTTTTACTGGCTCGGCACAAGGAGACCACCAAGTACTACGCTGTCAAAGTGTTACAGAAGAAAATCATCCTGAAGAAGAAAGAGGTAGGACCCCCGAGGGCATCTTGAACTTATTAAATCTATTTTCTATCGGCTGGTAATGTGAAATGCAATAAAAACGGCATGTTATAATCCATCTTCTCTCCTCCAGCAAAAGCATATCATGGCTGAGCGCAGTGTGCTGATGAAGAACATCAAGCATCCCTTCCTGGTGGGGCTGCACTACTCCTTCCAGACTACTGACAAGCTGTACTTTGTGCTGGACTACGTCAATGGTGGAGAGGTAAGCCACAGTCTGGCAGAATGAGGACAGAATATATAACCTTGTTTGAAACAGATGCTGACAGATGTTTGTTTTTTTCTACTCCAGCTGTTCTACCATCTCCAGAGAGAAAGAATCTTCCTGGAGCCCAGAGCCAGGTTCTACGCTGCTGAAATTGCAAGTGCACTTGGCTACCTCCACTCTCTGCACATAGTGTACAGGTAAAGAGTGATGCCACAGCTCCCCCTAGTGGACATCTGTAAACCTGTGCCCTGATGCATTTAGAGTAAACATTTCTTTGTCTTGTTTTTGACAGGGACCTGAAGCCAGAGAACATCCTGCTAGACTCACAGGGCCACATTGTCCTAACAGACTTTGGCCTCTGCAAAGAAGGCCTTGAGCCCAACGGTACCACGACAACCTTCTGTGGGACGCCTGAGGTAAAAGATACATCTTTAGACATTTGTTCATCATCAGTATGACCTCAGTACGACTTCTGAGGAATAATGTTGGACTTGCATTGAACTTTTCTCTCTGTTTTTCTCTCAGTATTTGGCTCCTGAGGTTCTCCAGAAGCAGGCGTATGACCGCACTGTCGACTGGTGGTGTCTGGGATCGGTGCTCTATGAAATGCTCTATGGACTTGTAAGTGGAAACCGGTGACTTTATGCCTTTTTAAATCTCCTGATTGTTTATACAAGATTAACACAACTCTTTTCTTTTTTTTTGAAACAGCCTCCATTCTACAGTCGCAACACGGCTGAGATGTACAGTAACATCCTGCACAAGGCTCCGGTGCTCAAGCCCAACGTGTCGAATGCAGGCAGGGACCTGCTCGAGGGGCTTTTGCAGAAGGACCGCACCAAGAGGCTGGGAGGAAAGGATGACTTTGTAAGTGCACACATCACATAGAGCCCTGATTCCCAGACTGTGGGCTGCAGTCCCCTAGTGGCTTTTGCAAGTACTGCAACTGGGCTGCAAGAAGTCACCTGCTGTAAATTAAAAACATTAATCTTCAACAGTATAATTTCGTATAAAGTTGCAGTTAAGGGTTTGCATTTTTGAAAGACATAGAACAAGTCAAACAAAAGGTTGTAATTAAAATAATTACACAATCATTCCTAATTTTCTGACCTACTTTTGAACCCGAACTCATCCAAAATCAAGCACAAAACAAGGAAATACTTGATCTTAGGCTTGCGTGATGATCGAAGCTGTTATTAAAGTTTTGGGTGGTCCAAAAAGAATTTTCACATATTGAAATGTGCCGCAGACCTCTCAAGTTTGGGAATGGCTAACATACAGGACTGTAACAGATTGTGACCCTTGTTTTCCATCACTGTGCTCATCCAGTTTCTCTTTTTTCCTTCAGCTTGAACTGAAGCACCATTCGTTCTTCTCTCCAATCAACTGGGAGGACCTGATGGCCAAGAAGATCACACCTCCATTTGTTCCATCAGTGGTATGTATTACTCATTATAATTTAATCAGAATGTGTTGTCCCAGAACAAGGCTATCACAGTATCACTTTCATGTTTCACTTCACGATTATAGCGAACTACATTAATGCAATATTAATTGGAAGTGCATGAGAGGCTTTAACCATAACTGTACAAAAGCATTAAAAAGAACAGTTACACAATATTTACAATATTACTGCGTCTGCTTTATTGACATCTGCTGGAAATCCAAAGCCTTTTTGTTAATGAAATAGTCAGAAACAGAAGGAAACTCAGATCTAATGAATGTGGACATTGTGCTTATGCTATGAAACACCCTGATATCAGTGGAAAATTCATTATTATACATGCAATTTTTCTAACGTCTTCCCCATCTTTGTGTTACAGTCTGGTCCCACAGACCTGCGACACTTTGACCCCGAGTTCACCCACCTGCCAGTGTCCTCCTCTCTTTGCACAGACACGCTGACTGTGACCAGCAGCGTCAAGGAAGCAGCCGGAGCCTTTCCCGGCTTCTCTTACGGGCCTCCGGCCGAACACTCCTTCATGTGATCGCCAACATTTCTTCCTGTCTGTCCTGAGAATGAGCAGGAAGCAGGACAAAAGCTCCAGACTGTGTTGCTTTGACACATGGACCAAAGTGGAGCGGCTTGTCTAGGAGGACGTTATAAGAGGATCTAACTGACAAGAACACTGAGGGATGAGGGTCAGATCTTGAGTTAGCTTGTGCATGACCAGTGTACAGATGGAGGACTCTCATGTTACAACACAGCCGGCCCTACAGACTTCTGCCTGTCTGTAGAGCATCAAACTGCAATACATATGTGCCATGTATGGATGCACGTCGTGGCCCTAAAACATCTCTGATGGCTCCGGTGAAGTGACATGAAGAGAAGTGCCTGAAGTTCAAAAGGCAGTTCGGACGACAACAGCAGAGCCAGCTTTATCGAAAAAAACAAAAACATTGAGGCAGTTTCTTTTGTTTGGACTTTTGACGAGAACGCTAGCCGTTTAAAGGTGATGCCTTCATTTCATTTCTACATATGTCCAATCTCTGCGTTTTTCTTAATGTTCACACTGTGTTTTGTCTTCATGTGAATGCTCAATTGCACTCGAGGAAACAAGGGTCAAGAAAAGTGAAGCTTATTTTGCTTGAAGCATCAGAAACTTTGGATTAGACAGCTGTATATCTCTTATTTAGCTTCATATCTCTGCTCTGAACAAAAAAGAAACGACAGTATCTCGATATTACGCACCCGCTAGTACTTCTTGGACCAAACAGACTCATTAAGACTTTATTTTTGACCCGTTTGTCCTCATGAACTGAACTTTTATTGTACTGTGTAGAAAAAGAAAAGAAGTTACATATATTTTATTAACCACAAACATTCACTGTTTACTAGATTATGAATAATTTCTAAATGTCGATTAGTGTATCAAAATATCCAAGTAGATTTATTTCATCCAAAGCAATATAATTTATTTTTGGGTTTTCACTTCCTTGTCATCTTCATCTAGCGACTACATTAGTTTATATCTGCTGTTTGCAAACTTTACAAAGGACTAAGGAAGAGTTCAACCAGCAATAACAGCCCCACATCAATGATAGCACATGGATACTGTATATCAATCTTACTTTAACTTAAAAGTGATTGCTGTTTTATCGCAAACACTCCAGACAAACTGTAGAGTCTATGATCACAAATGTCTGTGTATTTATGCATCATGTAGAGAAGAACTGTGAATGTCTTGTGCCTGTCCAAGGCGGCCTGATCCGTGTATAATGTATCTACATATCTCTTCCCCCTAAACCTGTTGGTCCCTTTTTCTAGAAAGATATCTTTAAAAGAAAAAAAGCTTAATGAACTCGGTGAGGAACCCGCTGGGTGGAGTAGGCACTGGCGTTGTTGAGCCTCGGGCCTCCTGCGTAAGATGGTTCTGGAAAGTGCAATAAAATATTGTTAACACGGAAAGAATAATTAAATATTTTATCTCTTTTTATCAAAAGTGTAAGGCAACTTTATGCTCTGATAGTCATTATTAAGAGAGGCTTGTCACCTGAGCACGGATTACTCATGATATCTTTACTCCATTTTTAAATCTCCATATTTCAGGTTTCTGCATCCCCGGAAAAGAATTTTAAAGCCTGCTGAAAATAATCATACTAAAAAACAAGGCAGCACACAGCTCTAGATCATTTTCTTCCATATTTGGAAGTGTTAAGTTTCTGTTTTGTATTTTTTATGTATATTTATTTTCATGCCACTGCTACTGTACAAACAAGACTATTTACATGATCAACTGAAAAAACTGAACTGTAATCTGTGTCAGAAATGGCAAATAAAGTCTCTAAATCTAAGTCTCGTCTACTGATAATGTTTTTTGTATTAATGACCTAAATCTAAAAAGTAATTGTTAACTGAAGATTGTAACTGATTGCATGCTGCAGGTATCTCTGCTAGAAAGAGAGAGGTTAAAGTTCACAGTAAATCTTCCAGATGTATTTACATTTTATTATAATGAAATTGTGGAAGCTAAATGAATAATTTTTCTACATACTGACAGCTTCTACTTTAGCTCCTTCTTAATTCAGTTGTGCTGTGAGGATATAAACAGCAGATGAACAGGTATCTCTTCCTTACATTTAAACTATGTCAGCAGGTGTTCTGATGAAGGAAAAATACTCAAGCCCCATTTCCTCCAGTTTGCTTCACAGGCAAATTGATCGTTGGAAACACCATCAACGGGCAAACAGGTCAGCAGCTGGCCAGACACACCTTTTTATTTACCCTGAGCCATAGGGTCACAGGGTAACCTTTCCACCTGAGTTCTTTTAGCCTTTTCCCAAAGGAGAATCACAAGGATTGTGACAAAAGTATTTCCAGGCTTTCTAATCAGTTTTTAAACAAGGGGCATCATTTCCTCGAGAAGAGAAAAGATTCAGATGGCCAGAAATGGGAGAAAAATAGACTTCTTCTTTCGGCTGCTTCCTTTAGAGGTCGCCACCACCTCCTCTCTGAGGTGCCTGGAGCTCCATGTTCAGCGTGTCCACTTTCCCTCCTCTGCACATGTCAATCTCAACCGAACTTTGTCTCCAAACCCCTCAACCTGAGCTTTCCCTCTCCTTTCATTCCTCTTCTCTCCAGACTCTCTTCCACCTGCTAACTACTCTCACTACAGATCACATTACACAATTATACTGTTCACTCACACTTCAGTGCATAGTCATATATATTTCCACTCTAAGGCAATGAACAGTGGTTTTAATTGTTAACTATTCAGCTTATTGTTAAGTTAGTTACTTGAGGTATGAGAAGACATTAAAAAGGATTTTTTTTAAATATGCAAGTGAAAACTACACATGAAATAAAATAAAATAAAGACATTTTAATGAGAAAATAGATAATCTAGAACACTACTGTAAGGTCTGGGCTTCTCTGCTTAGGCTGCTGCCCCTATGACCCGGCCCTGGATAAGCGGAAGAAGATGGCTGGTCTACTGTTTTAAAAATCTTTCAACATTAAGATTGTCTTAAATTTTAAAATACTTGCTGATTATAATAGAATTATTGCTCATATATTGTTAATTTACTTGTGTGCTACTATTTTGTCCAGTCCTTTGAACGGCACAGTAAGGCTGAAAATGACACCTGGACTTTAAATCAGACTGAGCTAGTTTAAATCAATAAAGTCTGAACTTACTGTACCATTTTTTAACAATTTGTTTGATATAAACGAGCTTTCATGCGATAAAACAAACCCCGAGGTAAAACTGGACGCATTCAAAGCATGCTCACCTGTTCAAATAACAGCTGTTTGCATTTTACTCTCACCTGTGTCTGTGCGATGCGCTCGTCTCACTGTGAATCAGCCCTTCGCACATGCGCAGAACAGTCCGCAACGACCACTTCCTGCAAAATAGTGCTCCCTAACAACAGACAAAGCTTCATATGGTGGTTTCAACCAAAGGCGCTTAATTAAAAGCGTTCCTCCATCGCTCCTTCAATGGTAAGACTGTCTGGATGATTTTGTTGTGTTTCGGGTTTTTGTTTTGCAATCAGCTTTGCAGATGAATGCAGCAGAAGTGAGATGCTTTCACACGCTGCCATTTCAATACCTACTCCAATGGCTGCTGGTCCCGACTAATCTCTGGAACGGGAAACTTTATGCCCGGGGGAAAACAAGTACAGCTAGTGATTAATTCCCCAGTGTACAGGGTTGGGAAGACCGCAGTGCATGCAAATTGAACAGCTGATGGCAAAATTCACTGTAATTAAGTTGCCACTAAAGAATAAGTGATAATCGACATTGTCTGCTAACGTTGGGACGCTAGCGTTCCGGTGTAGTCTAAATGCTGGTGAGTTCGTGCTTTTTACTTGGGTCTGTTTGTTTCTTTTATTAGTTTGTGCCAGTCACTTTAAATTATTTAGTCACGTCTGACTTAGTATGTTGTGCGAATTAATGTTTCGGTTGTCCCCGGATAGAACTGGCGAGTTGCTGTTCTCCAGGAAGTAGACCGATGTCTGGCTTCACCTTCACAGTAAACTGTTCCCGGGTGCTAAATTCAGCTAACCTAACGGTAGTCTGTTAGCATTTGGAGATGTCATGGATGGGAACTTTTCGCATGACTTGATGCAATCTGTCGTTCCAGGATTAATGCTAGAATAACATACAGAACAAACAACGATGGTAGCATGTGCACTAGAGCAAACGCATTTAATAATCACATCCCACACACAGATTTGCAGCCTGCACACGGCAATCAATACACCTATATGACATTTTTAAGGAGCGATACCAGTTATTAGTAAGGAGGGAGTTGTGAATTAGTAATAATAAATCCGTGTTAACCACATATTGCTTTAGTCATTTAAATGTATATATTAAAAATGTGTAGTAAGGCTTTTAAAATTTGTAGTAATGGTTTTGTCATTCTGTTATTTGTCTCTGCATATGTATATGTTTTAATGCTTTATTACTTTTTTGTGTACTTTGTACACTTCCTTTTCGTGTTATTCTTATTTCATATTCATAGAATATTCGTATTAAAATATGGCTTGGCCCTTCTTAAATAAAACAAACCACAGCAATTGAAAGGACGCCATCAGAAGCCTGTTTTATGAAGCAGGATTTGGGCTTATCCAGGTAACTTCAGGGTTAACCATTAGTTTTTCTGCACTAGGAAGGCAGTTTACATCTTATATTGCCACGGTAACTTGTGCTGCAAACCTAACTTGCTCTGTAGCATGCATGAAATCACCACCTACTGACTCGCTTGTCTGCAGCTTGCAGAAGGCGTGTGAAGCTTTTCAATAGCAACTTTGTGGTTCAGTAGTAAATGTAGATTTTTTTTAAATTTTATTTTATTTTTAACTTTCCCAGTACTGTCTAGCCTTGTATATTTTAATTATTTTATTATATTATGTTATATTACATTACTCTGCAAACCTGAATAATACATTTAAATAACTTTTTTTAAAATCCATCAAACAATCAAATAATTATTTTCTTGTTTAATCTTTTCTCTGTCAAGTGGAAGTAAAATAAGAAAGAAAGCTCTCTTTTAATTTTTTGGTTTTCTTTATTATTTTATGTTTTATTTTGTCTGACCAGCAAACAACAAACTGAAAGGTACTCAGTTTTTACTCTATGATTTTAAAAATGAAATCAGATCTTCCCATTTGAAAAGCTGACTCCAGGTTTTACATATAAATGACTACAATTATTATTTTCTTGTTAATTTACTGACCAATGTTGCAGCTGCATTATATAAGTATTTATATCTGTTGGTTTAAGTGGGTCTTTTTGTTTTTTGCAGAAGGCATTCATTAGACTGAGAACTCATATAATAAAGATGTTTGGTAATCCAATGATCAATTAATAATTAATTTTCTTAAATGAGAGACCTGCAAAATAATTTTTTTCTCGTTTTAATTCAGTTAACTTTAAAAATGTCATTAGCATATATATTTTTTTAATTCACTTATCTAAATCTGGCACAAGCCTGCATGTTCTTTAATGAACCACTTCTAAGAACAACACCTACCTGACACATTGATTTGGTGTTAATTTGCAGACTGACCTATTTTCTCTGATTGCTTTTACATTATGTCAGTTGAGTAAATGCTTATCCCTCCAGCTGTGGGCAGAGGCCCGTTAAAGTGAGCAGTGGACAAAACGAGGTTAGATCTTATCCCCCCGGGGCATCTATTGATATGAGAGCATGCACCTGAGCAGCTAATGCTCCCAGAGGGTATGTTTTCGTTGAATGTAGGTTAGTTTGCATGTAAGGTGGCACGCATCCTTAATCCTGCAGTAAAAACAGAGTGGCGAGGACGTTGGTGAGCGTCAATGCCACACGTGCCTCACCTGCGAGTCTCGTGCTGGAGATTAGAGCAGGGTGCCCCACTTCCTTCATCGCCACTGCCTTCCTACTGATCGAACCCTGATAGGGGCAGGAGAGGGATTCACTTTATGGGACAAGGGGAGGGGGGAGTCACGTATGGGGTACTATATAAGACTGTGCTCCCACCATTGACTCTGTGCCTGTTTGTCTTTGCTTCTGTGGTGGTGTGAAGCAGGGTCCCGCCAGGCTCTCCAGGTACAGAGAGTAGGCTGAGTGTGCAGACATGTCGGGCCGCTCCGCTGCAGAGATGGATGACTCGCAGGAGCTGCCGGTGAGTATGCATGGAGTCATTTGCATAGTAACTTTACTGATTTCCTGTAACTGTTGTTTTTGTGTATGATAACAAAAATGTGGCTTAAAGTTCATGCAAATATTTAAGATAGCAAATATTTCATTTTCTGTTCATATTTTCTGTTTTAGCCAACGCAAAGTTGGATTTTAGGAGACAGCTTTAGTCAGTCTTTATCTTTATTTTCTGTTTTTGTGTTCATCTCTATGAGAGATGCCAAAGAAAATGTCATTATACCCAAGCATACCCACCGTTTAACAGTTTTTTTTTAAGGTCTTAATCACTCAAGTTCAGTCATGTTTTCTGATAAAATGATAAGAAAGTGTATATACTTATGATATGATATGATAATTAGATTATACAGACTTTTTGCCTTATTTGTATATATATGATTACCTGCATGGTCACCACCAAAGGCCTGTTTTGAGGCAGGAAAACCTCACAGTGTATCATTTTTTTTGTGGAGCATTAAAAGGCTTTTGCTCTCTTTTTATCATCTAAAAGATAATTGATGGTTAATTGAGACAATCGATGATATGCAGATTCATCTTCTACCTGCAAAATACGTCTATTAAAGTATTACAAATCTGTTTATACACGAGAATTATTTACAGCGGTGTACAGCTGTTTTCTCTTGTCAGTGTGGTGAGCTGTTTTACTTTTTAGAGTTCTATATTCAACATTCAGTTTGAGTTTTATTAACATTATTTTACCTTTTATATTTTACTTACATATTGGACTCCTGTATTTTTTTTAAACTATAGATTTCTATTTAATTTAGCCCTTTCCCTCTAATCTCTCTAACTGAGCAGTTTTGTTTAGTTTATTTAGTTTACCTTTATTTTATGGACTTATTCTACTTTATTAATGCTAATTTTCTATACATTGTGTTTAATGTCTTGGCTGTAACACAGGACGATTTGAGGTGCATAGATCATAATGATGTTATATTATATATTGTTTGTTTTCAGTGCAGTAAAGAACTGTTCTATTACCCAGAAGGTTGTCATTTACTATTCATGCTGATATCACAGTGGCTGATCAATGTCAACCCATGCACCTTTTTTTCTTAATTAAAACTACATAAATAAATAAAACTGACTGTGTTCTGCTGCTTTGTTTAAATTGTGTGAGCTGTCTGACTTGTGTTTCTGCATTTTTGTGCATGTGCAGGCAAAGAAGGCCAAGATTGACGTAGATGGCAAACTGAAGAAAGAGTCGGGGTTGGTATCTACTTATATGGGGTCACCTTTTTTAAATTACTGTTTAATTACAATAACATTTTTCCTGCTCTTTCAGTGATTTGGGGGATGATGGGAGCCCAGCTGCTGTTTTAGGTTCATCAGAGCAGGAGAACTCATATTCTGACCTGTCCACAGCCCAAATTGATCCAGGTCAGTAGAATATGTTTAAAAATCAAAGGCTCATAATGTCGAAAGATGTTGCTGTAGTTTATTGACATTTCATGTGTGGCCACAGGTGAACAGGAGCAGTCCAGCGCAGAGAGGGGAGCTGCATCTCAACCATGTGGTGACTCAATTAACTCGTACGGTCATTCTGGTACGAACAGAAACAGACTCGGCTCTAAACAGTTCACAGTGATGTTACTCTTGTAAGTGTTCTTGTAGCTAAAATAGTCTCTTTTCCTGCAGCCACCGATGCCACAGCCACATCTGAATACACCCAACAGGTTTATCAGGGAAGCAAGTGAGTATGCTGCATGGATGTGAGACATTAAACTTTATGAATTATATTTAGATTTATAGAGAGAAATTGCAACATTCTCACTCACATATGCAATACGTTTTCAAACAAAGCATACTAATCAGTTTCCACTCAGTTATTAACTTGTCAGAAGATCACTGTGGGGTAAATGTATAGATCTGTTTGAGACAGTTATTATAGTTTTGTATTTTCTGATTAGGTTTTATTTTTATTTGGTTATATTTTGAAAAATCAGTCCAGGTATTACAATAAAAACACAGAATTTTTGGAAAGTGGTTGACTCGCAGTCTCACTGATACAAAGTCTCATCAGGCAAGTTTTGTTTCACTGAACTAAATTTTACTGAACTATTATCTAGGGATGGGTATTGTTTAGGTTTTATCCGATACCGGTGCCAAACCGGTACTTTTGAAAAGGTGCCGGTGCTTTAACGGTGCTCGAACCGGTGCTTAAAGAATGGAGAACACAAACTTTGTCCAAAAACCTCTTATGTTTTTTTTTTTGTTTTTTTTAGCAGTCTCTTTTTTTCTGCAAAATGATAACCAAGGTAGCCTTTTCTGTTGATACAGCATACCTCCTTTGGTTGGAACCGGTGCTTAAACAATGGAAAAAACTAACTTTGTCCTAAAACCTCTCATGTTTAGCTGTTTGTTTTGTAAAAAGATAACAGTGTTAGCCTTTTCTGCAGCTATAGGGCATATATGGTATCACTCTATCAAACAAGAAGACAGCCGCATGTAACTACGACGGTGTTTTCTAGTTCACCTTACGTGCATTAATTTAATAACGTGGTTAGCTTACTCAACGTAAATGACACACGAACAACATTAAGCTACTCGCGCAGAGAAGAACGGCTGCTGCTGCCATCATTATCCGTCATCATTTCTGCTACACTGGCAGGCCTAGGGGCCAGGACTCTCCTCTTCAGGTTCTTGGGGGATGTTGCTAACTCCGGGTCCGATAACAGGCACCACACCCGCAGTAGATGTGCTCGGTGTGAGGTCTTGCAGCAAGCTATCAAATATAGTGCATTTCTCGGCTTTTAAAAAAAAACGCTATGCGTCACCAGAACATACGTACCTGGGCTCGCCTACTATCCTTGGAAAGGTAAAATGATTGGCTAGAATCCAAAGTGTATGACATCTCAGGGGGAAAAAAGCACCGAAATAAAGCACCAATTTGTGCAGCTTTTCGGTCTGGTTACTACCGTTTATGTCAGAACCGGTGCCATAATGGAACTGGATACCGGTACCCATCCCTACTGTTATCTTAGTTTGGTAAAATTATTATTTATTGTTGTCAGTTTTCCAGGTTCACCAACACCTAAATCAGTAGTTTCAGTTATTTTAGTTAATTAAAATGTTTTTTTTTTTAAATCTAGTTTTATTTTTTAGTGTACTTTTAGTTAACCACAGTAAACTTGGTGCATGATTTGTGGCATCCTGACTTTACCTGCAACGTTTGGACCTCATTTTAATTTTGATGAGATGTTCCAAAGAAGACTTTTATTGATGGCTGCAGTTTTCTCCTTTTGTACTCTCACCATGTTGCAGGTTTGTCAGACCACCAGGTTAGATTACTAATGTGCTTTTACGAATGTAAAAGTGATAAAGTAGGTGTTTGTATGTAAATGTGTTGATGTAAAATCCAACTCTTTGTGTGTGTGTGGGTTTTTTTGTTTGTTTGTTTTTTCTTACATCAAGACAAAGCCCGGCTCTTTTGTTTTGTATAATGCACCTGCTACAGGTGTACTCACTTTTGTTATAGGTAGTCATTCTCTCTCTCTCTTTCAGCCCAGCAGTAACGTCATACACCAGTCAGGTGGCGTTTCCTCCTCTGGCCCAGTCCACTGTGTACTCATCCTTCCCCCAAACAGGCCAGACCTACGGTCTCCCACCTTTTGGTTAGTGCCTGCTCTTTTTGGACGACCCTTTCTAAGGACAGTCTGCTCTCTAAAATCCAAGCATCACACTTCATGACTTTGCTTTTAAAGCCTCACTGTGCTTTGGCGCTGAACCAGTCTGCTTTTAAACCCTGCTTTTACACAAAAACACAAATCTTGACGGGAGTACCCAGTTTACTAACTTTGCTGCATCTTCAGTGACCCACTTTCTCCCCTGCTGCGTCTTTCATCTTCAGCTTCCATTGCTCTCTTTCATCTTCAGGTGCTATGTGGCCAGGCATAAAAACAGAGACAGGGCTGCCTGATGCGCCCTCTGGTGGCCAGCCTGGGTTTCTCAGTTTCAGCTCCACATATACCTCAACCCAGCCAGGCCAGCTGCACTACTCATACCCCAGCCAAGGCAAGCTGCCATCTCACTCTGTCTCACTGTCTGCAAATACCTGAAGAACACAGTAAAGGAGAACCTGCAGTGGCACAGCTCTGATTTCCTCTCTTGCCATTATAACATCATGTAGAAGTATTTTTATTTTTATATTTTAGTCTTTGCATCTCTTTTAATGCGACTGTTTCTTTCTCTAGGCTCAAGCTTCACAACATCCAGTGTGTATTCCAACATCCCTTCAGCTACAACCGCGACTACAACCGCCTCGGCGGTGGCCCATCAGGTGAGAATCAGTGATTCTCCAGTAAGATAAAGAATAAAATTATCTTTGTGTGTGGTTTTACGAGCAGTTGGTCCACCGTGGGAGTGGAAAATTGCCTTTAAAATGACCAAAAATGAAAAGGAAAAAATTCCTTTCAAGCTATGAATGTATGCGAGCAAAGTGTTAATATGGTGCAAATCTCAAGCAAGGAATGCAGAAGTCTTGTATGTGTGTGCTCAACATGTTTACTCTGTGCTGTGGTTGGAGATTAGAATGCGTAGTGATCTATAAAAGGATATTAAAAGCATTTGCAATGTGAGCAAAAATTCAGCTCAAACTTACTTCCGTATTTTTGTCTTTGAGTGAGGGCAGAAATCCACAGGAAGTGGATGCTTTTGGGATCAAGTTTTGATCACAGAGGGTTCATCTTACTGTCTGACACAGAACCTGAGTTTGTGTTATGTTCAGTGATA
Organism: Neolamprologus brichardi; assembly: GCF_056152115.1. Taxonomy (NCBI): domain Eukaryota; kingdom Metazoa; phylum Chordata; class Actinopteri; order Cichliformes; family Cichlidae; genus Neolamprologus; species Neolamprologus brichardi. Next base: position 9,404,452 of record NC_142124.1, on the reverse strand, counting down.
TTAGAACTTCTTGAAAAGATGAGATTGTTCCCGCGTATTGTTACTCAGCCCTGCGTGGGGTCCTTTCCCATCACTCTGCTGATCACGTTTGTTTGTTGTTTCACTTCTCTCCAGGATTTTAGCAGCTATAACTCTCTGGGACAGAGTCAGTTCTCTCAGTACTACACTCTTCCTCCCAGCTACGTGCCTGCTGGGCTACCTAACAGTGATGACCACAGTGGCGGTGCAGGTGTTGCTGGATATTCAGCAGTGAAATCAGAGGAGGCCGCCTCAGCTGGACTGCCTCCTAGAGGTTTTTGGCTTTTCATTATCTTTTGCCTTTTACCTTTTTTTCTGCCTTTGGTTTCTTTACCTTAAATAACTGTCAGCACTTTGTTCTACAGCACATGGTAAATAGCTGTGTAACATTAACACACATTGCTGTACCTACATTTAAAGCAGGAAAAAGCACAGTAAGAATACTTAAACCAAAACGTCTCATGGTACTGTCTTTCTCTAAGTTAACTTTACATAAATAAAAACCTGTAAAATAACTAAATGAATACTGCACACACTGTTAAGGTGCTTGTGTTATTGTGTAGAAATATTTAACAAACTAGTTGAACAGTTAGGATGAAGTATAGTGTACTTTTTATTTTATTTATTTTTTTTATCAGTTCTCCTGTGCACTTGGCTAAATTTTCATTTTCAAGATGCAATTTGTTCTACATCCTGGAGGAACTTATAACTTCTGTTTTTTGTTTTCTGTCTGGAGCTCTTTTTAGATATCCACTGCAGCCCTGAATGGCTCGAGACATTTCAGAGATGCAGATGAGAAATTTAAGATCTAAAGTAGTTGGATCAGACATTAAACTGTCAGCTTTAGACCAGGTTACACTGAAGTGTTAAGAGAGCAGCTAATATTCTGGATCTGCACCTCAGTAAACAAGCGAAAAAGTCTGCAGCCAATTCTCCTTTTTAATCCCATAATGTGCTGTGGAAGTGGAAAATCTAAATAACTAAAATGAGAATCTTCTTTCAGCTGCTCTCTTATTAAAAGGTTGTTTTTTATGCTGGCTGCCACGCTCATGTTCTTCGTCTCGTTTTAGATGCGTCCCCACCAGAAAACCTGCCTGTTTGTGCGGCTCTTCCTACAGCTGTGGCAGTGCCCGCTGGAGCTCGAGATCAGGACGAGGTCGGCCGCAGGAACTCGGTGGGCAAAGCCAAAGGGAAGGGCAAGAAGTCTGATAACTCTCCACCTGCTGAGAGTGACCTGGAGGTAACCATTTAATTTACTTATTAAACAGTAGTGGATATAATTAATAGTAGTAAGTTTGTTTTGACATTTGTGAAATCTTTACAATGATAAATGTATAGTGCAGCCCAACAAGTTATCTTGTTCTTTTGTGTTTCAGCGCATTTTCTTATGGGATCTGGATGAAACCATCATTATATTCCACTCTTTGCTCACCGGCTCTTACGCTCAGAAGTTTGGCAAGGTTGGTTTTTCCAAAGATGAATCCTTTGAGCTTACAGTGCAAAAATTAGACCTATTGAATTGTGTAACATGCTTATTGTGGGTCTGTTTTATTTTGTTCAGGACCCGGCGACTGTGTTGAACTTGGGCTTGCAGATGGAGGAGCTGATCTTTGAGCTGGCAGACACCCATCTTTTCTTCAATGACCTCGAGGTGCAGTGAAGTTTGTTTAGACTGGAGTGAATATGAGAGATGAGCAGCTTTTAATTGTTCACAGCAGCTGGTACAAACCAGAATTCCAGATTTTATTTACTTTTATTTTTTACAAACTCATGTTTGTAGTTGCATGTCAGACAGAAGAAGGCAGATAGACAATAGGCTGACTGTCAAAAACCGGTTGAACTGCATTAAACAAACAAATGCGGCGCTGTTTCCTGACATGAGCACTTCTAAACTTACAACCAATCAAAAGGCATCTTATTATACATGTGAATACTAATCAGGTAACTGGTGAGTGTTTTTTCTGGTTCCACCTCCGTGAGTTTTAACAGGTTGATGTTGTTCAAAAAGCCCCACAATTACTTGTCATACATGTTTTAGTTTCATATTTAATTGGTTCCTAACAAAACGAGGAAAATAATCCCTCTTCTTGTGTTTTCTTTCAGGAGTGTGATCAAGTCCATGTTGAGGATGTGGCATCTGATGACAATGGACAGGACCTGAGGTGTGTTACACGCTGCCCCGCTAACTAACCCAGACACTACAAAATGCTTTGTGTCGTTCTGAGTAATCACAGGTAGTTTTTCTTTGCTTCAGCAACTACAACTTCATGGCGGATGGATTTAACGGCCCCAGCGGTGGAGCTGCATCAGGAACCACCACAGGAGTTCAGGGAGGGGTGGAGTGGATGCGTAAACTGGCCTTTCGCTACCGCCGGCTAAAAGAGATCTACAATAGTTACAAAGGAAATGTCGGGGGTGAGTTTGCAAAGCAGCGTCCTGTGAAGGCTTAAGTGACAGCAGCTCAGACGAAGGAAAAATACATTCTCACATTAAAACACCAGACTTTTCTTCCCAGCTCCCAGAAACCAGCAGTGGCTGGAACTTAAGCTCTTTGTTTTCCTGCTCTTGTTAAACAAATAAATGTTTTAGTACAGCAGCCAAAAACAAACCGCAAACTGTTAAGGAGGTGAGCTGCACTCAGACTTTGCAGTTTGAGCCACAGTAGGTGGATCATTGGAAACATTTTGTAAAAGGCGTGCATTTCTGTGTTGCTCCTAACGGAGTTTAGAGCTTGCAGTGAAGAGGCTCAAAGGCTAAGCATAGACGTCTGCTTTGGGGTTTTTTTGGTCTTCCAGGCCTGTTGAATCCCATGAAGAGGGAGCTGCTGTTGAGGCTTCAGTCCGAGATCGAGAATGTTACAGACTCCTGGCTCAGCACTGCGCTCAAGTCTCTGCTGCTCATCCAGTCCAGGTTTGAGCACCTCAGGTTATCGTTTTAGCTCGTAGGTAGTATGTCGTAGATTAGTTACTCCTTGTTAAAATATTTTGTTTGCATCTTTGAGATTCAACTGATTGATTTATACAGCACCAAATCACAACTGTTGTTGTGATTTAGTGCTGTATAAATCAAATCAAGTACAGTTGAATTGGATGATGATGTTATAAATCTGTGTGTGTGTGACACCCACCAACAGGGGGAAGTGTATGAACGTGTTGGTCACCACGACTCAGCTGGTTCCAGCTCTGGCCAAAGTGCTGCTCTACGGCCTGGGAGACGTCTTCCCCATCGAAAACATCTACAGTGCCACAAAAATAGGTACGTATGCAACCCAATTACTCTGTGTCAAATGTTTTTTAAAAAAGATCTGTTTATATCTTTATGTGATTCTTTATTTTCCTTTTCCCTGCGGTTTCCTGTCATGTAGGAAAAGAGAGCTGCTTTGAGAGGATCGTCTCTCGCTTTGGGAAAAAAGTGACTTATGTGGTGATCGGTGACGGCCGAGATGAGGAATTTGCAGCAAAACAGGTAAAACTCAATTTTTGCCTTTTTTTTTCTTAAACTATTTCATTTCAAATTGGATGATCTGCAGCATTTTATGATTTTTTGACCTATTTTAATGGATCAATTTGATTGTGTTTTTGTGTGGACAGGCAGAATTTCAGATTTTTAGGAAAAAAGATGCAGGTACATGTTCCACATGGTATTTGTTGTCTTTTTTCGTCCTGATCACGAGATCATGTACCAGGAAAAAGAAACAAGGCATGGTTTACTAGGAGAATATGATCCTGGATGACATTGACTTGAACAGTTATTTACAGTGTGGCATGAAAGATGATGGTTTATAATCAATAAACAAAAAAGATACATGAGCCATTTTTCCACCTGCTGAAGTTACTGTTTAGACTGACTTGAATCTTCAGAGCAGGTTCATCCTAGATCCTCTCTGAGAAAGTACCTGAATTTCTCAGTAGAAAGTTAACCTGTCAGGAAAAAACATATACGATGAGAAGGACAGGGGAAGCTGGTTGACAATGAGTGAACTTTCAAAATAAGAGCCAGGAAGTTGTGTTTTTTTTTTCTATGTATTTTTAAGAAGTGATTATAAATGCAGGGATTTTCTTGCATGAAAACACTAAAACACGAAATGAAAACACGAACCATATGTATGTTGCCATATGTAGACGGGAGACCCACAAACATAATGTCTCACGTGGACAAAACACTTTGTCAGGCTGTGCTCTTTACAATTGCACACTCTGCTTTCTTGTGCCTAATTTTTTGTCTCCCCCCCTCTGCAGCACAACATGCCTTTCTGGCGGATCTCCAGTCACGGCGACCTCGTGTCCCTTCACCAAGCGCTGGAACTGGACTTCTTGTAACGAGGATGCTGTTGAATGTTGTGCACTCAAAGGGAAAAATGTTGTCGTCGTACTGGTGACTTGTGGAGTGAAACTGTGTGTGTGGAAAAATTCTCCACAAGCCCAACAATCCACACTCACCTGTTAGAAATCTGCTCTCGCTGTCCGACGACTTGCAACTCGCTATGTGTTGGTGAACGTTTTGAGGCGGACTTTGGGTCGGAGCCGCCTGCGAGAAACAAACTGGACGCGTCAGTCATCAGAAGTAAGGTTCCTCTCGCCCAGCACCCCCTCCTCTACGGCAGCTAAGCTCACTGCAGCTGAAACTGGCACTGATTTGGACACGGAAGGGATGACTTCTATTATCCAGCTTCTTCACGGTTTTTGGCTTTTGTTTTCACATAAACATCCAAATGTCCTGCAGCGAACATCATCCCTCAACTCTCACTGAGTTTAAACGGCTAAGGAGACGTTGTTTGTTGGTGGCTTTGTCTGTGGAGGTTGTCATAGCTTTTTATTTTGAAAGATCTCTTTCCAGGGTGAATTGAAAGCATCATTTTGCCTTTATGTTTTATATTATGTTCCTGACAGTCATCAAGTATCAATTAATCCCACTTTTATGTATTACCTCTCATGTAGCCAGACCGTTATTAAACAAAAGGTACTCAGTGATGGAGGGCAGCAGGGGCCATTAATCTCTGACTGTCATGACAAGACCAAACCACACCATCAGTCAGCACCATCAGTTCTGACCTCTCCACTGTGTGTGATCCGTGGTCACCGAGCATGTGCTAAGGATAAGAGATGCAAACTGCAGGAAGTGGTAATAAGTGTGGGAAAAAATGCACAGAGCATCATCAGTTTAATGGATGACTGGACAGAAGGATCGTAATTTTATTATTATTTTTTTCCCCCATTGTGTGGTTTTCAGACTCGTGGCTTCATTTGATGTTTTATAAGGCAAGAAAACAAATATGTGACTTAACAGAATACTGCAAAAATAAGTAATAAAAGTTTAATAAATGATAAAGAATAAATATTATAATAGCCTCCAATTACACTCCAGGGTTGGACTACATACGTAGAACTACATCCATGTGAGACTTAAATATCTGACGTTAGTGTAGTTATCCTTTTTCCTCTTGTGGCTGTAAAGAGCTTCTTTAACTGAAGCTGAAAGCTGACGTTTTGTCATGACTGGTGATGTTTTGAATATATTTGGACTTGAAAACATTTTTTCCTCCCTATGCCAATGATAATCAACACTCTTTGTGTCTTTTGGGCTCCTCAGAGCGCAGTCCCAAGTGTCCTTGAATTCCCAGAAGAGAGGTGGATTGACAAATCTGTAACCAGAACGAAACCGTGATTCAAAGGTCCGCACTATCATATTCATTTCACTGTGATATGGATCTGTTGATGCCTGGTTAAAGTGTGCTGGTTTGGTCTTTCCAAAATTGTTCTAGTACAAGTGAACACCCGATTAATGGGAGTTTATTTTTTGCTCATAAGCTAATCACAAAGTAGAAGTCTTCTTTTCACTTTCCTCCTATTTAAAGAAAAACTGAGCCCATCTGTTGTTTTAGAGAAATGTTACACAGCTGAAGATCATGTAGCGTTTTTATTTCTTTGATGACCCAAGTAACCAAGTCACAGCCTGATCCATGTTTTCAGAGTGTTTGAGTAGGAAAATATGAGCATCCATGGCTGGATTACTGAGACGACCCAGCAGGGACACATGAGACTAAACCAGACGCTTTCACTCGTGTGCCGTAGCCCTGAAATGTTTTTGACTACCTTGTCTGATTCGGTCCATTGGGCTCAATAACCTGCGCCTCCCTAAAACAAATGCAAGAGAACAGAGAAGCTTTGTTTGCTCTGCTTTCTGCACGCAAACTTAAACCTAACATATTCCCACAAATGAGAACACGTCTGAAGCAGATTACTTCCTGGTGTGCATGGAGGACATAGTCCAGGGTTCATGTGTAAACTTGATGACTGAGTTTCTCACACATGGATTAATCAAAGTCCTCGATCATGAGACTTTGTTCTTCAGAGATCATCACAGTGAGTTATTCTTATAATCTGGGAAACTTGCTGACTTTCAGATGAAAGCATAAAATATTCTGGAGTGTTGTTTTTCTTTCATCGTTGTTGTTGTTTGTTGATTTTCTTTCTTTTTTTTTCATAAAAGTATTTTTTCATTGTTTTTCAAAGTACCAGAAAACTTGCAGCTGAATATTTTTGGCTTTTTGAGGCTCTGTTGGTCTTATTGGAGTCGTAGATATGATGTGCATCAAATTACTAATTAGGAAGATGATTAATAATTAGATGCAGTCTTAATTTTGTCTGTGAATGTCAGAAAGTGGTACAGAAGGCAGTCTAAGACCCAGATATTATTATAATAAAGGGGAAAAAAAGAAGTAAACGAGAAATGGCTTTACACACCTCCTCAGTTACTTTGAGTTATCGTCACTCAGCCTCACAACAACCCAAAGTCTTTCTAAATCATATAGGAGGGAATCAAAAATAAAGGATGACAGTGCAATAAACTTCTACTTTGCTCATTAACTGTATTTTGAGGGGTTTGTTTTGTTATGTAGACGGCGAGGAGCGCAGAGGGATGGACCTTCCCCAGTCTGAATGAGATTAAGACTGAACAATAACTGAGCCTGAAGAAGATTTTCACACACATGCAGCTTGACCGTTAAGAATGTGTATTTGTGTGTCGTTTTGTTTGTGTCCCGTGTGCATATTTATATTGTGCCTTTAACCATCATCTGTCTGCTTAATCTCAAAGGGAAATATCTTTTTATGTTTGATACACGTATCTCTGCATTGTTATTATCCAAAGTGTTATTTTACTTTATTTTTATCTCAATACTTTTTAAGTACTGTCGAGATTTTCTTTTGTTACTGAGTTTGACTTTTTTTGACTTGATTGTTCTGTCTGCACTGCAACTGAAAGGTCTCGTAGAAAACTCCACATGCACTGCGGCTCAGTGTTTAAAGAAATTTAAAGTTTGGCGTTCAGATGTTTTCCTCCTTTAGACGAGGAGAATTTTTTTTCTTTTGCTGTGAAACATTTAGCATCGCTTAGACAATCACAATCCCCGATATTTGGTTTTTTTATGTTTTATGGCAGGTCAGAAGGTGAAAGCAGCTGGAACAAAGCGTGCTCGTTCTGTCGTTCAGTTACTACCTTAGTGAATCCAAGGGAGAACGAGCAGTCCTCAAACAGAAAACTGAGACCTTTGCATCTGTTCAGCTTATTGAATGTTTATTTCTTTACTTTGTCTGCATGTCACGTCTGTTTTGAAGTATATTATCATGGCCGTACATAATGACCATGAAATGTTTAAGGGACTATAATCTTAGATTTTCTTTTTTTATGCCAAATATTGCTGTTATTCAAAAGCTGTTTATTTTATATATATTTCATCTCATTTTCAGACATGTGAGGCTGTTTGCGGTCACATAGAGAGCCTGAAACTCAACACTATCATAATAATCAATGCTAATTATTTAATGACAGTAATCACTATTTCCTCCCAACAGCCCTGTAAGGTTTTCCTGTGTAAGACAATATAATGTAAATACATTTTAAAGGTTTCAGACTCAAGTTTGTGTGTTTGATTTTATTCAAAATGGGGGGAAATTAAAAAGAAATGTATCTGCAAATATAGACTGGAAGACGGTAGATTATAGTAGTAGAAATAACATATTTAGATTAAATATAACCTTAAAGTTAGATTCCGGTGTAGTCGGCTTTCTAATGAGAATGGGAAGTAGTCTTTTTGGTTTCTCTATTACAAGATTAATATACCTTCTATACCAGCCATTGCTCACTTGTGTCCACACAGGCCCAATGCTTACCTGAAGTTTAAAATAAATACTACAATTTGGCCCATAATTCTTCGGACAAAGATGCAGTTTTTCTAGTTTTGCTTCTTTACACCAACACAGTGGATTTTTATTCCAGCAACATCTACTGATTGAAGTGCAGATTTTCAGAACTTCAGATTCAGTTTTACAAGTTGAATCATTGACTGAAGATCAGTTTCATGGCCAGATTCCCTTGTAATTCCATGATGCACGGTATGTACCACCAGCAGATAGAGAATGTATCAACTTGTAAAAATCCATTACTTGAATTTGCCCATTTGTGTAATTAGTGTCTTCTTTTTTCTCCGCTTGGCTAAACAAATTTACAGATGGATTTTAAGTGGATCTCTGTGCTGTAAAACACTGTTAAATGTCAGAATTATACACAGACTAATCCAGTGCATTTTGGTGAAAGAAAATTAGTGACAGTGTTAGCAGAAAATTAGATAAGAGTGTTTTTCAACCCTTGCACAGCACTCAGCAGAAAACCCCCCAACACTTTGTTGCAGTGTTGGAAGCCTGTTGCTTCTCATTTAGCCGCTGCATTGATGTGGTGAAGTTTCAGCTGAGATTCATCACCGTGTAAGGGTATCTTCATATCCCTGCACCAGACAAACCAGAATGGCCCGGGTGTCTTTGAAAGTGACTTCATCACTAACAGCATACTTCCTCGCTACAATCTCCTTCACCTCTTTCTCTGTTTTCCTGTGTGTTTCCTTTCACGTCAATATAATAGCAATTACTGCTGGCATACTAACAGGAGATGACCATGGCCAGGAGAAGCCCGGTGTCTGGTTCATATCAGGGCCGTGGAAGAAGACTGTGTCACCCTATTCCATTTCTAGGTGCACCCTGGGATGCTGTGGGTCATAGTCTCGGACTCCATGGTACATCTTGTTCACTCAGCCCTCCAACTCAGGATAGTCATGTTCCTGCAGCATGGCATTGTGTGATCCTGGCATGACGACCAGGAGGCAATTCTGCCTGTTCACTGTCTCCATAGCTGTCTATGCACAGACAATCCCATCACATGATCAAAAGAGGAAGTAATTCAGATCCTGATGAAATGGATGACAGGACGTCTTCTTACTTGCATCAGGAGGTTTGTTGATCAGCGTCGTGTGCATAGCCATGATATTCTGTCCAGTGAAACACTCAATTTACCAGCGATCCCTAAGTACATACCGTAGTTAGGGATTGCTGGTAAAGAGCCGTACCGGAAGAGGTCATGACCCTCCTGCAAGTCCTGCAGTTCAGAGACAGCTTTCTGATTTCAAATTCAAATTTTATTTGTCACACAAACAACCATACACAGTATGACATGAGGTGAAATGCTTGTAGCTGTGCAATGCCCAACCATGAGATGACAGTGGTTTTACAGTATTTACAATTTACAGGTTATTACAAAATTTACAGATTTAACTTAGAAATATACAGTAAAAATGTGCAAATAGCAGAAAGAGATTATAAATTATAGGAAGTGTGCATGAAGAAAAACTAGAGTGCGTGTGGTGAGACCAAAGGGGGCTGAATAATTACGCACACCCCACTTTTCATTTATTTATTTGTAAAAGATGAAAAATGTTTGGAATCATGTATGCTTTTTGTTCCACTTCTCATCTGTTCACCACTTTGTGTTGGTCTTTCACGTGGAATTCCAATAAAATTGATTCATGTTTGTGGCTGTAATGTGACAAGATGTGGAAAAGTTTAACTTTTGCAAGCCACTGTATACATGCATCGACTCACCTACTCTAAATCTGTGCCGAGTTTCATCTCAAACTATTCTAAGATTTCCGATATCTATTGATTTTTTTCATGTTGTATTTACTTTCGTTTTGTTAAAAAGCACTGGCCTGGTTTCGAGTCTGATCTGTGTCCCTTTGCTGCATATATATATATATATGCACATATTATAATTGTTTAATTTTATTTATCTGAGCGGCTTCAGATGAAATTATACAGGCATGCAGAGTAGGTGAACAAAACAATCAATCCATTGAGATTTTGATGTCAACTATCAAGGATGATTTTTAATGGATTTTTGATATGCTGTTGTCATGTTGCATTGAGCTTGTTGAATTTAAGCAGAATTGTCCTTTAATGTCCAGTAGATTGAGAGAAAACTCTCCTCTCATTATGATGAATGAGTTGAAAATGACTCCAAGATTCCTCACTGTGTTTTCAGTACATACACATGTCTGTCAAGGCCCAATTGTGGAGGGGACCAGAGAAAACTCCAGAGTCCTACATTTTTTATTATTATTATTTATTTATTTATTTTTATTTTGTTTTTGTTTTTTGTTTTAGCAAAGTCACATACTAATTCAATATGAATTTTGTTTACCTTTAGCCAACAGTTTCAAATTTCTTTCAGTGTTGCCTGCTCTGGCCCCTGGAATACAAACATTTTTGAGCCCTGATGTCTCTGAATCCACATTTCTAAGAATAGAGTCTTGAGTAAGTATTTTTTCCCCCTTGCTTTTTGTGTTGCAGAATAGAGAAAATTATTTTTGTTGGTGGTGCACCAAGACTTCTATTTCGGGCTACAATTCCTTTTTACAGTCCCCCTTTGAGCCAAATTTCCCAGCTGCTTGGTCTCAGTGATAACATGATCATACTCTTTTTGCTCCACTCTTACAGTTTTGTTTCACTACCCTCTTCTTATGGTGCCACCTGATTTAAGCCAGATTTCCATTCATCTCTGTTAATGTAGCTTAATTTAACAAAAAGTCATCTCTAAGGAACTTCTCATGATTTCTTGGTCTTTTATTTCCTCCTTAGTTTGAGACAGTGGGAGAAGTTAATGCATGCATGCCTTTAAAAAAATAAAATAAATCTTACCATTTTCCCACAAGGTGCATACAAGGTGGAGAAACACAATAAAACAATTCAAAGGAGAGACATGGGATCTGCTTTTGGTTTCTAAACCCTAACTCTAACTTACAGATGAAAACATTAAGAATAAATATGATTCTAAAGATGAAAGAAAATACAGTTAGGTCCATAAATATTTGGACAGAGACAACCGTTTCCACATTAACACAATGAATTTTAAAAGAAACAACTCAGTTGATGTGCAGACTTCTTGCTTTAATTTAGTGGGTTCAACATAAAGATTACATAAAAATGGGAGAAACTAAAGTGTTTTAACACAATCCCTTCATTTGGAGGTCTCAAAGGTAATTGGACAAATTAAATAACTGAAAATTAAATTTTCATGTCTAATACTTGGTTGAAAACTGTTTGCTGACAATGACAGCCTGAAGTCTTGAATTCATGGACATGACTAAATGCTGGCTTTCTTCCTTTTTAATGCTCTGCCAGGCCTTTACTGCTGCAGCTTTCAGTTGTTGTTTGTTTGTAGCAAACAGCATGCATTTCACTTGTTGACGTTTATTCTCCAGCAAGTGAAATGAATGCTCAGTTTGGTTAAGATCAGGTGACTGACTTGGTCATTCAAGAATATTCCACTTATTTGCTTTAATAAACTCCTGGGTTGTTTTGGGTCATTGTCCATCTGTATTATGAAACACTGCCCAATCAATTTGACTGCATTTAGTTGGATTCGAGCAGACAGTTTGTCTCTGAACACCTCATCCACAATTTATTTGGCTGCTTCTGTCATGTGTCACATTGTCAATAAACACTAGTGTCCCAGTGCTACTGGCAGCCATGCATGCCAACGCCATCCCACTGTCCACACACACTTTTTTAAACTTTATTTTTGTTAGTTTAATTTAAGTAGCTTTTTTAAAAACTTATATTAATATTCAGTTTTCCACTACTCTACACTGTTTTACTAATAAATATTAATCCATTCTTTAAACATGGGAACAAACCTGGAGTACTAGTATTTATAAAGCTCTTATTGTTTTTTTGAGCACTCAAAGCGCTTTACACTTCATGGTGTGGTAACCCATTTAAACAGCACTTCATTTCATTCCATGCATTATCGTCACTTACTGATTTCTACATCAGGACCAATTTGGGGTTCAGCATGCTTTCCAAGTATGTTTTGGCATACAGACAGCCCAAGCCACATTTTATGTGTTCTAGGAGATCTCAAAGTGTTGGCCTTTTTTTGTGGCTTCAGAAATATTGCATGGCAGAAAACAGAATGGTTGGTTGGTTGGTTATTGGAATTGGAATGCCTACTACCTGGCATGTAGTAGCATTGAAGCTACAACATGCAACACATCGTTTGCCGCCAACTAGTGAGTGTAAACAATTGTAGACAGCCAGTGTTGACAAGCATAATAAATTACCTGGTTTAATTTAATCAGTATCTGCTCTGTGGAAGAAACTGGGCATCACTAGGCAGGCTGACTGGCACAGGAAGGAATCCCAGAACAGCTTGAAAAGTATGTTCAAAATCTGTTTTGACACAGAAAGCTCCCAGCCAACCAAGATGTTCAAGCCAGGAGCCTACTTGCTTTGAGTGGACAAGCTGTGTAGTGAAAAGTCTTTTTTCATATACACTCACTAACCACTTAATTAGGTACACCTTGCTAGTGTTGGGTTGGACTGCCTTTGCCTTTAGAACTGCCCTAATTAATTATGACATGAATTCAACAGAGTGCTGGAAACATTTCTTGGAGATGGAGATGGGGCGAATGTGGCTCAAGAGTTGGGAGTTCACCTTGTAATCAGAAGGTTGCTGGTTCGAGCCCCGGCTTGGACAGTCTCAGTTGTTGTGTCCTTGGGCAAGACACTTCACCCATTGCCTACTGGTGGTCAGAGAGCCCGGTGGTGCCAGTGTCCGGCAGCCTTGCCTCTGTCAGTGCGCCCCAGGGTGGCTGTGGCTACAATGTAGCTTGCCATCACGAATGGGTGGATGACTGGATGTGTAAAGCGCTTTGGGGTCCTTAGGGACTAGTAAAGCACTATACAAATACAGGCCATTTACCATTTGGAGATTTGAGTCCTGTCTGTCTACATTGGTTTACTCTAACCCTACTCACCCCTGTTGCTTGTCATGTGTTTTCATGGTGTTACGGTGTGAAGATTCATGTGCTTTTGAGTTTTTGTTTTCTGGTCTCATACTGATCTCCTATCAGAAGCTCAGTCTGAGTAGAGTTCTCTTTTTTTCTCCTCCTCTACCCTATTGTGTTGTACATTTAATTGTTTTTCTTTACGCTACCTGTTCTGAAGGTAGGAAAGCCCAAATATTTGTCACAAGAGCTTAGAGAATATTTAAGAAAAGTCTTATTCTTTGACACTGTAATTTCTGAATGCATGATGTGTGTTATTTGCTTATTTATTACAGCCAGTGATGGAAGAAGACAGCCAGAACAAGTCATGTCAAATAGAAACTGAGACATTGTTCTGACCTGTCTCCCCAATGTGATGTTTGTGTGATGTGTGTATGGCTGGATCATCATCCTCCTCCTCCTCCTCCAAAAATGTCACAGCACAAATTGAGACTCATCAGACCAATCAATAATTTTCTTCTATTGGCCATTTGTAGTAAGCCTATGTTGTGCACACACAGATGCTCTTTTTGCATACTTTTATTGGAACAAGTAATTTATTTACTGTTGCCTTCTGCTCGATGCAGTCTAGTCATTCTCATTTATCTTCTAGCATTAACAAAGCATTTTCTCAGATAGAACTGCTATTCACTCAACATTTTTTGCCCGGTAACCATTCTGTGTAAACCCTAGAGATGGCTGTGTTGGATGGAAAATCCCAGTAAATCCTGAAGCTTAGTTTGAACTTGGACAGGTTGGCTTGACCATTATCTGTAGTTAGCTGTGTGCACATACAGCTCTCCAGCATCAAAAAATTAACGTTCACGTCTGTTTTCACCTCTTAAGCCCCTCCTGTATTATATCACAAAAAATATTGCCATATTTGTAAAAAAAATAGTGATATTAACAACAAACAAAAGTGGTCATAGATCAACATCTGAATTTCACAGTGTAAGTTCAGGCATTGTAGAAAGCCACCAGATGTTTTGCCACCAGATGTTTTGCAGAAACCTAAATAGCCAATTGATGCCCAGTTTCTTCCACAGAGCAGGCTGTTACATTCAATCTTTGACTTTTATACATGCCTGCAGTGTCACACGGCAGCAAAAGTAATAAGCACTCAATATAATTTCAGAAGGATGTGGGCATTTACACCTATGGAACAGCAGCAGTTACTACTTAAACAATAGTTCAGTTTCGATGTTGCATTGATGATTTTAATTTTATCATACTGTTGATTTAATCAGGCCATGTATATGTCACTTTCTGATTCATTTTTATTTTGCAGGTATCTCAGATGAGAACATGAGTGGAAACACAGAGAAGGTAGGAAAGCCCAAATATTTGTCACAAGAGCTTAGAGAATATTTAAGAATAGTCTTATTATTTGACACTGTCATTTCTGAACATATGATGTGTTTTTATTTGCTTATTTATTACAGCCAGTGATGGAAGAAGACAGCCAGAACAAGTCATGTCAAATAGAAACCGAGACAATGCTTGACAGACTTCATCTTCAAGGCAAAATTCAACAAAAGTTGTCACCAGCAGATTTTCTTCAAATACGTCCACCTGTGAAACAGCACCATGTAGAATCTGAGAAAGATCTAGCTCACACTTTTCTCCATAGGCTGATAATGTTGGACTACAGGGCCAGATATATTTCTGTAAGATCAAGCTGTAAGACCAAGGTGTCGTTCAAAGCCTCCTCCAGTGACTGGGATGTTTTTGTGAGCAGCAGTGTGGACACACATAAGAAAGAGCAGACTTCTGTGCATCCAATGGATGTTCAGATGGCAGTATTCCACTGCGCAGACAGCTTCCTGAAACAGATGATGATTACAAAGCTCTCTCAGTGTCAGTATGCCTTACCTTTGCTTGTTCCAGACCCAGTTACAATGGAGATTGAGTGTCCTCTGTGGACATTCAGAGAAATAACAAAAACCTGGAAGGTAACTCAAATCAAAGATAACTCTAACATCGTCACCATGAAGAGTGTTCCAGTCTACAAAGCTGAAACAACCTTGGTGTCATTTTTCCGTCTGGGTTCTTTGTCAGTGTCTAAATCTCAGCTGATGAACACTTTGATCAACAACCATCACGACACCTTCTTCAACAGAAACTGCCCAGGAAACACCAAGTCTCGCTATTTAATGGATGGTGTGGCAGAGATTGCCTGGTACTGCCCTGCTGGAAAACCCAATGATGCCTTCAGTGACTGCATTGCCTTTTGTAATCTCCATGGTGACGCTCTATTGACTGAAAAACAGCGTGACATACTTATTGAAAAATCCTCCATTAATGTTTTTCTTTTGGCATCTCTGCAAAACAATGAAGAAAGTCGAGGACTCATATCTTGTGTTTTTAAGTCTCATAAGCCTCTCATTTGTCTCACTGTTGATGGCAGCTGTGATGCTGTTAAGACAAAAAATGGAAAGTACATAATGGGCCTCAAAGACAAAAGCCACTCAGATGTATCTGAACACTTGAAAAGGATCATCAGAGAAGTTTTGTCTTCTGTTGACGGTCCCATCTTGAAACCATCCTTCCAGCTTGAAACCATGGCTGAGCTCTCTGGAATCAGAGTGGATGAAACTGACCCAGCCTGTCAAAGAGGGAAATCTGCTGCTATGAAAATAATCAATCTGCTTACAAAGGATAACATGGATGTCTCAAAGATCAAAGATGAATTTCTCCGTTGCCAAGGCCAACTGTGGCATCAGTGGAGCAAAATACACAGAAAACTGTTTCATCTCAGAGGAGACGCTGAAATGGAGAAAAGTCAAAAGCAACAAAAACTGATGAACATACGTCAGGAACAATGTGCTGCTTCCTGCAGTAAACTGATGCAGTTGTTCATTGGAAGTCTCTCATCATTGCCACCAACAGACAGAGAGTATTTCCTAAAATGGACTCAGATCTTCATAGATGCCCTCTCCACAGATGATCTTTCTTCAATTCTCCAAAGTTATGATGAAAAGTGGTCTGAGGTCTTGGCTTTGAAGAACAAACAGGACAAATCAGATCTGTTATTAAGAAAACAAACTGAACTTGAAGACATATCAAAGAAACTTCAGTCTGCAACTTTTGGTTTGGAGCTCATCTTCAGAGAAATGGGTCAGATCTATGAAGCCCATGAAACAACACAAAGAGAGAGCAGACACACTGACTGGTCTAAATACCCTGAGCTGGCTGCACAGCTGATGATATCAGGACACCCGATGGAGCTGATGGATGGTGATGCAGGTCATGTGCCTTTAACATGGATCTCCAGTCTTTTAGAGGAAGTCATCAAGAAACTGGGGGACCAGAGAGTTTTTGTGTTGTCAGTTTTGGGCCTACAAAGCAGTGGAAAATCAACAATGCTGAACACCATGTTTGGGCTGCAGTTTGCAGTGAGTGCTGGCAGGTGCACCAAAGGTGCCTTCATGCAGCTGCTCAAAGTATCAGAGGAGATTAAGAAAGACTTGAAGTTTGACTATGTTCTAGTGGTGGACACTGAAGGACTGCGTGCTCTTGAGATAGAAGGTAACAACACTCTTCATCATGACAATGAACTGGCAACATTTGTTGTTGGTCTGGGAAACCTGACACTGATCAACATCTTTGGAGAGAATCCATCTGAGATGCAGGACATCCTGCAGATTGTTGTTCAGGCTTTCATGAGGATGAAGGAAGTTAAACTTTCTCCCAGTTGTGTGTTTGTTCACCAGAATGTCACAGATGTTGCAGCAGCAGAGAGAAACATGGATGGAAAGAGACGCCTGCAGGAAAAACTGGACCACATGGCCAAACTAGCAGCTAAAGAGGAAGTTTGTGATGCAGAGTGCTTCAGTGATGTCATTGATTTTGATGTTCAAACAGATGTGAAATACTGTGCCCAGCTGTGGGAGGGCAGTCCACCCATGGCTCCTCCAAATCCAGGTTACAGTGAGAGCATCCAGGAAGTGAAGAACACCATCCTCTCTAAAGCTTCAAAGTCTGCTGGGATCACTCTCTCACAGTTCAAAACAAACATCCAGGGCCTGTGGACTGCACTGCTGAATGAAAGTTTTGTTTTCAGTTTTAAAAACACACTTGAAATTTCAGTGTACAGAAAACTGGAAGTCCAGTATGGGAGCTGGATCTGGACCCTGAAGAGCAACATGTTGACCATTGAAAACCAACTTCATAACAGAATGGAAAATGGAAAACTTGATGAGGTTGAAAAATCTCATCTTTTTCAAGAAACAAGTAAAACATATGAAGAAGTCAGAAAAGAAATGACAAAGTACTTTGAGGATGACAAAGACAGAGAGATCTTGGCTCAGTGGAGAGGACGATTTGAAATCAAAATGGAAGACTTTCATTATGAACAGGTGAGCAGAGTGAAAAGAAAACTGGATGGCATTATCCAGCAGAAGAAAGCTTGTAAAAAACTGGAGGAGAAGAAATCAGAGTTTGAGAACAAACTGCTACAGAAGAGCAAAGAGCTCGCTCAGCAGCTGAAGGATAAGGCCAAAGATGAAGAAGAGCTTCAACGACAGTTCAGCTCTGTTTGGAGCGGCTGGGTTACTGAATTAACAGCAGATACAAAACCTATTGAAGAAATTAACTTGGAAAAAGATCAGTTAGCGATCCTTCAAGAACTTGGTTTTGAGCCAACTCTCATAGATGAATGTAAAAGAAGTGGCAAATACAATAAAATGTCAGAGGTTGGTGATTATTCAGTTTATGGGATGACAAGTAGTAATCAGTTGATTAGTTTTATACAAAAACATATTTCAAGTGGTTTCTTCCATGAAGAACAACAACAGATCAGATCGTTCATTGTCCAAGCTGAAAAAGACTCACTTGATGCAATCAAAAGCAAACCTGTAGCTGCAAGAGGCTACACACCAACATATTTGCATGAAATGGCCAATCATGTAACATTAGAATTGCAGAAATTTCTGTCAGAGAACAAATACACCTTGAGGAAGGAGTTTAGAGTTGATCTCTTGCTGTATGTGTTCTACAGGGCAGAGAGTTGGCTTCTAGAGTCACACAAGAAATTTAAAATGAGCAATGATCCAATCACTTATTTAAAAAGCAAGAAAACACAGTATTACACAGTTTTTAGAAGCTTTTGTAAAGAAAACTCATCTGCTGTTGTGCTTGGAGAGCTGATCTGTGAGAAGCTGAAAGCTTCCACTGTTGAGGCTGTTTGTAACAAGAGTGCCATTGATTTCGCCAACAGGATGAGGTGTAATTTCCCAGCATTCAATGGGAACAGACTGAACTTGGAACAACATGTGTTGAAGTCACTCGCTGAGAAAGAAGACTTTGATGATTTCATCACTTACATCACAAATCCAAGGAAACAAACAGAAGCTTTCATTAAAGCAGAAGTTGAGAAGTACATCTTCCGAGATCACAAAGATGAAGCTGTGAATATACTCAAGAAAAATATTGATGACATCAAAACAACTGTGAGTCAGGCTTTATTTACTGCAACACAAAAAGTCCAAAAACAGAGAGGAGACACAGAAATGTGGCTGAAGGAATTTTCTAATGTCCTAAAGGATGAGGTGACAATTTACAACATTTGTTCTGAAAACTTCAGTGACATAAAAGATTTTCACTTTCTCAAGGAAGAGATAGAAAAAGGATTTAAACCCATCATTAAGGACATGTATAGCCTCTCCCTGGATAAGCTGAAGGAATCCAGGCTGAAGCCTGAAGAAATCCTCATTGATCAGCTTTGTAACTGCTGCTGGGTAAAGTGTCCATTCTGTGCAGCTGTTTGTACCAACACCATGAAAGATCACAGTCCTGATGACCACAGGACTCCTTTTCATCGACCTGATGGGATAATAGGATATTACTATAGGAAAACTAAAGTCCTCAGCATCACTGTCTGCACAACAATTGTTACAAGTGAAGGAGGTTTTTACCTTAGCTCAGAGAAAGCCATTCCCTACAAACAGTACAAAACTGCTGGTCCACCGTATGATACCTGGAGCATCACTCCTGATGGGTCTAAACTGGCATATTGGAAATGGTTTGTTTGTCAATTTAAAACACAACTGGAAAATCTCTATGGGAAAAAGTTCCAGGGCAGTGGAGCAATTCCAGATCTATGGAAATATATATCTAAAAAAGAAGCCATTAGAAGTCTGGATGAAATGTTTTAATGAGCCAAAGAAACTGCAAATCTGCTGAAAATGATGATACTTGTTTTCTCCTAATAACCCGTGAATCCAGCTGTGACGGTCTGATTTTTATCTGAGTGAGAAGGAAAAATGAAATTCTATAAATTATTAACATGAAGATGTTATGAGTGACTATAAGTTAATTCGCAAAAAATACAAAGTGAAAAACAAAAGTCACATTCTCAGTGTTGCATCTATCTAGGCCAGCGGTCCCAAACCTTTTTTGCGCCACGGACCGGTTTATGCCTAACAATATTTTCACGGACCGGCCTTTAAGGTGTCGCGGATAAATACAAGAAAATAAAACTAGTACCGGTACCAAAAAAAAGAAGATTTATTCATTATTCATTCAATGGGAAAAGACCCAGGAAAACAGTTAACAATAAAAACGATAACAAACTAACGCTAAAAACACTGAAAACCATACATTTCACACCCGAGCCTCAACTCTCGCGGCCCGGTACCGGTCCGAGGCCCAGGGATTGGGGACCGCTGATCAAGGCTTTCAGAGTGTTTTCCAGATAAATACACTTTTAATCTAATTTTGTTAATTGGGATATCATTTACCTGTTTATAACAAAGATTTGTTTGTTTATGTAAGGAAGTTAAATCTAAAAACTGCCGTCAAACACAGTTTAACACTCTTAGATCATTAATTTCAAACTTTGCATCTGAAACCACAACAAAAACATCGTCTTTTCTAATTTAGTTGTATAATTTTCAATTTGATTTTAGATTCAATGTTTAACTTAAAGTTTATTCTCATGGATATATGATTTGAAATCTGTTTGACTAATTTAATCTCAACCTGTTATATCCACACGGAATTTTGTTTAACTCGACTTTTATTTCATCTCAGCTCTTTTTTTGTCTCAGCACTGGAATGATTTGTTTTATTCTTTGTTTGCATTTGGAAATGTTTAGCGTGTTTAGTCAAGTGAAAAAAGACAACTGTCAACAGTTTGAACACCTTTTTGTTTTCTATGTCTTAAATAATAAAGTAGTTTATGCTTCATCTCATTTGAATTGCTTATTTTTTTCATTGTGTACAACATTGAATGCAGAATAGTCCATCTAATTGTCAAAATCTGCTAACCTTATATTTCATAAATTGCACTTATATGGAGCAGCAACAAATTCATCAACCACTGATAAAAAATCAGATGAAACAAACCTGGCAGCTCTCTGCTAAACTAAGTCAACTAACTGTTTGTGTGATCAGATTTGTAAATTTGCAAATAAGTTTCAGTTACCTTCTTTTCATGTGTAACTTTGCTACACTTCTGTCATGGTGGATCAGCAAATGTGTGAGGAGAGTTGTTTGTAAATAAGTTAAGTCAGTGCATTAGGCCTGAGCTCAGGCTCACAGACTCTGGCATTCTCTCAGGCTGTACCTGTACCATAAATTACAGAGTACTTACCACTAGATGGCGTAGTACTCAGCAATTTAAGTGTGAAATTGGTAGCAGTGGTTGTGCTGATACAAGGCCGGCTCAGTTTTTACAGACTACAATGGATTATCATGTGCTTGCTGTAAGTTTGTGTTAATGGGGTTTTAGTGGCTGTCACCGGTAATTCATATTGGAGCTGCATTAACTGAAACAGTTAACTAAAAAAACTCCCTCTGTGAGTGTCTCACAGGATCTGATCTCTAACTAGAAGCCAGAGAGATGTGCTTGAAACTCACTGTTTAACCTTAACACAATGTGTTCAAAATCCCTTTGAGCTTGCACAGCTCTGGCTCATCATACAGCTGCAACAGCACAAATGGCCAGCTGGAAAATATTGAAATATGGTTGCAGTAAAAATGTCAAAGTATTTACTTTGTTACATCACATTGTGAAATGTGAATAAGCAGTTAAACTGTGTACAAATCCCAGGAGCAGCCTGCACAGCACAGGCTGGACCCTTTAATATGCTTCAGGCAGCTCACTGGAAGGTCGGTGATTCCTCTGTGACCTTCTCATCCTGACCCTCTGAAACTTCTGCCCTGATCCCAAACATCCACAAACTAAAACCTGTGCACATTTCGCTTCTTTTACAGGAACACAGTACTGACACTTTAATATATAATGTAAACACAGTGACCACAAAAAAGGAGGGAAATTAAGTGAAGTAGGGGAATTAAAAGGGGAAAAGAACACATGAGACCAGTTGTTTCCTTACTTTTTCCACAATAAGCAACAGAAATATCTGAGATTCTTTGTATATTTATGCATTTGCACACACATGCACGTGTGCACATTCACACATGGACAACATCACCCCTCAAATACAGTATAAGGTTACGTAGTAAATGTGTTCAAAACATGTTAACACCTACAACCCGAATGGTTTTATCAATGTTTATATGTTTTATTTCTTTCACTTTCTGTACTTTTGCTGCTTCTATGTCAGTACCTCATTAATACCTTTATACCTATTTCACACCTCCTACATCAACACTACTGTGTAAGAAAATGAACACATCCACACAAGGTGGTATAGAAATGGGAATTTAAAAAGCAAACACACACACGTAATTGTAGAAATGCCATTCCACGTTCTTTTAAAATTACCAATTAAAATCCTTTAAACACGATTTTTATACTGGTTTAATACTGTCATATATTTTAGGGAGGCAGACCCATTCATTAGCATTAGCAAACTCATCTTATTGTCAACCCATCACTATTTCATACAAGCATGTAACAAGTGAGGCATTTTTAAATGCTTCATTAGAGAGAAGCACAAGTTAATACAGAGCATAAACTTGAGCAAAATCATTCAATATTGTATCTGTGTCTGTATCTGTAATCAGGCAGCAGTCCTTAGTCCCACACAGCCTTGTGACCTACGTGACTCAGTCTCTTTCTAATCTCCACGTCCCGTGGATGTCAAATGATGCAGGTCAGCAGAAGAAGTTCTCGGCCAGCTTCCTCATTCTTTTATTGTCAGTGGCCTTAAGGGGACGTGTAGGAACTGAATGAGATCGCTCTTCATCTTCAGGTTGCTCCTCTGTGATGGTGGCCCCTTTCAGCTTATCTTTATCAAGGTTTGGATGGAAGAACGTATAATAAATAACTTTAAATAACAGACCAAGGACGTAAACTGCAACAACACAGGCAGCCGTGGTTAAAGGGTGTGTCACAAAATCAGGAGGATCTGTGCTCATCTTCCAGCACCACAAACCACAGAGGATGCAAATATCAATGAGGATATACGCGTGATAGAGCACGGACCTGATCCTCATCCCCTTGGCCACACTAAACCAGTTGAAATACCAAATGAGGCCAACAGTGGTTCTGTAAAGCCATTCTCCACGAGGGTCATCCATGAAGTTGGTCTTGGATCGCCAAGCGAAGAAGAATAAAACCAGCCAAGAGCAGATGAAGTGGGCGAAGATGAAGCAGGGCAGCACGGAGGCGAAAAGAGCGAGAGCAGCGATGCGAGAAGAGATGAGAACCAGGTTCCAGATGAAGTAGAAAACTAATGAGATCATGTGGTGTTTTTCCTTCTGTGGCAGGAAGGTGCGCATTGAGTGATCGTAGGTGGTCAAAAAGGAGGCGATGGACAAAGTCGAGCCAATGGCCTTCAACACTGAGGAGAGAGCGAGGGGCAGAGTTAGAACAAACGTTGATTCTTTGTTAGAAGATCCAAGTAAGTTATGAGTTCAAAAAGCAACCCCAAATATTTTCAAACATTTTTTGTCATTCAGTATTTTATTATTTAGACTGCATGATGTTTGTTTTCACAGAAACAGCGATCATTTGGCATTTAACATTTTCACATCAACCAATTATAGCAGGTTAGTATATTTATTTCTGTTCTATTCACATCTCAGTGTGAGCTCCAGCAAAGATGCTTTTAATTCTCTGCTGCAATTTCTGTAGCAGAAATTGCGTATTATAGCGCATTATTATTTCACTTTCCAAACTTTGATGACCAGATTTCACACAAAAATTGAAGCAATTTTGAATTTGATGGCAGCAACACGTCTCATGGAGCCAAAGAAGGCTGGACGAGTAAGTGAACAATTTCAGAAAAATGTTCCTCAGTGTTCCTCATCATCTACACTGAAAAAAAGGGATTGGCCAGCTTTGGATTTACATAAGCAGCTTGCATGTATTTAACACAAGTGACTCATGCTTTAAAGTTAAGTGTAACTATATAGTGTAGAAACTACATGATATGCAGAGAGGCTAGAATAAATTGTTCATATCATGTTCGAGTGAAGTAAGTCAATGATATAGCAATGTTAACCCTTAGATGCACACGATGCAAAAATGACCCCACGGGTTGTTTTTCTTCAAAATCTTTAAAATGCAAAGTTGTAATATATTCATCTTCATCTTGCCCTACAAATGATCCAGGACGGATGGGATGAAAAGGCCATTGGAGGCATTGACTCAGAATCTGACATCTAAGATATAGAGGACCCAGACTACTGTCCCCACCACTGAACAAGGCCAGTCAGATACAGAGGAGTCCTCTGAAGAGGAAATGGATATTGAGTCTAAAAGAATGAGCCCCTCTTACTGCTCTAGCCACAATATTCTGAATTAGTCGGCCAGGGCTTGCACCTGGGTTTAGTACTGTCTCCCCAGTAAATGCATGGAAGATGTTCATGTCTGATAATTTAATAGAAGACGTGCTGTCATACACAAACATGGAGGCACGAAGAGTAGCAACAGACAGGGGAAAAGAGCGGAAAAATGTAATCAAACATTAGCTCCTGGCCTTCATTTGACTGACCATTCTTGCAGGAAGTGAGAAGAACTGGGACGTACCAGTAGGTGTGCTTTTTGGGAGTCCTCTGCATAACCCATTGTACAAGGCCACTATTTAAAGATATTTGCCGTTTCTTGCACTTTGATGACAAGAGGACCAGAGCCTACCGACTGAAAACAAACCACATGGCAGCTTTCTGCTACATATGGGGCCTGTTCCTGGTCAACTGCAGGTAGAAATTCATGCTCAGTGATTGTGTTACAGTGGATGAACAACTTGTGCCTTTCAGAGGGAAGACCCAGCTTCTGCTGTATATGCAGAGCAAGCATACAAAAGTGATACAAGTGATACAAAAACTGCAATTTCTTAAAATTAATGAAAAAATAAATAAAAATGCAAAGGGCCTCATGTCACAAACATGTTTTATGAGGAATACCTCAAATATGAAAATATTACAACTCTTCGTTTTAAAGATTTTGAAGAATAACAAACGAGTTTATAGCAAAATGCATTGTTTCTATTTGGGGTCATTTTTGACCCCACTCGTGAAAGAGTGTAGGTATTGGTAGGTTGTGCATCCAAGGGTTAAATCCTGCGACACTGCAAAGGATTTCAGTCTCACGTGCTTTGGATCGTGGTTTCAGGAAGGCATCCATCTCAGTCAAGTCGAGCAGCCACCTCTACTTTTTTTTTTTTGGTATACTGAAAAAGTAAATTGGGTGGTTGTTACATTAAAAAAGTCTAACTTGTAATTTGAAGAAAATAATTTCATGTTTCTCTGGTGAAAGTAATTAAATCATGTAGGATCTGTATGAAATTCAGCAACTTAATTTGTTCCTGGTGAGATGACCTGTTACAATCTAGTAAGAGTGGTTAGTTTCTGGACTCATGAAATTAACAAGATCACATGAGTTTTCAAAAACTGCAGGAAAACCACTGGAGTTATAAGAGGCAGACAGCTACACACACACCACGTGTATGCCATCGCTTTGTGGTTCAAATCCACAATCCACTGGGTGTTCTGGTTTCCTCCCACAGTTAACAGTAACACAATTAGAGTTAGGTTAATTGGTGATTCCAAATTGCTCCTGAATGTGAGTGTAAATGGTTGTTGGTCTCTATGTGATAGACTGGTGAGCTGTCCAGGGTGTACCCTGCCTCTTAACCTATCACTTTGGGGTTATGCCCCAGTAAGTGCATATGAGAGCATGAGGGTGGGAATGGATGTTTGTATCTGTGTGTGCCTGTATGTCTGTGTATATATGTCAGGTTGGGTATCAGACGCCACCTCTCTGAGGACATCTCAGGCCCTCCAAGGTTTGGAGGCCTATCTCCCCCCACCACTTCCCCTGCCGGGGGCGGACTACCTCAGACATCGGTGCGTTGGTGGTTCTTTGTGTCCGGGGATGGGTGTCCAGGTACACACCGGCTCACTCCTTGGCGGCTGCTTATCGGGGCCTGGAGCCTGGGGCTCGCTTGGGCCACTTCGGAGGTGGGGTGCCCCCGGCCTCTCGGCCTGGGGCTCGGTCACTCAGGCACAGCTGGCTGCCGGCGGAGCTCACGGGCACGTCACTGCAACCCCCCCACCTCTGCTCCGTGGCTGCTGAGTGACCCCTCATCTGGGACTCTCCTCAGCTCTTTCTGGGACAGTGGCACGGTTGCCCCTCTGTTGGTCTTCCTTGGTCTCTTGTGTTCTGGGGGCCTCTGGATGTCTGGAGTTTTGATCTCCTCCATACCTGCTTCACGTCCTGGAGGACGGGGCAGTGGCTCCCCACACCCTCTAGCAAATCATTACATGAAGGAACCTTTTAAGAAAACAAGCGCGTCCATGCTCACAGGTGTACACACGGGTGCTCACACACACAAACTACACCCTTTTTGGCTCCTACCTCAAAGCACACTGTGCTGTCGATCTTACGTGCTGCACAATAATGTTTAATATTTAGTATTTACTGTCATATTCCCATATATCATTGTGATGTTGTTTATTCTATTACTCTCGTTTTCTTCTGCTTGTTTTCTTTTTTCTTTCTCAACAGGTGATCGATATGTATTTTTTTTTTCTGCTTATTCTGTTGGTTTTTGTTTTTTGCCCTTCTCCCCCGTCCCTCTTCTCAACTGTTTTTCTTTCCCTCTTTCTTTCTCCCTTTTCTTTCCTCCAGTCAAGTCTGTCCCGTATTCAGCAAGTGAAAATAAAATAAAGAATAAAAGGAGAATCAAATGGACCATTACGGCAAAGCTGGGATGGTCAATTTGGTAAAGAAAATCCGTTGGGCATCTTTCTTCGCCTTTAGACAATAATTCTGATGGCAAAAGAGCCAAACGGGACAGGTTAAAAATAAAAAATAAAAAAAAAAGAATCCAGGGGCTGTCTAGGGGGCTGTCACTCTAGATCCTTATAATACATAGATGCAATTTTGCTACAGAAGACATAACATGTATTCCACATTGGTCATACTCAGAGATAATACAAGAAATTATGTTTAACAAGTTTTGATAATGACACTGGTAGTTGGTGTAAAACTGAGTTGTTCTTTATTTTAATGTTGATGATTCTGAAGCAATCTAATGATATATTTGTTTATTTATTGACATTGCTTGATACACTGAAGGCAAAATAAAATGGAAAATGCTAAAAAAAAAAAAAAAAAAAAAAAAAAAAAAAAGAATGGCCCAGTCAAAGTCCAGATCTAAATCCAATCGAGAATCTGTGGCAAGATCTGAAAACTGCTGTTCACAAACGCTGTCCATCTAATCTGACTGAGCTGGAGCTGTTTTGCAAAGAAGAATGGGCAAGGATTTCAGTCTCTAGATGTGCAAAGCTGCTAGAGACATACCCTAAAAGACTGGCAGCTGTAATTGCAGCAAAAGGTGGTTCTACAAAGTATTGACTCAGGGGGCTGAATAATTACGAACACCCCACTTTGCAGTTATTTATTTGTAAAAAATGTTTGGAATCATGTATGATTTTCATTCCACTTCTCACGTGTACACCACTGTGTATCGGTCTTTCATGTGGAATTCCAATGAAATTGATTCATGTTTGTGGCTGTAATGTGACAAAATGTGGAAAAGTTCAAGGGGACGGAATACTTTTGCAAGCCACTGTACCTCTCTGGCTGTTCACAGTTTGTTAAATTACGTACTTTTCAGGAAATATAACATTCAATTTCACAGTTACACAGATAACACCCACATCTACTTCTTTTTCAAAAGAATCCATTACTGATCGTTTAAGTGAAACCAAAGTTTTGTTGGCTAATAATTTCTTAAACCTTATGGTAATTAAATAGAATTTATTCTCTAGGTATTGAATCTAAACCGTGTAAATACAAGAGTTTTTCCTTCATCTATTGATAACTCTTTTCACACATTCCTCCTAGGTTAAGACTCTGGGTATCATCCTTGACAGTACTCTCTCTTACACACCACATGTATATAATATTACTTGGCCTTCTTATTTTCAGTTCTCTCCAAAAGTTGATTCTGTTTATCTGGACGTAGTGTTTTCAGTGGGAGAAACGTTTCGTCACTCATTCAAGTGACTTCTTCAGTCTCAGCTGACTGCAGGTTTCCCCAATCTTATAAACAGTACATTTGCATAATGCTACGTCCAGATGAACAGAATCTACTTTAGGAGATTTACTTACCTGGATGATTGAGCATGCATCAAGAAATTTTCAGCTTTCCAATATTAATCACCTTTGTCCTTCACTTACGCCAAACAGTACCGCCATATTTGTCAATGCTCTTGTCACATCTCATCTTGATTATTGTAATTCTCTTCTCTATGGTAATGTTGGTATGTTGGTATGGTATGTAATTCTCTCTCTTCATAAACCTCAGTTAGTTCAGAATTCAGCTGCTCATATTATATTCAGATCAACAAAACATATAACACCTGTTCTTAAACAACTCAATTGGCTTCTGGTTCATCTATGTATCAATTTCAAGATCCTTCGTCTCACTTTCAAAGCCCTTCATGAACTTGCTCCTCCATATTTATCTGATCTTCTCCATATGTATTCACCCTCTCGTACACTCTGCTCCACCTGACTACCCTGGAACTCTGAGCCTTTAGTTAATAATGATAATAATAATAATGTATACTTTATTGATCCCAGTGGGGAAATTCCTCTCTGCATTTGACCTATTCACTCAGTGAAGCAGTGGGCAGCCATTGGGCGCCGGGGGAGCAGTGTGTAGGGACAGTACCTTGCTCAGGGGTACCTCAGGGTAGCCGTTCAGTGGATTTAAACCCATGACCTTCGGGTCATGGGTCCACCAATCTATCTACTGAGCTATCCCTAGTTGTTCTGCCCTAAGACTTTGGAATGTCAGATCTCCAGACTATAAATTCTCTTTCTACTTTTAAATCACATCTCAAAGCCCAACTGTTCAGAACCGCTTATCCATCATTATAACTTGGTCTCAGTCTATTGTTTCCTTGATTAGTTTTATAGTTGTGGTTGCATTTGTTTACTTTATTAAATTGTGTATATGTTTTATTTCTGCTGTACTAATTGTAAGGTAACCTTTGGCATCTTCAAAGTTCCCTATAAATAAAATGTGTTATTAATTATTATTATAAAGATGATTCTTCTCTTACCACAGCATATCATCTGCCTCCATCTCACCCTGTCACTACTGTCCTCCTCCATCAGAGCAACCCTCTACATATCCTATTTCACTACATCCATCAATCATCTCTGTGGTCTGCCTCTTCTCCTATAGCCTGGCAGCTCCATATTTCATATCCTTTGTCCATTATATTAACTATCCCTTCTTTGCACACATCAGAATCAGTCGGCCTCCTGTCTTTCAACTCTGCCATCTGCATCTCAGTCTTTTTGTCAGTGCCATGTCTCCAAACCGTACATCATAGCAGGTCTCACTACCATCTTGTAAACCTTCTGTTTCACTCTTGCTACTTTCTTATCACAAATCATCCCTGGTATCCGTCTCCACTTTGCATTTGCTGTTAGTTTACTAATAGGGTAGGCTTAATTCTATGCATGTATATGTTCCACAGTAAACACAGAC
Source organism: Neolamprologus brichardi (assembly GCF_056152115.1). Classification (NCBI taxonomy): domain Eukaryota; kingdom Metazoa; phylum Chordata; class Actinopteri; order Cichliformes; family Cichlidae; genus Neolamprologus; species Neolamprologus brichardi. The sequence continues at coordinate 9,375,355 of NC_142124.1, read as the reverse complement.
AAAACACAGACAAAATGGTCCTTTAGTTAATCTAAAGTGTTTATTCTTTTGTAACTCATTTTACATGTTAATAACACCAATATTACTTTCAGACCACTTATTAATCTTGTCACAGAATTAAGAAATTCAAGAAAAAAAGCTTTCTCATTAAAATAAAATTACTGATTGATTGACTGACTAATCCATTTCATACCTTAGTATGAATTTCAGTTTCTCTTAGAAAAAGAAAATTAATATAAAAAATGAAAGAAAATAATACATAACACAAATTAAAATGAATGAAAATATTCTCGTTGACAGATCTACAACTGACATTTGTCATGTATATTGAAACCAAAAAGTTAACAAAAATGACATAATCTGTTCGTTTAGAACTTATATGTAACAATCTTAAGCATTAGCATCTTCAAAAAAGAGGAACATGAATATAGGTTCAGGAATAATTTTTTCATGGTTAAAATCTTTTACTGTAAAATAACATTTTAGTAAGAGTTAGTTTCAAACTTCAACTAAATTGAAAAAAACAAAACAAACAAACAAAAAACAAAACAAAACAAAACATCTACTCAGATCCTGAATTTTCTAACAGGATTTTTTTCTATATAGTTTCTACAAATCCTACTATGTATGTGGATTTGAATTATGACTCTAATTCTTTTGCTCTCTTTGTCTGTATGCATTAACTAGTCAATCTTCTTTATGCAGTCTTCCTTAACTATCTTTCCTAATTTTTCAGGTAAAGGCAAAATATCAGGCTTTAGTGATTGCTTGACTCATTTCCTCCAGACTTTTGATTGCATCAGGTTTAGAGATTTTTCCCCAGTCATGGGGAATATCTCCTTTGTGATGGAATTTTGCATTATAGTGCTCTTCCAGTTGCTTTTGAAACTTAAACACAAACCATTTCCAGTAAGCCAGTTTAGACTCATCAGGCGTGATTCTCCAGGTTTTAAACCTTGGACCAGCATCTCTATAGTTTTTATAAGGAAAGCTTTTAGCTGACTTGTAATTATAAAAACTGAGTTCACTTGCAACATTTGTTGTGCAGAAATTAATGAACATTTCATCTGTGTTTCTCCAGTGCACTCCACGAACTGCACCAGGTTGATGAAAAGGGGCGCTGTGCTCATCAGGACTGTGATCTTCAATGGTGTTGGTACAAACAGCTGCACAGAATGGACACTTTACCCAGCAGCACTTACACAGCTGATCAATGAGGATTTTATCAGGTTTCAGCCTGGATTCCTTCAGCTTATCCAGTGAGAGGCTGCTCATCTGCTCAGTGATGGATGTAAATCCTTTTTTTATCTCTTCCTTAAGAAATTCAAAATCGATTATGTCATTTAAGTTTTCAGAACACATGGCATCAAATGTTAGTTCATCCTTTAGCACAATAGAAAATTCCTTTAGCCACATATCTGTGTCGCCCTCTTGAGTTTGAACTTTTTGTGTTGCAATAAATAGTGCCTTACACACACTTTTTTTGATGTCATCAACATTTTTCTGGAGCATACTCACAGCTTCATCTGTATGACTTGTGAAGATGTAATTCTCAACCTCTGCTTTAATGAAAGCTTCTGTTTGTCTCCTTGGATTTGTGATGTACAGGATGAAATCATCAAAGTTTCCTTTCTCAGCAAGTGACTTTAACACATGTTTGTCCAATTCCAGTCTGTTCCCACTGAATGCTGAGAAATTACACCTCATCCTTCCAGCGAGATCAATGGCAGTCTTATTACAGACAGCCTCAATACTGGAAGCTTTCAGCTTCTCACAGATCAGTTCTCCAAACACAACAGCAGATGAGTTTTCTTTACAAAAACTTCTAAAAACTCTGTAATACTGTGTTTTCTTGCCATCTAAATAAATGATTGCATCATTGATCACTTTGAATTTCTTATGGGACTCTAGAAGCCAACTTTCTGCCCTGTAGAACACATACAGTAAGAGATCGACTGTAAACTCCTTCTTCAAAGTGTATTTCCTCTCTGACAGAAATTTCTGCACTTCTTCTGTTACATGATTGGCCCCTTGAATCAAGTAAGTTGATGTGTAGCCTCTTGTGGCTACAGGTTTGCTTTGGATTGCATCAAGTGAGTCTTTTTCAGCCTTGTCAACGAGTGATCTGATCTGTTGTTGTTCTTCATAAGCAAAAGCACCACTTGATTTGTATTTTTGGTAAGCATCAACCACTGGTCTCAGATATTTTTGTCCACTTGTCATTATATAATCTGAATAATCACCAAGCTCTGATATTTTCTTGTATCTGCCACTTGTTTTACATTCATCTATGAGAGATAACTCAAAACCAAGTTCTTGAAGGATCATTAACTGATCTTCTCTCAAGTTGATGTCTTCGACAGGTTTTATATCTTCTGTTAATTCAGTAACCCAGCCGCTCCAAACAGAGCTGAACTGTCTTTGAAGCTCGTCTTCTTCTTTGGCCTTATCCTTCAGCTCCTGAGCGAGCTCTTTGCTCTTCTGTAGCAGCTTGTTCTCAAACTCTGATTTCTTATCATCCAGTTTTTTACAAGCTTTCTTCTGCTGGATAACCTCGTCTAGTTTTCTTTTCACTCTGTTCACCTGTTCATCATGAAACTCTTTAATTTTGATTTCAAATCGTCCTCTCCACTGAGTCAACATTTCTTTCTCCTTGTCATCGTCAAAGTACTTTGTCATTGCTTCTGTGATCTCTCCATATGTTTGGCTTGTTTCTTCAATAAGATAACTCAACTGAACCATCTCAAGTTGCCCATTTTCAATTCTGTTATGAAGTTGGTTTTCAATGGTCAACATGTTGCTTCTCAGGGTCCAGGTCCAGTTCCCATACTGGACTTCCAGTTTTCTGTACACTGCCACTTCAAGTGTATTTTTAAAACTGAAAACAAAACTTTCATTCAGCAGTGCAGTCCACAGGTCATGAATTTTGATTTTGAACTGTGAGAGAGTGATCCCAGCAGACTTTGAAGCTTTAGAGAGGATGGTGTTCTTCACTTCCTGGATGCTCTCACTGTAACCTGGATTTGGAGGAGCCATGGGTGGACTGCCCTCCCACAGCTGGGCACAGTATTTCACATCTTTCTGAACATCAAATTCAATGACATCACTGAAGCAGTCTGCATTACAAACTTCCTCTTTGGCTGCTAGTTTGGCCATCTGGTCCAGTTTTTCCTGCAGGCGTCTCTTTCCATCCATGTTTTTCTCTGCTGCTGCAACATCTGTGACATTCTGGTGAACAAATGCACAACTGGGAGAAAGTTGAACTTCCTTCATCCTCATGAAAGCCTGAACAACAATCTGCAGGATGTCTTGCATATCAGACGGATTCTCTCCAAAGATGTTGATCAGTGTCAGGTTTCCCAGACCAACAACAAATGTTGCCAGTTCATTGTCATGATGAAGAGTGTTGTTACCTTCTAACTCAAAAGCACGCAGTGCTCCAGTGTCCACCACTACAACATAGTCAAACTTCAAGTCTTTCTTCATCTCCTCTGATACTTTGAGCAGCTGCATGAAGGCACCTTTGGTGCACCTGCCAGCACTAACTGCAAACTGCAGCCCAAACATGGTGTTCAGCATTGTTGATTTTCCACTGCTTTGTAGGCCCAAAACTGACAACACAAAAACTCTTTGGTCCCCCAGTTTCTTGATGACTTCTTCTAAAAGACTGGAGATCCATGTTAAAGGCACATGACCTGCATCACCATCCATCAGCTCCATCGGGTGTCCTGATATCATCAGCTGTGCAGCCAGCTCAGGGTATTTAGACCAGTCAGAGTGTCTGCTCTCTCTTTGTGTTGCTTTATGGGCTTCATAGATCTGTCCCATTTCTCTGAAGATGTGCTCCAAACCAAAACTTGCAGACTGAAGATTTTTTGATATGTCATCAAGTTCAATTTGTGTTTTTAATAACAGATCTGATTTGTCATGTTTGTTCTTCAAAGCCAAGACCTCAGACCACTTTTCATCATAACTTTTGAGAATCAAAGAAAGATCATCTGTGGAGAGGGCATCTGTTAAGATCTGAGTCCATTTTAGGAAATACTCTCTGTCTGTTGGTGGCAATGATGAGAGGCTTCCAGTGAACAACTCCATCAGTTCACTGCAGGAAGCAGCACATTGTTCCTGACGTATCTTCATCAGTTCCTCTTCCTTTTTACTTTTCTCCATTTCAATGTCTCCTCTGAGATGAAACAGTTCTTTGTGTATTTTGCTCCACTGATGCCACAGTTTGCCTTGGCAAGGGAGAAATTCATCCTTGATCTTTGAGACATCCATGTTATCCTTTTTAAGCAAATCGCTTATTTTTTTAGCTGCAGATTTCCCTTGTTGACAGGCTGGGTCAGTTTCATCCACTCTGATTCCAGAGAGCTCAGCCATGGTTTCAAGCTGGAAGGATGGTTTCAAGCTGGGACCATCGAGAGAAGACAAAACTTCTCTTATGATCTTTTTCAGCTGTTCAGATACATCTGGCTGGTTTCTGTCTTTGAGACCTAATATGTATTTTCCATTTTTTGTCTTAATATCACAGCTGTCATCAACAGTGAGACAAATGAGAGGCTTCTGAGATGCAAAGAGAGATGATATAAGTGCCCGACTTTCTGTATTTTTTTGCAAAGATGTCACAAGAAAAATATTGATGAAGGATTTTTCAATCAGTATGTCACGCTGTTTTTCAGTCAACAGAGCATCACCATGGAGATTACAAAAGGCAATACAGTTATTCAAGGCATCGTTGGGTTTTCCAGCAGGGCAGTACCAGGCAATCTCTGCCACACCATCCATCAAATGGTGAGACTTGGTGCTTCCTGGGCAGTTTCTGTGGAAGAAGGTGTTGTGACGATCGTTGATCAAAGTGTTCATCAGCTGAGATTTAGACACTGACAGAGAACCCAGACGGAAAAATGAAACCAAAGGTGTTTCAGCTTTGTAGATTGGAATATTTTTCATAGTGACAATATTTGAATCATCTTTGGTTTGAATCACCTTCCAGCTTTTTGTTATTTGTCTGAATGTCCACAGAGGAAACTCAATTTCCTTTGTGAATGGGTCAGGAACAAGCAAAGGTAAGGCATACTGACACTGAGAGAGCTTTGTAATCACCATCTGTTTCAGGAAGCTGTCTGAGCAGTGAAATACTGCCATCTGAATGTCCAGTGGATGCATGTGAGTCTGTTCTGTCTGTTCCCTCTTATCACTGGTGCTCAGTAAAGCCACCAAATTATTAAATTCATTCTCAGTGATGTCAGTCATTTGAACTGGTTTTGGACCTGTCACATCAGCACTGTCTGGTCTTAAAGGAATATATCTGGCCCTGTAGTCCAACATCATCAGCCTATGAAGAAAAGTGTGAGCTACATCTTTTTCAGATGTCACATGGTGCTGTTTTACAGTTGGTTGTATTTGAAGAAGTTCTGTTGGTGACAACTTGTCTTGAAGTTTTTCTTTAAGATGAAGTCTGTCAAGCAGTGCCTCAGTTTCTCTTTGACATAGCTTTCCACAGATTTCTTCAGAAATCTTCCCTGACTGTGATAAATAAAACAAATATTCACTTTATGTAAGGACATTATAATATTATATTACACTAATTATAATGTGTGATAAAGCAATCTGTCCTTTAGATCTTTTGAAACAAAATTTGGACTTTCTTACATTCTCGTTGTTTCCGCTCATGTTGCCTTCTGAGGTTACTGCAAGATGAGCAACAATGACAAATTAATGTATGATCGAGCCAACACAGTTTACTAATATTTATTGTAAATGGGTTACTTTTTATAAATTTAAACATTCCCATTCTAGCTTATTTTTGTTATATTTTTTTAATTAAATTTTAAATCTTTTTTAAAAAATGTTACCATTCTCTTTAGAGTTGAGGTTAATGTTTTCTCCAGCTGTTGGGGTGTCATCATTCTTTGAAAGTACAACATCAGTGTGTTTATTCACTAGATCATTCTGGGAAAAAACAAAACAGAGCAAATACTTTAACTTGACATTTGGTTTGTCAAGTTGCATTTAATTAAAGTAGTGCTGTCAGCATTAATCTCGTTAAAACGACGTTAACGCCATAACCGCATTAACGCGGCAAATCTCCGTTAGCGAGTTAACACGGATCGCCCAGTTTGTGGGGCTGTATGGCGTCAATGCGTTAGCGCGGTTAGCTATTTAACGCATTAGTGCCGTGCAGCCCCACGCACGGGGCGATCTGCATTAACATGCTAACTTTTTGCGGTGTTGGCAGTTAAGTAGAAAATAGAGTTTGAATGATTCCTGTATCCAAAAGTCACAGTGACCTAATTTTTTGGACACATAAAGCAATTGGATTTAAAATAACCCAGCAAATTTATTTTAAATCATGTAGGTCTTAAACCAAGAGGCTGTGGATTCAACCTGTGAATAGGTTTAGGCTAGCAAAATGAACAGCTCCATTTAAATAATAATGGTATTGAAGTTGAAAGTTTTACAAAATAGTTAAAATGTCATGCCAAAGACCTTACTTTTTGCTCTTTTTTATCAGTGCTCTCTTTCAGCTCATCTCCTGCAGGATATTTAAAGAATAATTCAGTTTTATTTACATCTGCCATGATCTGCTAGGTGTGGTGTTGGTGAGAACTGTAGAAGAAGAATTCATTGTATTATGGGAGAAAGAATGTGACTTAGAAGAAAGCTGTTTGTTTAACAATAACATCACTCAACATCCCCAATCCTCGCCCAGTCAAGCTGACATGTTAACTCTTATCTGGGAAGAGAGTTTTTATCTTTTTATCTGATCAAGTTAAATAGTGAAACAGTACTGATTGCTTGACTTGTTACTTTAATCTTAAAAGTGTCATCATCTTGGGTGTCCCCCTTCGTCTCCTGTGTGTAGTCATATCTGGTTGTAAATGTCAAGTTTCTGTCTCTGTCTTGTCTTCATGTTTCTGTCTCTGTCCCTCACCCTCACTCTCTCTCAGCTCTGAGTGTTCTGTGGCTTTCTTTCCTTTTTTATGCTTTCGCTCCCTTCTTTGAGTGTAAATTTGCAGGTCTGCCACTGCTTGCTTAACTTGTTGCTTTAATTTTGAAAATGGCTGCACCTGTTTAACATCAGTCAGATCACTGCCTGGCAAGGCTTCTTTTCTGCTGGCACTATAGGAGATGCATGAAATGAGCTCAGCAAATTGAGGCCCACATAAGTTTTTGTACACATGTTGTTGGACATTTATGTACATCTTCTTATTTCACTCAGTCCCATATTTGTCATTTACTAATGTCTGTGTTGTATTGTTTTCCTCACTACAATCTGTCTTAAACATCGAATTTTATCTAACTCAGCTCATGAAAAAGAATACAAGCAACATTAAATAAACATGATTTAAGACTTAAAATGTTTCTCAATGAAACAACGTCTGACCCTCTACAAAACATGTGTATCACAAAATGAAATTTAAATTCTTTAAAAAAATATATAAATTCCCTATCATATCTTTTCAATGCTTGAGCAATGCAGAATCTTCAGTGAGTGCATATTTGAAGGAAAGAAGTGTCAGATGTTGTTTTGGTATATGCCCCAACCTCATCTCATTCTTCTAAGTCACATGGTTTCAGGGAAATCATGAGGTGAAGCTCATGATTATTCCTTTTATTCATTAAGAAGTCATGTTTATGCAAAGACCCCAAACTTCTTATACCTCTAATCTCCCGTTGGTTGAAAACAGGTGGGAGGAGTTTGTGAGAGGCAAACGTAGCATCAAATGTTACTAATCTCACTGTATAAAGAACAGGATCTGGCAGAATTTATAAGAAGGCAGCTGCGTCTACACAAACTAGAGCTCAGAAACTGAGTTTATGCAAAAGAGAGAGAATAACTTGTAAAATCTGTGCATGTAAAAGTATGTAGATGCATTGAATGGGAGAAGGGTCAGTGTAAATCAGTGTAACATTTTTCAGAGTCAGAATCTTTGAGATGAAACACTTTAGGCTGAAGAGGATGAAAATTATCAAATCTCAGCAAATTTCAACATCAGTGACAAGATGTGCACTTATTTCTCTGTCTGGTGCAGACAGAAATACAAACCTTTTTAAATTTATTTTATATAACAGACTACCTGCATGTATGATTCACAGATTTCCTGTAAAGATAAGAAGTCGCTGAGATGGAGGACTGTGATAAGACTGCAGTGGCAGGTGAGGAGAAGGAAAAAATATTTCTATAATTTCCTGTTTGGGGTAGTGTTGCTGTTGCTGTGATGTACACAGTGTTGGGTTTAAGTCAACCCTGCTGCTTAATGCAGAAACTGTTACTGAAAGCAACCACACAGACACCAGAATAGTTTCACTTGCAAGCGGAGCGCAGAGTGTTTCCCCTGAGTGTTGCTCTCACACGTCTACTCAAAAAACTCCAACTCGTCTGCGCCCGCCTCACTCTTTTATTGTAAGCAAAGTGGGTCACATAAGTTTCCAGAAGCTTCAAAATAATCAGGCAAACGCTTGATTGGTTATACAGTACAAGCAGTATGTGACTTCATCTAACTATGAACATGTCTTTCTGGTGAGATAACAGGAACTGGCAGGTGTGGTCGCAGTTTCAACAACATGAGACAGTCTGGCAGGTTCAATAGGTCATGTGTTAACAGTTTATAGGCACTTGTTTTAAATTTTTTATTCTTTACACATAAATCTTTTAATTAATGACAATCAATTTATCCAACACACAGTTTTAGATAATTTTCTGTTCCAACTTTCTCTCTGCTGCAGTGTACCATAGTGGTGTTTTGGAGCCAGCTGCAAACAGCTTGATCAGTTTTCATCTTTTCCATACTAACCTCTTTCAGTTTGTAAGAATAAAAGTGCATTTTTCAACAACAAGACCAATTGACAGCAGCAGCAGAAATGCACTGGTTTCCTGCAGATTTGTAGGAAACTATTGTGGTGCTGGTCAGTGGCCCAACCACCCCATATGGAAAAGAAATAGAAAAAACTTATAAAAGACTTGCATAAGATGTGGCCTACTTCATATAGTGAATCATATAAGGATTATATGATTTACTCATGAAAGTGGCCACTTTCTCATTACTTTTATATATTGTTTTTGTAAGTATCCAAAACATACAAGTTTCATTTATATAATTTTTCAAGGGATCTTATATCTGTTTTCACTCTTGTATGCTTTTCATACAAGTTTCACACAAGACAGATACAAACTTTATAAGATTTACATATATCTTTTCCATATGGGACATCTCTTTCGTCCAAGTCAGATGGTTTCTGGAAAATCCTGAGGTGTTGCCAGTACTCCCCAATCTTCTTTTGATGTCATTAAGAAATCATGTCTGTGAAGGTTCTCAGTCATCCAGGTCATTGTAGTCTAAGGAGCTTGGAAAGAAAAGCGTCTGGACCTCTATATGTTGCTTGAAGACGTTTCACCTCTCATCCGAGAGATGAGACGTCTCGGATGAGAGGTGAAGCAACTTCAAGCAACTTAATTAAGAAATCATGTATAAGTCATGCAGAGACCCAAAACTCCTTATAACTGTCATAACATCTCCCATTGGCTGAAAACAGGTGGGAAGAGTTACAGGCAAATATAGAATCAGATGTTACTGATGTCCCTAAATATAAAGAACAGGGCCTGGTAGGATTTATGAGAAGGCAGATGCATCTGCACAATAGTGGTGGGCGGATCGATCCAAATATCGATTGTATTGATACCAAGTCGGCATCGGGATTGGATCGATACTAACCCGGTGAGATCGATTCTTTACTTTAAGTTCCGCTCTTGTGTGCAATGCTGTTGTTTCGGAAAAGATGAAACAGCCAGGTCGCCGGACTCACACTCCTGTGTCAGCACAGAGCAGGCACACTTGCTCCACCTCCCACCTCTTGTGTTTAGATGTTGCGCCTTCACATGATGTGACTTAGACACTTTGGGGGTTGTTAAGTTGTTTACATATTATTTATATTTTCACCAGTTGTTGAGAATTTTAATTGTAATTTTTGTATTATAGTTTCTCAACAGTACTTGTTTGTTTTAATTTGTTTACTGGTTTTCATGTACTTTTTATTTAGGATTTTTCTAGAAAGAAATTGATAATAAAGCATTTTCTAATTAATTATAAACTTTGTCCTAATTATGTCCTGGGTTTCAACTATTTAATAATAAAAAAGGAAACATCACAAAAAACACTTAAGGTCATTAAAATTAATTGAGATTTAGCAAATCAATGACGCAGCCACCTTATTTATTAAAAAGTATCGGTAACGGTGATACTGGCGCGTATTTATTTGGTATTGGATCGAAACCAAAATATGCAGTATTGCACACCACTACTGCACAAACCAGACAGAGTTTAGAAGGTGAGTTTATTTTATTGGGTGATGTTTCTATAATGTGTGTGTGTGTGTGTGTGTGTGTCTGTATGTATAGCACACGACAGCATTAGTGACAATGAAGCTGTCAAAGTTTAAAATGAAGCTGGGAGTCTTTTTACACACCCCACTATGTTACCGAAACAGTCAGCTCAGTTGGAGTGAAAGAAAATGTTTTTCATGCATTCAAAGCTCCATACATCTCTCATATCATCCCTGATTTGTTGAAAGCAGGCAGTGAGGAGGAGTCATAGCATTGGATGTCACTGATTTCTCTCTCTATATAAAGAACAGGGTCTGGTAGGATTTATAAGACAGCAGCATCTACAAAAACCAGACAGTGTCACCGTCCGCTGTGTGGCAGGCAGGAGGAAGGACATAAATGGAGGACTCAAACACAGAAACTTAAAACGACAGCGTTATTGGTGGGGGGAAAAATCCATTAAATAAACTCATGAAAAAGAGAAGAGGAGTTTATTGAGAATTCCACATTAAGGATGATTATTAATACATTTTTAATAATGACTGTCACATTCCTTTGACTTTTTTCCCCCCATTTCTAGTTTAATAATTTCAATGGTTTTTTAACATGATGTCATTATGTTATCTAATTCTTTGACTATAATTAAATATAACTGTTTAATTTAATTTATCTGTAACCTAGGAGTGGATTCAGATGAAATTATGCAGGTCTATTCATCAAGGATGATTTCTTTCTTTCTTTTTTTATGTTGAGCCCCTCTTGTTTGGAGTGCTGGACAGGGTGACAGATGAGGTCAGGCAGGAATCTCTATGGACTATGATATTTGCAGACAACAATGATCTGTGGTCAGGGTAGGCAGCAGGTGGAAGAGAGCCTGGAGAGGTGGAGAAATTAAAATCAGTAGAAGGTGTGAATGAAAGGGAGACAGGTGAAGCAGTGATGTGCTGAAGTAATGAAGGTGGTGATAGCAGGACATTCTGGCACGACTGCTTTAGCCCCCCTATGTGTTACACATGGAGAAACCTTTTGAATACAAAACACACCATCTATGTCCATACTTACAGTCCTAAGTGAATACAAAACTAATATAGACCATTATAACGTGTATAAAAGTGTTGGTATCTCCCGCAGGGAAATTGCAAACATGGTTTAGGTGTCCATGAGTACAGTTTCCTTGACCATCAAAAGGCCCTCAGAAACTGGGGCTGCATTCTGCAGCTTTCTGCTATGCACTTAGTTGGTCAGGAGTTCATCCTACAAGAAGATAATGCCCCAAAGAATAAGTTCAAGCTATGTGTGGTATCGTAAAAGAAAGAACAAGATGGTAAGCTTGAAAACATGGAGTGGCCAGCAAAGTCTCAAGACTTAAACCCCATCAAGCTGCTTTGGGATGAACTTGGCAGAAGAGTGAAAGCAAAGCAACCTACAAGTGCTACACATTTCCAATATGGGAACTGCAACAGAGTTGGAAAGACATATTTATGTGGACACCGAACTCCTTATGCTGCTTGTTATTAGTTTTTTGTTATTTTTTAAAATAAATATTTGTAAATAGTTCTTTTGTGTTATAATCCATGAGCCAGGTTTTAACAGAAAGAGATCAGTAACATTAGATGATATAGGTCTGCCCCTCATAAATCTCTCCTAACTACTCTCAACAAACAGAATATGACATGAGAAGTATAATGACCTTGGATTGCTGCATGACTTTCATATGTGTGACATTGAAAGAAAAAGTGAAAGAATAATTCACTTTTATTTACATCGGCCGTGACCTGCTTAGTCATTTCTTCACCACAAAGTCACATGGTTTCTGAGAAATCATAAGGTGAAGCTCACGATTATTCCTTTTAATCATTAAGGCACGTTTATGGACCCTAAACTCCTTATATCTCTCATAACATCTCCCATTGGTTGAAAGCAAGTGGGAGGAGTTTGTGAGGGGCAAAATTAGCGTCAAATGTTTCTGATCTCACTGTATATAAAGAACAGTGTCTGGTAGGATTTATAAGTAGGCAGCTGCATCTACAGAAACCAGAGGTCAGAAGGTGAGTTTATGCAAAAGAGAGAGAATACCTTGTAAAATCTGTCCATTTTACATATCAGTATGTAAAGATTAACTGGGTGGGAGAAGGGTCACTGTAAATCAGTGTAACATTTTTCATAGTCAGAATCTTTGAGATGAAACACTTTAGCCTGAAGAGGATGAAAATTATGTGAATTGTAAGGTTTTTACTGTCTTCAGATCTCAGCAAATTTCAGCGCCAGTGACAAGATGTGCAGTTATTTTTCTCCATCTGGTGCAGACAGAAACATAAATCTATTTTATTTATTTTATTTTCATCTTTGATTGACTACTTGGATGTATGACTCACAGATTTCCTGAAAAGAAAAGAAGTCACTGAGATGGAGGACTGTGATGAAACTTTGGAAGGTGAGGAGAAGGAAACAAGAGCTCTGTCATTTTCTGTTTGGGTTGGTGTTGCTGTTGCTGGGATGTAAACATTTTCTGTTCCCATTTTCTCTCTGCTGCAATGCACAACAGGAGTTTTTCAAAAGTCAGCTGTAAACAGCTTGATTAGTTTTCATCTCAATCTCATTTCATTTCATCTCTTTCAGTTAATAATAATAATAAAAGCGAATTAGTTAGGCGGGTGTCCTCTAAAACGCTCTGTCCAGATGAAAAGAATCAAAGAATTTAAAACAGTTTTCTTTTGTCTACATTTCAATTTTCAATTCAATTTATTTATAAAGCGCCAAATCACAGTCCCCTCAAGGCGCTTTTTATTGTAAGCTAAACTGTACAATAATACATGCAGAGAAAAACCGAACAATCATATGATCCCATATGAGCAAGTGCTTTGGTGACAGTGAGAAGGAAGAACTCAATTTTACGGGAAGAAAACTTTTAAAAGCCTAATTTTAAAAATATGGATAGTGTCAGTCTCCCAAATTCAAACTGGAGGCTGGTTCCACAGAAGAGGGGCCTGAAAGCTGAAGGCTCTCCCTCTGATTTTACTTTTAAATACTCTAGGAACAAAGAAAAAAAGGAACAAACCCAAATAAAATAATGTACCATCCCACATAGCCAGGTCTGGCCCGGATCTGGTGTCAAGCTGGCACTGCTAGCTGACTTCTGGCTAGTATGTTGTTAAGAGTTTATTCGTCTTATTCTGCAATCAGATGTGAGGAAATAACACTCAGACACTTTTAGCAGTTTGACGTGCACGGGTGAGAGCTCAACGGAGGCTCACACCCTGCGGCAGTTCTCTGCCTTTATTTATACATAGCATGAAGCATACAAATGAGGAAGTAACATGCTTATCTAGTCAAGCAGGCTGTTGTGACTTCTCGGAACATTATGTCCTCAAATAGTCGCTTCTTATTCTTGGGCGACGGTTTCCTGTTATCTTGGGCGACGGTTTCCTGTTATTGTCAGATAATGTGACAGCAAACAATTTCCTCTGTTATTGCAAAGAGCAAGCGGTTAGTTGTGCAACTGGTTTAACATGAACAGAAATATAAACACTTCTAGTATTAATATATGAATAATAAAATCTTAGATAATAAAAATCCTCTAACATATGTCATCCAGATATAGCCCAGGCCTGGCGTAGGTGGCACTGTTTATGTTATGGCATGCCACATCTGGCACTACGTTTAGAGACAGTGTGTGACTGGGTGAATGTGACATGTTGCATAGAGCAGTTTGAGTAATCTGGGAGAGTAGAAAAGGGTTATATAAGAATCAGTCCATTTACTGTCTGAACAGAGATTCGTCATGTTACTTTTGCACTATTATGTTCCGGCACATGTTGTTATTACATGGCTTGATTAAGGTACACATTAGGCTGACATCTGGGGCCAGAACTGAAACTGTTCTGGGCCAGCACAGGGCCATCAGTGTGTCTGCAACTGGCCTTGTGCTGGCCCACACATGGGCCAGATCCAGGCCATACCAATTTTGCTATGTGAGTATGAGGTCTTTATGATAAGATGGGGCCTGATAGAAAAATAGAAAACTAAAATTAAAGAGTAATAAAACTTGTGCAAAAAATGTTCACAACCAAAAACAATAATGAATTAAAAGAAACTTTAAACCAGGGGTCCAAAATGCACTGACCATGTGTGTGGTGTAGCCCCACACTCACATTCAATTATCAGTTCTCTTCTCCAAATTCTAAGGAACATGCTTGGTCAAAGAAAATTAGCTGAGACAAAGCTTTACCCCCCAAATTATCTATAATTTATTTAACTTTCAAAATACTTTTAATATAATTTTTTTTATATACCATCCATAAATTCATATGAATACTAAAAGCTTTAAAATCAGCGGTAAGGCCCAGACATGTGCACCTGTGACTGGAGGAAACAATTAGTCCACCACTTTTTACACAATGCAATGCATGCAAAAGGAATCATCACTACAATCAATCGCACGAAAAGAAAATTAATTAACAGAAAATGTATTCCATACATGCTTATCTGGTGTGTCTCAAGCAGATTGCCCGAACACAGCATCCTCACCACCAGCCTAGCAGCACATTTTCACACACACAGCTATAACCATATACATAATAAACGGCTATTTAAAGTGACAGAATCCCTCACTGGTATCAATTAAACAACTTCCTCTGCACACTGGTTACCACATCTGACAGCTCAAACACCAGGAAAACACAGCTGTGTACGATTGAGCATTTACAATACCACCCAGTCACAGCTGGCATCATTCTAGTGCAATAACCAGGCAGACAACGGCCAGTTACAAGGCCTGTATAAGCTTGTTTACCAGGAGAAAATTGGAGATGAAATAAACAAAGGCTTTGATTGTATTGTAAAATAATTATTTTCTGTTTTTAGCACCTGACAGAGCCCCCCCGGATCAAAGAAAACACCAGAACATCCAACCATGGGCGTCAGAACCAACAAGTATGGGCATCCCAGAGAGTGGCAGGAGTGTCCAGCAGGTAGGGATTAATTTTAAATAATAACTTATACATATTTTATAACAATTTTGGGGCTGCTTCCCCTGAAGCAGGCAGGATAGGACCTAAATGCAGACTCACGGAGGCAAGAATAAACTCAGAAGGTAGCTTTATTGCTGAACACTGGAAAATACAAAAATGAGCTAAACTGGACATACACATGAAACTAAACAGGTAGACAGGCAGAACACATGGCGGGGGAATAAGGGAGAACACAACAGTGGACAAAGGGAAACAGAGGGTTTAAATATACAAGGAATGACGAGGCAACAGGAAACACATGGGGACCACAACTGAGACAAATTAGACGTGACGAGACAGAGGAAGCAAACTTAAACACACTGAACATGGAACGCCAGATTATCAAAATAAAACAGAAACATAGTGAGATGTATACTGTAACAATAGGACGTGGAACACGCAGACATGAAACACATGATAGACTGGGGAGACAGGATGGATCACAAATAGAGGAACATGGGAACAGGCAAGGAGGACAAAACACAGACACGACTAAGGGGGCAAGGGAGAGCGAGGGAGGAACCCAGAGAGAGAGAGAAGACGAGAGAGAGAGAGAGACATACACGAGGGGCTGGGGGGAAAGGGGGTATGAAAGACAAGGTAAACATGTAATGAAACACAAGGAGAGGAACATGGGAGCAGAAAAGGGAAACAAGACTCGCGTTCTGTTACAAAGTAGGTATTTATAGATTCAGTTGATTGGGATTAAATGTTTCCTGTTGGATGGATTTCAGTTGTTGATATTCAAGAAATTTAGTGTTGCTGATTCTAGTTCATAAAAATTAAATAAAGTTTCCATCTTCTATAACACGTTATTTATCCTTTTCTCATGCCATGATTGAAAATTTACTATTTTCTTTTTGTGACAAATATCTGGATTATTCCAAATGGGTGTTAGATTACATTGAATAACTAAAGATTTCATTATTTTTTTAAATTTCCATCACGCTGTCAGAGAGGTGTTTATGTTAAGGTTTTTCACGCAGTTATGGTGCTTAATTCTTAATTAAGTTTTAGTCTTTGAATATGATTCAACTGTACCAGGTCTGAGAGCCTGGCGGAAAAACATACCTAGATATCTGATGTTACCTGACTTTAGCAGAGTGGTGGAGGTTTTCTGAAAATTACAAATCAGGGGCAGAACTGGTGTTTTACTCGAGTTGATGGAGTAGTTTGACATGCATGAGAACTTATCTATAAGTCTTATCATCTTTGTTAGTGAGGTTTGTGAGTTCCTAAGGAAGAGTAATACATCACAGGCTTATCGTATTATCTGTATTTCCAGTTTGAATTTCTTTAATATCTATATTTTGTCGGATTGCTGCTGCTAGTCGTTCAATGAAAATGACAAAAAACAAGTTGAAAAGTGGGCAGCCCTGTCTGTTGCCCTTCTGTAGGTTGAGGCTTTGGGAAGTCAAATAATTTATCCTAACGCACAAATTTGGAGAGCTGTACAGTGTTTTCATCAAATTTATGAAGAATGAACGAAATCCAAGTTTGTGTAGAACTGGTAATACCAATTTCCAGTTTACCCAGTCAAATACTTTCTCTGCATCTAAAGACAACACTGTAGTTTGTAATTTGTTGATGGAGCAATAATCTATTATATTTATTGGTCTGCGTGTATTAATACCCTTAATAAAATCTTTTTGGTCAACATGTATTATGAATGGAGTGATTTCTCACTTTATTCATAAATGCTCAGAATACTTTTTTTTTTTCTAGTAGGAGGTTTCAACAATTGTTTTACTCTACAACAAATTAGCTTACCATTGCTCCGATTTTTCTCCCAAAAACATGCTTTCTTGTATTTGGAAAACTGAGGATCATATAAGTATATAGTATTTCTTTCATTTGTATTGCATTTATTATATTTGTGTTCTTTTTTTTAAAAATCCTCTGCTGTGTAGCAGCTTTTGCAATCACAATTATGATCTGAATGCACTATTGTGCCAAACATATTTTCTTCATACAGTATTACATTATTTGTGTAGTATGACAATAATTAAGCTGATATTTAATACATACAGCGACCTGTTTGGTCAGGATGTATTATGAATTAAGTGATTTTTCTAATCTTCTGACAAGGGCATTGCAAAGTACTTTAGGTCTAAATTTATAAGTCACACTGGCTGGTATCTGAATGAGAGTGTAGGATGTTTGTCTGGTTTAAGGCTAAAAATGGCAGAGTTCATGATTTCAATTCAGTCTCATTTCCCTGTAAACCTGACTAAGCTGACTAAACTTAAAACTTATTTGGAAACTGATTACCTCAGAAAATTTAAGTCAACCAAATCATCTCTTTTAAGTATGCAGGTTCTATACAATTTTATTCACTGTTAATTTAAAAGTTTAAAACGTATTTTTATGTTTTAATAATTCAGCTTTACTTAAAAATTACATAATTTTATTTTAATGTTCAGATGTTCTTTACAATTTTATATTTTGATGCAACAGAATGTAAATATATTACAATCGTAACTCAAATAATGTGACTATTGATCAATTAAAAGATAAGTATTTACGTTTAGACTACTCAGAACTAGAACTTATACGGTACTTCAACCTTTTTTATTAAAATATTTATGGACATGTAAGAAGCATCACATACATATCTTTATACAATCACTAACATGGACAAGAGCACCAGAAAGTGAGCATAATAAATGCAAAGTGAAGAACATCCACCTTATATCTTTAAATACAGATAAAACAAACGAGGACATCATCATCCTCAAAATACAAATGAAGCTCAAAATATACAAAAAAATTGAAAAAACAAACAAACACAAAGTAGTAATAAACAATGGTTGTTTTAAAAAGATAATTTAAAGGATATAAAAAACAAATACACAGGTACAAATAAAGGTTATTTATTAGCTTTTAAATAAGCAAACAATGCAAGTATAAGAAATTGAGGTAAACTGATTCAGCTGTATCGACCCAAATACAGAAGTTAACTCAAAGTGCTTTAAACAAAGTGCTTACTAACAGTCCAGGGTTTCAGTGGTTTGCCATCATAAAGCCTTATGAAGATTTTTTGGACAAAGTTACATTTCTGAATTAGTTTTCTGAACTATCTGTATAAAAAACAGGACACAAGTCTTAAAGCAAGCAAACTTGAGTGATTATCATTGAAACTTTTTAACTTTGTGGTAACAAATTTATTTTTATCATTATTCACCTGAAGATCATAAGCATTCAGGATATTCCACAGTAACTCCAATATCTTCACAGTGCGTGCAGCCTTCTGACGTTATAGGGTCATAAGTCACGGTGTGTTTCTGTCAAGTTCAGCATACAACTGGCTCTGTAGGTTGATGTCTGTGACTTGGTGGAACTCCACACAAACCTTCAAAGAACACAGAACATCAAACATGAAGACAAATAAGTGATTTAACGGACAAATCTTATCTTTAAAGAGGAATTTCCCGATTTGTGTGCAATCTATGTTTAAATGTTGTCCTATCAAATTTTTTAAGAATGAGCACTGAACCTTTGCAGCACTATCTGTATCACAAAGCTGAAATATATTTTTCAGCCTTGTGAGCAAATGAATAGAGGACATTAGACTGCCTCTTTTGTAAATTGAGAAAACACAGAAGTGGTGTGATCAAAAAAACACCTTTCTTTTTTTGATATACCTTTATTAGTCCGACAAGGGGAAATTTCATAAGGCTGCCGACCTATTGCACGCAATGGCGGCACCATCTTACCCTCCGACCATACATACATTACACAAAACATCACATGGGGAAGACAGGTCAGAGAGGTATAACAATGGAAAATGCACCACATGAGGAAAGATAAGGAGAAAAAAAATAACTCCCCCCAGACTGAGCTCCAACAGTGATGATCAGTTTGAGAACAGAAAAAAAAACACCTCTGCACATGAAAAAACTCTTAATACACCAAAGAAACACATGACAAGCAACAGGGGTGGGTAAAGGGTGAGAGACAGTACATCCGGGCCTGCAGCTTGTGCGCTGGTCTCCTTGATCCACCGACAACATCGGAAGGGAATAAGCTTCGAAGGCGTTTGGAAAGGGAGGGGGGATGAGTGCGTGCATATCAGTGTATATGTATGTGTGTGTGTATCCATAGTTCAGCTGAGACAGTGTCCTTCGCCCTGTCAGGCTA
Source organism: Neolamprologus brichardi (assembly GCF_056152115.1). NCBI lineage: Eukaryota > Metazoa > Chordata > Actinopteri > Cichliformes > Cichlidae > Neolamprologus > Neolamprologus brichardi. The sequence continues at coordinate 9,355,882 of NC_142124.1, read as the reverse complement.
AGTAAACAGTCTTCCAGCCAACCCAGGTGGCCTTGCATGGAATGGGAAGGAACAGACTAAACACAGTCGTTATCAGGGTGTTGTTGTTCAGCTCCAGCCTTGAGACCGCAGCTGGCACCAAAGAGGTATCTGCATAAGTGATGGTGTTTTTACTTTAGTGCGAACAGCTCATATTTCTTCTAAACTACAAATATTTAATTGGGCTCACAGAAAAGAGGACTCTAAAATACATCTTTCAGTTCACCCATCTTTACGAACTCCACTGGAGCAGTCTGTGAATTTAAACTTCAGCCTCGGAAGGATAATGTTTTAGTAAAGATTCAATATTTCATCAGTACACTCAATATGCAATATCTAGCTAACTTTGAATCTGCGTATTATTTTTAATCGTTGTTGATAGAAGCTACTGCTACTGCTAGCTAAGTCATTTAGGAACAGAAAAGTTGCTAATGAGAACCAAAATATTAAGATAAAAAAAACACACTTGACTATGAGGCTGCTGTTGAAAAAACACCAGTTTTCCGTCCAAAGCTGACACACTTTTCTCAAGTGTGTCGTTAACACATTTTTGAACATAATCATTTAAAAGGGAGCTCAGAAAAAACATTTACTCAAAGATAATAATTAAGGAAGCAGTGTTTACTCTCAATCCCTGAGTCATGTACAATTATAACTACATATATCATTCAGAGAACAGAAAAGTTTTAAGTTTTTTAAACACTATAACAGATTTTAATTTATGTATCCACAATCTTTGTAAGTCAGGTTAACTGTTGGGTTTTAAATGTATATAGCCCCAAATCACAACAGTTGTTGCCTCATGGCTTTTTATATTGTAAGGTAGACTCTACAATAATACAAAGAAAGCAGAGAAAACCCCAACAATTATATGACCTGCTATGTGGGAAAGAAAAACTCCCTTTTTCTTCCCTAACAGGAAGAAACTTTCAGCAGAACAAGGCTGAGGGAGGGGCGGCCATCTGCTATGAATGGTTGGGATGAGAGAAGGAAGACAGGGTAAAAGACATGCCAGAGAATATTAACAAGCCCGATTCAGTGCAGAGAGGTCTATTAGCACATAGTGAGGAAGGTGACTGAAGAAGAAATACTCAGTGCATCATGGGAATCCCCCAGCAGCCTACACCTATTGCATCATAACTACGGAAGGATTCAGGCACACCTGATCCAACCCTAACTATATGCTTTATGAAAAAGTAAAGTTTTAAGCCTGATCTTAAAATGTCTGTCTCCTGAATCCAAATTGGAAGATGGTTCAACAGAAGAGGGACCTGGATCAGGATTTTAAGTTTAATTCTTGATTTAACAGGGAGCCAACAAAGAAAAACCAATATAGGAGAAGTATTCTCTCTTTTTCTAGTCCCTGTCAGTACTCTTGCTGGAGCATTTTGTGTCAATTGAAGGCTTTCGGGGAGTTTTTAGGACAACCTGATAATAATCTAATAATAAATCACAGTAGTCCAGCTTAGAAGTAATAAATGCATGAACTTCTTTTTTTTTAGGATAACACTGAGACAGGATGTTTCTAATTTTAGAGATATTGTGCAAATCACAGAAAGCAGTCCTGCATATTTGTTTAATATCCACATTGAAGGACACATGTTACATGAGTGGAGATAAAGTTTGATCCTTTTGAATTTGAGTTACTATTCTGAAAAAAGTGAACCAAAATTGTTTATAAAACTCTGCTGGAAAAGCATCTGGACCTAGAGCTTTATTATTTGGGAGATGCTGTTGGGCTTCATGGAATTCAGAAACTGAAATAGGTGAATCCAGAGCCACAATATGTTCATCATTTAGTTTTGGTAAATTTATATAAGAAATTCTTCAGTGGCACCATTAGGTTGATTAATCTATGTTGAGTATAAAGCTTCATAAGAGTCTTTAAAAGATTTATTTATTTGTTGTGGATCATGAGTAATGTTTCCAGTCAAATCCTTGATATAGAATAGTTGTTTTTTCTTTATTTGGCTTTAACTGGTCAGAAAGGAATTTTCCAGATTATCAACATGTTCGAAGTTCCTCAAACGCAGCCCTTGCACCAGAAATAATTTTCTCTTGTTAATTCTTTCGTTTAATTCTACTTTTAGATTTTTCAGGTTGTTTATTTTCTGTTCTTGTGGTGAGGCAGCATAGACAGCTCCAAATGATTTATTTAATCTTGTTCTGTTTCTAATACAAGCATTTTCTTTCTTATGAGAACAGTAAAATATTATTTTGCATTGCATTACTAAAGCTGTGTGTTCCTCCCAAAACAGTAGGTTAATTGGTTATTCTAAATTGTGCATGAATAGCGAGCTTGCAGTGCTACATAAATGTAATTACATTTGCACCTGCAATGTTACAAAGTAATCTAAAAATAAACAAATAATAAACAAATCTGTTTACTCTGAGTTTAGTTAGCTTAAACTAACTGACAGCTAAAGATTTTTATTTTTAGTTTTTTGCCTTAGGGATATATTCTTTGTTTTATGTTTATTTGATAACTATAAATGTACATTATAGGGAGTTTAACAGTTTGCATTCAGTTCCAGGATGTTCCTCAAGAAAATATATACAAATTATTATGGCTATTTGTCTGAGGTAAAACATGTTATTTTTTAATAACATGTTTGTTTCTCTAAAAACAAGCATTACTAAAGTGTTGCTTCTTGAAATGTTATCAAGGATTAATCATCCATTTGTGAATGTTAGACTGTCTATTTATACCCTCTAAATAAGTCTGTAGTTCAAAATTCGGTATAGAATTCTTGGCCTGGTTCAAAATGGACAAAAACCACACTGTGATGTTTCAGGTAAGTTGTGGTTCAAATATGAACAGCATGTAGGGGTTTAAAAGATTTCCTTCACACACTCTTGCATTTATAAAGTCTGAAAATAAGGAGCAGGAATGCAGAAGTTTAGCAATCCCTCAGATCACTTGATTATAATAACAGCTTAATCAAGTGGTTTCCTCTGTCCCTTGACAGCAAAAAGTATTTTAGGTGTGCAATCACATATGTTATATCAAGTCATTATTAAAATCAGGATATGTATTTATGGAGTTGATGAGCTACTTTGAGTAATCAATCAGACTAGAAATGTGTTATATATATATATATATATATATATATATATATATATATATATATTTATATATATATATATATATATATATATATAAAAACACCCAGCACGCCCCTGCGGGCGGTTTATCCTTCAAGCTCGGGTCCTCTACCAGAGGCCTGGGAGCTTGAGGGTCCTGCGCAGTATCTTAGCTGTTCCCAGGACTGCGCTCTTCTGGACAGAGATCTCCAATGTTATTCCCGGGATCTGCTGGAGCCACTCGCCTAGCTTGGGAGTCACCGCACCTAGTGCTCCGATTACCACGGGGACCACCGATACCTTCACCCTCCACATCCTCTCGAGCTCTTCTCTGAGCCCTTGGTATTTCTCCAGCTTCTCGTGTTCCTTCTTCCTGATATTGCTGTCATTCGGAACCGCTACATCGATCACTACGGCCGTCTTCTTCTGTTTGTCTACCACCACTATGTCCGGTTGGTTAGCCACCACCATTTTGTCCGTCTGTATCTGGAAGTCCCACAGGATCTTAGCTCGGTCATTCTCCACCACCCTTGGGGGCATTTCCCATTTTGACCTCGGGACTTCCAGGTTATACTCGGCACAGATGTTCCTGTACACTATGCCGGCCACTTGGTTATGGCGTTCCATGTATGCCTTGCCTGCTAGCATCTTGCACCCTGCTGTTATGTGCTGGATTGTCTCTGGGGCATCTTTACACAGCCTGCACCTGGGGTCTTGCCTGGTGTGATAGACCCCAGCCTCTATGGATCTTGTACTCAGAGCTTGTTCTTGTGCTGCCATGATTAGTGCCTCTGTGCTATCTTTCAGTCCAGCTTTGTCCAGCCACTGGTAGGATTTCTGGATATCAGCCACCTCCTCTATCTGCCGGTGGTACATACCGTGCAGGGGCCTGTCCTTCCATGATGGTTCCTCGTCTCCCTCCTCTTTCTTGGGTTTCTGCTGCCTGAGGTATTCACTGAGCACGCTGTCAGTTGGGGCCATCTTCGAGATGTATTCTTGGATGTTCGTTGTCTCATCCTGGATTGTGGTGCTGACACTCACCAGTCCCCGACCCCCTTCCTTCCGCTTAGCGTACAGCCTCAGGGTGCTGGACTTGGGGTGAAACCCTCCATGCATGGTAAGGAGCTTTCTTGTCTTTATGTCAGTGGCTTCTATCTCCTCCTTTGGCCAGCCTATTACCCCAGCAGGGTACCTGATCACGGGCAGGGCGTACATGTTGATGGCCCGGATCTTGTTCTTACCGTTCAACTGACTCCTCAGGACTTGCCTGACCCTCTGCAGGTACTTGGTGGTTGCAGCTTTCCTAGCGGCCTCTTCATGGTTCCCATTCGCCTGCGGGATCCCCAGGTACTTGTAACTGTCCTCTATGTCTGCAATGTTGCCTTCTGGTAGTTCAATCCCCTCAGTTCTGACTACCTTCCCTCTCTTTGTTACCATCCGACTACACTTCTCCAGCCCGAACGACATTCCAATGTCATTGCTGTATAGCCTGGTAGTGTGGATCAGTGAATCGATGTCTCGTTCACTCTTGGCATACAACTTGATGTCATCCATGTACAGGAGGTGGCTGACAACTGCTCCGTTCCGTAGTCGGTATCCGTAGCCAGTCTTGTTAATGATCTCACTGAGGGGGTTCAGGCCTATGCAGAACAGCAGTGGGGACAGAGCATCTCCCTGGTAGATCCCGCACTTGATGGTGACTTGTGCTATGGGCTTGGAGTTGGCCTCTAGTGTTGTACGCCACATCCCCATTGAGTTCCTGATGAAGGCTCTTAGGGTCCCATTGATCTTGTACAATTCTAGGCATTCCAGTATCCAGCTGTGGGGCATTGAGTCATAGGCCTTCTTGTAATCAATCCAGGCAGTGCACAGGTTGGTTAGTCTGGTCTTGCAGTCTCGGCTGACTGTTCTGTCTACCAGTAGCTGGTGTTTTGCGCCTCTGGTATTCTTGCCAATTCCTTTCTGTGTCCCGCTCATGTATTGACCCATGTGCCTGTTCATCTTAGCCGATATGATGCCTGACAGGAGCTTCCATGTAGTACTGAGGCAGGTTATTGGTCGGTAGTTGGAGGGGACTGGTCCCTTCTTGGGGTCCTTGGGGATCAGGACCGTCCGACCTTCGGTTAGCCATTCCGGGTGTCTCTCATCAACTAGCAGCTGGTTTATTTGTGCTGCCAGACGCTCGTGGAGTGCAGTCAGCTTCTTCAGCCAGTAGGCGTGAACCATGTCGGGCCCTGGTGCTGTCCAACTCTTCATACTGGAGACCCTTTCTTGGATATCTGCCACCGTGATGGTTACTGGACCCTGTGCAGGGAGGTCGCTATGGTCTGCCCTCAGATCCACTAGCCACTGAGCATTGCCGTTATGGGTTGCGTCCTTCTCCCATATGCTCTTCCAGTATTGCTCCGTCTCCAGCCTTGGTGGTGCTGTTCTCTTATTATTGTTCCCTTGCCACTGAGAGTACACCTTTGCTGGTTCTGTGGAGAACAGCTGGTTTATTCTCCTGCCTTCTATCTCTCTGGTGTACCTCCTCAAGCGGCTGGCCAAGGCTGTGAGTCTTTGCTTGGCAGTTTCCAAGGCCTCAGGTATGGACAGCTTGCTGTATTTCTTATGCACCTTCTTTGTCGCACCTTTCTGCAACTCCGTTAGTTGGCTCACCTCCCTCCGTGCTACTTTGATCTTGCCCTCTAGCCTCCTTCTCCATGGAGGGTACTGCCCCTTGTGGCTGTTCAACTTGTAGCCAAGCATCTATATATATATATATATATATATATATATATATATATATATATATATATATATATATATAGATGTCAGTGAAATCCATTCTAAAATGGTTTACTGTCTTCTCAATGAAGTACAAAGCAAGACCTTTTTATTCTGTTGTCATATATGTCAATGGTATCAACCTGATAAGCTAAATTTCAGGGTAATGTATTTACTTCCCAGAGTGGTCCAGTGGGTGAACACATTGATGACCAGAAAAAGAGAAAACCAGGAGATAAATCTTATGAATCATCCAAAACCAATGACAATGGTAACATTTTTCATTATACAATAACACAAAAAGCAAAAAACATATAAAAAGCTGAGTTCATAACTTTGAAAGGATTTGCAGCAACATGCACTGTGTATAATGCATATCTGGTTCATGCAATCCTGCAGAAACCACAGATGGTTACACGAGTGGAAACAAGAAGGTAGGAGAATAAACTTTTATTCAAAAGATCAAAATGAGTATTTACTCTGTTCTGCCATATGACAATGTAATTTGATTACATATAGTAACTCTTTATTTGCTATTTGTAGAAGCCAAGTCAAACAGAAACTGAGACACTGCTTGACAGACTTCACCTTCAAGACAAATTTCAGCAGAAGTTGTCACCAGCAGATTTTCTTCAAATACGTCCACCTGGGAAACAGATTGACCATGTAGAATCTGAGAAAGATCTAGCTCACACTTTTCTCCACAGGCTGATAATGTTGGACTACAGGGCCAGATATATTACTGTAAGACAAGATAGTCCTAAATCATCTCTCTCAGTGTCATCAGACACTGAGATAGATGACGATGATTTAGAGGAATTGTTTAAAACCACTGCAGGCACAAATAAGAATGAGAAGGCTCATGTGCATCCAATGGACGTTCAGATGGCAGTATTTCACTGCTCAGACAGCTTCCTGAAACAGATAATGGTTACAAAGCTCTCTCAGTGTCAGTATGCCTTACCTTTGCTTGGTCCTGACCCAGTCACAATGGAGATCGTGTGTCCTCTGTGGACTTTTAGAGAAATAACAAAAACCTGGAAGGTCATTCAGTGTGATTCAGACATTGTCACCATGAAGAGTGTTCCAGTCTACAAAGCTGAAACACCCTTGGTGTCTTTTTTCCGTCTGGGTTCTTTGTCAGTGTCTAAATCTCAGCTGATGAACACTTTGATCAACAACCGTCACGACACCTTCTTCCACAGAAACTGCCCAGGAAACACCAAGTCTCGCTATCTGATGGATGGTGTGGCAGAGATTGCCTGGTACTGCCCTGCTGGAAAACCCAATGATGCCTTCAATGACTGCATTGCTTTTTGTAATCTCCATGGTGATGCTCTATTGACTGAAAAACAGCGTGACATACTGATTGAAAAATCCTCTGTCAGTGTTTTTCTTGCGGCATCTCAAAGCAATGAAGAAAGTCGATCACTCATATCATCTCTTTTTAAGTCTCATAAGCCTCTCATTTATTTAACTATTGATGACAGTCGTGATGCTGTTAAGACAAAAAGTGGAAATTACATATTGGGCCTCAAAGACAAAAACCACTCAGGTGTATCGGAACAGCTAAAAAAGATCATCAGAGAAGTTTTGTCTTCTCTAGAATTTTCCAGCTTGAAACCATCCTTCCAGCTTGAATCCATGGCTGAGCTCTCTGGAATCAAAGTGGATGAAACTGACCCAGCCTGTCAAAGAGGGAAATCTGCTGCTATTAAAATAATCAATATACTTAAAAAGGATAACATGGATGTCTCAAAGATCAAAGATGAATTTCTCCCTTGTCAAGGCAAACTGTGGCATCAGTGGAGCAAAATACACAGAGAACTGTTTCATCTCAGCGGAAACATTGAAATGGAGAAAAGCAGACAGGAACAAAAACTGATGAAAATACGTCAGGAACAATGTGCTGCTTCCTGCAGTAAACTGATGCAGTTGTTCACTAGAAGTCTCTCATCATTGCCACCAACAGAGAAAAAGTATTTCCTGAAATGGACTCAGATCTTCATAGATGCCCTCTCCACAGATGATGTTTCTTCAATTCTCCAAAGTTATGGTGAAAAGTGGTCTGAGGTCTTGGCTTTGAAGAACAAGCGAGACAAATCAGATCTGTTATTAAAAAAACAAACTGAACTTGATGACATATCAAAGAAACTTCAGTCTGCAACTTTTGGTTTGGAGCACATCTTCAGAGAAATGGGACAGATCTATGAAGCCCATAAAACAACACAAAGAGAGAGCAGACACACTGACTGGTCTAAATACCCTGAGCTGGCTGCACAGCTGATGATATCAGGACACCCGATGGAGCTGATGGATGGCGATGCAGGTCATGTGCCTTTAACGTGGATCTCCAGTCTTTTAGAAGAAGTCATCAAGAAACTGGGGGACCAGAGAGTTTTTGTGTTGTCAGTTTTGGGCCTACAAAGCAGTGGAAAATCAACAATGCTGAACACCATGTTTGGGCTGCAGTTTGCAGTGAGTGCTGGCAGGTGCACCAAAGGTGCCTTCATGCAGCTGCTCAAAGTATCAGAGGAGATGAAGAAAGACTTGAAGTTTGACTATGTTCTAGTGGTGGACACTGAAGGACTGCGTGCTCTTGAGTTAGAAGGTAACAACACTCTTCATCATGACAATGAACTGGCAACACTTGTTGTTGGTCTGGGAAACTTGACACTGATCAACATCTTTGGAGAGAATCCATCTGAGATGCAGGACATCCTGCAGATTGTTGTTCAGGCTTTCATGAGGATGAAGAAAGTTAAACTTTCTCCCAGTTGTGTGTTTGTTCACCAGAATGTCACAGATGTTGCAGCAGCAGAGAAAAACATGGATGGAAGGAGACGCCTGCAGGAAAAACTGGACCAGATGGCCAAACTAGCAGCCAAAGAGGAAGTTTGTAATGCAGACTGCTTCAGTGATGTCATTGAATTTGATGTTCAAAAAGATGTGAAATACTGTGCCCAGCTGTGGGAGGGAAATCCACCCATGGCTCCTCCAAATCCAGGTTACAGTGAGAGCATCCAGGAAGTGAAGAACACCATCCTCTCTAAAGCTTCAAAGTCTGCTGGGATCACTCTCTCACAGTTCAAAAGCAAAATTGACGACATGTGGACTGCACTGCTGAATGAAAGTTTTCTTTTCAGTTTTAAAAACACACTTGAAATTTCAGTGTACAGAAAACTGGAAGTCCAGTATGGCGACTGGACCTGGACCCTGAGGGAAAACATGTTGACCATTGAAAACCAACTTCATAACAGAATTGAAAATGGAAAACTTGATGAGGTTGAACAATCTTATCTTTTTCAAGAAACAAGTAAAACATATGATGGAGTCAGAAAAGAAATGACAAAGTACTTTGAGGATGACAAAGAGAAAGAGATCTTGGCTCAGTGGAAAGGACGATTTGAAATAGACATTGAGGAATTTCTTAATAATCAAGTGAAAATGGTGAAAAGAAAACTGGATGGAGTTATCCAGCAGAAGAAAGCTTGTAAAAAGCTGGATGAGAAGAAATCAGAATTTGAGAACAAACTGCTACAGAAGAGCAAAGAGCTCGCTCAGCAGCTGAAGGATAAGGCCAAAGATAAAAAAGAGCTTGAAAGACAGTTCAACTCTGTTTGGAGTTGCTGGGTTACTGAGTTAACAGCAGATCCAAAACCTGTTGCAGAAATTAACTTGAAAAAAGATCAGTTAACTATCCTTAAAGAACTTGGTTTTGAGCGAGCTCTTATAAATGAATGCAAAAAAAGAGGCAGATACAAGAAAATATCAGACCTTGGTGATTATTCAGTTTATATGATGACAAGTAGTAATCAGTTGATTGGTTTTATACAAAAACATATTTCAAGTGGTTTCTCCCATGAAGAACAACAACAGATCAGATCGCTCATTGTCCAAGCTGAAGAAGAGTCACTTGGTGCAATCAAAAACAAACATGTAGCTGCAACAGGCTACACATCAGCATATTTGCATGAAATGGCCAATCATGTCACAGAAAAAGTTCAGAAGTTTCTGTCACTGAGGAAATGCACTTTAAACAAGGAGTTTAAAGTTGATCTCTTGCTTTATGTGTTCTACAGGGCAGAGAGTTGGCTTCTAGAGTCACACAAGAAATTTAAAATGAATAATGATCCAATCACTTATTTGGAAAGCAAGAAAACACAGTATTACACAGCTTTTGGAAGCTTTTTTATAGGAAACTCATCTGCTGTTGTGCTCGGAGAACTGATCTGTGAGAAACTGAAAGTCTCTACTGTTGAGGCTGTCTGTAACAAGACTTCCATTGATCTCGCTGGAAGGATGAGGTGCAATTTCCCAGCATTCAGAGGGAACAGACTGGACTTGGAACAACATATGTTGAGGTCACTCGCTGAGGAAGAAAACTTTGAAGATTTCATCACATACATCACAAATCCAAGGAAACAAATAGAAGATTTCATTAAAGGAGAAGTACAAAAATACATCTACATGGGTCACAAAGATGAAGCTGTGGAAATACTCAAGAAAAATGTTGATGACATCGAAACAACTGTGAGTCAAGCTTTATTTACTGCAACACAAAAGGTCCAAAATCAGAGAGGAAACACAGACATGTGGCTGAAGGAATTTTGTAATGTCCTAAAGGATAAACTGACATTTGACAACATTCCTTCTGAAAATTTCACTGACATAAAAAAATTTGATTTCCTCAAGGAAGAGATAGAAAAAGGACTTAAACCCATCATTAAGGACATGTATAGCCTCTCCCTGGTTACGCTGAATGAATCCAGGAAGAAGCCTGAAGAAATCCTCATTGATCAGCTTTGTAACTGTTGCTGGGTAAAGTGTCCATTCTGTGCAGCTGTTTGTACCAACACCATGAAAGATCACAGTCCTGATGACCACAGCACTCCTTTTCATCGACCCTCTGGGATAGAAGGATGGCACTATAGAGGTACAGTAGAGCTCATTGTCAACTTCTGCACAACAAATGTTGCAAGTGATGGCAGTTTTTACCCTGAATATGATTCAGAGGAAACAATTCCCTACAAACAGTACAAAAATGCTGGTCCGCCGTATGATACCTGGAAAATCACCCCTGATGGGTCTAAACTGGCATTCTGGAAATGGTTTGTATGTCAATTTAAAATGCAGCTGGAAAAGCACCATGGGAAAAACTTCCAGGACAGAGGAGCAATTCCAGATCAATGGAAAAAAATATCTAAAGAAGAAGCCATTAAAAGTCTGGATGAAATGTATTAATGAGTCAAAGAAACTGCAAATCTGCTGAAAATCTTGATACCTGCTTTCACCCAATAACTCGTTAATACCGCTGTGACAGTCTGATTTTGTATGAGTGAGAAAACTATTAACACAAAGAAGATGATATGAGTGACTTTAAGTTAACTCACAAGATAATACAAAGAGGAAAAACACAAGTCACATTCTCAATGTTGCTTCCATCTAGGCTTTCAAAGTTTGTCCAGATAAACACATTTTTAACCTGATTTTGTTATTTGGGATATCGTTTGCCTGTTCATAACAAACATTTTTTGTTTATCAAATAGTCAATAATGGAAGGAAACTAAATGAAAAAAACTGCTGTAGAACAAGTTAACCATCTCAATGTTCTAAATGCACATGAGCAATCTTGCCTATGCATGCATAGTTAACCACCAAAGGCCCATTTTGATCCAGGAAAAATCTGAGTGAAAACTGTAATGTGCAAATTATATGATGATAACACATCATTTTTTACTTTGACAATTTCTTTTTGTTTCTAATGTTTGAGCTAAAATGCTCAGAATTTTTATCTTCCTTTCTTCTAAAATATGTTCATTATATTCCAATGTGTTAAAGGTCTTTCAATAAAGAGTTGATAAAGAAAATATCCACTTTATCATCTCTGTTTAGTTTTTTTCAAGTTTATAATTGCAATCTTTTTTCCAGAGGATCTAGACTTTGAGAACATATCATTTTCCTATTCATAACAAACAGTTTTTGTTTATCAAAAAGTCAAAAATGGAATATAAAAACTGCTGTTGAACAAGTTAACCAACTGAATGTTCTCAATATATATAGACAAATCTTGCATAGAAAACATGCATAGTTAACCATCAAAGGCCAATTTCGAGCCAGGAAAAGTTAATTTCATAATTTGGCATTTTCTTTATGTTTCTAATGTTTGAGGTTTGAGGTAAAAATCTCAGAATTGTGTTAAATCTTTCTCCTCATCTTCTAAAATAAAATATGTACATTACATTGCATTTCTTAAAGCTCTTTACCAAAAATTATCTTACAATAATTTGAATCTGTCTTATGTCCTGTTTTTAAATGCATATATTTTTAATTATGCAACATTTATTCAATAAACAACACTCTTGATCATTAATTTCAAACATTGCATTTGAAACCACAACAAACATGTCATCTTTTCTATTTTATTGGTGTAATGTTCAATTTAATTTTAGATTCATTGTTTCAGTTAAATATTATTCTCACAGATCATATGATTTGAGATCAGATTTGTAACCAGTTATATCCACACTGAATTTTGTTTAATTCAACTTTTATTTCAGCTCCACTGTTGCTTTTTCTCAGCACTGTTGCAATTTTTTATTCTATTCTATAGCATTTGCAAATGTTTAAGCATGTTTGGTCAAGTGAAAAAAGACAATTGTCAGCAGTTTGAAAAACTTTTTGTTGTCTGTGTCTTTAATATTAAAATAGTTTGTGCTTCGCATTGTGAATGTTTTCATTGTGTACAACACTGAATGCATAATCTTATATTTCATAAATTGCACTGATATGGAGCGGCCACAAATTCAGCAACAACTGATGAATGACGGGTGAAACAGATTTGACAGCTCTCTGCCAAACTAAGCCAACTGGCTGTTTGTGTGGTCAGATTTGTAAATAAGTTTCAGTTACCTTCTTTTCACTTTTGCTACACTTCTGCCATGGCAGATCAGCAAATGTGTGTGGAGAGTTGTCTGTAAACAAGTTAATTCAATGCACTGTCCCTGAACTCAGGACTAACACGTTCAGGCATTCTCTCAGGCTGTACCTGTACCATAAATACTTACCACATTGTTGAGTACTTGTTGAGTACTCAACAATGCAAGTGTGACACTTGTAGTAGTGGTTGTGCTCCTACAAGGCGGGTGACATTACTGGGGAGAGTGAGAGAATAACAAAACACATGAACAACAAGAAATATAAAACTAAAACATAACTCATTCTAAACTTCCAAAGAAGAGAACCAATCACTGGTCAACAACAAACACAAAAACTGTGTCAAAATCTTGGCCCTGTCATCTTAATACATGCTTGTGCCATTAGGGAAGAAAAAATTCAATTGATGGAAAAACCATTTGATGTATTCACATAGTCAGTTGACTATATTTTGTTGAGCACAAAAAGTTGTTGAAACTAAACCTCCAATCCATTAGCAAGTGTGAGAGTTGCCGAGAACCAGAGGCAACGGGCACTCATCTCCACCAGAGGCCAGTTAGCCTATCACGAGCTGAGAACTGGGCACCCAGGCCCCAGGTCCCTAAAAACCACCCAGCACCAGGCAGAGGCCCTCCTGAACAGGTCCAAGCCATCCTGGACTAACACCCACATAAGAGCAGGTCAACGACCACACCAGAACATCCAGCCATGCACCTCAGAGGCAAAAAGTACCCACATCCCAGGGAGGGGCAGCAGTGTCCAGCAGGCAGCGGTAGGAATCAATTTTAAATAATAACTTAGCTATTTTAAAATAATTTTACCAAGTAGGTATTTGTAGATTCAGATGATTGGATCCTGCATGATGGATTTCAGTTGCTGATATTCAAGAAATTTACTGTGGCTGATTCTAGTCCTTGAAACAAAATAAAGTTTCTGTCTTGTATAAGATGTTCTTTAACCCTTTCTCATGCCATGATTACAAATTTTGTATTTTCTTTTTCCGACAAATATTCAAGTAGATGTTAGTTTACGCTGGATCAGTGAAGACTTAGTTATTTTTAAAAAATTTCCATCAGGCTGTCAGAGAGATGTTTATGCTAAGGCTTTTAAAGCGGTTATGATGCTTAACTGGAACTTCTTATGGTCTGTATTTTTAGTTTGAATTTCTTTAATATCTACATTTTCTCAGATTACTGCTGTTAGTGATTCAATGAAAATGACAAAAAGTGTGGGGAAAAGTAGTCAGCCCTGTCTGGTGCCCTTCTGTAGGTTGAAGCTTTGAAAAGTAACATCAAGCTGTATTGTCATTAAATTTATGAAGAAAGAACTGCTAATAAAAATATCCAGTTTACCCAGTCGAGTACTTTATCTGCATCTAAAGAGACAACTGTAATTCCACAGGAAGCAAATAGGAGAAGGATTCGTTTTTTCAAGGGGAGGGGGGAGTAACATATGGGGTACTATATAAGACTGTGCTCCCACCATTGACTCTGTGCCCAAATAAATGTTTTAGTACAGCAGCCAAAAACAAACAGCAAACTGTTAAGGAGGTGAGCTGCACTCAGACTTTGCAGTTTGAGCCACAGTAGGTGGATCATTGTAAACATTTTGTAAACGGCGTGCATTTCTGTGTTGCTCCTGACGGAGTTTAGAGCTTGTAGTGAAGAGGCTCAAAGGCTAAGCATAGACGTCTGCTTTGGGTTTTTTTTTTTGGTCTTCCAGGCCTGTTGAATCCCATGAAGAGGGAGCTGCTGTTGAGGCTTCAGTCCGAGATCGAGAATGTTACAGACTCCTGGCTCAGCACTGCGCTCAAGTCTCTGCTGCTCATCCAGTCCAGGTTTGAGCACCTCAGGTTATCGTTTTAGCTCGTAGGTAGTATGTCGTAGATTAGTCACTCCTTGTTAAAATATTTTGTTTGCATCTTTAAGATTCACCCTTAACCCTGAGTTATTGTAGGGTCTTTATCTTACAATTTAAACCGCCTTGAGGCAATTGTTGTTGTGATTTGGTGCTGTATAAATCAAATCAAGTACAGTTGAATTGGATGATGATGTTATAAATCTGTGTGTGTGTGACACCCACCAACAGGGGGAAGTGTATGAACGTGTTGGTCACCACGACTCAGCTGGTTCCAGCTCTGGCCAAAGTGCTGCTCTACGGCCTGGGAGACGTCTTCCCCATCGAAAACATCTACAGTGCCACAAAAATAGGTACGTATGCAACCTGATTACTCTGTGTCAAATTTAAAAAAAAAAAAAGATCTGTTTATATCTTTATGTGATTCTTTATTTTCCTTTTCCCTGCGGTTTCCTGTCATGTAGGAAAAGAGAGCTGCTTTGAGAGGATCGTCTCTCGCTTTGGGAAAAAAGTGACTTATGTGGTGATCGGTGACGGCCGAGATGAGGAATTTGCAGCAAAACAGGTAAAACTCAATTTTTGCCTTTTTTTTTCTTAAACTATTTCATTTCAAATTGGATGATCTGCAGCATTTTATGATTTTTTGACCCATTTTAATGGAACAATTCGATTGTGTTTTTGTGTGGACAGGCAGAATTTCAGATTTTTAGGAAAAAAGATGCAGGTACACGTTCCACATGGTATTTGTTATCATTTTTCTTCCTGATCACGAGATCATGTACCAGGAAAGAGAAACAAGGCATGGTTTACTAGGAGAATATGATCCTGGATGACATTGACTTGAACAGATATTTACAGTGTGGCATGAAAGAAGATGGTTTATAACCAATAAACAAAAAAGATACATGAGCTATTTTTCCACCTGCTGAAGTTACTGTTTAGACTGACTTGAATCTTCAGAGCAGGTTCATCCTAGATCCTCTCTGAGAAAGTACCTGAATGGTACAAAGTTAACCTGTCAGGAAAAAACATATAAGATGAAAAGGACAGGGGAAGCTGGTTGACAACGAGTGAACTTTCAAAATAAGAGCCAGGAAGTTGTGTTTTTTTTCTATGTATTTTTAAGAAGTGATTATAAATGCAGGGATTTTCTTGCATGAAAACACTAAAACACGAACCATATGTATGTTGCCATATGTAGACGGGAGACCCACAAACATAATGTCTCACGTGGACAAAACACTTTGTCAGGCTGTGCTCTTTACAATTACACACTCTGCTTTCTTGTGCCTAATTTTTTGTCTCCCTCCCTCTGCAGCACAACATGCCTTTCTGGCGGATCTCCAGTCACGGCGACCTCGTGTCCCTTCACCAAGCGCTGGAACTGGACTTCTTGTAACGAGGATGCTGTTGAATGTTGTGCACTCAAAGGGAAAAATGTTGTCGTCGTACTGGTGACTTGTGGAGTGAAACTGTGTGTGTGGAAAAATTCTCCACAAGCCCAACAATCCACACTCACCTGTTAGAAATCTGCTCTCGCTGTCCGACGACTTGCAACTCGCTGTGTGTTGGTGAACGTTTTGAGGCGGACTTTGGGTCGGAGACGCCTGCGAGAAACAAACTGGACGCGTCAGTCATCAGAAGTAAGGTTCCTCTCGCCCAGCACCCCCTCCTCTACGGCAGCTAAGCTCACTGCAGCTGAAACTGGCACTGATTTGGACATGGAAGGGATGACTTCTATTATCCAGCTTCTTCACGGTTTTTGGCTTTCGTTTTCACATAAACATCCAAATGTCCTGCAGCGAACATCATCCCTCAACTCTCACTGAGTTTAAACGGCTAAGGAGACGTTGTTTGTAGGTGGCTTTGTCTGTGGAGGTTGTCATAGCTTTTTATTTTGAAAAATCTCTTTCCGAGGTGACTTGAAAGCATCATTTTGCCTTTATGTTTTTCATTATGTTCCTGACAGTCATCAAGTATCAATTAATCCCACTTTTATGTATTACCTCTCATGTAGCCAGACCGTTATTAAACAAAAGGTACTCAGTGATGGAGGGCAGCAGGGGCCATTAATCTCTGACTGTCACGACAAGACCAAACCACACCATCAGTCAGCACCATCAGTTCTGACCTCTCCACTGTGTGTGATCCGTGGTCACCGAGCATGTGCTAAGGATAAGAGATGCAAACTGCAGGAAGTGGTAATAAGTGTGGGAAAAAATGCACAGAGCATCATCAGTTTCATGGATGACTGGGCAGAAGGATCGCAATTTTATTATTATTATTTTTCCCCCATTGTGTGGTTTTCAGACTCGTGGCTTCATTTGATGTTTTATAAGGCAAGAAAACAAATATGTGACTTAACAGAATACTGCAAAAATAAGTAATAAAAGTTTAATAAATGATAAAGAATAAATATTATAATAGCCTCCAATTACACTCCAGGGCTGGACTACATACGTAGAACTACATCCACTAAATATCTGACGTTAGTGTAGTTATCCTTTTTCCTCTTGTGGCTGTAAAGAGCTTCTTTAACTGAAGCTGAAAGCTGAAGTTTTGTCATGACTGGTGATGTTTTGAATATATTTGGACTTGAAAACATTTTTTCCACCCTATGCCAATGATAATCAACACTCTTTGTGTCCTTTGGGCTCCTCAGAGCACAGTCCCAAGTGTCCTTGAATTCCCAGAAGAGAGGTGGATTGACAAATCTGTAACCAGAACGAAACCGTGATTCAAAGGTCCGCACTATCATATTCATTTCACTGTGATATGGATCTGTTGATGCCTGGTTAAAGTGTGCTGGTTTGGTCTTTCCAAAATTATTCTAGTACAAGTGAACACCCGATTAATGGGAGTTTATTTTTTGCTCATAAGCTAATCACAAAGTAGAAGTCTTCTTTTCACTTTCCTCCTATTTAAAGAAAAACTGAGCCCATCTGTGGTTTTAGAGAAATGTTACACATCTGAAGATCATGTAGCGTTTTTATTTCTTTGATGACCCAAGTAACCAAGTCACAGCCTGATCCATGTTTTCAGAGTGTTTGAGTAGGAAAATATGAGCATCCATGGCTGGATTACTGAGACGACCCAGCAGGGACACATGAGACTAAACCAGACGCTTTCACTCGTGTGCCGTAGCCCTGAAATGTTTTTGACTACCTTGTCTGATTCGGTCCATTGGGCTCAATAACCTGCGCCTCCCTAAAACAAATGCAAGAGAACAGAGAAGCTTTGTTTGCTCTGCTTTCTGCACGCAAACTTAAACCGAACATATTCCCACAAATGAGAACACGTCTGAAGCAGATTACTTCCTGGTGTGCAGGGAGGACATAGTCCAGGGTTCATGTGTAAACTTGATGGCTGAGTTTCTCACACATGGATTAATCAAAGTCCTCAATCATGAGACTTTGTTCTTCAGAGATCATCACAGTGAGTTATTCTTATAATCTGGGAAACTTGCTGACTTTCAGATGAAAGCATAAAATATTCTGGAGTGTTGTTTTTCTTTCATCGTTGTTGTTGTTGTTTGTTGATTTTCTTTCTTTTTTTTTTCATAAAAGTATTTTTTCATTGTTTTTCAAAGTACCAGAAAACTTGCAGCTGAATATTTCTGGCTTTTTGAGGCTCTGTTGGTCTTATTGGAGTCGTAGATATGATGTGCATCAAATTACTAATTAGGAAGATGATTAATAATTAGATGCAGTCTTAATTTTGTCTGTGAATGTCAGAAAGTGGTACAGAAGGCAGTCTAAGACCCAGATATTATTATAATAAAGGGGGAAAAAAAGAAGTAAAGGAGAAATGGCTTTACACACCTCCTCAGTTACTTTGAGTTATCGTCACTCAGCCTCACAACAACCCAAAGTCTTTCTAAATCATATAGGAGGGAATCAAAAATAAAGGATGACAGTGCAATAAACTTCTACTTTGCTCATTAACTGTATTTTGAGGGGTTTGTTTTGTTATGTAGACGGCGAGGAGCGCAGAGGGATGGACCTTCCCCAGTCTGAATGAGATTAAGACTGAACAATAACTGAGCCTGAAGAAGATTTTCACACACATGCAGCTTGACCGTTAAGAATGTGTATTTGTGTGTCGTTTTGTTTGTGTCCCGTGTGCATATTTATATTGTGCCTTTAACCATCATCTGTCTGCTTAATCTCAAAGGGAAATATCTTTTTATGTTTGATACACGTATCTCTGCATTGTTATTATCCAAAGTGTTATTTTACTTTATTTTTATCTCAATACTTTTTAAGTACTGTCGAGATTTTCTTTTGTTACTGAGTTTGACTTTTTTGACTTGATTGTTCTGTCTGCACTGCAACTGAAAGGTCTCGTAGGAAACTCCACATGCACTGCGGCTCAGTGTTTAAAGAAATTTAAAGTTTGGCGTTCAGATGTTTTCCTCCTTTAGACGAGGAGAATTTTTTTTCTTTTGCTGTGAAACATTTAGCATCGCTTAGACAATCACAATCCCCGATGTTTGAGTTTTTTTTTTATTTTTATGGCAGGTCAGAAGGTGAAAGCAGCTGGAACAAAGCGTGCTCGTTCTGTCATTCAGTTACTACCTTAGTGAATCCAAGGGAGAACGAGCAGTCCTCAAACAGAAAACTGAGACCTTTGCATCTGTTCAGCTTATTGAATGTTTATTTCTTTACTTTGTCTGCATGTCACGTCTGTTTTGAAGTATATTATCATGGCCGTACATAATGACCATGAAATGTTTAAGGGACTATAATCTTAGATTTTCTTTTTTTTATGCCAAATATTGCTGTTATTCAAAAGCTGTTTATTTTATATATATTTCATCTCATTTTCTGACATGTGAGGCTGTTTGCGGTCACATAGAGAGCCTGAAACTCAACACTATCATAATAATCAATGCTAATTATTTAATGACAGTAATCACTATTTCCTCCCAACAGCCCTGTAAGGTTTTCCTGTGTAAGACAATATAATGTAAATACATTTTAAAGGTTTCAGACTCAAGTTTGTGTGTTTGATTTTATTCAAAATGGGGGGAAATTAAAAAGAAATGTATCTGCAAATATAGACTGGAAGACGGTAGATTATAGTAGTAGAAATAACATATTTAGATTAAATATAACCTTAAAGTTAGATTCCGGTGTAGTCGGCTTTCTAATGAGAATGGGAAGTAGTCTTTTTGGTTTCTCTATTATAAGATTAATATACCTTCTATACCAGCCATTGCTCACTTGTGTCCACACAGGCCCAAGAAATGCTTACCTGAAGTTTAAAATAAATACTACAGTTTGGCCCATAACTCTTCAGACAAAGATGCAGTTTTTCTAGTTTTGCTTCTTTACACCAACACAGTGGATTTTTATTCCAGCAACATCTACTGATTGAAGTGCAGATTTTCAGAACTTCAGATTCAGTTTTACAAGTTGAATCATTGACTGAAGATCAGTTTCATGGCCAGGTTCCCTTGTAATTCCATGATGCACGGTATGTACCACCAGCAGATAGAGGATGTATCAACTTGTAAAAATCCATTACTTAAATTTGCCCATTTGTGTAATTAGTGTCTTCTTTTTTCTCCGCTTGGCTAAACAAATTTACAGATGGATTTTAAGTGGATCTCTGTGCTGTAAAACACTGTTAAATGTCAGAATTATACACAGACTAATCCAGTGCATTTTGGTAAAAGGAAATTAGTGACAGTGTTAGCAAAAAATTAGATAACAGTGTTTTTCAACCTTGCACCCCCCAACACTTTGTTGCAGTGTTGCAAGCCTGTTGCTTCTCATTTAGCCGCTGCATTGATGTGGTGAAGTTTCAGCTCAGATTCATCCCCCTGCAGGAGTATCTTCATATCCCTGCACCAGACAAACCAGAATGGCCCGGGTGTCTTTGAAAGTGACTTCATCACCAACAGCATACTTCCTCGCTACAATCTCCTTCACCTCTTTCTCTGTTTTCCTGTGTGTTTCCTTTCACATCAATATAATAGCAATTACTGCTGGCATACTAACAGGAGATGACCATGGCCAGGAGAAGCCCGGTGTCTGGTTCATGTCAGAGCTGTGGATGAGCAGGGTGGAAGAAGACTGTGTCACCCTATTCTATTTCTAGGTGTACCCTGGGATACTGTGGGTCATAGTCTCCGACTCCATGGTACATCTTGTTCACTCAGCCCTCCAACTCAGGATAGTCATGTTCCTGCAGCATGGCATTGTGTGATCCTGGCAGGACGACCAGGCAGCCATTCTGCCTGTTTACTGTCTCCATAGCTGTCCATGCACAGACAATCCCATCACATGGTCAAAAGAGGAAGTAATTCAGATCCTGATTCAATGGATGACAGGACGTCTTCTTACTTGCATCAGGAGGTTTGTTGATCAGCGTCATGTGCATAGCCATGATATTCTGTCCAGTGAAACACTCAATGTACTTAAGGATCGCTGGTAAAGAGCCATACCGGTAGAAGTCATGATCCTCCTGGAAGTCCTGCAGTTTAGAGACAGCTTTCTGATGTGCGTGACTGTATGGTTTGAGCAGACATGGGTGGAGCTCTGATTCCTGCAGGTCTGTCAAGATGGTTGATAATGACTTGGAATCTCTCCACAGGGTGTCAAGTATCAGTGCTTTGTGTCCTCTGTAAACTTGGACAATCAATCAATCAAGGCCTTATTCCCCCCCCCCCCCCCCCCCCCCCGACCTTACACACACAACACAGACATCACATGGGGATACAGGTCGGAGATCGGTAGCGTTACAGAAAAAAAAAACACTGAAATATACACTACAATGGGAAAGTACAAGAGGAAAAAAAGAGACCTCTACTCATGCTGAGCTCCTGGGAGGACAGCATGAGAACAGGAAACAAAAAAAACTCCTCTGCACAGAAAAGCACATAAATGTCCACAGCACAACATTATGGAACACGTGACAAGCCACAGGGTCAGGTGGGGGGTAAGGAGTAATCCGAAGCAAACACAGCAGCCATCCTGCCCAGCACTACCATTCCAGCGCGGGCTCAGACCCGCCGTGTTCCCAGGAGGGAACAGGCATCGAAGGCATTTGGAAAGGGAGGGGGGATGAGTGTGTGCTTATCAGTGTAAGTGTATGTGTGTGCGTGTCCATAGTCCATAGTTCAGCTGAGACAGTGTCCTTCGCCCTGCTAAGCTAAGTAAACAGTCTTCCAGCCAACCCAGGTGGCCTTGCATGGAATGGGAAGGAACAGATTAAACACAGTCGTTATCAGGGTGTTGTTGTTCGGCTCCAACCTTGCGAACGCAGCTGGCGCCGAAAGGGTATCCGCATGAAGTGATGGTGCTTTTTACTTTAGTGCGAACAGTTCATATGAATTTCAAAGCAGTTCTAACAGTCCAACACTGGTCTCTCAATCTCCCGTTGGAGAGCCGTGAGCTTCTCCATGATGTTTTCTAACTTGCGCTCTGTGATGTTGTCATTCTTGTGCTCAAAGAGCCGATTCTGAGAACTCACTACCACAGTGAGTCTCCCCAAGATGTGATCCAATTTGCGCTCAGAGATGTTATTCTGAGTATTCACGGCAGCCGTAGCCTTTCCAAGATCTTATCCGTGCTGCACTCAATGAGCCCATTTTGAGAAACTCACGCCTCTTCCCATCGTTTCAGTCCCAGCGGGCAGCCTTGTGGGGGTTTGAACAGCCGGTTCTGCTTCCTTAATTCTTCGATAAGCCAGGGCCAAGCCAGCTCCGATCAGCAAGAACCCTGTTATCATGGTTCCGAATAGGTAGATATCTTCAGCACTCAGGCTCACCCGAGCCCAAACTTCTCGTTGAGAAAGGGGTGTCAATTGCATTTAGGAACCAGTTGATCAAATCCATAATTCCTCTTTTAGGTTTTAGAGAACAGACTGTGAGAGAGTGTTCCAGGGAAAAGTAATAAAAAAAAAATACAAGTAGTGGAAGTGGGTTGGTGTACTTCACAGACCTCATCTGACTGGGGGAAAGGCACTGATGGGTTTTGACTGGTTGCTACACAAACTTCTGTAGATGTGATATACTCGTGTCTGTGCTCTATTGTCTTCCTTAGTACAATTCATGTTAAACATTGTCTCTTATCCAACTCATCTAATGCAAAATTAAACAAGCACAATCACATGAAAAAGATTTAAGACTTTAAATGTTTCTACAATGAAACAGTGTCTGACCACTCTGCAAAAGATTTATTTCTCACAAAATGAAATTTAAATAGTCAAACTATATGTTCCTGTATTAGATCATTTCAGTGCTTGATCAATACAGAATCTTACAGTGAATGTCCCCTTGTCAGAAACAAATATCCACTTTGTGCTGGTCAATGTCCAAACCACACCTCTTTCTTCGAAGTCACATGGTTTCTGGGAAATCACAAAGTGCGGCCAATACTCCCTGATTATTGCTTTTGATGTCACTCATGAGGAAGCCATGGATATACAGAGACTCTAAATCCTAAAATGCCTCTCGCAGGTGGAAAAAGTTTGTGAGAGGTAAAGGTAGCATCTGATGTTACTGATCTTACTAAATATAAAGAGTAGGGTCTGGTAGGATTTATAAGACACTTGCATCTAAACCAAACAGAGATTAGAAGGTGAGTTTTTGGGGTGATATTTCTACACACACACACACACACACGCATATATATATATATATATATATATATATATATATATATATATATATATATATATATATATTGTCTTCCTGAAGTAATTTACTCCCCCCCCCCCCGAATTGCGTTCGAGTGATCTATTTACTGCGGTGAAGCCAGCCGACGCTTAAATTATTTTGCACTCCAACACAAGTTTTCTGATAGTGCTTCTCCTTCA
Source organism: Neolamprologus brichardi (assembly GCF_056152115.1). NCBI lineage: Eukaryota > Metazoa > Chordata > Actinopteri > Cichliformes > Cichlidae > Neolamprologus > Neolamprologus brichardi. Next base: position 9,332,395 of record NC_142124.1, on the reverse strand, counting down.
GATTCCTCCTTCGACTCGCCTACTCTAAATCTGTGCCGAATTTCATCTCAAACTATTCTATTCTATTTTCCGATATCTATTGATTTTTTTAATGTTGTATTTACTTCAGTTTTGTTAAAAAGCACTGGCCTGGTTTCGAGTCTGATCTGTGTCCATTTGTTGCATGCTCCCCCCCCCCCCCCCCCCCCTCTCTCTCTGCACTTTCTCTCCACTTAACTTTCTGCCGAGAAGTTTGTTGAGAATTCCACATCAACTATCAAGGATGATTTTTAATACATTTTAATATGACTTAATAACATTCAATTGACTTTTGGCGTCATCATGTTCCATTAACTTTGCTGAATTTGAGGATAACTGTTATCTAACTCTTTAAATATAATTAATATTATAATTGTTTAATTTTATTTATCTGAGCGGCTTTAGATGAAATTATACAGGCATGCAGAGTAGGTGAACAAAACAATCAATCCATTGAGATTTTGATGTCAACTATCAAGGATGATTTTTAATGGATTTTTGATATGCTGTTATCATGTTGCATTGAGCTTGTTGAATTTAAGCAGAAATGTCCTTTAATCATGCAGTAGATTGAGAGAAAACTCTCCTCTCATTATGATGAATGAGTTGAAAATGACTCCAAGATTCCTCACTGTGTTTTCAGTACATACACATACACATGTCTGTCAAGGCCCAATTGTGGAGGGGACCAGAGAAAACTCCAGAGTCCTACATTTATTATTATTATTATTTATTTATTTTTATTTTGTTTTTGTTTTTTGTTTTAGCAAAGTCACATACTAATTCAATATGAATTTTGTTTACCTTTAGCCAACAGTTTCAAATTTCTTTCAGTGTCGCCTGCTCCGGCCCCTGGAATACAACATTTTTGGTCCCTGATGTCTCTGAATCCACATTTCTAAGAATAGAGTCTTGAGTAAGTATTTTTTCCCCCTTGCTTTTTGTGTTGCAGAATAGAGAAAATTATTTTTGTTGGTGGTGCACCAAGACTTCTATTTCGGGCTACAATTCCTTTTTACAGTCACCCTTTGAGCCAAATTTCCCAGCTGCTTGGTCTCAGTGATAACATGATCATACTCTTTTTGCTCCACTCTTACAGTTTTGTTTCACTACCCTCTTCTTATGGTGCCACCTGATTTAAGCCAGATTTCCATTCATCTCTGTTAATGTAGCTTAATTTAACAAAAAGTCATCTCTAAGGAACTTCTCATGATTTCTTGGTCTTTTATTTCCTCCTTAGTTTGAGACAGTGGGAGAAGTTAATGAATGCATGCCTTTAAAAAAATAAAATAAATCTTACCATTTTCCCACAAGGTGGAGAAACACAATAAAACAATTCAAAGGAGAGACATGGGATCTGCTTTTGGTTTCTAAACCCTAACTCTAACTTACAGATGAAAACATTAAGAATAAATATGATTCTAAAGATGAAAGAAAATACAGTTAGGTCCATAAATATTTGGACAGAGACAACCGTTTCCACATTAACACAATGAATTTTAAAAGAAACAACTCAGTTGATGTGCAGACTTCTTGCTTTAATTTAGTGGGTTCAACATAAAGATTACATAAAAATGGGAGAAACTAAAGTGTTTTAACACAATCCCTTCATTTGGAGGTCTCAAAAGTAATTGGACAAATTAAATAACTGAAAATAAAATTTTCATGTCTAATACTTGGTTGAAAACTGTTTGCTGACAATGACAGCCTGAAGTCTTGAATTCATGGACATGACTAAATGCTAACTTTCTTCCTTTTTAATGCTCTACCAGGCCTTTATTGCTGCAGCTTTCAGTTGTTGTTTGTTTGTAGCAAACAGCATGCATTTCACTTGTTGACGTTTATTCTTCAACAAGTGAAATGAATGCTCAGTTTGGTTAAGATCAGGTGACTGACTTGGTCATTCAAGAATATTCCACTTATTTGCTTTAATAAACTCCTGGGTTGTTTTGGGTCATTGTCCATCTGTATTATGAAACACTGCCCAATCAATTTGACTGCATTTAGTTGGATTTGAGCAGACAGTTTGTCTCTGAACACCTCATCCACAATTTATTTGGCTGCTTCTGTCATGTGTCACATTATCAATAAACACTAGTGTCCCAGTGCTACTGGCAGCCATGCATGACAACGCCATCCCACTGTCCACACACACTTTTTTAAACTTTATTTTTGTTAGTTTAATTTAAGTAGCTTTTTTAAAAACTTATATTAATATTCAGTTTTCCACTACTCTGCACTGTTTTACTAATAAATATTAATCCATTCTTTAAACATGGGAACAAACCTGGAGTACTAGTATTTATAAAGCTCTTATTGTTTTTTTGAGCACTCAAAGCGCTTTACACTTCATGGAGTGGTAACCCATTTAAACAGCACTTCATTTCATTCCATGCATTATCGTCACTTACTGATTTCTACATCAGGACCGATTTGGAGTTCAGCATGCTTTACAAGTATGTTTTGGCATACAGACAGCCCAAGCCACATTTTATGTGTTCTATGAGATCGCCAAGGAAGTCTTGGGCTTTTTTTTTTTTTTTTTGTGGCTTCAGAAATATTGCATGGCAGAAAACAGAATGGTTGGTTGGTTGGTTATTGGAATTGGGATGCCTACTACCTGGCATGTAGTACCATTGAAGCTACAACATGCAACACATCGTTTGCCGCCAACTAGTGAGTGTAAACAATTGTAGACAGCCAGTGTTGACAAGCATAATAAATTACCTGGTTTAATTTAATCAGTATCTGCTCTGTGGAAGAAACTGGGCATCACTAGGCAGGCTGGCTGGCACAGGAAGGAATCCCAGAACAGCTTGAAAAGTATGTTCAAAATCTGTTTTGACACAGAAAGCTCCCAGCCAACCAAGACGTTCAAGCCAGGAGCCTACTTGCTTTGAGTGGACAAGCTGTGTAGTGAGAAGTCTTTTTTCATATACACTCACTAACCACTTAATTAGGTACACCTTGCTAGTCTTGGGTTGGACTGCCTTTGCCTTTAGAACTGCCTTAATCATTTATGACATGAATTCAACATAGTGCTGGAAACATTTCTTGGAGATGGAGATGGGGCGAATGTGGCTCAAGAGTTGGGAGTTCACCTTGTAATCAGAAGGTTGCTGGTTTGAGCCCCGGCTTGGACAGTCTCAGTTGTTGTGTCCTTGGGCAAGACACTTCACCCATTGCCTACTGGTGGTCAGAGAGCCCGGTGGTGCCAGTGTCCGGCAGCCTTGCCTCTGTCAGTGCGCCCCAGGGTGGCTGTGGCTACAATGTAGCTTGCCATCACCAGTGTGTGAATGGGTGGATGACTGGATGTTTAAAGCGCTTTGGGGTCCTTAGGGACTAGTAAAGCACTATACAAATACAGGCCATTTACCATTTGGAGATTTGAGTCCTGTCTGTCTACATTGGTTTACTCTAACCCTACTCACCCCTGTTGCTTGTCATGTGTTTTCATGGTGTTACGGTGTGAAGATTCATGTGCTTTTGAGTTTTTGTTTTCTGGTCTCATACTGATCTCCTATCAGAAGCTCAGTCTGAGTAGAGTTCTCTTTTTTTCTCCTCCTCTACCCTATTGTGTTGTACATTTAATTGTTTTTCTTTACGCTACCTGTTCTGAATGTAGGAAAGCCCAAATATTTGTCACAAGAGCTTAGAGAATATTTAAGAATAGTCTTATTCTTTGACACTGTAATTTCTGAATGCATGATGTGTGTTATTTGCTTATTTATTACAGCCAGTGATGGAAGAAGACAGCCAGAACAAGTCATGTCAAATAGAAACCGAGGCATTGTTCTGACCTGTCTCCCCAATGTGATGTTTGTGTGATGTGTGTATGGCTGGATCATCATCCTCCTCCTCCAAAAATGTCACAGCACAAATTGAGACTCATCAGACCAATCAATAATTTTCTTCTATTGGCCATTTGTAGTAAGCCTATGTTGTGCACGCACAGATGCTCTTTTTGCATACTTTTATTGGAACAAGTAGTTTGTTTACTGTTGCCTTCTGCTCGATGCAGTCTAGTCATTCTCATTTATCTTCTAGCATTAACAAAGCATTTTCTCAGATAGAACTGCTATTCACTCAACATTTTCTGCCCGGTAACCATTCTGTGTAAACCCTAGAGATGGCTGTGTTGGATGGAAAATCCCAGTAAATCCTGAAGCTTAGTTTGAACTTGGACAGGTTGGCTTGACCATTATCTGTAGTTAGCTGTGTGCACATACAGCTCTCCAGCATCAAAAAATTAACGTTCACGTCTGTTTTCACCTCTTAAGCCCCTCCTGTATTATATCACAAAAAATATTGGCATATTTGTAAAAAATAGTGATATTAACAACAAACAAAAGTGGTCATAGATCAACATCTGAATTTCACAGTGTAAGTTCAGGCATTGTAGAAAGCAACCAGATGTTTTACAGAAACCTACATAGCCTATTGATGCCCAGTTTCTTCCACAGAGCAGGCTGTTACATTCAATCTTTGACTTTTATACATGCCTGTAGTGTCACACGGCAGCAAAAGTAATAAGCACTAAATATAATTTCAGAAAGATGTGGGCATTTACACCTATGGAACAGCAGCAGTTACTACTTAAACAATAGTTCAGTTTCAATGTTGCATTGATGATTTTAATTTTATCATACTGTTGATTTAATCAGGCCATGTATATGTCACTGTCTGATTCATTTTTATTTTGCAGGCATCTCAGATGAGAACATGAGTGGAAACACAGAGAAGGTAGGAAAGCCCAAATATTTGTCACAAGAGCTTAGAGAATATTTAAGAATAGTCTCATTCTTTGACACTGTAATTTCTGAATGCATGATGTGTGTTATTTGCTTATTTATTACAGCCAGTGATGGAAGAAGACAGCCAGAACAAGTCATGTCAAATAGAAACTGAGACATTGCTTAACAGACTTCATCTTCAAGGCAAAATTCAACAAAAGTTGTCACCAGCAGATTTTCTTCAAATACGTCCACCTGTGAAACAGATCGACCATGTAGAATCTGAGAAAGATCTAGCTCACACTTTTCTCCATAGGCTGATAATGTTGGACTACAGGGCCAGATATATTTCTGTAAGATCAAGCTGTAAGACCAAGGAGTCGTTCAAAGCCTCGTCCAGTGACTGGGATGTTTTTGTGAGCAGCAGTGTGGACACACATAAGAAAGAGCAGACTTCTGTGCATCCAATGGACGTTCAGATGGCAGTATTTCACTGCGCAGACAGCTTCCTGAAACAGATGATGATTACAAAGCTCTCTCAGTGTCAGTATGCCTTACCTTTGCTTGTTCCAGACCCAGTTACAATGGGGATTGAGTGTCCTCTGCGGACATTCAGAGAAATAACAAAAACCTGGAAGGTAACTCAGTCTGATTCAGACATTGTCACCATGAAGAGTGTTCCAGTCTACAAAGCTGAAACAACCTTGGTGTCATTTTTCCGCCTGGGTTCTTTGTCAGTGTCTAAATCTCAGCTGATGAACACTTTGATCAACGACCGCCACGACACCTTCTTCAACAGAAACTGCCCAGGAAGCACCAAGTCTCGCTATTTAATGGATGGTGTGGCAGAGATTGCCTGGTACTGCCCTGCTGGAAAACCCAATGATGCCTTCAGTGACTGCATTGCCTTTTGTAATCTCCATGGTGACGCTCTATTGACTGAAAACCAGCGTGACATACTTATTGAAAAATCCTCCATTAATGTTTTTCTTTTGGCATCTCTGCAAAACAATGAAGAAAGTCGAGCACTCATATCTTGTGTTTTTAAGTCTCATAAGCCTCTCATTTGTCTCACTGTTGATGGCAGCTGTGATGCTGTTAAGACAAAAAATGGAAAGTACATAATGGGCCTCAAAGACAGAAGCCACTCAGATGTATCTGAACACTTGAAAAGGATCATCAGAGAAGTTTTGTCTTCTCTTGATGGTCCCATCTTGAAACCATCCTTCCAGCTTGAATCCATGGCTGAACTCTCTGGAATCAGAGTTGATGAAACTGACCCAGCCTGTCAAAGAGGGAAATCTGCTGCTATGAAAATAATCAATCTGCTTACAAAGGATAACATGGATGTCTCAAAGATCAAAGATGAATTTCTCCCTTGCCAAAGCCAACTGTGGCATCAGTGGAGCAAAATACACAGAAAACTGTTTCATCTCAGAGGAGACATTGAAATGGAGAAAAGTCAAAAGCAACAAGAACTGATGAACATACGTCAGGAACAATGTGCTGCTTCCTGCAGTAAACTGATGCAGTTGTTCACTGGAAGTCTCTCATCATTGCCACCAAAAGACAGAGAGTATTTCCTAAAATTGACTCAGATCTTCATAGATGCCCTCTCCAAAGATGATCTTTTTTCAATTTTCCAAAGTTATGATGAAAAGTGGTCTGAGGTCTTGGCTTTGAAGAACAAACAGGACAAATCAGATCTGTTATTAAGAAAACAAGCTGAACTTGAAGACATATCAAAGAAATTTCAGTCTGCAAGTTTTGGTTTGGAGCACATCTTCAGAGAAATGGGACAGATCTATGAAGCCCATAAAACAACACAAAGAGAGAGCAGACACACTGACTGGTCTAAATACCCTGAGCTGGCTGCACAGCTGATGATATCAGGACACCCGATGGAGCTGATGGATGGTGATGCAGGTCATGTGCCTTTAACATGGATCTCCAGTCTTTTAGAAGAAGTCATCAAGAAACTGGGGGACCAGAGAGTTTTTGTGTTGTCAGTTTTGGGCCTACAAAGCAGTGGAAAATCAACAATGCTGAACACCATGTTTGGGCTGCAGTTTGCAGTGAGTGCTGGCAGGTGCACCAAAGGTGCCTTCATGCAGCTGCTCAAAGTATCAGAGGAGATGAAGAAAGACTTGAAGTTTGACTATGTTCTAGTGGTGGACACTGAAGGACTGCGTGCTCTTGAGTTAGAAGGTAGCAACACTCTTCATCATGACAATGAACTGGCAACATTTGTTGTTGGTCTGGGAAACCTGACACTGATCAACATCTTTGGGGAGAATCCTTATGGTATGCAGGACATTCTGCAGATTGTTGTTCAGGCTTTCATGAGGATGAACGAAGTTCAACTTTCTCCCAGTTGTGTGTTTGTTCACCAGAATATCACAGATGTTGCAGCAGCAGAGAAAAACATGGATGGAAAGAGACGCCTGCAGGAAAATCTGGACCAGATGGCCAAACTAGCAGCTGAAGAGGAAATTTGTGGTGCCGAGTGCTTCAGTGATGTCATTGAATTTGATGTTCAAACAGATGTGAAATACTGTGCCCAGTTTTGGGAGGGCAGTCCACCCATGGCTCCTCCAAATCCAGGTTACAGTGAGAGCATCCAGGAAGTGAAGAACACCATCCTCTCTAAAGCTTCAAAGTCTGCTGGGATCACTCTCTCACAGTTCAAAACAAACATCCAGGACCTGTGGACTGCACTGCTGAATGAGAATTTTGTTTTCAGTTTTAAAAACACACTTGAAATTTCAGTGTACAGAAAACTGGAAGTCCAGTATGGGAGCTGGATCTGGACCCTGAAGAGCGACATGTTGACCATTGAAAACCAACTTCATAACAGAATGGAAAATGGAAAACTTGATGAGGTTGAAAAATCTCATCTTTTTCAAGAAACAAGTAAAACATATGAAGAAGTCAGAAAAGAAATGACAAAGTACTTTGAGGATGACAAAGACAGAGAGATCTTGGCTCAGTGGAGACGACGATTTGAAATCAAAATGGAAGACTTTCATTATGAACAGGTGAGCAGAGTGAAAAGAAAACTGGATGGAGTTATCCAGCAGAAGAAAGCTTGTAAAAAACTGGATGAGAAGAAATCAGAGTTTGAGAACAAACTGCTACAGAAGAGCAAAGAGCTCGCTCAGCAGCTGAAGGATAAGGCCAAAGATGAAGAAGAGCTTCAACGACAGTTCAGCTCTGTTTGGAGCAGCTGGGTTACTGAATTAACAGCAGATACAAAACCTATTGAAGAAATTAACTTGGAAAAAGATCAGTTAGCGATCCTTCAAGAACTTGGTTTTGAGCCAACTCTCATAGATGAATGTAAAAGAAGTGGCAAATACAATAAAATGTCAGAGGTTGGTGATTATTCAGTTTATGGGATGACAAGTAGTAATCAGTTGATTAGTTTTATACAAAAACATATTTCAAGTGGTTTCTCCCATGAAGAACAACAACAGATCAGATTGCTCATTGACCAAGCTGAAAAAGACTCACTTGATGCAATCAAAAGCAAACCTGTAGCTGCAACAGGCTACACACCAACATATTTGCATGAAATGGCCAATCATGTAACATTAGAATTGCAGAAATTTATGTCAGAGAAGGAATACACCTTGAGGAAGGAGTTTAGAGTTGATCTCTTGCTGTATGTGTTCTACAGGGCAGAGAGTTGGCTTCTAGAGTCACACAAGAAATTTAAAATGAGCAATGGTCCAATCACTTATTTAGAAAGCAAGAAAACACAGTATTACACAGTTTTTAGAAGCTTTTGTAAAGAAAACTCATCTTCTGTTGTGCTTGGAGAGCTGATCTGTGAAAAGTTGAAAGCTTCCAGTGAGGCTGTTTATAAAAAGACTGCCATTGATCTCGCCGACAGGATGAGGTGTAATTTCCCAGCATTCAGTGGGAACAGACTGAACTTGGAACAACATGTGTTGAAGTCACTCGCTGAGAAAGAAGACTTTGATGATTTCATCACTTACATCACAAATCCAAGGAGACAAACAGAAGCTTTCATCAAAGCAGAGGTTGAGAAGTACATCTTCAGAGATCAAAAAGATGAAGCTGTGAATATACTCAAGAAAAATGTTGATGACATCAAAACAACTGTGAGTCAGGCTTTATTTACTGCAACACAAAAAGTCCAAAATCAGCGAGGAAACACAGAAATGTGGCTGAATGATTTTTCTAATGTTCTAAAGGATGAGCTGACAATTTACAACATTTTTTCTGAAAACTTCAGTGACATAAAAGATTTTCACTTTCTCATAGAAGAGATACAGAAAGGATTTAAATCCATCACTGAGAAGATGAGCAGCCTCTCCCTGGATAAGCTGAAGGAATCCAGGCTGAAGCCTGAAGAAATCCTCATAGATCAGCTTTGTAACTGCTGCTGGGTAAAGTGTCCATTCTGTGCAGCTGTTTGTACCAACACCATGAAAGCTCACAGTCCTGATGACCACAGCACTCCTTTTCACCGACCTGATGGGATAAATGGATATCCCTATAGAAAAACTAAAGACCTCAGCGTCATTTTCTGCACAACACTTGTTAGAAGTGAAGGAGGTTTTTACCCTAGCTCAGAGAAAGCCATTCCCTACAAACAGTACAGAATTGCTGGTCCACCGTATGATACCTGGAGCATCACTCCTGATAGGTCTGATCTGGCATATTGGAAATGGTTTGTTTGTCAATTTAAAACACAACTGGAAAATCACTATGGGAAAAAGTTCCAGGGCAGCGGAGCTATTCCAGATCTATGGAAATATATATCTAAAGAAGAAGCCATTAGAAGTCTGGAGGAAATGTTTTAATGAGCCAAAGAAACTGCAAATCTGCTGAAAATGACGATACTTGTTTTCTCCTAATAACCCGTGAATCCAGCTGTGATGGTCTGATTTTTATCTGAGTGAGAGGGAAAAATGAAATTCTATAAATTATTAACATGAAGATGTTATGAGTGACTATAAGTGAATTCGCAAAAAATACAAAGTGAAAAACAAAAGTCACATTCTCAGTGTTGCATCTATCTAGGCCAGCGGTCTCCAACCTTTTTTGCGCCACGGACCGGTTTATGCCTAACAATATTTTCACGGACCGGCCTTTAAGGTGTCGCGGATAAATACAACAAAATAAAACTAGTACCGGTACCAAAAAAAAGAAGAGTTATTCATTATTCATTCAATGGGAAAAGACCCAGGAAAACCGAGTTAACGATAAAAACGATAACAAACAAACGCTAAAAACACTGAAAACCATACATTTCACACCCGAGCCTCAACTCTCGCGGTCCGGTACCAAACAACTCATGGACCGGTACCGGTCCGAGGCCCAGGGATTGGGGACCGCTGATCTAGACTTTCAGAGTGTTTTCCAGATAAATACACTTTTAATCTAATTTTGTTAATTGGGATATCATTTACCTGTTTATAACAAAGATTTGTTTGTTTATGTAAGGAAATTAAATCTAAAAACTGCCGTCAAACACAGTTTAACACTCTTAGATCATTAATTTCAAACTTTGCATCTGAAACCACAACAAAAACATCGTCTTTTCTAATTTAGTTGTATAATTTTCAATTTGATTTTAGATTCGATGTTTAGGTTAAAGTTTATTCTCACAGATATATGATTTGAAATCTGTTTGACTAATTTAATCTCAACCTGTTATATCCACACGGAATTTTGTTTAACTCGACTTTTATTTCATCTCAGCTCTTTTTTTGTCTCAGCACTGGAATGATTTGTTTAATTCTTTGTTTGCGTTTGGAAATGTTTAGCGTGTTTAGTCAAGTGAAAAAAGACAACTGTCAACAGTTTGAACAACTTTTTGTTTTCTATGTCTTAAATAATAAAATAGTTTATGCTTCATCTCATTTGAATTGCTTTTTTTTTTTCATTGTGTACAACATTGAATGCAGAATAGTCCATCTAATTGTCAAAATCTGCTAACCTTATATTTCATAAATTGCACTGATATGGAGCAGCAACAAATTCATCAACAACTGATAAAAAATAGATGAAACAAACCTGACAGCTCTCTGCTAAACTAAGTCAACTAACTGTTTGTGTGATCAGATTTGTAAATTTGGAAAATAAGTTTCAGTTACTTTGTTTTCATGTGTAACTTTGCTACACTTCTGCCGCAGCGGATCAGCAAATGTGTGAGGAGAGTTGTTTGTAAATAAGTTAAGTCAGTGCATTAGGCCTGAGCTCAGGCTCACAGACTCAGGCATTCTCTCTCGCTGTACCTGTACCATAAAATACAGAGTACTTACCACTAGATGGCGTAGTACTCAGCAATTTAAGTGTGAACTTGGTAGCAGTGGTTGTGCTGATAAAAGGCCGGCTCAGTTTTTACAGACTACAATGGATTATCATGTGCTTGCTGTAAGTTTGTGTTAATGGGGTTTTTTTTAGTGGCTGTCACCGGTAATTCATATTGGAGCTGCATTAACTGAAACAGTTAACTAAAAAACTCCCTCTGTGAGTGTCTCACAGGATCTGATCTCCAACTAGAAGCCAGAGAGATGCGCTTGAAACTCACTGTTTAACCTTAACACAATGTATTCAAAATCACTTTGAGCTTGCACAACTCTGGCTCACCATACAGCTGCAACAGCACAAATGGCCGGCTGGAAAATATTGAAATATGGTTGCAGTAAAAATGTCAAAGTACTTGCTTTGTTACATCACAGCACAGGCTGGACCCTTTAATATGCTTCAGGCAGCTCACTGGAAGGTCGGTGATTCCTCTGTGACCTTCTCATCTTGACCCTTTGAAACTTCTGCCCTGATCCCAAACATCCACAGACTAAAACCTGTGCACATTTTGCTTCTTTTACAGGAACACAGTACTGACACATTAATATATAATGTAAACACAGTGACCACAAAAAGGAGGAAAATGAGAAAAGGGAAATGAGAGAATTAAAAGGGAAAACAAACACATGAGACCAGCATATGGATGTTATAGTATGAGCTGATTATGTTTACTTAATTAGTTGTTTCCTTACTTTTTCCACACTAAGCAGCAGAAAGATCTGAGATTTTCTGAGTTCTCTGTATATTTATGCATTTGCACACTCCTCCAAAGACACATGCACGTGTGCACATTCACACACGGACAACTTCAACCCTCAAATACAGTATAAGGTTATGTAGCCAATTACATATTAACACCTACAACCAGAAATGTTTTATCAATGTTTATATGTTTGATTTCTTTCATTTTCTGTATTTTTGCTGCTTCGTTGTCGATACCTCGTTAATACCTTTATACCTATTTCACACCTCCTACATCACCACTAAGAAAAAGATGCTCACAAAATGGTAGAAATGGGAATTTAAAAAGCACACACACAAATGTTGAAAGGCCATTCAACGTTCTAGCTTTGAAATGACCTTTTAAAATCTTTTGTAAACATGATTTTTATGCTGGTTTAATACTGTCATATATTTTAGGGAGGCAGACCCATTCATTAGCATTAGCAAACTCATCTCTTTGTCAACCCATCACTATTTCATACAAGCATGTAACAAATGAGGCATTTTTAAATGCTTCATTAGAGGAAAGCACAAGTTAATACAGAGAAAAGTGTTTTCTGTAAATTTATCCCCAGATAAACCTGAGTAACATCATAAGATATTGTATCTGTGGTTAATCAAGCAGCAGGTCAGAGTCCTCAGTCCCACACAGCCTTGTGACCTACATGACTCAGTCTCTTTCTAATCTCCACGTCCTGTGGATGTCAAATGATGCAGGTCAGCAGAAGAAGTTCTCGGCCAGCTTCCTCATTCTTTTATTGTCAGTGGCCTTAAGGGGACGTGTAGGGACTGAATGAGATCGCTCTTCATCTTCAGGTTGCTCCTCTGTGATGGTGGCCCCTTTCAGCTTATCTTTATCAAGGTTTGGATGGAAGAAGGTATAATAAATAACTTTAAATAACAGACCAAGGACGTAAACTGCAACAACACAGGCAGCCGTGGTTAAAGGGTGTGTCACAAAATCAGGAGGATCTGTGCTCATCTTCCAGCACCACAAACCACAGAGGATGCAAATATCAATAAGGATATACGCGTGATAGAGCACGGACCTGATCCTCATCCCCTTGGCCACACTAAACCAGTTAAAATACCAAATGAGGCCAACAGTGGTTCTGTAAAGCCATTCTCCACGAGGATCATCCATGAAGTTAGTCTTGGATCGCCAAGCGAAGAAGAATAAAACCAGCCAAGAGCAGATGAAGTGGGTGAAGATGAAGCAGGGCAGCACGGAGGCGAAAAGAGCGAGAGCAGCGATGCGAGAAGAGATGAGAACCAGGTTCCAGATGAAGTAGAAAACTAATGAAATCATGTGGTGTTTTTCCTTCTGTGGCAGGAAGGTGCGCATTGAGTGATCGTAGGTGGTCAAAAAGGAGGCGATGGACAAAGTCGAGCCGATGGCCTTCAACACTGAGGAGAGAGCGAGGGGCAGAGTTAGAACAAACGTTGATTCTTTGTTAGAAGATCCAAGTAATTTATGAGTTCAAAAAGCAACCCCAAATATTTTCAAACATTTTTTGTCATTCAGTATTTTATTATTTAGACTGTATGATGTTTGTTTTCACAGAAACAGCGATCATTTGGCATTTAACATTTTCACATCAACCAATTATAATAGGTTAGTATATTTATTTCTCTTCTATTCACATCTCAGTGTGAGCTCCAGCAAAGATGCTTTTAATTGTCTGCTGCAATTTCACTTTCCAAACTTTGATGACCAGATTTCACACAAAAATTGAAGCAATTTTGAATTTGATGGCAGCAACACGTCTCATGGAGGCAAAGAAGGCTGGACGAGTAAGTGAACAATTTCAGAAACATGTTCCTCAGTGTTCCTCATCATCTACACTGAAAAAAAGGAATTGGCCAGCTTTGGATTTACATAAGCAGCTTGCATGTATTTAACACAAGTGTCTCATGCTTTAAAGTTAAGTGTAACTATATAGTGTAGAAACTACATGATTAAATTGTTCATATCATGTTCGAGGGAAGTAAGTCAATGATATAGCTACACACTCAGAAATTAAAGTACAGAAATGTACCTATAGGGGTACAATGGCTTGTCACTGGGGTGGTACCCTCTAAGGTACCATTCTGTACCCTAAACTGTGGGTACTGATTTGTACCCTTGTAATTTGTACCTTTTACACGTCAAGCCTGTACTTTAAAGGGCAAAGTTGTACCCTTAGTATAAAGTACAAAAAAGAACCCTTAAAAGGAGTACAAAAATGTCTTTCTAAAGGTTCAGTATCTACACACAGATTTCCTATATTTTTCCTCTCAAGATTTGAAAAATTGAAGATACAAAGTCAAAAATACTTGTCACATTTATTACCTTCTTAAATACATTGCTTAACTGTTACATACAAACTGTTATCAACAGAGTATGTGTCATAAGCTGCAACATCAATTTCCTGTCCAGGTTTTAGCAACGTCCATTCACTATCAACTCTAACACTGTATGAATGAAAATGGTTGTCATATAACAGAGGAATGAGAATTTTTCCACAAAAGACCCACATTGTGTCAATATTAAATATGTACTTAATTTGCCAGAACAGAGGAATCTTCTCTGAATGCAGTACATCAATGACAAACACATCTCTTACACAGTATTTGACACTGTTCACAATTACTTCTGACACACGCTGGAAAGCTTTCTTAGCACTATCAACTTCAGAAAAGCCACAATAGACTGTCAGTGCTTGTTGCAGTTCCAGTGGTAATGACAAAAATGGTGTAGTCACACTTTTTCCAAAAACATTTTCAAATTCACCAAGTAAACTTTTGTTAGAAAACTCCCAGCACTGTCTGAACTGATGTCTGTTGCTCAAAGTTGTAGCAATGTTCATAAAATTTCTACAATTGCGGGACAACGTTTTGAAATACTGGTGCTTACTTTCAAATCTCATACACCATAACAAACGTAGAGGGCCGAACATTTCAATCAGTCTTGCATAGTGGATTAAATAATGACACTTTGGTGTAATTACATCCCCAAATACACTTTTCAGTTTTGTGAGAAACTCATGGACAAGCAACTTCAACAATAAAATATTCTCTTTTCGCACTTTTTTAGCCATTACAATCTCTGTTATTTCACGACATAGAAGAAAAACATGCCAATATTTACAATTAGGTGGCACACGGTCTGCCATCAGAAATGGCAGCAATCTGAACAGGCACCACTTTTGAGATGCTGATCCAACAATACCAACACTCTGAAGTCTCTCTGATAACTGTACTGGTTTGTTTGTTTTGTCATTCTGACCAATGGGCATTTTTTGCAATTCTTCATTGATCTCTCTAATTGTAATATGCTTCTCAGTGTGGGCTTTACAAATCACTAGTTTCATAACTAGAGGAACTACACCTTCCAACAGATCATGCATTACATCAGGTGGTAAAGCTTGCGTAACACTGAAATAACTCAGTCTGTCAAAAGGACATGAACTATTTACACCATATATTGTTTTATCATCTGGAAATTCTTGGATTCGTGCAAGATGATACTGGTGAACCTCTGATGTTCTTAAAACAAAGCTTTCTTCCTCAAAGGATTGTTTCATATCTTCATAAGAAGCCATGCAATACCGACAAATTCTACCAGTGTTAAATGACATAGAAAAACCACCAATCATGTGAGCTGACAAATTATCACAAGATAAAGTTGCAAGAGCAGCATGAATAGTGTGTTCAGTTTTATCAATGGTAAAAGTAAAGCCATCAGAGGAAAGTTTTTCCAAATCATCAAGCAATGGTTTAAGGATAACATGCCAACCACACCGCTTAACGAAAGAATAGCGTACCAATAATGCTAGATGAATGTGTCTCTGCTGAGAAGTGTACCTTTTGTCCAAATTGCCTACAGTGTAATAAAATGCACTAAGTTTGTGTTTGGATCGTTTAGATCCTAGGGGATTAAGCACTTCAAATTCATCCTCATAAAAATGGAGTCGCAGTGCATTTGGGTTATCCTTGAAGAATTGATGATGTCTGAAGATTTCTCCATCAGAGTAATCTGTTAGAAATTCATCAGTTTCCGAATTGCCACTTGAAAAAATGTGATCTTGTATGTCTTCATGAGAAAGATAATTTTTTAGCACCTTATCAACAGACACATATGAATACGAGCCAACTGTATGACCCACAGAGTCTCTTAATTTGCAATGAACAGGCTCTGTCATGTTGAGCTTTGATTTGCAATGTTCTTTGACCAAATAAGGAGATCGAATAGCTGTTGAAGCCTTCTCAAAGAATTCATTTGAATGCAGGACATTTTTAAGCTCTGGACACAAAGACACGTCAAGACCCATTTTCTCTAAATGATATGCTATAAAAGCATCGTAGTTCTCCTTGAAAAAACACATCAGAAAATTTACGTCTTCCACAATTTCTTCCTGAACAGAGACTGGTAAAGAATTTTTCTCTCTGCACTTAAGAATGAACTTGAAAAGATTGTCTCTGAAATTTATCAAAAATTCATCCCAGGATGGAGGGGTTTCAATATTTTCAGTTATGTCATTTGCAAATTCATTTGGGTGTGGACTGACTACCTCCTGCTCATTTTCATCTAAGTCTTTATGGGGACACAACATCTGTTCTCTGTGTTTCCTATACACATGTCGTCTGAAAGATTCATATTTTTTGAAGGAAGAACAGCAGTCACTGAGTCCACAAGTTATATAAAAATTGGCATCATGGGAATGAATAAGTCCTATGTGCTGAATAAGCTTTGTCAAACTAAAGGTTCTTCTGCCACATTTGGAGCACTGATATGGCTGAGGCATGGTGGTCAATACAGAAGATTTATTTGTCTGGTGACTGTGATTGGCAGAGGCCGGTCCTCACCCTCATCTATTTTCACAATGTACTTTTGGAGAAAAATCAGGGTGTTCTTCAGATGTTTTGGATAAGCAAGGTTGAAGACAAAATACAAGCAGAAAGAAGAGATGATTCCTTCAAAAATACACGAGCTTCTGCACACTTCACTGCCATCCAACTTCACAATGTTTGGAGCGCTTCTGGAGAACACTGGTTTCCAGTCTTCATGAAGTAGCTGAACAGTTGGATAGGGGGTTTTAGGATGAACCTTTGAAGTCAAAAGAGAAGGTAGAGGAACGCAATATCTTAGTCTCTTAACAAAAGATACATTTGTTTTCCTTTTATATAGACTAAATATTTTAATACACACACCTCTCCAAGTATGACAAAGAGATCCAGTTTCTCCTTGAAGACGTATGGCAGGAATAAAAGTGCAGCCCTTGTGTCAAGATCTGCCAAAAACAAAAACAAAAAAAAAAACCCACAAGATCACCCATGCATTTTATCTGGCATTTCCAGTTACCTATAAAAATTATATAAAATGGAAGCCTTGAAGTTAAAAAAAAAAAAAAGCAAATACCTGGTAGGTCATCAGTGAGAGCCTCCTCTCTTGCGTCAAGGTAGAGCTGGTAGAGTGGGGTTTTCCCTCGTGTAAGGTCAATCACCTTTGCTGCAACACATGATAGCCCTTCACGAAATCGCTGGCTTACATTACCCGTTGTTGGTTGGATCCACCCGAGTTCGTTGCACAGCTACAAATAAAAAATTCATTTTCAGTACAAAATAACAGTGTATGAAAATGAAATAATCTAAAGTTGATATTAATTATGTATGGTGCTGCATAATTATTTTTTTTATAGAATTTAACAACAATACTGTAAGAAGTTACATGAACATACAAAAAAAGGACAGAGGGACAGATGAAGAAAGCAAGGTCAAGGGCAAATAAAATTTACTACTATAAACATGTTAAATGTGACAGCTATTTCCAAGTTCAATTCAGCTTTCTGACTTACACCAGTAGGCATCCCTAACGGTGTGTTCACACCGAACGCGATGGACGCGAACAAAAACGCCCCAAACGCCCCTAATTTGACGCGTGCACATTCGCGCCTCAACGCGTGTCCAAGAAAAATCCATCGCGCGTCAAAATATCATATTTTGACGCGCGTGAACCGGAAATGTGGGAGGGATGTGGGAGGAAGTTGTGCCAGACCGGTATCTTTGCAAGATGGCAGCTGTCGAGTTAGCGCCTGAAGAGAGAGTCTCCCTTCTCTATGTACTGTGGAGAGCAGAGCAGCGGCGTAAAAGACGCCCTCGCCGTACCTGGGTCCATCAGGTCCTCCAGAGGCATGAGCAGTTTGGTGAGTTTCACCATTTGCTCCAGGAGCTGCGCCTGGATGACGGCCGATTCCAGCGACATCACCGTCTTTCACTCGGCCAGTTTGAGGACCTGCTTCCCCGGGTCGGTCCCAGAATCGCCCGCCTAGACACCAATTACAGGCGCTCAATCCCACCTGCAGAGCGCCTGTCCATCTGCCTGAGGTTAGTAAAAGTATTTAATACGGTAGTCCTTTATTGATACCTGTGCTAATACATGCTAAACCATCCATTTATACACTGCTAACATGGATGTGCTATGCTAACAGCGAATGCTCTCGGTGTTTACTGATAGCAAACTGTGGTACGGAGACGACTGTTTATAATATTTCTAGTGATACTCAGAAGGTCTCATCAAGTCCCGATTTAATTCGATTTATGCTGTTATCAGTGTTTGAATGATAGCATGTCTGTGGTGTCATATCAATGTATGGGCTCGGTGTTTGCTGATATCAAACTGTAGCATTAGGACCACTGAGTTAACCTTTGTAGTGATACTCACTCCTTTTTATTTAGACCTGGTTTAATTCTGGGATAGTTGAATATTTGTATATAATCCCCGCAGACTGTTTTAGATTATATCTAATATATATCATGTAATTATCCTTATAATTACAAAAGATTTTATGTAAGATTTATGTTTTGCAATTTGTAATTTTGGAATTTCAATAATGTATTTTGTAACTGCAGTACACATAATACTCATTTTAAACAATTTTGTCCAGGTTCCTTGCCAGCAAACAACTCCTCCAGAGACGCTGTCCTGGTGAGGGAGAAATTCATGGCCCACTTCTCGGCGGAGGGAGCTGTGTCTTGGCAACCAAAGGAGTAGCCTGTTTGAAGTCCGAGTGACTTCCCCACAACGGCTCTTTTAAGAGCCACCCACAAACCTCTAAAGAGTGTTCCTGTCTTTTTAAATTTTTCTTAATAAATGGAGGTCTACTCCAAAATAAACTAACCTCTTTTTACTCTCTTAAGTAACTTGTCTTCACTATGTTCCTATATACAGTGTGGTGCAAAAGTTTGGGCAACCTTATTAATAGTCATTATTTTCCTGTATGAATCGCTGTTACAATGAAAAATGTCAGTTAAATATATCATATAGGAGACACACACATTGATATACACTAAATATTTATTTCATTTCTCTTTTTTTGTGTCGCCAATTTATGCACCTGCTTGATTTAAACACTTATTGCACACTTTCTGTAAACTGCATTTCACTTCTCAAATATCACTGTGTGTGTCTCCTATATGATATATTTGACTATTTTTATTGTGACAACCAATGATTTGTACAAGAAAATAATTACTTTTCACAATGTTGCCCAAACTTTTGCATCCCACTGTATTAGTATGTTTTGTCATTAGTATAATATGAAATAAATTCTACTTGTGTCAAGTCGGGTGCCAATATTTGCTGTGTAGTAGAACAGAGACATTTTCTCATTATAAATGTTTATTTGAAAAAATATAAATTCATTAACAAAAACATTTATCATAAATATATGAAATTTAACTATTTACAGAGAGACAGGAATAAAAAGGACCCAGCTTGGAGTGGAAGAGCCTCAGGGAGAAGGAGGAGAAAAATAAGAACATTGTTTCTGCCCTGGAGAGCTGCTGCCTCATCAGAAAACTACTGATCATTAGGGTCCAATGTTTCCAAATTTAACACAGCTGTGCTGTTTTCAAAAACTAATTTATAAATTTGAAATTTCACGAATTCTCGTGTCTGAGCCTCATGCTCTCCAGAACAGGAACAAGGCCGAGGAGGAAATGTTCAGTTGGAGACGGGCGTGGCCTCTTTAGGGACTCCAGGATGGCCAGCTCCACCGCCGATGGACCGTCCTGGGACCCGTCCCTCGCCCGCCTTCGAACTGTCCTCCTCTGTGGGCCTGTAAAACACAGCACAAAACAACACAAAGTAATGAGAAGGCTGCTACTAGATTTTCATTTTCAAAATTGAAAAAAACATGATATAAACAGATTGGTTGTAGATATTTAGTAAAGGTGATCACAAGGGAATTCAAGCAAGTAAAAAGCTGTCAGTGCATGACCAGTGTTGGTCAAGTTACTTGAAAAAAGTAATCAGTAACTAATTACTGATTACTTCCCCAAAAAAGTAATCCCGTTACTTTACTGATTACTTATTTTCAAAGGTAATTAATTACTTAGTTACTTTTTAAAAACAGGATTTACAACCTGAATAGGTGATAAAGTGATAGATCTTTCAGCCCAATTCTACTTTTTCTACATAATCATCATACAAAATGTAATCAAATGGAAAAGTATCTTTTTAAAACTTGTTTTATTAGTTTTAATCTTTTAACTTTATGCATCAAGCAAAAATTTAATTATCTGCAACATTCTCTGACTGGAAGAAATTAGTTTAACATTTAAACCTATTTTCTGCACATTCCAGCACATAAAATAAAATATTTTGTGTGTTTACACTCAGTCTTTCAAATAGATGCAAGTAAAACACAGCAGAAAATAAATAAAGTCAAAGACTAGCGGTCCTGTTGCTCTATTTTCACCTGTAAAGCAGGAGTGGGGTAGGCGGAGGTTTACCCTGGTGCAGGTGTGCAGCCGTCGGTGGAAGAATCCGCTAGTTTCTCTGTGAATTTCCCATTACGTCGTAGCTACTCGGTGTTTGCTCGGAAGTTTAGGGGTTTTTTTCGCTGTAAAAAGAAGTTTTCTACCCACGCACAACGGACACTAATGTTTTTGTCACTTTTTATGGAATCAAACTCAAAGTAAGGTCAGTACTTCCACGCTTTAAACGCTGCACGCTCATACTCTCTCTGCATGATCCATTGTTGATCTGCACACAGCTGTTGTCACGAACGTCACACTCGCTTACGTCACTGTCATGAGACATTCTCGCAAAAAAAATCACGGTTTTAGTAACGCAGTAACGCAGCGTTCCTACGGGAAAGTAACAGTAATCTAATTACCGTTTTTGCAATAGTAATCCCTTACTTTACTCGTTACTTGAAAAAGTAATCGGATTACTGTAATCCGATTACTTGAGAAAAAGTAATCGGATTACTGTAATCCTATTACTTGGATTACTGTAATCCGATTACTTGAGAAAAAGTAATCGGATTACTGTAATCTGATTACTTGAGAAAAAGTAATCGGATTACTGTAATCCGATTACTTGAGAAAAAGTAATCGGATTACTGTAATCCGATTACTTGAGAAAAAGTAATCAGATTACTGTAATCCGATTACTTGAGAAAAAGTAATCAGATTACTGTAATCCTTATACTTGGATTACTGTAATCCGATTACTTGAGAAAAAGTAATCGGATTACTGTAATCCGATTACTTGAGAAAAAGTAATCAGATTACTGTAATCCGATTACTTGAGAAAAAGTAATCAGATTACTGTAATCCGATTACTTGAGAAAAGTAATCCGATTACTTGAGAAAAAGTAATCGGATTACTGTAATCCGATTACTTGAGAAAAAGTAATCGGATTACAGTAATCCGATTACTTGAGAAAAGTAATACTAAATATCATTAGTATTGGCAATACTGGCCTCGTATTTACTCCGTATAGTATCAATACCAGAATTTGCAGTATCCACAGCAATCCTCCCACCTGCTGCTCAAATCATCTGTTTTTGAGGGGCAACCAATCAGAAGAAAGCTGTCTTACAGACTCTGTGAGGACTTACGGTGTGTTCACACCGAACGCGATGGACGCGAACAAAAACGCCCCAAACGCCCCTAATTTGACGCGTGCACATTCGCGCCTCAACGCGTGTCCAAGAAAAATCCATCGCGTGTCAAAATATCATATTTTGACGCGCGTGAACCGGAAATGTGGGAGGGATGTGGGAGGAAGTTGTGCCAGACCGGTATCTTTGCAAGATGGCAGCTGTCGAGATAGCGCCTGAAGAGAGAGTCTCCCTTCTCTATGTACTGTGGAGAGCAGAGCAGCGGTGTAAAAGACGCCCTCGCCGTACCTGGGTCCATCAGGTCCTCCAGAGGCATGAGCAGTTTGGTGAGTTTCACCATTTGCTCCAGGAGCTGCGCCTGGATGACGGCCGATTCCAGCGACATCACCGTCTTTCACTCGGCCAGTTTGAGGACCTGCTTCCCCGGGTCGGTCCCAGAATCGCCCGCCTAGACACCAATTACAGGCGCTCAATCCCACCTGCAGAGCGCCTGTCCATCTGCCTGAGGTTAGTAAAAGTATTTAATACGGTAGTCCTTTATTGATACCTGTGCTAATACATGCTAAACCATCCATTTATACACTGCTAACATGGATGTGCTATGCTAACAGTGAATGCTCTCGGTGTTTACTGATATCAAACTGTGGTACGGAGACGACTGTTTATAGTATTTCTAGTGATACTCAGAAGGTCTCATCAAGTCCCGATTTAATTCGATTTATGCTGTTATCAGTGTTTGAATGATAGCATGTCTGTGGTGTCATATCAATGTATGGGCTCGGTGTTTGCTGATATCAAACTGTAGCATTAGGACCACTGAGTTAACCTTTGTAGTGATACTCACTCCTTTTTATTTAGACCTGGTTTAATTCTGGGATAGTTGAATATTTGTATATAATCCCCGCAGACTGTTTTAGATTATATCTAATATATATCATGTAATTATCCTTATAATTACAAAATGTTTTATGTAAGATTTATGTTTTGCAATTTGTAATTTTGGAATTTCAATAATGTATTTTGTAACTGCAGTACACATAATACTCATTTTAAACAATTTTGTCCAGGTTCCTTGCCAGCAAACAACTCCTCCAGAGACGCTGTCCTGGTGAGGGAGAAATTCATGGCCCACTTCTCGGCGGAGGGAGCTGTGTCTTGGCAACCAAAGGAGTAGCCTGTTTGAAGTCCGAGTGACTTCCCCACAACGGCTCTTTTAAGAGCCACCCACAAACCTCTAAAGAGTGTTCCTGTCTTTTTAAATTTTTCTTAATAAATGGAGGTCTACTCCAAAATAAACTAACCTCTTTTTACTCTCTTAAGTAACTTGTCTTCACTATGTTCCTATATACAGTGTGGTGCAAAAGTTTGGGCAACCTTATTAATAGTCATTATTTTCCTGTATGAATCGCTGTTACAATGAAAAATGTCAGTTAAATATATCATATAGGAGACACACACATTGATATACACTAAATATTTATTTCATTTCTCTTTTTTTGTGTCGCCAATTTATGCACCTGCTTGATTTAAACACTTATTGCACACTTTCTGTAAACTGCATTTCACTTCTCAAATATCACTGTGTGTGTCTCCTATATGATATATTTGACTATTTTTATTGTGACAACCAATGATTTGTACAAGAAAATAATTACTTTTCACAATGTTGCCCAAACTTTTGCATCCCACTGTATTAGTATATTTTGTCATTAGTATAATATGAAATAAATTCTACTTGTGTCAAGTCGGGTGCCAATATTTGCTGTGTAGTAGAACAGAGACATTTTCTCATTATAAATGTTTATTTGAAAAAATATAAATTCATTAACAAAAACATTTATCATAAATATATGAAATTTAACTATTTACAGAGAGACAGGAATAAAAAGGACCCAGCTTGGAGTGGAAGAGCCTCAGGGAGAAGGAGGAGAAAAATAAGAACATTGTTTCTGCCCTGGAGAGCTGCTGCCTCATCAGAAAACTACTGATCATTAGGGTCCAATGTTTCCAAATTTAACACAGCTGTGCTGTTTTCAAAAACTAATTTATAAATTTGAAATTTCACGAATTCTCGTGTCTGAGCCTCATGCTCTCCAGAACAGGAACAAGGCCGAGGAGGAAATGTTCAGTTGGAGACGGGCGTGGCCTCTTTAGGGACTCCAGGATGGCCAGCTCCACCGCCGATGGACCGTCCTGGGACCCGTCCCTCGCCCGCCTTCGAACTGTCCTCCTCTGTGGGCCTGTAAAACACAGCACAAAACAACACAAAGTAATGAGAAGGCTGCTACTAGATTTTCATTTTCAAAATTGAAAAAAACATGATATAAACAGATTGGTTGTAGATATTTAGTAAAGGTGATCACAAGGGAATTCAAGCAAGTAAAAAGCTGTCAGTGCTTGATGTTCATACCTGTGGGTGCAGCAGCAGGAGCTGAGGGACCAGGGACTGGAGAGCCAGGAGAAGAGACAGTTGAGGACTCTGCTGCATGATTACTTGACTCTATGAAGACAATATTAAATGTTAACAGGTTGAAGACAATAGTCATAGAGAATATTATATTATTATATACTTATATACTTATTATTATATACAGTGGTCTCTCATTTATTGCAGCACATGAACAGTAGTCACAGTTCTCACAAGTTGATTCTCAAAGTGAAAACCTTTGTCGATTTTAAAACGTAAAAGTATTATGCCGCGCTTTTTCTCCGTCTGAGGCGCCACTTTTGTGCGCCTTTTTTGCTCCCGGTGCAGGTGTGTATTTCCGAATGAGGGTCATAGTTATGAGTGTTTTTGTGCTGTTTTTTTCTATTGGACGTGATGGTTATCAAAACCAAACATGATAAGTTTAGCAAGCGCAGGAGACACGACATGGAGGAGATTTGTCATTTGGGCTGCAGAATGCAATGTGCATCGTTGAAAGCTGTACGGTGCAATAAAAAAAATCAACGAAAAGGCGAGGCAGTGACGGATGAACAGCGGGACTACTGTATACTGTTTATTAATAAACAAAATATATTCCTGTATGACAACACGCATAAATTAACTGCCTACATTAACTCAATGTAAACATACCTTCTGACTGACACTCCCCTGCTGCCTCTCCGGGCTGTCCCTGGTCCTCGGGGGAGAAGTTCTCCACGGTCCGCACCATATTTCCGCTAGTCTCCCGCGGGGTGAGGAAGAAACCCCATGACCGCGAAGAACTTCCATTTTCTCCCCGATCCTGCTGCAGACCCACTCCTCTTCTCCTTCTCTGCCTTCTTCTCCTTATTATAAGTGTCCCTGAGGCTCTTCCACTTTCTCCTGCAGATGTCCTCTGAATAAACGCATTATCTTGTTAGCGGAAAGGTATTTGTACATCAGTGGGAAAATAGCGGGACAGTAGGCGGGCTTGCTAGCTTTTGCGCGGGTTCATCGGGTCAGTCTGAAAATTAAAAAGAAGGAATGAACTTACCAGGTTGCCCGATCTCCTCACTTATGTGTCTCCAAGCTAGGTCCTTTTTATTCCTGTCTCGGTAAAAGTAGTAGCTAGCATCATATAGCTCCGGATGATTAGCCACGGCACTGATAAGCTTTTCCTCCATACTGAATAGTGATGGGTCGTTCGCGAACGAAATGGCTCTTAGAGCCGGCTCTTTGAAGTGAACGACGCGAGCCGGCTCCTTATTGGGAGCCGTGAGGTTTTTTTTTTCTTTCTCTCACCCTCTCTCTCGCCCTTTTTTCGGCTAAACTCCGCATGCGCGGCCTGTACTTTGCGCTGGGCAGAGGGGGGAGGGGCGTTAGTTACACTCGCAGTAGCACAGGAACAGAGCCAGAGAGAAAGAGAGTGAGGGACAACAACGTCACATTAGAAAGGTATAGTAATCATCCACTATTTTTAGTTGCAGATGATAAAGGATTCAGAAATCATGCAGGCCCATATGACAGAGAATGTGCATCTTCTTTTTGTTTTAATATTTTAATTTATATTTAATTGTGTTGTGGTTTGCAGTGTTTTGTGTTGTTTCACGTTAAATTTGTTTAAAAGGAAAAAGCTGAAAATTTAAATAGTTAAAAGTTTAAAATGTAAATAGTTGTTCTTTGTATTATATGATTTATTTATTACATTTTATGTGGAGTGAATAAATAAAGTATATTTATGGTGGCCCTTAGAGACAAAGGAGTACATACTCCAAAACATGTACAAACTCCAAAACACGTAAAAACTCCAAAACTCGTAAAAACTCAGACGCACTTACAAACCCCGAAGCATGTACAAACTCCAAAACACGTAAAAACTCAGAAGTACGTACAAACTCCAAAACACGTAAAAACCCAGAAGCACGTACAAACTCCAAAACACGTAAAAACCCAGAAGCACGTACAAACTCCAAAACACGTAAAAACCCAGAAGCACGTACAAAAGACAACAGAAGTGCTCCAGGATGCTAGGGCGCAGTGTTGAGCATTTGTTACCTAGTGGCTACACAAGCCAGGAAGTATCAACAACCGGATTTGGTGTGTGGTAGTAACAGGTAAATGAATTTTTTTTTAAATTATTTGAATAAATATGAGTGCTTGTCTATAAATACACAAACAATACGCACATGCTTTCAATTGTGTAATTTAAATGATCTGGGTAGCTCTGTTTTGGAAGTTCAGTTAACACTAGAAATGTGTTTTGGAGTTTGTATATGCTTTAGAGTTTGTACGTGCTTTGTCTCTAGGGGCCATATATAAACATATATAAATAAAACCACTTTTTTTTACATTAGTAATTCCTTTTCTGCATAATTTTATATTATTGTTAATGATTAAATAATTAAAGCAACAAAACAACCTGAAGAGCCGGTTCGGAGCCGAAAGAGCCGGCTCTTTTTAGTGAGCCGAGCCGAAAGAGCCGGATCTCTAAAAAGAGCCGGAAATCCCATCACTAATACTGAATGAAGAATGAAGGGCTTTGGCTGGATCTGCCCCTTTGACCTAGGTCAGAGCCACGTCACCAGGCTCCTGATTGGTTGTCGCGGCGCGATTTGACGCTGGAGTTCAGCTTTTTCCAACTCGAGCGGTAGACGCGAAACGCGCGTATGCACAAAATGCAACACAAAAACTCACGCGCGTGGTTTTATTCGCGAGTCAAACGCGCCAGACGCGCTACACTGACGCGCGTTTCACGCGTTTTGGTGTTTTCGCGACGCAAATCTGCTTCCGAATTTTCGCGGGACCCACAATCGCGCGTCATCGTGCTTTTCCATTGACTTTACATGTAAACCTGACGCTCTATTCGCGTCCATCGCGTTCGGTATCAACACACCGTAAGAAGGGGTACTTCTTCAACACATCCTCCACAGGCATACCATCTGCAATTTCTTTTTGCCGCCAAGCAAACGTTTGCTGCATACGGTTATGAACCACCATGGTATCTGGTTGCATCTTCTGATATTGGCACTGTAAGACCTTTAAGTGGGCGTCTATGGATAATAAATCCTCTCCTTGGACGCATGGTCCCTTGAAAGAAAGCAAGAGTGAGAAGAGAAAGTCAAAACAGATTAGAAACCCAACATAAGACTAAATATACAATTAGAGCTGACACGATCTGTGCATCACAAAGAACTCGTATCGGTTAAAGTTAACCGATACCATGAACCAATATTTAAAATATGGAAACTCTGAAATAATTTCACATAAAATCTTAATTGTTAACTTGAAATTTTAGTTTTGGAGTCATATTTAAAATGTTTTTTTTTTTTTTGTTTTTTTTTTTAAATCTAGTTCACCCTCTTTTAGCGCCTTCCAATTAATAATTTTTTGTGAGGTAGAAGTATTAGCACTGGTACTTTGTATTAGCAAGTGCTCTAATCCAAGTATTGGTATTGTTTCGGTTTGAAAAAAGGGGTACAGTTGCATCCCTAATCCTTAGTTTTAGATGTAATAACAGATGCAAGAACATTTTATAGCTCAAGATGTCCCTCACACCAACCTGACAAACATTTCTCTGACTTGTTCGTTGACATTTATTAGGCTGCCCTCTCCTCGCAGAACCAAACTTCTCCTTACAACGCCTCACTGCCTCACTGTCGACTAGTGGTGCCCGCTCTGATTTGAATTTACGTCTCAAAGACATATGCCATGTGTGCTTGTTGAACAGAAACATAAGTTACTGTAAAAACAATCTACACAAAATACACCCAACAAAGAATCAGTAAACATACTTCATACAAACCTACTGAGAGGCTACAGATTGTCTTACTAACAAAACAAGATCGAAAAAAGCTTCACTTTTACTTTGTAATCTTGAAGGAACCTTATGCAAATTTTAAATTTAACTTACATAACCATTTCCCTCACGATCCTTGAGGAAAGGATACTTCATTACCAGCGTCTTCACAGCTTGCACATATTCAGAGTTTGTGGGATACCTGTAATATCAGAAGAAACATAAGTGTTAGAGCAACTGCTGACAAACAAACTTTATCAAGTGTCAGTTATTGTTTCTTAGTAATGTAGCGTTTATTTTCAATATGACAGATTCAGCTTTTTCTAAAGCAACAAGCTAATATTGCCCTGATTAACTTACATAGTATACTGTGCCACAGCTTCATATAGAACTCTGATTATTGTGTGTCTGTCCCTTGGATTTTTATGGCACGGTTCTTTGTTGTCCAGTTTTAGTTGCAGATTTTTGGGAAATCTTGGAATTTCAAAAGAGGCTGGCAGTCTCAAAGTATTTTCATTGCTGTGAAAACAGTTAAGTGTTTCTTTTTATTGCATGAATTGAAGTATAAACCACTACAGTAACAATACATATGGTAGAAACAATGATCATATTAACTAAATCCTAAAAGTGCATAACGGCCAACATGTATGCTTCAGACTAGAGCTGGGCGATATATCGAGTTTTTAAAAAATATCGATATATTTTTTATACGAGATATAAGATGTGGCAATATCCTTTATATCGATATAGTCTATGTTACTTGTGGAGCCGCAAGTTTGCCTCTCTTTCGTCCACTTTTGTCTTTACGCAACATTACTCGGCCTCGCCTCTCCTTCACTGAACACAACTCCCCCTCCTCCCCCATCGCTTCACCTGCAGGAAGCGACAAGATGGACATGGCAAATCTCCGTTAACGAGTTACTGCGCATCGCCCCGTGCGTGGGGCTGGACGCCGTCAACGTGTTAGCTAGCTAACCACGCTAACGAGCTAACCACGCTAACGCCATGCAGCCCAGAGGCGCTGCACAGCCTAAAATCCTTTCATTTTCTCAAAAGTTGACAGCGCGCCTTGTGTATGACTTCTGGTTGTGCTTGATGGCCGCGAACAGATTTTATGTGGTACACAGCGCTCAGTAGTGATGGGATTTCCGGCTCTTTTTAGAGATCCGGCTCTTTCGGCTCGGCTCACTAAAAAGAGCCGGCTCTTTTGGCTCCGAACCGGCTCTTCAGGTTGTTTTGTTGCTTTAATTATTTAATCATTAACAATAATATAAAATTATGCAGAAAAGGAATTACTAATGTAAAAAAAGTGGTTTTATTTATATATGTTTATATATGGCCCCTAGAGACAAAGCACGTACAAACTCTAAAGCATATACAAACTCCAAAAAGCACGTACAAACTCCAAAACACATTTCTAGCGTTTACTGAACTTCCAAAACAGAGCTACCCAGATCACTTAAATTACACAATTGAAAACATTTGTGTATTTACAGACAAGCACTCATATTTATTCAAATAATTAAAAAAAAAAGTTCATTTACCTGTTACTACCACACACCAAATCCGGTTGTTGATACTTCCTGGCTTGTGTAGCCACTAGGTAACAAAAGCTCAACACTGCGCCCTAGAAACCTGGAGCACTTCTGTTGTCATTTGTACGTGTTTTGGAGTTTGTACGTGCTTCTGAGTTTTTACGTGTTTTGGAGTTTTTATGCGTTTTGGAGTTTGTACGTGTTTTGGAGTTTGTACGTGCTTTGTCTCTAAGGTCCACCGTAAATATACTTTATTTATTCACTCCACATAAAATGTAATAAATAAATCATATAATACAAAAAACAACTATTTACATTTTAAACTTTTAACTATTTAAATTTTCATCTTTTTCCTTTTAAACAAATTTAACGTGAAACAACACAAAACACTGCAAACCACAACACAATTAAATATAAATTAAAATATTAAAACAAAAAGAAGATGCACATTCTCTGTCATATGGGCCTGCATGATTTCTGAATCCTTTATCATCTGCAACTGAAACTAGTGGATGATTACTATACCTTTCTAATGTGACATTGTTGTCCCTGGCTCTCTTTCTCTCTGGCTCTGTTCCTGTGCTACTGCAAGTGTTACTAATGCCCCTCCCCCCTCTGCCCAGCGCAAAGTACAGGCCGCGTGCGGAGTTTAGCGGAAAAAAGGGCGAGAGAGAGGGTGAGAGAAAGGAAAAAAAAAACCTCACGGCTCCCAATAAGGAGCCGGCTCGCGTCGTTCACTTCAAAGACCCGGCTCTAAGAGCCATTTCGTTCGCGAACGACCCATCACTAGCGCTCAGCAATCTGTCAAAAAATGTTTTAGTACGACTTTGCTAAGCTACGGTGCTGCACCGGTTGATGGATTGTCAGAGCATTACGGCTACCGAGGAGCCTCGCGGAGTGATACGTACTGTGCTTCAACGTAATATTACCCTACTGTGTATAAGGACCATAAATGGCACCTGTTAAGAGACGTGGTTACGAAGAGGATTTAAAACTCAATGCTGTCAGTCACACAGTAGAAGTTGGGAACAGAGCAGCTGTGAAATCTGTCTTTGTTACTATGCTCTGCGTCTTTTAGTTTACATTTTGACTGCACAATTGTGAGCTTTTTGTTATGCACAAAAACAACATTGTTTTCTTTTATTTATGGAGCGTGATTATTTAATAAATGCTCATAATTTATTTCTGAGTAAATTTTATGTACATCTATGCTCTATGTTAATAAAAGTGCCTGTGTGACATCTGGGACGCAGCTTTGACTAAGAACTCTCTTTTTGTTCTTACTTTATGGCTTTAAAAAAAAATCGAGATATATATCTTATATCGGCGTCCAGGTAAAAAATATCGAGATATGAATTTTGGGTCATATCGCCCAGCCCTACTTCAGACATACTAACTTCATTATAAATAAGAAAATACCTTATTGAAGTTGACGAAGTAGATGGTTGCCAGTCTTCTGGAGAGACAGTCTGTAGAGTCAGCGTCACTGAAGATTCCTTCATCCTTGACACAAATTGGTTGAATTTAACCTGCTTTTTGAAGGATCCTTGGAAAAGGTATGCAACCATAGTCTCAGTAAGACCACAGTCAACTGTGTCACCATCAACCTCATTGTCTGCAAGATAAATGGTAGTACAAACTCTAAATTCCATGTAAGGATATTTATCACCACATTTTTACATGGGTAAAAACCGTATATCACACACATTAAAACCTTTTGTACAACTTCTTTCAGTTCAAAGAAATATTCATTAAAAAAATCAGTAAATTAAATAAAATAAACCAAATTTTTAGAGTGAATCCTCTCAATATATAAAAGTTTTCATTTTTAAATTTAGATGTTTGTTTGGGACTACTGAACACAGGAGAGCAGAGTCTGAGCATGCTTTTGTGCCCTTTCAAGTTTGGAAGAAAAAAAAAAGACTAGAATGCTGTAATTTGTTAATATTCACTACTAAGGTGACTCCTTTCTCCAGATTTCCGACAGTTTCTGCCGTCTGTTCTTTCAGACCGATTACTTATAGCGATAACACCCGCAGGACCGTATTACAAACTCAGATTACATGCTGAAAAAGTTCCCACATTGCTTAAAACGCGACTATCAAACCCCAGCTGCGACACCCTTGTTATATTTTAAACAAGTGCGGCGTCAAGATATTTCCTTTAAACGTTATATTCAGCCGCCCATGTGTGTTGATGGCCTTGGAATGGATGTAAAAACGTGATTTTATTAAAGCATTAATACACTAACGGTAAACTGCATTCAGCTACCAGGGAATCAAATTTCGCGCCGTTCCGCTGCGCAGGGGTTACCGAACCCATAGACTGTGGCCGAACCACATATATAAGTTCAAACTTATACAAATACTATGTGTACACATTTTTCATTTTTCAGAACTGTGACCTCAACTTTACACATGAAACGTTTGTAAAAACGTTTGTAAAAAGACATAATTTGAGCTAAGAGAGTGCCGAAACTAGCTAAATTGCTAATATACGTTAAGCTAGACTAAACCAATAATTAGTAATTACGCTACATTTTTCTTTAAATAAAACTTACCTCTGAAACGCTGAGCTTCAGCTTCGGTGACATCTAAGCCCCACTCTTGTATTTTTGTTAAGAGTTCCTCGGTTGAAAGTGAACATAGCACACCAGGACTTGCAAGTTCGTAATCCATCTCCGTCCGTTGATAAAACAAAATGGCACCTGCTGCATTTACAGAAAGTTCTAGAATCCACCAGCTATTCGTTGAGTTTCTTCTTCTACTTTTTGTTTGATGTTGTGAGGATGGGCTCAACTCGCACTCCGAGTTCAATAAGGGTGCTTTTTTGCAATTCATCCAAATAGTTATACTTTAAAAAAAAAACACTCTCTTAAAAAAATGTTTAAATGCATTTTTACTTTTTTTTTCTTTCAAATAAATTCATTGTTCTTAAAGCAGCTTAAAAATAAGGGGGTTCAGGGAATACAAAAACAACAACAGCAATGAAAATAATAAAAAATAAAATAAAAACACTAAAATATATGCTTAAATCAATACAGTTGCAAATAAATTACTGTCAAAAAGAATTTTAAAAAAAAAAACCTCTAATCAAAAAGAGCTTAATCAACCTGTACTTTATCTTTTGAAAGAATGGGTACAAATAAGTACTTTTCACAATTAAGGAACATGTATGTACCTTTCAGATGCTAAAAAAGGTACAGATAGTTACCCCGAGGTCCAATATTTGTCCTTAGACTGTATTAATGTCATTTTTGTACCTTGGGGCACAGTAATGTACCCCTTCCGTACCCCTATTTCTGACTGTGTAATATGTTAAATCCTGCGACACTGCACAGGATTTCAGTTCACGCTTTGGATCGTGGTTTCAGGAAGGCATCATCTCAGTCAAGTCGAGCAGCCGCCTCTACTTTTTTTGGTATACCAAAAAAAGTAAATTGGGTGGTTGTTACATTAAAAAAGTCTAACTTGTAATTTGAAGAAAATAATTTCATGTTTCTCTGGTGAAAGTAATTAAATCATGTAGGATCTGTATGAAATTCAGCAACTTAATTTGTTCCTGGTGAGATGACCTGTTACAATCTAGTAAGAGTGGTTAGTTTCTGGACTCATGAAATTAACAAGATCACATGAGTTGTCAAAAACTGCAGGAAAACCACTGGAGTTATAAGAGGCAGACAGCTACACACACACCACGTGTATGTGGTTCAAATCCACCCACAGTTAACAGTAACACAATTAGAGTTAGGTTAATTGGTGATTCCAAATTGCTCCTGAATGTGAGTGTAAATGGTTGTTGGTCTCTATGTGATAGACTGGTCAGCTGTCCAGGGTGTACCCTGCCTCTTAACCTATCACTTTGGGGTTATGCCCCAGCCCCCCCAGAACCCGGAACAGGATTGGATAGTTGTTGTAAGTCCATTTAATTTTTATGTAAACCGGACTCTAGACTTTGTTGTTATGTGATATGAAGTGATCAAGTAGTATTGGGGTAAAAGTCATTGAGCAGTTCCAGATTACAAGGCTCAACTTACTTCATCTAAACATGTTTCATCATGTTTTATCAACACAAAATGAGCAGGCTTATTGAATATGAATAAGTTGTGTTGATTTAACTAAGTTGTTTAAGTTTCTGCCAAAGCAAAACAATTGTGTGCAACCAATGTGCACTATTGAATTAAGTATAGGGATGGGTATCGAAAACCGGTTCTTGTTGAGAACCGGTTCCCACTGTTTCAATTCCTTGGAATTGTTTGCCATTTTTGCAAACGATTCCCTTATCGATTCCAGTCGCCCCGAATGACGTCACCACGTTGCGGAGCGTCATTTACCTGGCAGGAAACATGGCGGCTCAAACGCTAAAATGTTTGGTTATACTTTACGAGAACGGATGACAACAGGGCAACTTGCAATACTTGCACAGTAGATATTTCATTTAAGGGAGGAAACACTACGAATATGCAAAAGAATTTGCTCACAAAACACGCGATAACCTTAAATGAATGTCGTGTTTTTAATTCCGCTCCGGACTCGTGAATCTCAACCCAGCAGCAGCGGTAACGTTTGCACGTCCTCTCCCGTTAATACGGCAGGTAAATAATCAACTAACAGTGCATATTAATGTTGGCGCGATCTGCCTTATTACAAAACCTGCCATTACTGTGCATTTAGGTGACCATGATGAGAGAGACAGACAGAGTCTGGCTGGCGCTCGCTGGCAGTTGTCGCTGCAGTCTACCGGTAGCGTCTCCTTTCAGGCCTGGATAGACAAATGTCACCGAGCAGTGACTAAGTTTGTGGTAAAAGGCCCCCGATTTTTGGTAAGTGAATGTGTTTAATTGTAGGCAGGGACATTACTGGATATTCTTGTGTAATTGCTACAGAATAATTTATTTTATACTTTGTTATTGCTACAGAAGAATATTTATTTGATTATTTTACATTTACAATTTTTTTCCCCGGGGACCCTGTGACACCCCATTGAAGAGCCATAGGCTGGATCTCTTAAGATCTCACTGTTGGGTTTGTAAGGCCATGCTACTCCTAAATTTCTATCTTGTTCAAAGAGAAGATATAAAACAAAGTTCTAAGCTAATCGACCTTAGTGTTCTCCTTTTTTTTAAAAAAAAAGAATCGATAAGAGAATCATTAAACAGAATCGAAAATGGAATCGGAATCGTGAAAATCTTATCAATACCCATCCCTAATTAAGTACATGCAACATACTCATTTTTTTCAAGGCATTCTTTTTCTCCTGGATTACCCTTTTGTGTTACACAGTTCACTGAGCCTGACCTGTCTCCTCAAGGTGATATTTGTGTATTGTATGTACGGTCGGCAAGGTCTGTTATCTCGGTTGTGAGCAACTGCAACTGACAAATAAAGGCTATCTCATCATCTCATCTCTCACCAAATGGTGGCTGCCTATTGAACCACCTGTTGAATTGGCAGTTTGCACATCTGGAAAGGCACCATCAATGCTGAAAGTTTTTAGAACAACACATACAGACCTTTATGTAGAGAGAGCCTTAGAAACAAACTGAACAACACAGCAAGACAAGGCTGAACTGCATACTCCGTGTATCATAAAGACTTCACGATAGAGTCTGGGTGACCTGGTCTGCCTTCAAATCAAATCAAATTTTTTTATTTGTCACATACACAGTCATACACAGTACGATATGCAGTGAAATGCTTGGACAACTGCTCGTGACCTTAAAAAAAAAAAAAAAAAAAAAAAAAAAGGCTATGAATAAGATAGGAAATAAATAAATAAATATGAAAATAAAAAAGGGGTAAATTTAACCAGGAAGGAATAAAATAAAATAAAATATAAAAAATTAAGTTAAGAATGAGATAACTGTACAACACAAATTAGAATGAAGGGTAATTTAACTGGGAAAGAATAAGATAAAATATATAAATTAAAGTTGAAAATAAGATAACTGATAACTGTACAGTCTGATAACTGTTCAGTCACAATCTCTCACCAACTGAAAACATTTGGATCATGAAAGCATCATGAAACAAAAAATATGACTCAGAACTGTTGATCAGCTAAAATCCTACATCAGGCAAGAATGAGACAGTGTTCCTCTCCCAAATGTCCAGCAGCTGGTCTCCTCAGTTCCCAGACATTTACAGTCTGTTGTTAGAAGAAAAGGGGAAAATACACAGTGGGAAATTTGACCCTGTTCCAACTTTATTGACACATGGTGCTGCTATCAGGCTCAAAATTAGCTTGATGATAGACTGATATATTTTCTATGTTCTGTTGTAAATAAAATAAGTGTTTATTAATTTGCAGATCACTGGAATTTGTTTTTATTTACAATTTATACAGCGTCCCAACCCTTCTGGAATTCAGGTTATAAACAGATGAGAAAACTTTGAATGTGGTTTTATTCGTAATTCTACTTTCAATGAAAAGCTACACCTAAGTGATCCAAGTATACGTGATCAAAAGCTGAGTAACAGGATCCAGCCGACATCTGTCCAGAATGATGGTGAGCATGAGAGCGAGCTGCGGGGCGCTCTCTGAAAACGTCTCTATGAAGCGCAAAATTCGGAGATCCTGTCTCAGAAACTTGGCCACACTCTCAGCGTCAGCGCGCTTTCTGTATAAGCTTTGCACAGACTTCTCCATGACTCCTGCATACCTGAGAACCAGAAGAACTAGTTACAACAAATCCCCCCGCCAGACACGCTGAACTGAAAAGATCTCGAAGCAGAAAAGGAGCAACAAACGTCCAAACAAAACAAGCTTTACCCAATTATATTAAAGAAAAATCTACAGAACTTAAGTAGTAAAAAAGTAAGTCAGCAATTGATGTGACTTATATACTGAAAAGAAATTGAATGTATGATTCATGGGTCTATAAACAGAAACCTAAAATCAAGAGGAAATTAAACAGAATAATTTGTAGATGATTTAATGTTACTACAGGTGTGTACTTCTGCACGCAAACTTCAACCGAACATATTCCCACAAATGAGAACACATCTGAAGCAGATTACTTCCTGGTGTGCAGGGAGGACATAGTCCAGGGTTCATGTGTAAACTTGATGGCTGAGTTTCTCACACATGGATTAATCAAAGTCCTCAATCATGAGACTTTGTTCTTCAGAGATCATCACAGTGAGTTATTCTTATAATCTGGGAAACTTGCTGACTTTCAGATGAAAGCATAAAATATTCTGGAGTGTAGTTTTTCTTTCATTGTCGTTGTTGTTGTTTGTTGATTTTCTTTCTTCTTTTTTTTTTTCTTTTTTTCATAAAAGTATTTTTTCATTGTTTTTCAAAGTACCAGAAAACTTGCAGCTGAATATTTTTGGCTTTTTGAGGCTCTGTTGGTCTTATTGGAGTTGTAGATATGATGTGCATCAAATTACTAATTAGGAAGATGATTAATAATTAGATGCAGTCTTAATTTTCTCTGTGAATGTCAGAAAGTGGTACAGAAGGCAGTCTAAGACCCAGATATTATTATAATAAAGGGGAAAAAAAGAAGTAAACGAGAAATGGCTTTACACACCTCCTCAGTTACTTTGAGTTATCGTCACTCAGCCTCACAACAACCCAAAGTCTTTCTAAATCATATAGGAGGGAATCAAAAATAAAGAATGACAGTGCAATAAACTTCTACTTTGCTCATTAACTGTATTTCGAGGGGTTTGTTTTGTTATGTAGACGGCGAGGAGCGCAGAGGGATGGACCTTCCCCAGTCTGAATGAGATTAAGACTGAACAATAACTGAGCCTGAAGAAGATTTTCACACACATGCAGCTTGACCGTTAAGAATGTGTATTTGTGTGTCGTTTTGTTTGTGTCCCGTGTGCATATTTATATTGTGCCTTTAACCATCATCTGTCTGCTTAATCTCAAAGGGAAATATCTTTTTATGTTTGATACATGCATCTCTGCATTGTTATTATCCAAAGTGTTATTTTACTTTATTTTTATCTCAATACTTTTTAAGTACTGTCGAGATTTTCTTTTGTTACTGAGTTTGACTTTTTTGACTTGATTGTTCTGTCTGCACTGCAACTGAAAGGTCTGGTAGAAAACTCCACATGCACTGCGGCTCAGTGTTTAAAGAAATTTAAAGTTTGGCGTTCAGATGTTTTCCTCCTTTAGACGAGGAGAATTTTTTTTTCTTTTGCTGTGAAACATTTAGCATCGCTTAGACAATCACAATCCCCGATGTTTGGTATTTTTATTTTTTATGGCAGGTCAGAAGGTGAAAGCAGCTGGAACAAAGCGTGCTCGTTCTGTCGTTCAGTTACTACCTTAGTGAATCCAAGGGAGAGCGAGCAGTCCTCAAACAGAAAACTGAGACCTTTGCATCTGTTCAGCTTATTGAATGTTTATTTCTTTACTTTGTCTGCATGTCACGTCTGTTTTGAAGTATATTATCATGGCCGTACATAATGACCATGAAATGTTTAAGGGACTATAATCTTAGATTTTCTTTTTTTTATGCCAAATATTGCTGTTATTCAAAAGCTGTTTATTTTATATATATTTCATCTCATTTTCTGACATGTGAGGCTGTTTGCGGTCACATAGAGAGCCTGAAACTCAACACTATCATAATAATCAATGCTAATTATTTAATGACAGTAATCACTATTTGCTCCCAACAGCCCTGTGAGGTTTTCCTGTGTAAGACAATATAATGTAAATACATTTTAAAGGTTTCAGACTCAAGTTTGTGTGTTTTATTTCATTCAAAATGGGGGAAAATTAAAAAGAAATGTATCTGCAAATATAGACCAGAAGACAGTAGATTATAGTAGTAGAAATATTTAGATTAAATATAACCTTAAAGTTAGATTCCGGTGTAGTCGGCTTTCTAATGAGAATGGGAAGTAGTCTTTTTGGTTTCTCTATTACAAGATTAATATAACTGTACCAGCCATTGCTCACTTGTGTCCACACAGGCCCAAGAAATGCTTACCTGAAGTTTAAAATAAATACTACAGTTTGGCCCATAATTCTTCGGACAAAGATGCAGTTTTTCTAGTTTTGCTTCTTTACACCAACACAGTGGATTTTCATTCCAGCAACATCTACTGATTGAAGTGCAGATTTTCAGAACTTCAGATTCAGTTTTACAAGTTGAATCATTGACTGAAGATCAGTTTCGCGGCCAGGTTCCCTTTTAATTCCATGATAAATAAATATCACCTCCACCCCTCTTCTCTCTACACATTACTTATTTCATTCATCTTCCCTTCACCGCTCTACTCTCCCCACCTCCCTTTTATCTTTCCTCCATCCTTCTCTTCACTTACTTTGGTTACCCATCATTCTTTTGCTTCATTTCTCCCACCCTCCTTGCCCTTCTCTTCATTCTATATCCAAAGCCCCTCCTCTTTGAGGTTTTCAGGGGACACCCAGTTGGGAAAAGACCCCAAGGTACAACTGGATATATGTAACCTGGTCCTGAAATAACTTAGGATCCTCTGGGTGAAACTGCAAAATGCTCCTGAGGAAAATTAAAATATCTGGAATATGTTGCTTACGCTGCTGCCACCATCAACAGACTTCAATTTCACAAAATAAAACTAAATAAAATAAAACTTAACAACTGTGGCATGAATGTAAAACACTCTTTCAAATAGTTACTTGAATCTTTTTGTTACTCGGGTTCAATGGAGGTCTAAACTTACTACTTATTACTTAAGAAAGAAGAGGACGCGTCTATCCTGGGACAGGATGTTAATGTGGTGGATTACAAATACCCAGGCTGAGTGACAACATTTATTTAAAAGGTTTCAGGACTTAAGTAAATTGACTGTTGTTTTTGTTTCTTGTTCCTGCAGAAATGGAAAAAAAATGCCAATGAACCTGATTATCAGGTGTCACAGTTTCCATCTTTTTAGAGTTTCTGTTGCATATGAATAAATAATACAGAAACCACACAATCTAAAATCTGCAATTGCAATGATCAAGGCTAAAGCAAGAGATGAAATAATAGTTTTCCCTCTTCCAAACATGGATTCCAAACAATCCTATATTCAATTCAATTTTATTTATATAGCGCCAAATCACAACAAATGTCACCTCAAGGCGCTTCATAGATACAGAGAAAAGCCCAACAATCATATGACCCCCTATGAGCAAGCACTTTGGCGACAGTGGGAAGGAAAAACTCCCTTTAACAGGAAGAAACCTCCGACAGAACCAGGCTCAGGGAGGGGCGGGGCCATCTGCTGCGACCGGTTGGGGTGAGAGAAGGAAGACAGGATAAAAGACATGCTGCTATATGCCAGTATCTATTTGTTAGAAAGTTTCCCTTATGAAGTGAGACACACAGGAAGCAATAGTATACACAGTGAACGTCTGTGCAAGTGCCCATGAGTTTCATTTATACACTTCTTCCATCATTATCTTGGAAACAGATATGTGTGTGACGCTCTTACAGAGAAATAATTCATCTACATGGTGTGCTAGTACATAATTCAAGATTCAAAAAGGTTTATTGTCATGACTGAACTGAAATATTGTTTCTCACCAGCCTCTACAGTACAACAATCAGTAAAAAATGAAAATCCATTATAACAATCAGGCAGCAGCTTACCGAGACACTCAGTAAACTCAGGTGTAAACAACCACACTGATTCAGCAAGCAGCAGTCCTCTCACAGAGAGGGATTAATAATGCTAATAGTGCTTGGATAACAGATGGCAGAGCAGCCACAACAAGGCTTTGGAGAAAGACTGATTAGCTGTACAAGGAGACAGACAGAGAGACAGATTCCCTCAGCTTACTGCAAAGTGTCTATTACTATTTCAGACTTTATTGCCAAGTCTTTCCAAAACCTACACAACCCCTCTGAAGCTCTGGTCACAGATCCATCAGAAGCAGTGTAGTTCGTTAATTTGAAGCCAGACATTATTTTTATCCCAGCCTGAGCAAGGGTCAAGGAGACCAGTCAGACTAACAACTAGGGCTGCAGCTCTCGGTTATTTTAGTAATTGAGTAATCTGTTGATTATGCCATATTAAAATACACTTTTTAAACAAAACATTGGCTTAAATGCAATACTATATAAATACTCTCAAGTATTGTTTGACAGTTATTTCCAGGATGGCATAGATTTGGTGTGGGTTCATATTTATTAGTTCCCATCCAACTACTGGCCAATAACCTGCCTCAGTACTACAAGGACGCTCCTGTTAGGCATCATAGTGTGTAAGATGAACAGGCTCATGGCTCAATACATGAGCAGAGCACAGAAAGGAATTGGCAGGAATACCAGAGGAGTGAAACACCAGCTACTGGTAGACAGAGCAGTTGCCCGAGACTGCAAAGCAAGAATGACCAACCTGTGCACTGCCTGGATTGATTACAAGAAGGCCTGTGAGGCCAGGACCTCAATGGAGATGTGGCGTACAACACAAGAGGCCAACTTCAAGCCAATAACACAGGTCGCCATCAATTGAGGGATCTACCAAGCAGATGCTCTGTCCCCACTACTGTTCTGCATAGGCCTGAACCCCCTCAGTGAGATCATTAACAAGACTGGCTACGGATACCGACTACGGAATGGAGCAGTTGTGAGCCACCTCCTGTACATGGATGACATCAAGCTGTATGCCAAGAGTGAACGAAACATCGATTCACTGATCCACACCACCAGGATATACAGCAAGGACATTTGGACTGGAGAAATGGATGGTAACAAAGAGAGGGAAGGTAGTCAGAACTGAGGGGATCAAACTACCAGAAGGCAACATTGCAGACATGAAGGACAGCTACAGGTACCTGGGAATCCCACAGACAAATGGGAACCACGAAGTGGCCGCTAGGAAAGCAGCAACCACCAAGTACCTGCAGAGGGTCAGGCAAGTCCCGAGGAGTCAGCTGAATGGTAAGAACAATATCTGGGCTATCAACACCTACGCCCTGCCTATGATCAGGTAGCCTGCTGGGATAATAAGCTGGCATTGAATCATGTTCTTTTTATTCTTTTACTGGATAGAGAAAACGCGACTCAGTGTGGTCAAAGCTTTTCAATCATTCTTTTATTTATTCATTTCCGGAAAAGGACATATGCAGGGCTAAGCATCTGCAGATCTAAAGCATTACAAGCATATCACCTATCTTATAATCCGCTTGCTTCTCCTCTACTAAACCGTCACTTGATCTATTTCAATACTACATGTCTGCCCTATAGCTGCAAAAAAGTCTGCACCTTAGCTCCTCGTTATTTTGAACTTACTGCTGTTGATGTAGTGCTGACGCTGGAAGCCACTGAAAAGAGGGAAAAAGAAAAGCCAGCTGTTCGTGCCAATGCACGAGGCTTTAAAGAGTGTCTCTTGAAGCTTGAAACTGTGTTAATATGGCAAGCCATTAGTGCTAAAAATTGCGACTTTTTACGTCACTCGGATGGCGCCCTGAACGCACCATCCGAGTGACATAAAAAGTGGCGTTTGTCGGAACAGAACGCCCTTTTTTTTGGCGTTTTGAATAATTGACTGCGTTTTTTTACGACATTTCTTAACCAAACGGGTTAGAAAAGTGGCAATTTTTGGCACTAATGGCTTGCCATACTTTTCCATTGACTTTACATGTAAACCTGACGCTCTGTTCGCGTCTATCGCGTTCGGTGTGAACACACCTGAAAAGAGAGCCAAGAAGAGAAAAGGCGTGGCTGGAGAGATGCCTGAGGATGAGTTACAAATCAATGCTGAGAAATCATATGAGGTGAAAGTGCACAACATCATCCTGGACACAGTTATGGAAGCAATCCACAGACGATTTGTCATACATGGCCCTCTTCTTGATTTGGCATGGTTGGACCCCAGGAAGTTTAGCCAGGTCAGAACAGTTTCTCTTCCAAGTAATGCCTTTCAAAACCTCAGCACCCGTCTACTTAAATTTGACAGCAGGGCTACAGTTAATAACCTTCAGTCAGAACTGAAATTATTTCTGAACAGTGGAAAAGGCTTAAGACATCACATGTAGATGACTACAGGACGAAAACAGCAAAGGACAGATCTGAAGAATGGGACGAAGAAAGTGAAATTGTGACCAAAAGCTGTGGTCCTTGCAAAAATTGCCCACTGTGCTGCTATCAAATACTCAGGTGGTTCAACATGCTGTCTGATGCCTATTGTCTCCTTGGGCTGGCATACAAGTCCTGCTGACCCTCTCCCTCACTCAGGTTGCCTGTGAAAGAACATTCTCTACACTCAAGTTCAT
This sequence comes from Neolamprologus brichardi, assembly GCF_056152115.1. NCBI lineage: Eukaryota > Metazoa > Chordata > Actinopteri > Cichliformes > Cichlidae > Neolamprologus > Neolamprologus brichardi. The sequence continues at coordinate 9,289,735 of NC_142124.1, read as the reverse complement.
TAAAAGCAGACTCCGAAGCAGCCTGTGTGCAAACAAGCTGGAGATATTTATGCTGATGGCCACTGAAAAGGACATTCTCATGTCATTGGACTCTGACATGGTCATTGTGGTCACAGGTTAAAGCTATTCTGTTATACCTGTATGCAAAAAATACACTGCACCAAAAATATTTCATAGGTCAGCAATACTGATCAATCTAATAAACTTAAACCTACTCCATCCTCCCTATTCTGGTATTTTAACCCTTTAAGACCTACCATAGAACCAAGTCCGCCAGAGCTTATATTATATTTTTGCATGTTGTAGTGCCATTTTTGGGAGCATTTCAAGTTGATATACATCAATACAACCATTATAGCCCAAATTTTAATAATATGTCTGCATTAAGTGCATAGTAATTACATAAATTGCAAAAAAGTGCAATAAAATTAAATAATAAAAATGTAAAATCGTTTTTGTTTTTTTTAACATATATTTCTAGTTAGAGAAATTTAAGAGGCTTATCCCTCAAAACTGTAAATACAAAAAAGTTGCACAACATAGTTTCCCACCACAGGAAATTTATTTTAAGTGTCTTCATAGTTTTATTTTTGAAATACACCAATTTTTATATACTGCAGGAAAAAAGGAAAATAAATATTATAATGCAAATTTGCAAAAAAGCAGCATATGCATCAAAATAAACTATTTCCAGCAGTGCAATATGAGTCCTAAGCATCCCAGAAACGACACAGAAAGTCATAAAGTCAAACATAACTTTTAAAAAATAGGCTCATAAGGCCCTGATGGTAAAAAACTAAAAAAAACTACATTTCCGCAAAATGACGCCACTTCCGGTTTCGGGCAGGACATGGCGGACATGCGATAGTTCGCGCTGATGGACGTGGGAAGTGTTACAAACAGCTGATCGGATCGGCGAACCGTGTTTCTGGAATATTATGTTTTTGTTGCTGCAAGTGCTTTTTATGCAGTTTTTGCAAAGCTATATGTGAAAGGAAACTGTGACTTAGAACAAGCTGATGGTATACGATGTAAGTACAACTCCTCCGGTTTCATATGCAAAAAAAATTATTGCGCTAGCTTACGTGGTTGCAGTGCTACCGGGATTTAAAAATAGTTGCACAAAACGGAGCATGCCCGCTCCGACCTGCTTTAAAGGGTTAAAGAGTAAGCAATCTAACTAATAGGGTTGCAAACTCCCAGCAAAAAATAGGGAACCACCCCCCACCTCATGATGCGTAATCAACGTAATCAACTTTAATTTGATGCAGGGTGAAAAAAATGCACAGAAATCAGTTATTTTTCAAGAATAATTAAATAGATTCAACATCTTTCTTCAACAGAACTACAGACTGCACAGATGGTATCTTCCCAAAGGAAAAAGTACTATAGCTTACTAGGGTATATTAGACTTAACAGTTACTATATACAGTCATGGACTTCTATACATCTTACATCAGATTAAAACTTTGGGTGTAAGATTCAGATAATTATTTATTAAAAGCTAGACATTTTAAATGAGAATAAGAAAGAAAAGTATGTCTTTGTGCCCCCCTTTTCCCTGTTCAGGCCCCCCTGGCTAAACTTTGCTAGATCCGCCCCTGCACAGTTACCAGCCGTGAGCTACGTAGAAAAGGATCCTGGTGTTGAAAGTAATATTAAATAAATTCTAACAACAGCTTATCAAGCTTAAACGTGCTGCTGTTGTTCAGCCGCTGGTTTCCTCTTTCTGGCGCGAAGTGGGCCAAAAACAAACAAGAGAGACGGACTCGGACAGAAAAGCCGATCAGCTGATCATTAAGCAGTTTCACGATTGAAGTAGCAGCAGGAGAGGGAGGGAGAAAGAGAAGAGCCAGACGCTCCATATATCGGTTGTTAAGCTTAATGCTGGAATGCTTTACAAACATTCAGAGATGAACTTACACACTTGCTTTACTTCTCTGTGGAATAACTTTCTCTGAGATGAAATGCCGGTTTGGTAGCTCCATATACTCAACCAGACCTCCACAGGTCTGGCATGCTGCTGCCGCTCTATCACGTGATGCACACTGCTCCAACGTGCTACGGTTATGAGCCGAGTTATGCCATGTCACAAGTTTTGTGAGGTGCTTTTTTGATATTTAATGGATCGGATTACATTTTTTATTTCTCTCCGATATCATCCAGTAATTTAGGTCAGTATCGGACTGATACCGATACTAATATCAGATCGGTCCATCTCTAGTCCTTTCACTTGTTTCCTGTTTTTCAGGGTCCCATATAATTTCTTCAGAAGTAAGTACTCTATATGATGCCAGTATTTTCCCATATTTTCTAGATACTGTACCAGTACTGTGTGTAAAATGCCAATCAAAAACTCAATTAAGTGTTATTCTTATTCTTCTTTCTCACCTTTCTTTCTCTGTCTCCTTTCATTTTTAAAGGTTGCTGTGTTAAAAAAAAAAATATTGTGCTACCATGCTGTTTTGTATTGTTTTGGTAAATAAAGAGTTTATGAAAATATCCCTAAATCTGTCATTTATTAATTTTAATATTAATTAATGATCATGTCTCACCTATAGTGTTCTTGGTCTTAATTTCAGGTTTCTACCATTTGTTGTAGATAGTTCAGGAGGTTAACTCAACCAAGCAGTTTTTGTTTCCGCTATGTACTGTTTAGAATCCACAATAGGGAGAATGGTGTAGGTTTAAGTTGTTGTTGTTGTTTTCATTCAAAGGCTTTATGGCTTTTCCTATAATGCCTGGTGGGCCGGTCTCTAGTCAAAATACCCGGGCCGATTTCTTGTCCCAGTCCAGCCCTGTTTTATGTTGATATCAAATGCTTAAAAGACGGAGAAGTTGTTTAACACTAACAATATTATTGCAAAAGTATTGCAAAACTTTATAACCATCAGATATCTACAGCAGATGCCACGTCTGCTCCTCACAAACGTCTCCCAACTGCTCTAAACAAATAGGACATGTGATAAGAGGTAAAACTACCTTTGGATCGCTGCATGCATACGACTTTCAAATGTGTGATATTGAAAGCAAAAGTGAAAGAATGATTCAGTTTAATTTACATGTGCTATTTCACAATAAGAATGACCTTGGATCACTCTATATTGGAAGGTAACCCTAGTTAACTCTACAATGTTAGAGTGAGTACCACAAAATTCAGATGATCCTCTGTGAGCAACACTTGGTGACAGCGGGAAGGAGAAAATCCCTTTAAACAAGAAAGGACCAGGTGGCCCAGGCTAAGGGAGGGGAGACAAGTTGTTAGGGGTGGTGGTGGGGAAAGACAGTATGGGAAAGGGGATCAAATTTAATGGAGTGCAGTACTAATGTATAACTGAAATGTAGAAAAAAATGTGTGTTGTTTCATTGAAGGAAACATGTAACTTCGGAGAAAGTTGTTGGCTTACTGATAACATCACTCACACACTGCCCACTACAAAGTAGGGGCGCTCGTGGTTCAACAGTTGGCAGTTCGTCTTGTAATCAGACCGACAGTTTCGGTCGTTGTGTCCTTGGGCAAGACACTTCACCCATTGCCTACTGGTGGTGGTCAGAGGACCTGGTGGCGCCTGTGTCCGGCAGCCTCGCCTTTGTCAGTGCGCCCCAGGGCGGCTGTGGCTACAATGTAGCTTGCCATCACCAGTGTGTGAAAGTGTGTGTGAATGGGTGGATGACTGAATGTCTAAAGCGCTTTGGGGTCTTTAGGGACAAGTAAAGCGCTACACAAATACAGGCCATTTACCAAAGTAGGCTGTTGCTGGCCAGTTTTTGCCTACCAAGCTGTAATAACTCCAAAATTTCACATTAATCAACTTTACAAAATACTTTGTACTTTTAACTGAGTAATTACATCTTACTTGTGAGACAGAAATATGTTACCTAGATATCAAACACCGTTTCATCTTAAACATGTAGGGAAGGAACATTTAGGTCTTCCACCATTTTAATGTGTTCATGCTTACATGATTCTTCTTAGATTAGATGAGCTCTCATTTACAGTGGCTTGCAAAAGTATTCGGTCCCCTTGAACTTTCCCACATTTTGTCACATTACAGCCACAAACATGAATCAATTTTATTGGAATTCCACGTGAAAGACCAATACAAAGTGGTGTACACGTGAGAAGTGGAACGAAAATCATACATGATTCCAAACATTTTTTACAAATAAATAACTGCAAAGTGGGGTGTGCGTAATTATTCAGCCCCCTGAGTCAATACTTTGTAGAACCACCTTTTGCTGCAATTACAGCTGCCAGTCTTTTAGGGTCTGTCTCTACCTGAAATTCTTGCCCAATTCTTGACGGGGTGGGTGCAATTTTCTCTGTGGTGGGGTTGGGTGGGCTGTCCCGGGCTCTGTGGAGCCAGGCGGCGCTGCTGTACTGGGCCCCGGTCCTGATGGGCCAACCACGCAGAAGGCAGTGGCGACAGAGCTGGTCCGGAGGCCAGCCACGTGGAAGACCGTGGTGTCAGATGAGACCTCGTTCAGGGTGCCACCCTCAATGGTGATGAAGTGCAGCTAGAGGCCTGGAAATTGGCCGGCAAAGGCGAGGTAGTCCAGGCTGAGGCGAGGCAGAGACTGGACACGGAGAGGTAGAGGCTGGACCCGGCGAGGCAGAGGCGGGTGGTGATGCTGCAGGTGAGGGTGTGGAAGCCACAGGCAATGGAGCAGGTGGTGGCACTGCTGGCAGCGGAGTTGTAGCAGTTGCTGGAAGCACTGCAGGGGACGGTGAGGAAACCGTAAGTGATGGTGCTGCAGGCAACAGTGATGGCCGGACGGGTTCCTCCACCGGGACCCTCCACCGGAAGCAGGCTGCTGAACGGGGCCCTCCAACAGAGGCAGGCTGCTGAAGTGGCCCCTCAGACCCTCCAGCGGAGACAGAAGGCTGAAGCTGCCCCTTGGACCCTCCAGCTGAGGTAGGTAGGTACAGAACAGAACCAGCAGGTGCAGGGACCTCTGGCAGGGACAGATCAGAACCAGCAGGCCTCTGGCAGGGACAAAGGTAACTGAAGCTGTGCAGGGCACTGGCTCTGCCCAGGCACCGCTGACACGGTGCAGTTCTTAGGGGGCTGCTTAACCTTCAAGGATCCAGAATCAGCTGGGCAATGAGACCTAGCCTCTGGGGAGGCCCTGCAGTGAATAACTGCCCCTAAAACAGCTACGTTGCGAGAAACACCCTGGGTGGGAATGAGATTTTAACCCTGCATATAGATGATGGATGGCTGAGTGGCTGACGGAACTGTAGACTGAGCTACAGGTAGCTGGGACACTGAAGATTGAGCTAGTGGCAGCTGAGCAGGTGACACTGGAGACTAAGCTAAAGACTGCTGGGCAGCTAACTAAGCTGAAGGCTGCTGGGCAGGAGACTGAACAAGTGATAAGCAGTTATTGTCCTTTGCCGTACAGAACACAACGTAAACAGTCCCACAGTTCAAACCAATAATATTGTCCTTTCTAATCACCACAGCCAGCCGCTCTGAAATCCCGAGGTCCGACTGTGGCGAGGGGTGTCAACGGCATGAGCGCCGTTTCCCTTTCGAAGTTTGGGCTGACGGGCCAGGCAGAACATCCTCCGTTGGGCCAGGCAGCGATGTAATAGTGCCTGGGTGGGTAGCAGCAGCCCGGGGGTGAAGACGAAGTTCGTTCAGAACAAAATTCTGTGCAAGCGGGTGAAGTGAGCTGAACAACCAGGGGAGACCAGAAACTAAGCGCTGTAGCCGATTAGCTATGGCTTGGTGAAATTCTTTCCCCTCGTGCTCCAGCCATAAGTTAATTAATCTGTCCACAGAGTAAATAATATCCTCCTGGAGCTCCTCGGGAAATTCAAATGCTGCTGGGTCCATTGTGGCTGGTTCATACTGTCAAGGCCGGCGGGGCGAGCCGTGTGGAATTTATTAAAGGGACCCAAGATGCAGGCATTAGTGATGTGAGTGGGCTTTTATTGAGGACAAATCCAAACAGAAAAGGCAAAGATGTGGAAAGGAACCAAGCAAAACCTAAACTGGAGAAAGCTAACAAAACACAGACCTGAAATGGCGAAGCAGGGAGACGTGGGTAGATGACACAGACTGAAGCAGGGAATGAACACAGATGACGGAGGGAGATAACGCAGACGAACCAGCAACAAATCCCTAACAAATGGCAAACCTTAACAAATGAGATAACAGAATAAACAAGAACATAGAATAACATAAAGAAACACAAAACACCGAGTCGTCAGGCTCAGGACCATGACACTATTAGACACTTACATGTGTCACACAGTGGAAATTTGTATTTATCTTGTATATTGTTTTTATTCTGAATTTTAGTGTTTATTTATGAGTGTTGTTTTATTTGCATGTTTTTTTTTCTGTTTCTATTGCATGGTTTTTAGTGTTTTATGTGACATAGTTTTTAATCCACTGTGGACTGGCTGCTGGCTGGGACAAATTAGCTGATAGGGACCACCTGCTAAGGCATGGGTGTGTCCAGAGGTGGCCTATCAGCTGTGTAAAGACCTTTTAAAAGCAGGCTAGCTGCGCACTGAAGGAGAGAAGCCCCAGACTGGAAAGTTAATGCTAGATGGCCAGCGTGATACGGCGACCCAGTCCTGACCTCATGGAACAGCAACAGTAGGAGACAACGCGTGTGATTGGCAGCAGGGCAGAGGTTTACTGTCGCTGTCTCTACTGTTGTTTACGGGGTGTAGCTGGGTTGGGGGAGGGTCGCCATGGCCATGAGCCAGGGCCGCTTCTGGGACCATTTTTCTGGCCCCTATTTGTTATTTTACAGGACACCGATGCAAGGGGAGCTGTGGCGGTGCTCGCATGATGGGTTCGGGTTCAGAACGCAAGCTGGGCTGGGATGTGATGTGCCAGTGGAAGGACAAGAAGGTGGGAGGCTCTTCCTTGTCTGCCGAAGACGAGGCTGGCCTGGACTTTGCTCTAAAGAAGGAATTCCTGGCCTGCTGATGGACCCATAATGAACATGTGGCATAATTATAGCAGGGTTTTTTAGTAAATGTAGAAAATGGTAGTTTTACGGGTTTTAGAAATTTTTTTTTATTTAGTTTTAGTAGATTGACAACATTTTATTACGTACATTTTAAGGGTGTTTTTATTTGTGCTCCCTGGCCTAGTAATAAACTGTTTCTGATTAAACCTGCTTCATCTCTGTGCCCTGGGTATCTGACTCATAAATCTCTCCTAACTACTCTCAACAAACAGAATATGACATGAGAAGTATAATGACCTTGGATTGCTGCATGACTTTTATATGTGTGACATCGAAAGAAAAAGTGAAAGAATAATTCACTTTTATTTACATCTGCCGTGACCTGCTTAGTCATTTCTTCACCACAAAGTCACATGGTTTCATGTGACAAAGTCACATGACACCATGTGACTTTGTCACATGACATGGTGTCATGTGACACCATGTAATGGTGTCACATTACCATTACATGGTAATGTGTAATTACCACATTACCTTACAATCATAATCACCTTATGATTGTAAGGTGAGCTTCACCTTACAATCATAAGGTGAAGCTCACGATTATTCCTTTTAATCATTAAGGCACGTTTATGGACCCTAAACTCCTTATATCTCTCATAACATCTCCCATTGGTTGAAAGCAAGTGGGAGGAGTTTGTGAGGGGCAAAATTAGCGTCCAATGTTTCTGATCTCACTGTATATAAAGAACAGTGTCTGGTAGGATTTATAAGTAGGCAGCTGCATCTACAGAAACCAGAGCTCAGAAGGTGAGTTTATGCAAAAGAGAGAGAATACCTTGTAAAATCTGTCCATTTTACATATCAGTATGTAAAGATGAACTGGGTGGGAGAAGGGTCACTGTAAATCAGTGTAACATTTTTCATAGTCAGAATCTTTGAGATGAAACACTTTAGCCTGAAGAGGATGAAAATTATGTGAATTGTAAGGTTTTTACTGTCTTCAGATCTCAGCAAATTTCAGCACCAGTGACAAGATGTGCAGTTATTTTTCTCCATCTGGTGCAGACAGAAACATAAATCTATTTCATTTATTTTATTTTCATCTTTGATTGACTACTTGGATGTATGATTCACAGATTTCCTGAAAAGATAAGAAGTCACTGAGATGGATGTCCGTGATGAGACTTCATTGCAAGGTGAGGCGAAGGAAACGAGAGCTCTGTCATTTCCTGTTGGGGTTGGTGTTGCTGTTGCTGTGATGTAAACATTTTCTGTTCCCATTTTCTCTCTGCTGCAATGCACAACAGGAGGTTTTTAAAAGTCAGCTGTAAACAGCTTGATTAGTTTTCATCTCAATCTCATTTCATTTCAATCTCTTTCAGTTAATACTAATAATAAAAGCGAATTAGTTAGGCGGGTGTGTTACCTACAGAAGTCGGGGTGAGTCTAAAGGGGGCTATAAGGTGTAATAGACCATATTTCTTTTAAGGCTTTAATAAGAATATTTTTTAGATTTAAAGTGAAATAATATAAACTATTCTTTTAATTCAATTTTAATAACATGTAAAAATATAAAAGTAAAAGCCACTCACCTCAGGCTGCTAAGCTGGACACCGAATTAGTAATATATTTTTCACACAAATTTTAAAATAAAAATAACATTCTAATTCTAAAGAATGTACTCAGTTGGAATCTGTTATGTAGGGCACATGCAGCAAAAGAGAATTTAAAACAGTTTTCTTTTGTCTACATTTCAATTTTCAATGCAATTTATTTATAAAGCGCCAAATCACAGTCGCCTCAAGGCGCTTTTTATTGTAAGCTAAACTGTACAATAATACATGCAGAGAAAAACCGAACAATCATATGATCCCATATGAGCAAGTGCTTTGGCGACAGTGAGAAGGAAGAACTCAATTTTTACAGGAAGAAAACTTTTAAAAGCCTAATTTTAAAAATATGGATAGTGTCAGTCTCCCAAATTCAAACGGGAGGCTGGTTCCACAGAAGAGGGGCCTGAAAGCTGAAGGCTCTCCCTCTGATTTTACTTTTAAATACTCTAGGAAACCCAAATAAAATAATGTACCATCCCACATAGCCAGGTCTGGCCCGGATCTGGTGTCAAGCTGGCACTGCTAGCTGACTTCTGGCATAGTATGTCATCCAGATATAGCCCAGGCCTGGCGTAGGTGGCACTGTTTATGTTATGGCATGCCACATCTGGCACTACGTTTAGAGACAGTGTGTGACTGGGTGAATGTGACATGTTGCATAGAGCACTTTGAGTAATCTGGGAGTAGAAAAGGGCTATATAAGAATCAGTCCATTTACTGTCTGAACAGAGATTCGTCATGTTACTTTTGCACTATTATGTTCCGGCACATGTTGTTATTACATGGCTTGATTAAGGTACACATTAGGCTGACATCTGGGGCCAGAACTGAAACTGTTCTGGGCCAGCACAGGGCCATCAGTGTGTCTGCAACTGGCCTTGTGCTGGCCCACACATGGGCCAGATCCAGGCCATACAAATTTTGCTATGTGGGTATGAGGTCATTATGATAAGATGGGGCCTGATAGAAAAATAGGAAACTAAAATTAAAGAGTAATAAAACTTGTGCAAAAAATGTCCGCAACCAAAAACAATAATGAATTAAAAGAAACTTTAAACCAAGGGTCCAAAATGCACTGACCATGTGTGACCATGGTGTAGCCCCGCCCTCACATTCAATTATCAGTTCTCTTCTCCAAATTCTAAGGAACATGCTTGGTCAAAGAAAAGTAGCTGAGACAAAGCTTTACCCCCCAAATTATCTATAATTTATTTAACTTTCAAAATACTTTTAGTATAATGTTTTTTATATACCATCCATAAATTCATATGAATACTAAAAGCTTTAAAATCAGTGGTAAGGCCCAGACATGTGCACCTGTGACTGGAGGAAACAATTAGTCCACCACTTTTTACACAATGCAATGCATGCAAAAGGAATCATCACTACAATCAATCACATGAAAAGAAAATTAATTAACAAAAAATGTATTCCATACATGCTTATCTGGTGTGTCTCAAGCAGATTGCCGAACACAGCATCCTCACCACCAGCCTAGCAGCACATTTTCACACACACAGCTATAACCATATACATAATAAATGGCTATTTAAAGTGACAGAATCCCTCACTGGTATCAATTAAACAACTTCCACTGCACGCTGGTTACCACATCTGACAGCTCAAACACCAGGAAAACATGGTGCACAGCTGTGTACGATTGAGCATTTACAATACCACCCAGTCACAGCTGGCATCATTCTAGTGCAATAACCAGGCAGGCAACGGCCAATTACAATGCCTATATAAGCTTGTTTACCAGGAGAAAATTGGAGATGAAATAAACAAAGGCTTTGATTGTATTGTAAAATAATTATTTTCTGTTTTTAGCACCTGACAGTGCCCCCCCGGGTCAAAGAAAACACCAGAACATCCAACCACGGGCGTCAGAACCAACAAGTATGGGCATCCCAGAGAGTGGCAGGAGTGTCCAGCGGGTAGGGATTAATTTTAAATAATAACTTATACATTTTTTTATAACAATTTTGGGGCTGCTTCCCCTGAAGCAGGCAGGATAGGACCTAAATGCAGACTCACGGAGGCAAGAATAAAATCAGAAGGTAGCTTTATTGCTGAACACTGTAAAATACAAAAATTAGCTAAACTGGACATACACATGAAACTAAACAGGTAGACAGGCAGAACACATGGCGGGGGAATAAGGGAGAACGCAACAGTGGACAAAGGGAAACAGAGGGTTTAAATATACAAGGAATGACGAGGCAACAGGAAACACATGGGGGACACAGCTGAGACAAATTAGGCATGACGAGACAGAGGAAGCAAACTTAAACACACTGAACATAGAACGCCAGATTATCAAAATAAAACAGAAACATAGTGAGATGTATACTGTAACAATAGGACATGGAACACGCAGACATGAAACACATGATAGACTGGGGAGACAGGATGGATCACAAATAGAGGAACATGGGAACACGCAAGGAGGACAAAACACAGACACGACTAAGGGGGCAAGGGAGAGCGAGGGAGGAACCCAGAGAGCGAGAGAAGACGAGAGAGAGAGAGAGACATACACGAGGGGCTGGGGGAAAAGGGGGTATGAAAGACAAGGTAAACATGTAATGAAACACAAGGAGAGGAACATGGGAGCAGAAAAGGGAAACAAGACTCACGTTCTGTTACAAAGTAGGTATTTATAGATTCAGCTGATTGGGATTAAATGTTTCCTGTTGGATGGATTTCAGTTATTGATATTCAAGAAATTTAGTGTTGCTGATTCTAGTTCATAAAAATTAAATAAAGTTTCCATCTTGTATAACACGTTATTTATCCTTCTCTCATGCCATGATTGAAAATTTACTATTTTCTTTTTGTGACAAATATCTGGATTATTCCAAATGGGTGTTAGATTACATTGAATAACTAAAGATTTCATTCTTTTTTTAAATTCCCATCACGCTGTCAGAGAGGTGTTTATGTTAAGGTTTTTCACGCAGTTATGATGCTTAATTCTTAATTAAGTTTTAGTCTTTGAATATGATTCAACTGTACCAGGTCTGAGAGCCTGGCGGAAAAACATACCTAGATATCTGATGTTCCCTGACTTTAGCAGAGTGGTGGAGGTTTTCTGAAAATTACAAATCAGGGGCAGAACTGGTGTTTTACTCGAGTTGATGGAGTAGTTTGACATGCATGACAACTTATCTGTAAGTCTTATCATCTTTGTTAGTGAGGTTTGTGAGTTCCTAAGGAAGAGTAATACATCACAGGCTTATCGTATTATCTGTATTTTCAGTTTGAATTCCTTTAATATTTATATTTTGTCGGATTGCTGCTGCTAGTGGTTCAATGAAAATAACAAAAACAAGTTGAAAAGTGGGCAGCCCTGTCTTACCCTTCTGTAGGTTGAGGCTTTGGGACGTCAGATAATTTGTCCTAACGCACGAATTTGGAGAGCTGTACAGTGTTTTCATCCAATTTATGAAGAATTAACGAAATCCAAGTTTGTGTAGAACTGCTAATACCTATTTCCAGTTTACCCAGTCAAATACGTTCTCTGCATCTAAAGACAACACTGTAGTTTGTAATTTGTTGATGGAGCAATAATCTATTATATTTATTGGTCTGCGTGTATTAATACCCTTAATAAAATCTTTTTGGTCAACATGTATTATGAATGGAGTGATTTTTCACTCTATTCATAAATGCTCAGAATACATTTTTTTTCTAGTAGTAGGTTTCAACAATTGTTTTTCTCTACAACAAATTAGCTTACCATTGCTCCAATTTTTCTCCCAAAAACATGCTTTCTTGTATTTGGAAAACCGAGGACCATATAAGTATATAGTATTTCTTTCATTTGTATTGCATTTATTAAATTTGTGTTCTTTTTTTTTTTTTTTTTTTAATCTTCTGCTGTGTAACAGCTTTTGCAATCACAATTATGATCTGAATGCACTGTTGTGCCAAACATATTTTTCTTTTTACAGTATTATATTATTTGTGTAGTATGACAATATTTAAGCTGATATTTAATACATACACCGACCTGTTTGGTCAGGATGTATTATGAATGAAGTGATTTTTCTAATCTTCTAACAAGGGCATTGCAAATTATTTTAGGTCTAAATTTATAAGTCAGACTGGCTGGTATCTGAATGAGAGTGTAGGATGTTTGTCTGGTTTAAGACTAAAAATGGTAGAGTTCATGATTTCAATTCAGTCTCATTTCCCTGTAAACCTGACTAAGCTGACTAAACTTAAAACTTATTTGGAAACTGATTACCTCAGAAAATTTAAGTCAACCAAATCATCTCTTTTAAGTATGCAGGTTCTATACAATTTTATTCACTGTTAATTTAAAAGTTTAAAACGTATTTTTATGTTTTAATAATTCAACTTTACTTAAAAGTGACATAATTTTATTTTAATGTTCAGATGTTCTTTACAATTTTATATTTTGATGCAACAGAATGTAAATATATTACAATCGTAACTCAAATAATGTGACTATTGATCAATTAAAAGATAAGTATTTACGTTTAGACTACTCAGAACTAGAACTTATACGGTACTTCAACCTTTTTTATTAAAATATTTATGGACATGTAAGAAGCATCACATAAATATCTTTATAAAATCACTAACATGGACAAGAGCACCAGAAAGTGAGCATAGTAAGTTATTTATTCGCTTTTAAATAAGCAAACAATGCAAGTATAAGAAATTGAGGTGAACTGATTCAGCTGTATCGACCCAAATACAGAAGTTAACTCAAAGTGCTTTAAACAAAGTGCTTACTAACAGTCCAGGGTTTCAGTGGTTTGCCATCATCAAGCCTCATGAAGATTTTTTGGACAAAGTTACATTTCTGAATTAGTTTTCTGAGCTATCTGTATAAAAAACAGTTGCCTATGGACACAAGTCTTAAAGCAAGCAAACTTGAGTGATTATCATTGAAAGTTTTTAACTTTGTGGTAACAAATTTTTTTTATATCATCATTCACCTGAAGATCATAAGCATTCAGGATATTCCACAGTAACTCCAATATCTTCACAGTGCGTGCAGCCTTCTGTCGGTATAGGGTCATAGGTCACGGTGTGTTTCTGTCAAGTTCAGCATACAACTGGCTCTGTAGGTTGATGTCTGTGACTTGGTGGAACTCCACACAAACCTACAAAGAACACAGAACATCAAACATGAATACAAATAAGTGATTTAACGGACAAATCTTATCTTTAAAGAGGAATTTCCCAATTTGTGTGCAATCTATGTTTAAATGTTGTCCTATCAAAATTTTTAAGACTGAGCACTGAACCTTTGCAGCACTATCTGTATCACAAAGCTGAAATATATTTTTCAGCCTTGTGAGCAAATGAATAGAGGACATTAGACTTCCTCTTTTGTAAATCGAGAAAACACAGAAGTGGTGTGATCAAAAAAACACCTTTCATCTAACCTACAAATATTTAATTGGGCTCACAGAAACTCTAAAATACATCTTTCAGTCCACCCATCTGGAAATTATTTGCAGTCTGTGAATTTAAACTTCAGCCTCGGAAGGAAAATGTTTTAGTAAAAATTCAGCATTTCATCAGTAGCCTACACTCAATATGCAATATCTAGCTAACTTTGAATCTGCGTATTATTTTTAATCATTGTTGATAGAAGTCATTTAGGAACAGAAAAGTTGCTAATGAGAACTAAAATATTAAGATAAAAAAACACACTTGACTGTGAGGCTGCTGTTGAAAAAACATCAGTTTTCCATCCAAAGCTGGCACACTTTTTCAAGTGTGTCGTTAACACATTTTTGTACATAATCATTTAAAAGGGAGCTCAGAAAAAACATTTACTCAAAAATAATAATTAAGGAAGCAGTGTTTACTCTCAATCCCTGAGTCGTGTACAATTATAACTACATATATCAATCAGAGAACAGAAAAGTTTTAAGTTGTTTAAACACTATAGACAGATTTTAATTGATGTATCCACAATCTTTGTAAGTCAGGTTAACTGTTGGGTTTTAAATGTATAAAGCCCCAAATCACAACAACAGTTGCCTCATGGCTTTTTATATTGTAAGGTAGACTCTACAATTTGATTACAATTGTAGAGTCAATCAATTACAATTTGATTCTTGATTTAACAGGGACCCAACAAAGAAAAAACAATATAGGAGAAGTATTCTCTCTTTTTCTAGTCCCTGTCAGTACTCTTGCTGGAGCATTTTGTATAAATTGCAGGCTTTCGGGGAGTTTTTAGGACAGCCTGATAATAATCTAATAATAAATCACATTAGTTCAGCTTAGAAGTAATAAATGCATGAACTTCTTTTTTTTAGGATAACGCTGAGACAGGATGTTTCTAATTTTAGAGATATTGTGAAAATCACAGAAAGCAGTCCCACATATTTGTTTAATATGCACATTGAAGGACACATGTTACATGAGTAGAGATCAAGTTTCATCCTTCTGAATTTGAGTTACTATTCTAAAAAAAGTGGGCCAAAATTGATTATAAAACTCTGCAGGAAAACCATCTGGACCTAGCGCTTTATTATTTGGGAGATGCTGTTGGGCTTCATGGAATTCAGACACTGAAATAGGTGAATCCAGAGCCACAATGTGTTCATCATGTAGTTTTGGTAGATTTATATAAGAAATTCTTCAGTGGCAGCATTAGGTCGATTAATCTATGTTGAGTATAAAGCTTCATAAAAGTCTTTAAAAGATTTGTTTATTTGTTGTGGATCATGTGTAATGTTTCCAGTCAAATCCTTGATATAGAAGAGTTGTTTTTTCTTTATTTAGCTTTAACTGGTCAGCAAGGAATTTTCCAGATTTATCAACATGTTCGAAGTTCCTCAAACGCAGCCCTTGCATCAGAAATTATTTTCTCTTGTTAATTATTTATTTTAATTACACTTTAAGATTTCTCAGGTTGTTTATTTTCTGTTCTTGTGGTGAGGCAGCATAGACAGCTCCTAATGATTTGTTTACTTTTGTTCTGTTTCTAATACAAGCATTTTTTTCTCATGAGAATAGTAAAATATTATTTTGCATTGCATTACTAAAGCTGTGTGCTCCTCCCATGACAGTAGGTTAATTGATTATTCTAAATTGTGCATGAATAATGAACTTGCAGCACTACATAAATATAATTACATTTGCACCTGCAATGTTACAAATTAATCTAAAATAAACAAATAATAAACAAATCGGTTTACTCTGAGGTTAATGAGCTAAAACTAACTGACAGCTAAAGGGTTTTTTTTTTTTTTTGCCTTAAGGATTTTTTTTTTGTGTTTTATGTTCTAAGCGTTAATTTATGTTGACCTAATATTGATAACTATAAATGTCAATTATAAGGATTTTTTTTAAATAAAAAAGCAGTGAGGAAGGAGTTTGCATTCAGTTCCATGATATTCCTCATGAAAATATTAAAAAAATTATTATGGCTGTTTGTCTGAGGTAAAACATGTCACGTTTAATAACTTGTTTGTTTCTCTAAAAACAAACATTACTCAAGCATTGCTTCTTGAAATGTTATCAAGGTTAATCATCCATTGTCTATTTATACACTGTAAATAAGTCTGTAGTTCAAAATTCTGTATAGACATGTAGGATGGGGGAATATTGGCCTGGGTCAAAATTGACAAAAACCACCATGTGATGGTTCAGGTCAGTTATGGTTCAAATATGAACAGCATGTAAGGGTTTATAAGATTTCCTTCACACACTCTTGCATTTATGAAGTCTGAAAATAAGGAGCAGGGAAGCAGAAGTTTAGCAGTCCCTCAGATCACTTGATTATAATAACAGCTTAAACTTAAGATGCAGATGGACTGCTGGTGACTTTATCTAAAGGATAAAGGACACTCTTTCGAGGATGCCAATGTTCACATTTTGGACAGAGAGGACAGATGGTTTGAAAGAGGAGTGAAAGAAGCCATCTATGTCCACTGTGAGCGAACCATCTTTGAACAGAGGCGGTGGTTTACGACACCAACTGTCTGCCATCTATAATCCAGTTTTGAGTTCCCTCCCCAGACGCCTTAACGCCCACTCACATCCTGGGCCATCTGACCTCAGGAAATCACATGATAAGGTGGGGCCAGGTTTCACAATGAGCTCACCCGAAACCCTGGCTGATTGGGACCCACACCCAGTTTCACACCTTGGCTCAGGCGATTAGAGGATCATCAGGGGGTCCTTTTGTCCCTCTGTGGGGGGACACTCCTGCTAGGTTTAAATCTGGGACTCCCCACCATTTGACCTTAGAACTGAAGAAGTTTCTCGGGTGAGAGGTGAAACGTCTTCAAGCAACTTAAAGAAGTCCAGACGCTTTTCTTTGCAAGCTCCTTTGACTACAAAGCAAGACCTTTTCATTCTGTTGTTATATATGTCAATGGTATTAACCTGATAAGCTAAATTTCAGGGTAATGTTTTTACTTCTCAGAGTGGTCCAGTAGGTGAACACCAGAAGAGAAAACCAGGAGATAAATCTTATGACTCATCCAAAACCAATGACAACGGTAACATTTTTCATTATACAATAACACAAACAGCAAAAAATATATAAACTGCTGACTTCATAACTTTGAAAGGATTTGCAGCAACATGCACTGTGTATAATGCATTTGAATCTGGTTCATGCAATCCTGCAGAAACCACAGATGATTACATAAGTGGAAACAAGAAGGTAGGAGAATAAACTTTTATTCAAAAGATCAAAATGAGTATTTACTCAGTTCTGCCATATTACAATGTAATTTGATTACTTGTAGTACCTCTTTGTTATTTGTTAATACAGACACTGCTTGACAGACTTCATCTTCAAGACAAAGTTAAACAGAAGTTGTCACCAGCAGATTTTCTTCAAATACTTCCACCTGGGAAACAGATGGACCATGTAACATCTGAGAAAGATCTAGCTCACACTTTTCTCCATAGGCTGATAATGTTGGACTACAGGGCCAGATATATTCCTGTAAGACCATACAGTCCTAAGTCATCTGACGACACGAAGTCATCTATGTCAGTAGCTGACGACACTGAGATAGATGAGAGTGATCTAGAGGATTTGTTGAACACCACTGTAGACACAAATAAGAAAGAGAAGGATCGTGTGCATCCAATGGACGTTCAGATGGCAGTATTTCACTGCGCAGACAGCTTCCTGAAACAGATGATGGTTACAAAGCTCTCTCAGTGTCAGTATGCCTTACCATTGCTTGTTCCTGACCTAGTCACAAACGAGATTCAGTTTCCTCTGTGGACTTTCAGAGAAATAACAAAAACCTGGAAGGTAACTCAAATCAAAGATAACCCCAACATTGTCACCATGAAGAATGTTCCAGTCTACAAAGCTGAAACACCCTTGGTGTCATTTTTCCGTCTGGGTTCTTTGTCAGTGTCTAAATCTCAGCTGATCAACACTTTGATCAACAACCGTCACGACACCTTCTTCCACAGAAACTGCCCAGGAAGCACCAAGTCTCGTCATTTGATGGATGGTGTGGCAGAGATTGCCTGGTACTGCCCTGCTGGAAAACCAACTGATGACTTCAATGACTGCATTGCCTTGAGTAATCTCCATGGTGATGCTCTGTTGAATAAAAAACAACATGACATACTGATTGAAGAATCTTCAGTCAATGTTTTTCTTGTGGCATCTCTGACAAGAAATAAAGAAATTCAATCTTTAATGTTATCTCATTTGAATGCCAAGAAGCCTCTCATTTGTTTGATTGTTGATGACAGTCGTGATGCTGTGGAGACAAAAAAGGGAAAGTACATAATGGGACTCAGCGAAAAAAACCACTCAGATGTATCTGAACAACTTAAAAAGATAATTAGAGACATTTTGTCCAGCTTGAAACCATCCTTCCAGCTTGAAACCATGGCTGAGATCTCTGGAATAAAAGTGGATGAAATTGACCCAGGAATCAAAGTGGATAAAACTGACCCAGGAATCAAAGTGGATGAAACTGACCCAGGAATCAAAGTGGATAAAACTGACCCAGGAATCAAAGTGGATGAAACTGACCCAGGAATCAAAGTGGATGAAACTGACCCAGGAATCAAAGTGGATAAAACTGACCCAGGAATCAAAGTGGATAAAACTGACCCAGGAATCAAAGTGGATGAAACTGACCCAGGAATCAAAGTGGATGAAACTGACCCAGGAATCAAAGTGGATGAAACTGACCCAGAAATCAAAGTGGATGAAACTGACCCAGAAATCAAAGTGGATGAAACTGACCAAGGAATCAAAGTGGATGAAACTGACCCAGAAATCAAAGTGGATAAAACTGACCCAGGAATCAAAGTGGATGAAACTGACCCAGGAATCAAAGTGGATGAAACTGACCCAGGAATCAAAGTGGATGGAACTGACCCAGGAATCAAAGTGGATGAAACTGACCCAGGAATCAAAGTGGATGAAACTGACCCAGGAATCAAAGTGGATGAAACTGACCCAGGAATCAAAGTGGATGAAACTGACCCAGGAATCAAAGTGGATGAAACTGACCCAGGAATCAAAGTGGATGAAACTGACCCAGGAATCAAAGTGGATGAAATTGACCCAGGAATCAAAGTGGATGAAACTGACCCAGGAATCAAAGTGGATGAAACTGACCCAGAAATCAAAGTGGATGAAACTGACCCAGGAATCAAAGTGGATGAAACTGACCCAGGAATCAAAGTGGATGAAACTGACCCAGGAATCAAAGTGGATGAAACTGACCCAGGAATCAAAGTGGATGAAACTGACCCAGGAATCAAAGTGGATGAAACTGACCCAGGAATCAAAGTGGATGAAACTGACCCAGAAATCAAAGTGGATGAAACTGACCCAGGAATCAAAGTGGATGAAACTGACCCAGGAATCAAAGTGGATGAAATTGACCCAGGAATCAAAGTGGATGAAACTGACCCAGGAATCAAAGTGGATGAAACTGACCCAGAAATCAAAGTGGATGAAACTGACCCAGGAATCAAAGTGGATGAAACTGACCCAGGAATCAAAGTGGATGAAACTGACCCAGGAATCAGAGTGGATGAAACTGACCCAGCCTGTCAAAGAGGGAAATTTGCTGCTATAGAAATAACCAATCTGCTTAAAAAGTACAACATCGATGTCTCAAAGATCAAAGATGAATTTCTCCCATGTCAAGGCCAACTGTGGCATCAGTGGAGCAAAATACACAGAGAACTGTTTCATCTCAGAGGAGACATTGAAAAGGAGAAAAGTGAAAGGGAAAATAAACTGATGAACATACGTCAGGAACAATGTGCTGCTTCCTGCAGTAAACTGGTGGAGCTGTTCACTGGAAGTCTCTCATCATTGCCACCAACAGACAGAGAGTATTTCCTGAAATGGACTCAGATCTTCATAGATGCCCTCTCCACCGGTGGTCTTTCTTCAATTCTACAAAGTTATGATGAAAAGTGGTCTGAGGTCTTGGCTTTGAAGAACAAACAGGACAAATCAGATCTGTTATTAAGAAAACAAACTGAACTTGATGACATAGCAAAGAAACTTCAGTCTGTAACTTTTGGTTTGGAGCACATCTGCAGAGAAATGGGACAGATCTATGAAGCCCATAAAACAACACAAAGACAGAGCAGACACACTGACTGGTCTAAATACCCTGAGCTGGCTGCACAGCTGATGATATCAGGACACCCGATGGAGCTGATGGATGGTGATGCAGGTCAGGTGCCTTTAACATGGATCTCCAGTCTTTTAGAAGAAGTCATCAAGAAACTGGGGGACCAGAGAGTTTTTGTGTTGTCAGTTTTGGGCCTACAAAGCAGTGGAAAATCAACAATGCTGAACACCATGTTTGGGCTGCAGTTTGCAGTGAGTGCTGGCAGGTGCACCAAAGGTGCCTTCATGCAGCTGCTCAAAGTATCAGAGGAGATGAAGAAAGACTTGAAGTTTGACTATGTTGTAGTGGTGGACACTGAAGGACTGCGTGCTCTTGAGTTAGAAGGTAACAACACTCTTCATCATGACAATGAACTGGCAACACTTGTTGTTGGTCTGGGAAACCTGACACTGATCAACATCTTTGGAGAGAATCCGTCTGATATGCAGGACATCCTGCAGATTGTTGTTCAGGCTTTCATGAGGATGAAGGAAGTTCAACTTTCTCCCAGTTGTGTGTTTGTTCACCAGAATGTCACAGATGTTGCAGCAGCAGAGAGAAACATGGATGGAAAGAGACGCCTGCAGGAAAAACTAGACCAGATGGCCAAACTAGCAGCCAAAGAGGAAGTTTGTAATGCAGAGCGCTTCAGTGATGTCATTGAATTTGATGTTCAGAAAGATGTGAAATACTGTGCCCAGCTGTGGGAGGGCAGTCCACCCATGGCTCCTCCAAATCCAGGTTACAGTGAGAGCATCCAGGAAGTGAAGAACACCATCCTCTCTAAAGCTTCAAAGTCTGCTGGGATCACTCTCTCACAGTTCAAAACAAACATCCAGGGCCTGTGGACTGCACTGCTGAATGAAAGTTTTGTTTTCAGCTTCAAAAACACACTTGAAATTGCAGTGTACAGACAACTGGAAGTCCAGTATGGGAACTGGACCTGGACCCTGAGGAGCAACATGTTGACCATTGAAAACCAACTTCATTACAGAATTGAAAATGGAAAACTTGATGAGGTTGATCAGTCTTATCTTTTTAAAGAAACAAGTAAAACATATGATGGAGTCAGAAAAGAAATGATAAAGTACTTTGAGGATGACAAAGACAGAGAGATCTTGGCTCAGTGGAAAGGACGATTTGAAATCAAAATGAAAGAATTTTATGATGAACAAGTGAACAGAGTAAAAATAAAACTGGATGGCATTATCCAGCAGAAGAAAGGTTGTAAAATGATGGATGACAAGAAATCAGAGTTTGAGAACAAACTGCTACAGAAGAGCAAAGAGCTCGCTCAGCAGCTGAAGGATAAGGCCAAAGATGAAGAAGAGCTTCAACGACAGTTCAGCTCCGTTTGGAGTGGCTGGGTTACTGACTTAACAGCAGATACAAAACCTGTTGAAGAAATTAACTTGGAAAAAGATCAGTTAACTATCCTTCAAGAACTTCGTTTTGAATGGACTCTCATAGATGAATGTAAAAAAAGTGAGAGATACAAGAAAATATCAGACGTTGGTGATTATTCAGTTTATATGATGACAAGTAGTAATCAGTTGATTAGTTTTATACAGAAACACATTTCAAGACGCCCTTTCTCCCATGAAGAACAACAACAGATCAGATCGCTCATTGACAAAGCTGAAAAAGACTCAATTGATGCAATCAGAAGCAAACCTGTAGTTACAAGAGGCTACTCAACAACTTATTTGTATGAAGTGGCCAATCATGTAACAACAGAATTGCAGAAATTTCTGTCAGAGAAGAAATACACCTTGAGGAAGGAGTTTAGTGTTGATCTCTTGCTGTCTGTGTTCTACAGAGCAGAAAGTTGGCTTTTTGAGTCTCAGAAGAAATTTGTAAAGAACAATGATGCAAAGGCCTATTTAGAAAGCAAGAAAACACAATATTACACAGTTTTTAGAAGCTTTTGTAAAGAAAACTCATCTGCTGTTGTGCTTGGAGAGCTAATCTGTGAGAAGCTGAAAATTTCCACTTTTGAGGCTGTTTGTAACAAGACTGCCATTGATCTCGCTGGAAGGATGAGGTGTAATTTCCCAGCATTCAGTGGGAACAGACTGAACTTGGAGAAACATGTGTTGAAGGCACTCGCTGAAAAAGAAGAAGGAAAGAAAGAAGAAGAAGAAAACTTTGATGATTTCATCACCTACATCACTAATCCAAGGAAACAAACAGAAGCTTTCATTAAAGCAGAAGTGCAGAAATACATCTACATGAGTCACAAAGATGAAGCTGTGAATATACTCGAGAAAATTGTTGATGACATCAAAAAGACTGTGAGTCAGGCTTTATTTACTGCAACACAAAAGGTCCAAAATCAGAGAGGAGACATAAATATGTGGCTGAATGAATTTTCTAATGTTCTAAAGGATGAGCTGACATTTGACAACATTTGTTCTGAAAACTTCAGCGACATAAAAGATTTTCACTTTCTCAAAGAAGAGATAGAAAAAGGATTTACATCCATCACTGAGAAGATGAGCAGCCTCTCCCTGGATAAGCTGAAGGAATCCAGGCAGAAGCCTGAAGAAATCCTCATTGATCAGCTGTGTAACTGCTGCTGGGTAAAGTGTCCATTCTGTGCAGCTGTTTGTACCAACACCATGAAAGATCACAGTCCTCATGACCACAGCACTCCTTTTCATCGACCTGGTGCGATACATGGATATCACTATAGACAAACTGAAATCCTCATCGTCGGTTTCTGCACAACAAATGTTGCAAGTGAAGGAGGTTTTTACCCTAGCTCTGACTCAGAGAAAGCCATTCCCTACAAACAGTACAAAACTGCTGGTCCACCGTTTAATACCTGGAGAATCATCCCTGATGGGTCTAACCTGGCATATTGGAAATGGTTTGTTTGTCAATTTAAAACACAACTGGAAAATCACTATGGGAAAAAGTTTGAGGGCAGTGGAGCTATTCCAAGTCTATGGAAAGATATATCTAAAGAAGAAGCCATTAAAAGTCTAGATGAAATGTTCTAATGAGCCAAAGAAACTGCAAATCTGCTGAAAATGACGATACTTGTTTTCACCCAATAACTCGTGAATCCAGCTGTGACGGTCTGACTTTTGTCTGAGTGAGAAAAAGGAAATTCTATAAATTATTAACATGAAGAAAATGATATGAGTGACTGTAAGTTAATTCACAAAAAATAGCAAGTGAAAAACAAAAGTCATATTCTCAATGTTTCGTCCATCTAGGCTTTCAGAGCGTTTTCCAGATAAATACATTTTTAACCTAATTTTATCAATTAGCATATCATTTACCTGTTTATAACAAAGATTTTTTGTTTATCAAATAGTCAAAAAATGTAAGGAAACTAAATCTAAAAACTGCTGTCAAACAAGTGTTAACACTCTTTGATCATTAATTTCAAACATTACATCTGAAACCACAACAAAAACATCGTCTTTTGCAATTTAGTTTTAGATTCAATGTTAAGTTAAAGTTTATTCTCACAGATATATGATTTGAGATCTGTTTGACTGTCTTATGCTAATTTCATCTAAACCTGTTATATCCACACTGAATTTTGTTTAACTCAACTTTTATTTCATCTCAGCTCTTTTTTTGTCTCAGCACTGGAATGATTTTTTTTATTCTTTGTTAGCATTTGCAAATGTTTAGCGTGTTTAGTCAAGTGAAAAATTACAACTGTCAACAGTTTGAACACCTTTTTGCTTTCTATGTCTTAAATAATAAAATAGTTTATGCTACATTTCTTCGAATTGCTTGATTTTTTTTCCATTGTGTACGACATTGAATGCAGAATAGTCCATCTAATTGTCAAAATCTGCTAACCTTATATTTCATAAATTGCACTGATATGGAGCAGCAACAAATTAATCAACAACTGATAAAAAATAGATGAAACAAACCTGACAGCTCTCTGCTAAACTAAGTCAACTGGCTGTTTGTGTGATCAGATTTGTAAATTTGGAAAATAAGTTTCAGTTACTTTGTTTTCATGTGTAACTTTGCTACACTTCTGTCATGGTGGATCAGCAAATGTGTGAGGAGAGTTGTTTGTAAATAAGTTAAGTCAGTGCATTAGGCCTGAGCTCAGGCTCACAAACTCAGGCATTCTCTCAGGCTGTACCTGTACCATAAATTACAGAGTACTTACCACTAGATGGCGTAGTACTCAGCAATTTAAGTGTGAAATTGGTAGCAGTGGTTGTGCTGATACAAGGCCGGCTCAGCGTTTACAGACTACAATGGATTATCATGTGCTTGCTGTAAGTTTGTGTTAATGGGTTTTTTAGTGGCTGTCACCGGTAATTCATATTGGAGCTGCATTAACTGAAACAGTTAACTAAAAAAACTCCCTCTGTGAGTGTCTCACAGGATCTGATCTCTAACTAGAAGCCAGAGAGATGTGCTTGAAACTCACTGTTTAACCTTAACACAATGTGTTCAAAATCCCTTTGAGCTTGCACAGCTCGGGCTCATCATACAGCTGCAACAGCACAAATGGCCGGCTGGAAAATATTGAAATATGGTTGCAGTAAAAATGTCAAAGTACTTGCTTTGTTACATCACATTGTGAAATGTGAATAAGCAGTTAAACTGTGTACAAATCCCAGGAGCAGCCTGCACAGCACAGGCTGGACCCTTTAATATGCTTCAGGCAGCTCACTGGAAGGTCGGTGATTCCTCTGTGACCTTCTCATCCTGACCCTCTGAAACTTCTGCCCTGATCCCAAACATCCACAAACTAAAACCTGTGCACATTTTGCTTCTTTTACAGGAACACAGTACTGACACATTAATATATAATGTAAACACAGTGACCACAAAAAAGGAGGAAATTTTTTTTCTTTTCCACACTAAGCTGTCATGATTTGGCTGTGTGGCAGGCAGGAAGTGGAGTCAAACACAAGCTCACAGAGGCAGGAATGAACTCAAAATACAGCTTTATTGATGGAGGGAAACGGCAAAACAAACTGATAAGACACTACACTGGGAAGCAATACACTAGCACACAGAGAAACACACGGCCATGAATGAGGGAGACGCGACAGAGAACGCGACACTGAACAGAGGGAGACACGGACATAAATACACAGAGGTTTAACGAGGGAGGTGGGAGCACACGGGGAACACAGCTGACACAGATAATCATAACGAGACAGGGCAGGAGCAACACAACATGACGCATACTGACGGGAGACTGTCAAAGTAAAACAGGAAGTACACAGAGGCGCAGACAGGAGGAGAGAGGGAGCATGGGGAGAGCACAGACACAACGGGCTGGGGAAAACGTGGAATAAAACACGAGGGGAAACGAGGGCTCACAGATACACACAGAGGGGCACATAGGGGGTAAAAGTCACAAGGGGAAGTCAAATAAGGAACAAAATACAAAAATACGTGAAACTAAGAATGCTGGCCAACATTTTCTGAGTTCTTTGTATATTTATGCATTTGCACACTCCTCCAAAGACACATGCACGTGTGCACGTTCACACACGGACAACTTCAACCCTCAAATACAGTATAAGGTTACATAGTTAAGATGTGTTAAATTGCATGTTAACACCTACAACCAGAAATGTTTTATCAATGTTTATATGTTTGATTTCTTTCACTTTCTGTATTTTTGCTGCTTCGTTGTCGATACCTTGTTAATACCTTTATACCTATTTCACACCTCTTGCATCACCACTATTACGTAAGAAAAAGATGCTCACAAAATGGTATAGAAATGGGAATTTAAAAAGCACACACACAAATGTTGAAAGGCCATTCAACGTTCTAGCTTTGAAATGACCATTTAAAATCTTTTGTAAACATGATTTTCATACTGGTTTAATACTGTCATATATTTTAGGGAGGCAGACCCATTCATTAGCATTAGCAAACTCATCTCTTTGTCAACCCATCACTATTTCATACAAGCATGTAACAAGTGAGGCATTTTAAATGCTTCATTAGAGGAAAGCACAAGTTAATACAGAGAAAAGTGTTTTCTGTAAATTTATCCCCAGATAAACCTGAGTAACATCATAAGATATTGTATCTGTGGTTAATCAAGCAGCAGGTCAGACTCCTCACTCCCACACAGCCTTGTGACCTACGTGACTCAGTCTCTTTCTAATCTCCACGTCCTGTGGATGTCAAATGATGCAGGTCAGCAGAAGAAGTTCTCGGCCAGCTTCCTCATTCTTTTATTGTCAGTGGCCTTAAGGGGACGTGTAGGAACTGAATGAGATCGCTCTTCATCTTCAGGTTGCTCCTCTGTGATGGTGGCCCCTTTCAGCTTATCGTTATCAAGGTTTGGATGGAAGAACGTATAATAAATAACTTTAAATAACAGACCAAGGACGTAAACTGCAACAACACAGGCAGCCGTGGTTAAAGGGTGTGTCACAAAATCAGGAGGATCTGTGCTCATCTTCCAGCACCACAAACCACAGAGGATGCAAATATCAATGAGGATATACGCGTGATAGAGCACGGACCTGATCCTCATCCCCTTGGCCACACTAAACCAGTTGAAATACCAAATGAGGCCAACAGTGGTTCTGTAAAGCCATTCTCCACAAGGACTATCCATGAAGTTGGTCTTGGATCGCCAAGCAAAGAAGAATAAAACCAGCCAAGAGCAGATGAAGTGGGCGAAGATGAAGCAGGGCAGCACGGAGGCGAAAAGAGCGAGAGCAGCGATGCGAGAAGAGATGAGAACCAGGTTCCAGATGAAGTAGAAAACTAACGAGATCATGTGGTGTTTTTCCTTCTGTGGCAGGAAGGTGCGCATTGAGTGATCGTAGGTGGTCAAAAAGGAGGCGATGGACAAAGTCGAGCCGATGGCCTTCAACACTGAGGAGAGAGCGAGGGGCAGAGTTAGAACAAACGTTGATTCTTTGTTAGAAGATCCAAGTAATTTATGAGTTCAAAAAGCAACCCCAAATATTTTCAAACATTTTTTGTCATTCAGTATTTTATTATTTAGACTGCATGATGTTTGTTTTCACAGAAACAGCGATCATTTGGCATTTAACATTTTCACATCAACCAATTATAGCAGGTTAGTATATTTATTTCTCTTCTATTCACATCTCATGTGAGCTCCAGCAAAGATGATTTTAATTCTCTGCTGCAATTTCACTTTCCAAACTTTGATGACCAGATTTCACACAAAAATTGAAGCAATTTTGAACTTGATGGCAGCAACACGTCTCATGGAGGCAAAAGAAGGCTGGACGAGTAAGTGAACAATTTCAGAAAAATGTTCCTCAGTGTTCCTCATCATCTACACTGAAAAAAAGGGATTGGCCAGCTCTTGAATTTACATAAGCAGCTTGCATGTATTTAACACAAGTGCCTCATGCTTTAAAGTTAAGTGTAACTATATAGTGTAGAAACTACATGATTAAATTGTTCATATCATGTTCGAGTGAAGTAAGTCAATAATATAGCTAATATGTTAAATCCTGCAACACTGCACAGGATTTCAGTTCACGCTTTGGATCGTGGTTTCAGGAAGCATCATCTCAGTCAAGTCGAGCAGCCGCATCTACTGTTTTTGGTATACCGAAAAAAGTAAATTGGGTGGTTGTTACATTAAAAAAGTCTAACTTGTAATTTGAAGAAAGGAGGCTTATTAAATATGAATAAGTTGTGTTGATTTAATTAAGTTGTTTAAGTTTCTGCCAAAGCAAAACAATTGTGTGCAACCAATGTGCACTATTGAATTAAGTACATGCAACATACTAATTTTTTTAAGGCGTTCTTTTTCTCCTGGATTACCCTTTTGTGTTACACAGTTCGCTGTTTTTCCTTTTGCTACCTAGCCTGACCTGTCTCCCCAAGGTGATATTTGTGTATTGTATGTACGGTGGGCAAGGTCTGTCATCTCGGTTGTGGGCATCTCATCATCTCATCTCTCACCAAATGATGGCTGCCTATTGAACCACCTGTTGAATTGGCAGTTTGCACATCTGGAAAGGCACCATCAATGCTGAAAGTTTTTAGAACAACACATACAGACCTTTATGTAGAGAGAGCCTTAGAAACAAACTGAACAACACAGCAAGACAAGGCTGAACTGCATACTGCGTGTATTATAAAGGCTTCACGATAGAGTCTGGGTGACCTGGTCTGCCTTCAGCCACAATCTCTCACCAACTGAAAACATTTGGAGCATCATGAAACAAAAGATATGACTCAGAACTGTTGATCAGCTATAATCCTACATCAGGCAAGAATGGGACAGTGTTCCTCTCCCAAAAGTCCAGCAGCTCATCTCCTCAGTTCCCAGACATTTACAGTCTGTTGTTAAAAGAAGAGGGCAAACTACACAGTGGGAAATTTGACCCTGTTCCAACTTTATTGACACATGGTGCCATCAAACTTAAAATTAGCTTGATGATAGACTGATATATTTTCTATGTTCTGTTGTAAATAAAATAAGTGTTTATTAATTTGCAGATCATTGGAATTTGTTTTTATTTACAATTTATACAGCGTCCCAACCCTTTTGGAATTCAGGTTATAAACAGATGAGAAAACTTTGAATGTGGTTTTATTCGTAATTCTACTTTCAATGAAAAGCTACACCTGAGTGATCCAAGTATACGTGATCAAAAGCTGAGTAACAAACTGTACCTGTAACAGGATCCAGCCGACATCTGTCCAGAATGATGGTGAGCATGAGAGCGAGCTGCGGGGCGCTCTCTGAAAACGTCTCAATGAAGCGCAAAATTCGGAGATCCTGTCTCAGAAACTTGGCCACACTCTCAGCGTCAGCGCGCTTTCTGTATAAGCTTTGCACAGACTTCTCCATGACTCCTGCATACCTGAGAACCAGAAGAACTAGTTACAACAAATCCCCCCGCCAGACACGCTGAACTGAAAAGATCTCGAAGCAGAAAGGGAGCAACAAACATCCAAACAAAACAGGCTTTACCCAATTATATTAAAGAAAAATCTACAGAACTTAAGTAGTAAAAAAGTAAGTCAGCAATTGATGTGACTTATATACTGAAAAGAAATTGAATGTATGATTCATGGGTCTATAATTAAACAGAATAATTTGTAGATGATTTAATGTTACTACAGGTGTGTACTTCTGTGGTGCAGCTGCCAAACAAACAAGTTCATGTAAATTTATTTCCTATAAATCAAATATTTCAAGGAACATGTGAGGAAATGTAAAGATGCCTGGGGCTCTATGCACGCACAAATATCATCATGAAACAACCTGAAGAAGATCCCGAGCTGGAAAACATGCAGCAGCTTGAGCTGGCACTGGCTCGGCTTCTTCTCAATCTTTGTCTTCATCTTAAAATCATCGTAGCGGTACCACAGCCAGCTGTACACCTGAACCAACATGGACGAGCCCAAGAGAAACAGCAGCAGGAGGCTGAAGTACACGTAGGCCTCCTGCTTGTAGAGGGACACAGCAGCCCATATATCCAGCCCTATATCAAGCAGGAAAGACAACAAGTTCACGCAAGTGAAGAGAAAGTCCCGAGTGCAGCATTTAAACTCATCCTCAGAGCCCGGCATGCTGACTAGATGGCCTGCTTCAAAAACAGCTATATCCTAAGGTTTAAGACAGCTCATAAACTGAAACTGAATGGGCCAATGTTGAAAAACACCTCCTAGAAACTGATCCACCCATCTTAAAGACATAGTGTACCATTTTACACACATGCATACATATAATCAACTGTAGTATGTCCACCGAGACATGAATACAACTTAAAACAACCTAAAACTGTAAAAACAAAAATAAAAGAAGAAGAAAAATCAACATCAACACATTAAGATTGACGAGAGAAAAATGAAAAATAAGCAACGATCTGGACTTTTGATATCAGCAGAGATTGTTACGAATGCATTAAACCATTTATATTTCAGATCTTCTCATACCGGTGTTAAGTTAATAAAGATATTTCTCACTCCCAACACGTGTCCTTCAGGCTTATGCCCCATAAACAGAATACAACACAAATTCTTTGTTTGAAAAAAACCTTTTCAAATAATCAAGTAGTAGATGTTGTATACTTCCAAATTTTCAACACAATTAATGCATCAAATCACTGTCACTGATTCCCAATCCAAATATCTGATAAACATCAAAAAAGTTTATCTGAACACTTTCTATCAACTGTTACTGATGTGAAATGGTTTTAACTTTAAATTGTCTGATATCAGATCAGGTCAAGTCTGAATTGAAACTAAAGTAAACAAAGATTTTACTTTAGTGTGAGCTCTGATAACAAAATAAACAAACATGGAGTGGGTGAGTGAGATAAACACTAGCTTTTGTTATCTAAACACACAGAAATGTGTTTAGAGCAGGGCGCCTACTGATCAGGTTGGTGATTTGACGATGATTTCATTACAGTAGATTTAGCATTTTTTTGTTTTTAACTCCTACACATGGGCTTATTTTTTCAATATGACCATCCACAATAATACTAGACCTTTGTACAGCCTTTGTGATTGGTATTCCTATTACTGCAGCCATGGCATAAGCTGAAAAATAAGAAATCATGATACAGTATTTTTTTAAAAGTACTGTATATTGTGACAAAATGTGGTTAAATCATATCCTATGTCCTATGCTTGCGCCTTCCACTGATGCAGGCCAGGGGGCGCCCTTTCCCCTGTTTGCTCTAGGCTCCTTCACTTAAACCAAACACATCCCCACAAGCCGACTGTTGTCTAAATCCCAGTGGTGTGCTGTGAAGACAGTGGTAGATAAGTTCCCAATTCTTTCATCTGACATGGTTAATTTATTAAAACAGCTTTTTTCTGTGAACTTTAGAGCTCAGTTTCCTAAACCATGAAACTTTTTTACTGTTTTAATTTGAAACTAAACATAATTCTTGTCTGAGAAAAGTCACAGAAACCTGATAAAAGCATAAATTATTTGGTTTATTAAATAACCAATAATTGTTTATCAAATCATTTATCAAATGAAAAGAGCATCCTAGCTGGTTGGGATCGGGATCAGGATCAGGATATTGTTTTTTGGATTTAAAAAAAATGTATGAAAGTTGTTACATTTACAGAAATCTACAGTCAAAACTGAAATATATGAGAAGCTAGAGATCACTTTATAAAACTTCGCAGTTACTTTAAGTGATCATCACTAATCCATATGACAGTCCACACTTGTGCACACAAAACAAAGAAATATGCAATACTGTCTGCTTGTTGTTTAAATATTTTTCTGTGTAGCTTTGTTTGTGTCACGTGTCACTGTGTGCATATTTATGTTGTGTTTTTAACCATCGTCCATATGCTTAACTGGAAAAATCATCTGCATTGTCCTTAAGTGTTATCTTAGTGTAGTCAACTTTTTTTCTGCACTGCATCTGTAAGGTCTCCATGAACCCTCTACATTACATTACATTACACTCTACATGCACAGCGG
This sequence comes from Neolamprologus brichardi, assembly GCF_056152115.1. NCBI lineage: Eukaryota > Metazoa > Chordata > Actinopteri > Cichliformes > Cichlidae > Neolamprologus > Neolamprologus brichardi. Next base: position 9,258,140 of record NC_142124.1, on the reverse strand, counting down.
CTCAGAGTTTAAAGAAATTTGTTTTTAGTTGAGGGAACGTGATGAACGTTTGGAACATACGCTCATATTCTTCTCAACAGTCTGATGTGTTTCAGCTTTTGAAGAAGAGTTTCTTTTTTCCTTTTGTGTAAAACATTCAGTATCACTTAAACAATCAGAATCCCTGATTTGTGGTGTTTTTATTGTAGATCAGAATATGAAAAGCAGCTTTAACAAAGTGTGAATCCAAGAAAAAATAAGCAAAAATGTAGAAAACTAAGAGACCTTTGCGTCCGTTCAGCATGTTCACTTTTTACTTGGTCTTAAATGTCTATTGAAATATATACCATAGCTCTAAATAATATATAATAATAGTTCATAATGATCATGTAATACTCAGTGGAATTTATTTGTTCCTTTTTCCATGGTAAACATGCTAATGTACAAAAGAATTATGTTTATTTTATATATTTCCTCTAATTTTCAAAGACATGTGAGGCCATTAGGAGTGAAGAGACATTGAACACTATCATAATAATTATTGCTAATTATTTGATGAGAACAGTCACTGTTTACTCCCAACACCTCTGTAAGATTTAAATATAATATAAATACATGTTTTAAAGTTTCAGACTCAGTTTGTATTTTTTTTATTTCATATGAAAAACAGTTTGAGAAGAAACTGAATTACAAATGTAAACCACAGAAAATATTCACAACATATTTAGTATAAATACAACTTACAACTTTCAAAAGATTTTCATTGGAGTTCTTCATAAGAATTGTTGCAGTATAGAAAGAACAAGTTCTGTAGTTGCATTTTGAACATTACTTGATTACCATTAACTTTGCCAAATGTATGAAGAATATGGCTTTGTCCTAAATGCTGTTACTGTGATGACTCTGCCATTATGAGCTTTAAATGGAGCCAGGAAGCATTTAATCACAATGCATCTGTGCTAATAATTGGGTATTATTACTATGTAAGATCAATCCATATGAAAAACATCTCAGTTGTATTCAGACAGAACACACTGATCATTTCCTAAAGTTTTTAAGGTAATAAGGCTATTTTCTGTCATAAAATTTCACGTGTGATATATTTTCTTTCTTTATTTGTAACAAATAAGAAACTTGTTTGATTTAACTAATTGTTGAAGCCTGGGAGCTTTAGAGGTGAAAATGTGTCAGGGTAATAAGATGGGGAAGTACATTTATGTCACAAAGGAGATTGTTGCCTCACTGGTTGCTTCAGTTTGTCCATTTCCCATCAAAACCCTGTGATAAGATTCGCTGACCAATTTATCAGAGGTGGGGTTGGTCCAAACATGGAAACAATAAACGTTTGGAGTCAATCCTCAGGAGTGTTTCAAAGGACTTTTACCCACCATGAGATGATGTAAAATTATGTAGGATTTTGTGTTGTAGTTATAACAGGAATGATTTTGCTTTGACACCAGGAGCAGACACGAGTTCATGTGAGGTTTGTGTCAGGAAAGAAAAACCAGAATAAAATCCTAATAAAGAAAGAAGCCTGCATCTAACACAACAACCTCTCTGCACACACTCAGGCTGATACTAAGAACACAAAACTGATTATATGTCAGCAGCGCCTGAATTTTAAACAAGCATGAAACTAGGCAAGAGGCAAATGTAATCAACTATTACAAACAAAATATCAAATATAAACATTTATAACAAAGAACCTTCATATGATGTGTTTCTGACTACGCCTTAAGCAAATTATTCATTAAAATGTGGCTTTAAACCCTGATAGCATGTTGATGGAAGACTGAGATGAGGCTCATCACTGCTGAAAACGTGCACAGAAAGAGCTGAAAACATCCAAAGCAGGTGAAATTGGAAGGCTCACGTCAGAGTTTGACAAAAACATATCAACGTAAACAAAACATCTTGAGAGTTATATATCAAACAAATCTTGGTGCTAAGAAGTCTCAATAGGAGCACCTAAATTAATTAGATAGTTATCTTGGAACTTTAGAGTAAAATCTGCATAAAAACTTTTAAAACATCTGCTGCTTTTCATAATTAAAAACATCTTAAAAACTGAGTAGATTTCAAATTCAATTAGTAATTTACACAATGACATGCAGACAGAAAAAACAAATTATATACATAGATTTTTTTTTTAAACAGGAAATATCGTTGCTTCCTTTTCTGGAAGCTGAAATATTATTTATGAAATGTTTTGTGTATTTTAAATGATCATAAAAGATTTTAATTAAAAATCACGACTATGTTCTTTAAGACTGAACAGCCACTTGAAACTCATGGAAGAACATGTCTTCACAGCCAAAGATAACTGTTTCATACAAGAACATTACAGACCTGAAGATTAAAGCTAGGGAAAACAAACATTGAACGGCATTTTTAAATGCTTTGTTAGACAGTAGAACCAGTTAATAGCGAGCAGAAATCATAAACTGTATATGTGGTTAATCATGCAGAAGGTTAGAGTCCTTAATCACACACAGCCCTGTGATGACTCGGTCTCTTTATAGCCTCCTGTGAAAGTGAAACAGGTTAGCAGTAGAAGCTCTCAGCCAGCTTCCTCATTCTTTTATTACAACATGGTTGTGGTGGTGGGGAGGGGGCTGCTTCGGCTCTAAACATACATGCGTCCGGTTCATCACCCACGTTTGGCTCATTTACAGGTTGCTGCTGTCTGCTGGTCCCTTTAATCTTATTTTTGTCAAGGTTTGGATGGAAAAGTTTATAATAAATAGCTTTAAGTATTAGACCGAGGATGTAAACTGCAACAACACAGGCAGCTGTGATTAAAGCGTGCATGGGCTCTATCACAAAATCAGGAGGATCTGTGCTCATCTTCCAGCACCACACAGCACAGAGGATGCAAATATCAGTCAGTATGTACCCGTGATAGAGCGCAGTCCTGTACCGCGTCTTCCCCTCGACCACACTAAACCAGTTAAAATACCAAATGAGGCCAACAGTGGCTCGATAAAGCCATTCTCCACAAGGACTTTCCATGAACTCTGTCTTGGATCGCCAAGCGAAGAAGAATAAAACCAGCCAAGAGCAGATGAAGTGGGTGAAGATGAAGCAGGGCAGCACGGAGGCGAAAAGAGCGAGAGCAGTGAGACGAGAAGAGATGAGAACCAGGTTCCAGATGAAGTAGATGACTGATGAGGTTATGTTCTGCTTCTCCTTGTCAGGCAGGAACGAGCGCATTGAGCGATGGTAGGCCGTCACACCGAAGGCGATAGCTGAAGCTGAACCAACAGCCTTCAACACTGAAGGGAACAAGAGACAGTGTCAGAACCAGCAAGATACAAATGACAAACACTGAAAAATGCTGTAAAGTGGTTCATTCCAAATAGAAATCTATCAAATTTGGATATGTCCACTCAGAATCAGCAGACTTTAGTATATTTAATGAATAATTTTAATTTTTAATTTTCTGAGATACTGGATGTGCGGTGCACATCAAAACAAAGAGCAGCTGCCTGGATTGGGCAATAATGAAGATTTACCTGCTGCAGGAAGCTGAAGCAGGATGAGGAGTGACACTTTGAACTTAACCTTGACTCTGATTGTGACAGACAGACTCTGACAGATTATCTATGATTTATTTGACCTTTATGGACTTGCCACATGGAAGACGGAAGAAAGAGGACAACATATGTGCAGGAAGTGAAAGTTGATATATGTACTTTAAATATTTTAATTGTCATGTCTCCTATGAATTTGGATAATGTAAAAAATGATTATGTATAATAGACTAATAATTAGAGGCTAATGTAGGAGCTGTGAATATGTTTTAGAATGAAGGCAAAATTATTTGATTGATCTAAACTTTTTGATAGTTATTCCTGATCAGTAACTGTGACATTCGTTACCATTTTTTTAGGTTTGGATATGGGTGGTGTCAGGTGGATATAATGGGTTTTGGATAGGGGATAGACCATGTTCCTATCTGGAGTTGCTCACAGTGACAGCCAGCGCTCAGGGGTGGATATATTCGTATCTCCTCTGGCTTGGTGACTTTCCATTGCGGTTTTCCAAAGTGGATGAGAGGGTTGCTTCCCTGTGCCTTCAGATCAGGGAACAGGTGCAGCTGCTGTTGCCACATGTGTCAAATAACAGTTCAGTGTACCTGACAATCTTGGAGTGTCTGGGCTGGTTGCTGAAAGTACCCTGGACGGGAACTTTCTTGTCCTACTGGGGAACTTGAATGTTCACACAAGCAGCGACATGAAATTAAAATCTGTAGACGTGTTACTGGAAGGATCGACCGGTTCAACTTAGCACAATGTGCTGAAATCTCAGGTTGGCTATTGATTTTATAATCATGTCATCACATGGGACACACTAACATCATTACTCTAGTCCAAACGTCTTCTCGCCCACCATCTTTGAGCCAATCAGCTTCCGCTTTGCTCTGTGTCACTCTCCCTTTCAGACTCTCTTTCGTGCAATCCAGCTCCTCCACTCATCCACCTCAGACACCTCAGCCAGACCTCTATGAAAGCCTCTGTCTTCACCATCATCACCATCCCTGTCCTAAATCCTATCACTGCTGGGACCCAGTTCTGCCATGATGGGTCTTTGGAGTCTAATTACCAAATCTGTTAATTTCTCTATCTCAAAAAATCATGTTAAATTCTTCCAAGAGATCTCGCCTTATTGAATTTACCCTTAAAGAACTGACATTCCTATAGATGTTTCTACTTCAGGACCTCAGCATTCACTTAAATCATTAAGAACACAGTGACTCTCACTGTTTTCTCAAACATACCAGACTATACATGAATGAAAAAAATGTCCTGCACCTGCCATGTTAAACATGGGTTCAGTTCAGTGGATTCAGTCCATTCTAGATGTAAATTTTTTTTGACAGATTTCAAAAATACATTTTTGTGTAAAAATGTAAAACTGCACCTGTCACAGGATCCAGGTGGCCCGTCTGCAGAATGATGGTGAGCATGAGCGTGAGCTGAGGGGCGCTCTCTGAAAACGTCTCTATGATCCGTAACATGCTTAGATCGTGGGTCAAGGACACGGTAATGTCCTCAGTCTTAGGTTTCTGTTCTCCTGGCGTACTGGCGCCTCTCTCAGGGTCAGGGAGCCTATTGTACATGCTTCGTACTGCCATTTCCAGGACTCCTGCATGCCTGAGAAACAGAAAAATATGAAGCATAACCAGTCAGACCGAATCCTCCTTCTAGCTACACTGAGATTAATTTCTCAGGAACCATTCTTGTGAGCCAGCAGGTATTCATTGCGTGAAAAGGAGCAAATGAAACCAGTTTACCCACTTATGATGAAGGAAATAAAATGTGTCCTCAGTTTATCTTCTGAAACCAAGGAAACAGCTTATGTTTCAAATATTCTCATGTTCACAACAGCTGATTTGAACACAGAAATATTGCAAAAAAATTGTGAATGAAATAGATGATAAAAAGTGTAGATTACTTAATGCAGCAGACTGATGCTTGCTGGAGTTACTGTATATACTATGTGCACCACTGTAGTGGAGTACAGTTCAGCTGCACAACACTTAATGGTTCAGCTTGTGTTTCCTATGAACTACTCTACAAAAAACTGCACCTGTCTAGAAACAGGCAAATAAATGTAAGCTTCCCACACAAGCCTCAGCCTTTATACACATTATTATTGTTTTAATACTACCTGACGTAAACTCCGAGCTGACAAACGTGCAGAACCGTGAGCTGCCTCTGGGTAGGCAGGTCTTCAACCTTTGTCTTCATCTTAAACTGGTCATAGCTGTACCAAAGCCAGCTGTAAGCCTGAGCCAGCAGTGTTGACCCCACAAGTAGCAGCAGCAGAACACCGAGGCAGGCGTATGCCTTTTCTTGGTAGAAGATAATAGCGGCCCATATATCCAGTCCTATGTCAGTCAGAAACAAGGGCAGGCCCACGCAAGTGATGAGAAAATCCCAGCAGGAGTATTTAGACTCACCCTGAGCGTCTGACATGTTCCCTGTCCCGCTGCCTGCTTCTAACACAGCTGCATCTTATAACTGACAGCTGATTACAACTCACATATAACCTGTGAATGACTGACAGTGAGAACCAAACTTTAGTTTTAAAAGAAACCTCCTAGAAACTGATCCACCCATTTTTTTTTTCAGTAGCGTCTTAAAGATGTATCGGCATATTCCATGCATGTAGACTCCTCCTACTGAAAGGTTTCCCTTTAACAATGCTGTTGTATTTCCATTGAAAACTCAGTAGAACTTGGTGTAAAAAAAAAAAAAAGATCTGCAACTGATCACAGTCAGAGAGTTTTAACACACCTTATCTGTTATAAATATTATTATGTTCACATTTAATAGAAATGCATTTAAATGCAAAATAAATGTTTAGATTTGAAAGTGCTGTACTTGTACTTTAATTGCAAAAGCCTGCAAGTATTGGCCCATTTTTTTTAAAGGAAGTTGACCAAAATTGCAAATAAAATCACATCTGTGAAGGTTCTCAGTCACCCAGGTCATAGAGAGGACAGATGGTTTGAAAGAGGAGTGAAAGAAGCCATCTATGTCCACTGTGAGCGACCATCTTTGAACAGAGGCGGTGGTTTACGACACCAACTGTCTGACATCTATAATCCAGTTTTGAGTTCCCTCCCCAGACGATTTAACGCCCACTCACATCCTGGGCCATCTGACCTCAGGAATTCGCATGATAAGGTGGGGCCAGGTTTCACAATGAACTCACCCGAAACCCTGGCTGATTGGGACCCACACTCATTTTCACACCTTGGCTCAGGTGATTCAAGGATCATCAGGGGGTCCTTTTGTCCCCCTTTGGGGGGATACTCCCACTAGGTTTAAATCTGGGACTCCCCACCATTTGACCTCAGAACTGAAGAAGCTTCTCGGATGAGAGGTGAAACGTCTTCAAGCAACTTAAACAAGTCCAGACGCTTTTCTTTGCAAGCTCCTTTGACCATATAAAATCACATTTTCTCATGAAACAGTGTTATTATTATTAGTGCACATCCCAAGACATTGTGACAAGTTGGAATCAGGAATCTTCTCTAAATGAAAATGGCTTAATTGAAAAATAAACTGAACCTATCACAAAATCTGCATCAATCTGCAGAATGATAGTGACTGTCAGTGTGGCACCCAGATCAGAAAAGTCAGTGGTGAGGATTTGTACAAACCTCTTTAGTATTCCTGCATCTCTGAAAACCAGAACAACATGAAACATAACCAGTTCCACTTTAACTACTTGCCAAATATGCTGAGTTGAGTTTCTCTGTAAGCATGCTTATGACAGCAGGTATTCGTGCATAAAAAAGAGCCACTATTGTCTAAACAAAACAATTTCCATCCGTTTATGTGAAACGTCAAATGTCATCAGCCACCTATTGAATACAAGAAAATGGAGACATGACCAGAAAATACTTAAAAACTAGGTTCATAGCTGGTGGAGGTTATCACAGCTGTGATTGGGTGAGAAGCAAGATAGAACCTGTGCAGGTTGTCAGCCTGTTGCGACACAGAGAGCAGATAACCATTAACAGCCATGGCCATGTCAGAATTCCCACTTAGCCTAACGGAGCATGTTTTTGGACTATGGGAGGAAACCAGAGTACCTGTAGAGGAGAACATGTGAACCAAACATAGAAAGGTCTCAGCCTTGATTTGAACCTGACACTACTTCACTATGAAGCTAACTACTGCACCTCTGTAAGCAGTGTTGGGGAGTAACGGAATACATGTACCGCCGTTAGGTATTTAAAATACAAAATATGAGTAACTGTATTCCGTTACAGTTACCGTTTAAAAAGGTGGTATTTAGAATACAGTTACTTTGTTGAAATAAATGGATTACACGGCGGTACTTCCCTGTTTCATATTGTGGCGGGTCAGGACTGTTTGGGTTTTGTTTGACAGCTACGTTGTTCCAGTTGGCAGCGTTGCGGTTGCCATGGTTACAGGGTGACGCTCTCTCAGCGTGTTTCCTGGAATACGTTACAGAATACATTTTGGGGCATGTATTCTGTATTCTGTAATGGAATACATTTTAAAAGTAACCTTCCCAACACTGTCTGTAAGGGAGTACAGTGCAGCTGCCAGACGAATCAGTTCTTTCATTTCATTTTCTTGTAAACACAATGTTTCTACAGGTGAAGGAATGTCAGCAGACAAGTGAGCATCCTTTGCACTACACCCTCTGTCCATGCAGCTCCCTAACTCCAGTATTGAGAGCACACCTAAAGCAGACTCATTCATGTGTGTGCAACATGTGAGAAAGAACAGCAGCTGATAAAATCCTGCTCAAACATGTATTACTCGTTGCATACATTTTTTGAATGAATTATTCTTTTAGTCCGTTACCAAGCTTACTCTTTTTTTTTTTTTTGCATAACTTAAATTTTTACTGTTTATGTTTTGTTTGCTTTTTGTTTTTGCAAAAGGACTCTAGCTGCATATTTGGAGTTTTAAGTAGATCATAACACAGACCCTGCAGGCCTGCCCCGTGGAGACAGTGAGGTCCTCCCACTTTCTTGAAAACATAATCTCCCAGGACCTAAAAGTGGGAGCTAAACATCAGCTACTTCATCAGGAAGGCACAGACGATGCACTTCCTGTACCAGCTGAAAAGAATCAACCTGCCAAAGTCAGTAATGGTGCATTTGTACTCCTCCATCAGTGTAGTGCGCTACTACCACTATCAAGGTCAGAGTGCAGCACGTCATCCCCTTTGGCTGTGATGACTTAACAGCGCCCCCTCGCTGCTCAGTTAATGTGTTACAATAACACACTTACTTTCTCAGGCCCCGATTGTTTTAAATGCACAAATAAGAAATAGAAAAGAAGGACAATAACTTGTGTTATTATATTTTGAAATTCACTGGCTGGGTCCACGTCCTCATTTTAGGTTTGACAGCGTCTTAGTAGGTAAAGGTGAGTGCTTGGACATGAACTGAGCTTGGTAGATCCCCAAGGAGGGAGGGAGGGTGGGGCACGTAAACGAGAATGAACAGCTTGCAGAACTGGGGGAACATATATAGATGACAACCGGAAGGAGCGTGTTTGGAGGCGTGGTCGCACTCCTGAAATTCCGATGCATGATCTCTAATATAAGAGCACAACTCAATAGTATTTTGTACAACTAAAATAATGAAATTACAATTTAAGATAAAGAAGTGTTGTTTGTTCCAACATACACCAAAATGTATTCATTATATAAAATAAGTTACAATAGAATTTGTTTCTTCTTTTCAGTAAAAGTGTGTTTAATTTATAATAAAATGTCTCCTTTTGATTGGATTCATTTGCACACAGAACTGAAAGTGACCGACAAAGCTTTAAACTATTGTTTCATATAGCTTTAAACCTAATATTGTGTTTTTCAGCCATTTAAAAAATAAATAATTGACCACATAATCATAAATAACCCATGCAGAATAGTCATGTCATACAAGGATTTATTTCCATTAAAACTAACAATAATAATAATAATATTCTTAGACAAAATACACTTTATCCCAAAGTTGGGAATTCTGTTACAATAGATTAATAAATTAACTTAAACACATAAACAAACTTAAGTAGGCACTATGTGACATAAATATGTTTTGTAGCTTCATACACCTTTTGAAATCCAAGTTTGCTTAACATAAAAAATAAAACAATTACATTATTGCTGGTAAAGGTCATCAACACTGGGAGTCAAACGGGAGGCATTGGCATCTTTTCACCATGTAGCAGCCTTAACGTATTTTAGATGCGTTGTTATATCCACATCAGTCCAAGTGATCTTGGCAAACACTGTAGTAAAACAGTCTGACACTGAACCATCTATATTATTCAAAAATGTCAGTCGTATCGCATGTTTCAAACCTAAACCAGAATAAATCTGTATTAGGAGAGAGAGGTGTTCTATTGCTCAAGAAATCAAGATTTCAGGTCCATACTGTTTGGGGATTTTAAGGCAACTCATTTTATTACTAAGTTATTATACTGTGTTGTGTTGTTTGTGTTGCGTTGTGATGTGTCATATCGTGTCGTGTTGTGTTATATGTAGTGCCGACGTAGGACAGTTTTCCAATTTCATTGTACTACTGTACTATGTATGACTGTGCAATGACAATAAAGAGTTATCTTATTAATTCTGTATAACAGAACATTTGTACTTTAGACTTGAGTAAAGTACAGTTTACAATAGTGCAACATTGTTAGAATATTGCTTTGTTATAATAAAGAAAATATATTTTTTAAATTAATTTTTTACACTGTTATATTCTTCAGAAAAAAAAGCAGTGCAATAATATTTCAAAAAAGTCTCTATAACTGTTTCAAACATGCGTGTTACTGGCCTGAAAGCCTGTCCTTTTAAAGGAAAACAAGACTGATGTCTAGAAATGTTTTGTTAGACGGTAGAACCACTTAATGAAGAGCAGAAAGTGCTTTTAAGAATTTGTCTCCAAACTAAGTTGAGAAATGCCTTGTGAGAATGTATCAGTGATTGGTTAGGAAGCAGGTGATCCACAATATCACACAGCCTTTATGATGTAGCTTTAAAAAGTAGCTGGTTTCATGACATCTGCGTGACTGAGTCTCTTTGTAGCCTCCACATCCTGTGGATGTCAAATGATGCAGGTCATGAGTAGAAATTCTTGGCCAGCTTCCTCATTCTTTTATTGTAGTGTGCTGAGACTTCTGTTGTAGATCTCATCATGCGGAAGTCCACCTCATCTACAGGTTGCTGCTCATCTCTGTCAAGGTTTGGGTGGAAAAGTTTATAATAAATAGCTTTAAGTATTAGACCGAGGATGTAAACTGCAACAACACAGACAGCTGTGATTAAAGCGTATGTGGGCTCTATCACAAAATCAGGAGGATCTGTGCTCATCTTCCAGCACCACACAGCACAGAGGATGCAAATATCAGTCAGTATATACCCGTGATAGAGCGCAGTCCTGTACAGCGTCTTCCCCTCGGCCACATTAAACCAGTCAAAATACCAAATGAGGCCAACAGTAGCTCGATAAAGCCATTCTCCACAAGGGCTATCCATGAAGTCCGTCTTGGATCGCCAAGCGAAGAAGAATAAAACCAGCCAAGAGCAGATGAAGTGGGTGAAGATGAAGCAGGGCAGCACGGAGGCGAAAAGAGCGAGAGCAGTGAGACGAGAAGAGATGAGAACCAGGTTCCAGATGAAGTAGATGACTGATGAGGTTATTTGCTGCTTCTCCTTGTCAGGCAGGAAAGAGCGCAGCGAGCGATGGTAAGTCGTCACAGTGAAGGCGATAGCCGAAGCCGAGCCGACGGCCTTCAACACTGAGGGAAACAAGAGGCAGCGTTAGAAAGTCCAGAAATGACTGAGAAATCTTGTTAAGCCGGGTGATTCTGTATGAAGAAAATCTGGAAAGTATTCCAACCTGATCACCTCAGAATCACCAAACTTTTAATGTAAGATAACATTAGTGCATTTACTGAAGCCAGGGGGAAATTCCAACAATGACAATATCACACGTGGTTAGAAGCCGTTAAAGGTTTTCCCTCAATGAATTATGCAAAGGAGATCAAAAATCCAAGGTACTAGTGGTCGTTTCTCTACATCGGAAACATAAACTGGTGTCACTCTGCTGTTGGAACTCTAATATATCAAATCAGATTGGTGCTCACAGTTGGTTGCAATAAATGTGTTTGACAAAAAGGAGATTTTGACTGCAGTTTGTGACACTTGACGTTGGTTTAAAACTGATTTTAAATGCTTAAATGTGTTTTTGACTATCTCCTGTACATACAGTGGCTTGCAAAATTATTCGACCTCCTTGAACTTTCCCACATTTTGTCACATTACAGCCACAAACATGAATCAATTTTATTGGAAACGTGAAAGACCAACACAAAGTGGTGTACACGTGAGAAGTGGAACGAAAATCATACATGATTCCAAACATTTTTTACAAATAAATAACTGCAAAGTGGGGTGTGCGTAATTATTCAGCCCGCTTTGGTCTGAGTGTAGTCAGTTGCCCATAAACATGCCTGATGAGTGCTAATGACTAAATGTGCACCTGTGTGTAATCTAATGTCAGTACAAATACAGCTGCTCTGTGACGGCCTCAGAGGTTGTCTAAGAGAATATTGGGAGCAACAACACCATGAAGTCCAAAGAACGCACCAGACAGGTCAGGGATTAAGTTATTGAGAAATTTAAAGCAGGCTTAGGCTACAAAAAGATTTCCCAAGCCTTGAACATCCCACGGAGCACTGTTCAAGCGATCATTCAGAAATGGAAGGAGTATGGCACAACTGTAAACCTACCAAGACAAGGCCGTCCACCTAAACTCACAGGCCGAACAAGGAGAGCGCTGATCAGAAATGCAGCCAAGAGGCCCATGGTGACTCTGGACGAGCTGCAGAGATCTACAGCTCAGGTGGGGGAATCTGTCCATAGGACAACTATTAGTCGTGCACTGCACAAAGTTGGCCTTTATGGAAGAGTGGCAAGAAGAAAGCCATTGTTAACAGAAAACCATAAGAAGTCCTGTTTGCAGTTTGACACAAGCCATGTGGGGGACACAGCAAACATGTGGAAGAAGGTGCTCTGGTCAGATGAGACCAAAATGCAAAACACTATATGTGGCGGAAAACTAACACTGCACATCACTCTGAACACACCATCCCCACTGTCAGATATGGTGGTGGCAGCATCACGCTCTGGGGGTGCTTCTCTTCAGCAGGGACAGGGAAGCTGGTCAGAGTTGATGGGAAGATGGATGGAGCCAAATACAGGGCAATCTTGGAAGGAAACCTCCTGGAATCTGCAAAAGACTTGAGACTGGGACGGAGGTTCACCTTCCAGCAGGACAACGACCCTAAACATAAAGCCAGGGCAACAATGGAATGGTTTAAAACAAAACATATCCATGTGTTAGAATGGCCCAGTCAAGGTCCAGATCTAAATCCAATCGAGAATCTGTGGCAAGATCTGAAAACTGCTGTTCACAAACGCTGTCCATCTAATCTGACTGAGCTGGAGCTGTTTTGCAAAGAAGAATGTGCAAGGATTTCAGTCTCTAGATGTGCAAAGCTGGTAGAGACAGACCCTAAAAGACTGGCAGCTGTAATTGCAGCAAAAGGTGGTTCTACAAAGTATTGACTCAGGGGGCTGAATAATTACGCACACCCCACTTTTCAGTTATTTATTTGTAAAAAATGTTTGGAATCATGTATGATTGTCGTTCCACTTCTCACGTGTACACCACTTTGTGTTGGTCTTTCATGTGGAATTCCAATAAAATTGATTCATGTTTGTGGCTGTAATGTGACAAAATGTGGGAAAGTTCAAGGGGGTCGAATACTTTTGCAAGCCACTGTATAAAGTTATAAATGAACTTATAAACAAAAAAAGCACACAGATATAAAGAACACGTGTCCATTAAGAATTGCACCTGTAATAAGATCCGGATGGCCCTGCTGCAGAATGATGGTGAGCATGAGTGTGAGCTGCGGGGCGCTCTCTGCAAACGTCTCTATGATTCGTAACATGCTCAGATCGTGGTTCAACGACACGGCTATGCTCTCGGAATCAGGCTCCTGTTCATCTGCAGAGGAACCCGTATGTCGGCTGGCACCATCCTCATGGTCGGGGATCTTCTTGTAGAAGCTTTGCACGGCCATTTCCAGGACTCCTGCATGCCTGCGAAACAGGAAAATATGAAACATAACCAGTTAGACTGAATCCCCCCGTCAAATATGCTGCATTGAATTTCTAAGGAAGCATGCACGAGAGAAGAAAACTACAATCCAAATAATATCAGGTTCACCCGCTCAGCATGGAGACAGGAAGGAGCTGCATTACCTCATCAGCTCAGCTATTGTAAACCAGAAAACTGAGGCATGACTCATGTTTCAGATATTTCCCAGGTCTCAACTACGGGTTTACACACAGACATATTTAAAGCAGGGCGAAACGAAACCAAAAATGTAATCTGTGGATAGTTTATTACAGCAGATAGTCAGGTGCACAACATTGTAGTACACTAACCGCAGACTGTCAGTCAGCATTTCCTGTATGGGACGATCCGGGTGGCACCCTTAGATAAGCTGAACTTTTTAAGTATTCCCTGCTTACACCTACTTCAAAAACAAAAACAGGCACTTTGCACTTGAGTTATTATTATTGAAAAAAAAAATTACCTGAAGTAGATTCCCAGCTGAAATACGTGGAGCAGCTTGAGCTGCCTCGGGGACGGCAGCTTCTCGACCTTTGTCTTCCTCTCAAACTCGTCATAGCTGTACCAAAGCCAGCTGTAAGCCTGAGTGAGCAGTGACGAGCCCAGGAGAAACAGCAGCAGCACGCCGAGGTACACGTAGGCCCTTTCCTTATAAAAGGACACAGCAGCCAGTACATCCAAAACAATGTCAAGCATGAACAGCGGCAGGCCCACACAAGTGAAGAAGAAGTCCCAGCAGTTGTATTTAAACTTGGTCCGAGTACCTGACATGTTCACCCGTGTCTCTGCGTGCCTCCGATACCGCTACACGTTAACATTGACAGCTGATTACGATTCAAGCAGCAGTTCTGACACAAACGAAAGCAACGGCCAAAGTTCAGCGTTTAAAAACACCTCCTACAGTCTGACCCGCCCATGTTTGCCGTCTTAAAGGCACATTGAGGTATTTCACACGCGTACACGCCTGACAGCCGCCCCTTTAACATTAACCGACGGTATTTCCACACAGAAGTTAAAGGCTTATAGTAAAATCTAAAGTAAATCTAGTAAAAACAAACAAATAACAAATAGAAAAGTTTAGCAAATGTGTATTTTTATTGCAGGGAATAGGTTAAAGTTTAACAACAAACACTGAGCCGACAACATGAAAAAACGTGGATTCAAACACTGTCTCGCAGGTTTTTGTAATAAAATGCCTCATTAATGCTGAATGTTTACTGTACGAGGCCAGTACACGTACTGAACTTTGAACTAAGATTAAAGTAAACAAAGTTGTATTTTGTTTTTGTTTTTTATATTTGAACGAGCTAAACAAACACTGGATGACTGAATAAAATTAACACTAAATCTGGTACCTGAACACAGGGAAATGTCTTCATTTTTAACATATTTATGGCTGTGATGAATCAGCATCTCTCTCATGTGTTTAATACGTGTGCCATGACGGTCATGAGCCTGCACACAGACGTCGTGTTGAACAGATGGCGCTGTGGTGAGGTCAGAATAACTAAAAGCTGATTACGCTCAAAACTGAGACTTTTTGTCTGATTGTAAACAGCCTTGAAAGTTTAATGTTGCTACCAGGAGCGTCATAGTGGAGGCTAAAGGGACGCTCAGATAAAGACACCCACGGAGGCAAAGGAAGGAGGCAGCAGTAGGTCTGGATGCAACACAAAACAGCAAATAGCTGCTTTTAAGATTGATTAAGAAAAACTGCATTATTTTCTAAACACAAGAGAAGTCATCTTATTTCAATATATAACACAAAAAACGAAGACATAATTTTTTTCCATAGTAAAAAAAATCAGCGCAGTTCGCCCGCTTGTACTAAATATTAACCCTTCCTACCTTATACGTAAGCAACAGGCAGTCCCACCGCGTACACCTGCATGACACGTTCATATTGACCCACAGTCGTGTGAAGCTGTAAAATGTGAGTGTTTAATGAGGGTCTGTACAGCTTTGGAGCCTGTTAGTGTTGGTTTGAACTGACCTGAACCTCCTCTCTGTGGGCAGAAGGTCAAAAGGGTGATTTTGCGTGCATAAATCCTGCAGAGAATCTGTGTAGCAAATAGTGGGGGGAAAGATGTGAGAGGGGCTGATGGAAGTGAAGAGAGCGTGAAAATTTAGGTTTTCTACCACAGAGAAGAGCTTCTGTGTCAGGGGTGAAAATAGTTTTAGGGTAAATGTAGAAGAGAGATGAATCAAAATTTAAAAAAACAAAAACAAAAACAAAAAAACAAACAAACAAATTTCTAATTGATGTATGAATTTCATTGTAAAATTCTAAGAGCCTGTTCTTTGTGGGCGGGACAAAGAACCATTTTCAACGAGCCAATGGGCGGGGCCTGTCTAAGACATCAAAGGAAAGAGAATCAGGCCTGACGTCACAGTCAACACAAGTCCATAAATTGCCAGGTGAACCTGCACACTAGACAAGCACGTTTCTTACCTCCAGTCACGAGCAAGTCTCTAGACGAACTTTTGTTCTGCTACAGACAACTTTAAACCCTGATTCATATCTGAATATCTGACTCATTGTACCACGGTAGATTTGTTTCACAGTTAAATATCAAAAATGAGCTACCAGAAAGGAAAACCAAAATTTGTATGCACTCTCCCACAGAGTAAATTCGACAACTTTATTCAGGCTAGGAAAGCCTTCGAAAACACTATGTCTGAGACACTCAAACAGCTGAATGCCCAAATTTCAATGATACGCACCATGCCGGACCAAAATGAGATCCAAGCTGGAGAACTCACTGATCAATCAGCTTCATGCCCAGTTCAAATGAGCAGTGCCACCAAAGAAAAAGGGGATCAGGCCTGTTCATATCAGGAAAAGACCAGAAACTTTGACCTTGAGATGAACCGTCTTAAAGAGCTGTTTCAGCAGAGGGACAGTGAAATCCTGATCCTGAAACAGGAGAAAGAAAGTCTGACTGCCGAGCTCACGCGGTTTCAGAAACATGAAGGAAATCTGAAAGAAACTATGTGGAAAGAACAAACACAGAGAGAGAATCTGGAGCGGGAGAAAAAGGTCCTGGAGGAAGGAAAGAAGAAACTCCTGGAAGAGCAGAAAGTGGTGAACGACACAAAAGAAAAACTTAAAGAGGCCATAACAAAATTTAAGGAAGCAAATGAAGCATTTAAAAAAGAACAGAAGAAACTGGAGGAGGCGATGAAAGCTCTGCACCCACAGAGTGAAAAGAGAGAAAGTTTTACACTGGATCATCAGGAAGCATCTGGGACGACACAGAAGAAAATCTTCACAGCTGAAAAACAAGACTTTGATAAAATAAAGTCTTGTTTGTCTGGCTCAGATTTAGGTCCTTCTGACATCAGTCTGGCATCTGATTGTCTGAGTGGGGAAAAGTTGTGTGTCAACAGACTGATCCAGTTGGTGGTTTCTCAGGCCATAGAAAAAGTCTCCTCTAAATACAAGCTCTTCACAGAGCGCCTCACTCCTGACTGCATCAGCGATCGTCTGATTGAGAAAATCTGGCCTGAAATCAAGCAGAAACATTTGGATCTGTCCCCAAAACGTCTGAAAAATCTAGACAAGGCCATTCTCAAGGATCTTTGCAAAGCACATAACTGCAAAGAAAAACATTTGATTTTTAATCTGAGGGAACAGCTTGATAATATTACTGTCCCAGCCTTCACCAAACACCTGTTGTCATTACCAAGAAGAGTCCTCAGTGTCTCTAAAAATAGGAAAGAGTACAAGGAAGTAGTGAAAAATGTCACTAAAGATCTGGTAATGCACGCTATGAGCCAAGAAAATGATACAATGGATCCAGGAACATCTGATTTTATTATACAGAAGCTTTCCCATAGGATCTGGATCAAAATCTTGTCCAAAAATTACAAAATGTCCTTGGAGAACATTGAACAACTCTCCCTGACAGTGTACAACGAACTTAAGGAAAAGTGGCCTTCTCCAGTATTCTCAATGAAGTCGAGCAGCCTGGAAGTTGACAAGGAAATCGTCAGCAGCTTCAAAAAACACGCCAAACTGAGGAGCCAAAACATCATCTTTAGGGCTTTCTCGTGTGCACGCTAAAATTGAACTGACACGTGCATGCGACTATTTGACAAAACTCTCAAAGTGGCATAAAATATTCATTTAAATTTGGCATCTAAGTTTAATTTTAAAACCAGAGGGGTTAAAAAGAACCACTCTTCTTCTCCCAACTTCCTTCCCTCATCACCAACTGGCCGAGGCAGATGGCCACCCCATCCCAGAGTCTGGGTCTGCCGGAGGTTTCTCTCTTTTAAAAATGAGTTTTTCCTTCCCACTATCGCCAAAGTGCTTGCTCTAGGGGGTTGGAGTTTGTATGCATTATTGTAGGGTCTTGACCTTACAATATAAAGCACCATGAGGGAAGTGAGGGAAGGGAAGTGTTGTTGGAATTTGGTGCTTCTTAACTCAAATGTCCAATTAAAACAGGACATTTTGAGTTAGCAGCAAACCACAAATTAAAAAAATTAAAAAATTTAAAAAAACAAAAAACCTTTGAATTTGTGCTTCATTTCATTTGCTGTAAATTTACAAAGAATGTAATAGTAGATTAGAATAGTGTGTCTCAATATTATGTATCATAGCATCATTTCCCAATTTGAAGTGGAGTCATAGTACTGTCTTTCTGTATGTGTGTACAAACCGGTAGTGAAAAAACACAGAAGATAAATAAAGTATAACCTGTGTTTGATGTTAGCTGGCTATATTTGTTTAGATATTCTACTTTCCGTGTTCCAGATCGCTTTGCCCAGATAGCTTCCTGTATTTGAAGATAATTCTAGTAGGGGTGGGCGATACATTGAATATACTCGATGATTTTAGCCACTATATGGTTGAAAATAACACTTGGGTTTGTTTTTTTTAGGTTATTTACATATATCGTGATACAGCAAAAAAGAAATGTTCTGATTTGAGATTTTCCTCACATTGCCCAGCCCTAATTTTTTGCACCCAATACAACAGGCAATACGGTATAGTATAAAGAAACATTTGTGCTGATGTGTGGCCTGGAAGCCACAATGGGTGACGCCAGCTCAGGTGATCAGGAATGACCGAATTAAGATCACGTGGATGGCTTCAGTTGTCACAGCTGTACCACATCCAGCTGTTAACCTGAGTGAATCATGATGAGCCCATAAGAAACAACAGTCAGCTGCTCTGAAGTCTGTGTTGCAACATCCTTCGTGTGGCTGTTTTACACACAATGTGTGTGACCTCCGTCACACAAACATGAATGACAAAGCAATACTGAAAGTAGTAAGAAGTTTGGGAAAATTAAACTGAATGTGTTTCAGCGAGGGAGTTTTCTATATGACGTTATCAGTCTCTCTCATCATTGTGAAGGATTTTTGACCCACTCTTCTACATCACACAATGTTGCTTTGGATCATCAAGTTATCCTAAGTTTCTCTTGTGCACAGCTCTCTCACGGTTCTGCCACAACATTTAAATGAAATCGAATCTGGACTTCATGGCTGGCCCATTCAAACGTTCAATTGTTTTTCAGCCATTCTGTTGTAGATCTGCTGCTGTGCAAATACACAGAGAAAGAGAACAATGGTTTTCTCCTGGTAACCATTGAAAAAAATAATTGTTCAGCCCTTTTCTAATTCAACTGTCATTAAGTTTGAGGTGTAGCTATTGGGGGATTTGCAGTTTTTCTGAGCATTGCACCATCTGGCTTTGGGATGAATTTTCTCCTGGGAGGTGTAACATTCTGTTAACACACACCTGAGTGCTCTATGCTGATGCTCAGCTCTTCATCAGTATATCAGTCCTGGGGTAAAAAGAATATTTGTTTCCTCTTTAATTATTAGTCTCTTCTAAGGAAAAATTACAAAAGTGAAACAGAGAAAATAAACAGAGCTCACATACATTTGAAAAAACAAGGGAAGCTTGGTATCCTTTCAGCTCGTTTTACCTCTATTTAGTGAATGTATTACGCTTCAATAAAGTACAGCCTAGTAACAGTGCAATATTCTTTGAACAGGTTTACCAATAATACGGGTTTTTCCTCTTTTTCTCTTTTACCTTAAACAATAACACATTCGTCAACATGCTTTTTACACCAATTTCACACTTATTTTATTTAGAGATCCATTAAAATATCTTTCAAAGAAGTCTTTCCTCTCAGCCCTCAAACATCAATTTCATACAGTCATGTTTCTCCAGATGAGACTTTATGTCCACATTAGGCTGAGTAACATGAGACTGGAACTGTGGTTAATCAGAACGCAAGTCCAAGTCCTTAATCCTACACAACCCTGTGATGTAAATTTGAAATTTGTGGTATAGCATGACTCCTGTGGATGTCAAATGATGCAGATCAGGAGTAACAGCTCTAAACCAGCTTCCTCATTGCAGTGCACAACGTATGTTGTACGTTCTGACGTGCAGATGTCAAAGTTAACTTCTGGTTGCTCTGTTCTGATACTGACAGAGTATAAATTCACATGGTCATCTCCTGTACTTCAGTATTTATATTTATGAGGGCTCTAAACCCAAATTATTATAATGATTATTATAATTAGAGTCGTAGTAGTACTGCATCCAAGATTTCGTCACATGTGGTCACTCATAATTTTTGCCTAAATATGCATGACCTAGCTTGAGTAATAAACTCTTGTCACAGGATCCAGCTGAAGGAAAAATGGTGAGCATGCACATGACATAAACCATGGAGCACTGCCACGAACATCCATAACATGCGGACATCATGGTTCAGGAATCTGGACACACTCTTACTGACTTTGTGTAGAAGCTCTATGTGTTTCTCTTGTTTTCCATGAATCCTCTGTGACTGAGAGCCAAACGATTATGAAACATAACCAGCTTCTCTGGAAAACAGCATTTTTGTCACACACAAGAAGAAGCAAATAAATTCAGTTACAACAAATGAAAGAAAACTTTTGTTATTGCAAGTCAGGAGACTGAGACTTGACTCATGCATCAACGTTTTCCCAGTTCTTAAATGAGTCTACACACAGGAATATTTTACAACAAGGAGACATGAAACCGATGATGTAATCTGTAGATGGTTTATTGCAGCAGACTCAGCTGCTGGAGTTACTGGGGTTTGGTCCTGAACCTCTGACTTTATGTCAAAGTTTTCATAGTTGGAGAGAAGCTGTATCTTCTCTCCAGAGCACACCTCCACCTCACCTGCTCACTACTCTCACTACATATCACAGTGTCATCAACAAACATCGCAGTTCACAGAGACTCCTGCTGACCTCATCTGTCAGACAGTCCATCACTACTGCTTCATCAGTTTATGTGGAAATAAAGACACAAAACATCATGGAAGAAAAAGAAGTGATTTAATACTTTAATATTTACACAGAAGAGTTTTCAACAGAGATTTGATGTCTAAAATATTCATTTCTTCTGATTAATCAACATGTGAGCTGAACTCACAACTAACATCTTTTGTAAAAAAGGGGAAAACATTCATGTCAGAGTTTAGATTTGCATTCGAATGGTTCAAAACAATAACAACAACAAAAGACATAATGCACATTATTTAAAGCTTAAGTGTTGTGTAGAAACCTCATAAATACAACCAATGTCATTTTCACAAATGTAAAGTTTAGTGGAAATGTTCAGATGCCCCGACTTAAAAGCATTTGTCCACTTTTCTTTTTTTCTATTTGTATTATTTTCATTTCAAAGACATTCAAAGCCATTTGGAGACATGCAGAGGTCCTTAAAGCTGAACCTAATATAGTCAACACTGGTTATTTAGCTGAGGTAATCACTCTTTCCCCCACAGTCCTATGATTTTTCCCTTTTTCTGTAAAGCAATGTAAATATATTTTTAATACTTTGAGTCAAGTTTTTAATATTCATATAGGAATAAACTACAAAAGAAACACAGTCACAAATATAGGCAATATACAGATACACACACACACACACACACACACAACAACACAACCTCAGGTCCCGACACGTCATATGCAGTGGAGGTGTGATGAACTGATGGAGCTCCGCTGTGTTAGCCTCCCCTGCAGCCGTGCACAAATCAAAGTGAAGTAAGAAAAACCAAAACAAACACACACTAATCATGAAGCTACAGAGCCCCTTTACTCATATGGGTAAGGAATATTTTCATTGCATGTCCACATGCTGATGTGACAACAAGACCTATGCAGCAGGTTACCCCACAGTCAGACGCCTGCCATCTACCAGATAACTGTGTGAAGAGGAAAAAATGCTATAAATGTCTGTTTTTTTGTTGACACGCCTCCTCAGTTTATGGAGACTGATTACATGGACATTCGTAGAAATCTTGTCTGGGAGGAGGGATGGCAGACTCAGTCACTGCTGACAATAATTGTAACCTGTTACATTCTTTAGAAAAGATGATCCAGTGAAACAGCCTTTGAAAAAGGATCTCTTCACATGTAAACAACAATTATTTAATACAGATTTGATAATTAAAGCCTCTCATTTCCCCTTTAATTTAAAGACTGATGTGTTGAAATGGTTTGACACACAGTGAAAGGATTTAATGCACAGCAGAAAGTGCATATTCAAATTCATCTCCACATTTAGATGAGTAATGCCTTAAAACATTATATCTGTGGCTAAATCAGACAAAAGGTCAGAGTCCTAGAAAACACAGCCAAGTGATCTCGAATAAAACATTCTACATGACTCGGTCTCTTTCTAGTCGTCCTGTTGATGTCCAGTGCACATCAGGAGTAAAAGTTCTCGGCCAGCTTCCTCATTCTTTTATTGCAGTGTGCTGATGGGGCAGACGGATGGTTGTCTGCCATGTTTGCTGCAACTGCAAACATACGAAATCCTACCTCATCTTCAGGTAGCTGCTCTGTGCTGGCCCCTTTCAGCTCATCTTTGTCAAGGTTTGGATGGAAGACTTTATAATAAATAACTTTAAGTATTAGACCGAGGATGTAAACTGCAACAACACAGGCAGCTGTGATTAAAGCGTGCATGGGCTCTATCACAAAATCAGGAGGATCTGTGCTCATCTTCCAGCACCACACAGCACAGAGGATGCAAATATCAGTCAGTATGTACCCGTGATAGAGCGCAGTCCTGTACCGTGTCTTGCCCTCGGCCACATTAAACCAGTTAAAATACCAAATGAGGCCAACAGTGGCTCGATAAAGCCATTCTCCACAAGGACTTTCCATGAAGTCCATCTTGGATCGCCAAGCGAAGAAGAATAAAACCAACCAAGAGCAGATGAAGTGGGCAAAGATGAAGCAGGGCAGCACGGAGGCGAAAAGAGCGAGAGCAGTGAGACGGGAAGAGATGAGAACCAGGTTCCAGATGAAGCAGATGACTGATGAGGTTATCTTCTGGTTTTCTTTGGCAGGCAGGAAGAAGCGCAGCGAACGATGGTAGGTCGTCACAGTGAAGGCGATAGCCGAGGCCGAGCCGACGGCTTTTAGAACTGAGGGAGAACAAGAGGCAGCGTCAGAACAAGCAAAGAGAAATGTTGTGAAGTGTGCCACTCCACATAAAGACAAGCAAACTGGTCTCAGATCAGCAGACTTTTAATGTATCATAACTTTGGTATATTTAGTGAAATTTTAGGTTCAGGTTGTGCAAAAGTCTAGCATAAGCCTCAGTTTTCAACAGAGTCACATATGAAAATTTAAGGTCTGAAAAAACACATTTGAACATGTTGGCTTCAAAATGCAGACAAAAATCAGACCTTTGATATGGTAGAACTGTTTGGATCAGGCCCCATCACTCACATAGAAATAACCTAAAAAGCACTTTATTAAGTTTTCCCAACTGAATGATCAGGAAAAAGAACAAGGATCCCATGCATCCCAAGCATTACAGATATTAAACTGGTCCAGGTTTGTGATTGAAACACTGGTTTATGCCATTAGATTAGTGGTTATTAAAAAAAATCTGCTTTCAATTTGTAACATTTGAAGTGGGTGTAAAATTGATTTGAGCTCAAACATGTTTTTCAGCGCTGAATAATTCATGTGGATATTGCCTGTATTTAAGGAGTTATCGAAGATCAACAACATCGCATTTAAAACCACTCCCATGTACTTCACCAGCCTGTAACTCACAAAACATTCGTAGTATGAAGGTAAAGTTTTGCATGACTTCAACAAATATACCAGAGTTCTTATACAAGGAAATCAGCTGATTCGGTGAGGGTCATGTGGAAGGCAATGACCTGTCTTGGGTTCCTCTTCGGTTAGGGTTAGGGGATTTTGGTTAGGGATTTTCCTGCACAAGAAATTTTTTGATATGCATGTGATCGGTAGCTGGAGTTACAAATTACATTACTTTTTTTAAAAAGTTTTTTTTTAAACAGTGGCAGAAGAACATGTGTCTGTATTTGTTTGGATTTGGCTAATCGTTCTAGGCCAAATAGATGTTTTTGGTCTCTCACTCTTATCAGTTTTTTGTGCATGTGGCAGAAATTAATCAGAAATAATAATTTAAACAATAAACATGGCTTTGTTTTTAAATCTTTTAGCCGAGCGCCGGCAAATGTTTCAGCGCGTGGTGACCCTGCTGTGTAACTTTATGTGGTCTGCCACTTCCTGTCCAGGTTCCTGAGGTTTCTAAACACTGAGGTTGGAGTAATTTCACTTACAGCTGATAAAGCTGAATGGCTACTGAACTATGGCTTCATATTACAGCACCACACTTGAATTGAGTGAGCTCTTTAGAACAAAGCATTCTTTTAAAAATGTTTTTGACTGCGTGGCTAGCTACCTTAATTATTTTGTACACCTGTGACACTGAGATCAAAGATCTGTGGCTGAATACTTTTGTATTGTGCATATTGTATTTGTACTGTGTACAAAAAGTGCATACTCTATGTCTAAGAAAGTACACTGCTAGCATAAAAATACTTCGGCTTAGTTGAAGTGAATATGGGTGAGCTGATCTTTGATAATCTGAAGACTTTAAACTTTATTTAAAGTAGCAATGAGCCTCCCATTTAGTTTTTCATTAAGAATTTATTTTACAGCGTCACTATTTCTGCCCAAGACACACATGACTTTACCTCGAGTAATAAACTGTACCTGTAACAGGATCCAGA
Organism: Neolamprologus brichardi; assembly: GCF_056152115.1. NCBI lineage: Eukaryota > Metazoa > Chordata > Actinopteri > Cichliformes > Cichlidae > Neolamprologus > Neolamprologus brichardi. Next base: position 9,233,372 of record NC_142124.1, on the reverse strand, counting down.
TGGCCTTGCTGCAGAATGATGGTGAGCATGAGTGTGAGCTGCGGGGCACTCTCTGAAAATGTCTCTACGATTCGCAACATGCTCAGATCGTGGCTCAGAAACACAGCTACACCCTCAGGGTCAGGGAGCTTTGTGAGGAAGCTTTCTACAGCCTTTTCCAGGACTCCTGCGTGCCTGAGAGCCAAAATATAATAAATGAGTCACAACCAGGTAAAGCAAAACCAAATGTCAAACACGCCCAGCTGAATGTTCCTGAAACCATTCTTGCTACAGAAGCAGGTGAGCAAATAAAATCAGTTTGCCCGACACACAGTGAAGGAAAGAAAACAAAATGTAGCTTATCTTGTGAAACAGAGAAAATTAAAACATGATTCGGGAATTCTGGAAGTTATAAATGCTGATTTTCACATAATAGTTCAAAAATAAGATAAAATGAAACTGACCGAACCACAGCACTACAGATGATAAAATCTGTACTCTTGTGGTTTAATGCATGAACCTGATGGAGTTCTTGCATTATTACTACAGGCACTTTAAACACGCTTTGTTAATTTAATACTACCTGAAGTAGATTCCCAGCTGGAAAACATGCAGCAGTTTGAGCAGCCTCTTGGTAGGCCAGCCCTCGACTTTTGTCTTCATCTCAAAGTTGTCATAGCTATACCAAAGCCAGCTGTAAGCCTGGGTGAGGAGTGACGAGACCAGGAGCAGAAACAGCAGAACAGCAAGGCACACGTAGGCCTTTTCCTTATAGAAGGACACAGCGGTCCATATATCCAGCCCTATGTCAAGCATGAACAGCGGCAGGCCCACACAAGTGAAGAGGAAGTCCCAGCAGGAGTATTTAAAGTTAGCCTGAGTGCCTGACATGTTCACCCGTCTCTCCGCGCGCCTCTAACACAGCTGCATGTGATGCATGAGCTGAAAGACAACTTATATAGACAGATAACGAAAGTAAACTCAAGATTTGAAACCCCTCCTACTAACCAGCCCGTGTCCTGAAGCTTATCTTAAAGGCACATTGTGTTAATTCACACACATACACACCTCCTGCTGGTGAATATCCTGCTAACAGTAAACATTGTCTTTGGATGACTGTCAGAAAGACTGAAACTGAAATTCCTTTCTGGATATTTTAAGCATCATCCAGAAATCCTGCCCTTTAGCCTTCTCCTTACCTGGCACAGGTTGACAGCTGTGAGGTGGGAGCCCTGCATTAAAGCACCCGCTGGTTTACCTAAAGAGGAAGCCCAGATCTTTTTACTGTAAGCCAATGACTTACAGTAAAAAAAGATCTGCGGATGCTTGCAATCTGGGTTTGCAGAAAGACACAAAAACAAAAAGAAGTGACTTAACTTAGGTACTACTTTAATAACTGCATCGGACAGATGAGGTAAATGTTTAACAGGAAGTAATCCCCTTAACTTTTCATACCAGCTGACAGCATGCCAAAAAGTGGCTCCAAACACTATCAACTCTTTTTTTTTTTACAGAACAGTTTCAAAATATTGTAAATGATGTAAATGATGATGTGGAGGCAGGTTTACTGAAAAAGCTGAGAGAAGGATGTGCTTTCAGCTCTGCATGTATACTAAAGTAAAAGTATCTTGGCACATGACATATTTGAACAAGCTAAACAGATAGTGGATGGATGAGCGACAATAACACTAGATTTGGCAGCTAAATGCAGAGAAATATCTAAAACATTCATGTCTGTGACAAATCAGCAGGTTAGCTGAACTCGCTTTACAACACAAAAGAAAAAAGGAGAAACCAAGCTAATGGATTTAAAACACTTGACCAGCTTTTGAAAAGAAACTATGAACGAACAAACTTACAGTGAAATTTACATTCAAAAAGGTTCCAGCAGCGACTCTAACAAGATAAAATAAAAACACACACACGACAACAAAGGTAATTTAAAACCTCAGAAACAATTTTTGCAGTGTTTCAAAAACAAATTTCAATTTAGAAGGAAAATCCAGATCTCCCACACTTTTAGTAAAAAAGAAAACCCACTAGAAACATTGTACAAATGTAAGATTGCTGTTTTTATTTTACTCTTTAACCAAGTCTCTGTATTAAACCATTTATAGCTTAGTTTTTACAATTACATATTGTATAAATACAATTCTATTCTAAATCTATTTCTAGAAATCCTAAAGTGAACTGAACTATAACACCTATATAGAAAAACTGTCTTTCTGCTCACACTTAACAGTAACATTTAGGCTACTAACAGGCTGGAGTAATAAAACACAATTAAAAAGCACACAAACAGATTTGGTTTAGCTTATCAAACTATTCCTGCTTCAAACAGAATGAAAAATTAAAGTTGTATGCAATTTTTTTTCTAATGTAATTTATACATTAGCCACAACACTAAAACCTTTAGCAGATTTTGTATTTGCTGAGAACACCCATAAACCTACCAACCACCAAACGCTCTCACAGCTCCTGTGTTGGTAACCCAGCAGGTCTGAGAGGCTTTGACAGCATGAGAGGACGTACACATAATTAGGCAAGTGGTGTTAATGTTGTGGCTGACTAGTGTTTGCATAGTTACAGTACAGTAGTTGTGGTTGTAAGAAGCCACTGTGGGAGCATCTTTGTGTAAACACCGGACTGAGCTGAGTGCTCATCAGGTATTTCATTTGACACTTCAGTTAAAATGTATCCAGAAATCCCCTTTATTACAATATAAACACTGTCTGTATATTTATGCTTGAATGTAAAAGTACACTTAGTGTAAATACAAGTTTATTATTGTAAGTTTCTTGTTTCATGTACGATTTTAGAATCTGAAGCCACAGAAGGGAATGGTTCACTTCAGACATGTTTGCACTAGTGGGAATATTCGCATTGCTTAGGCAGAGGTGATATTGTCCTATGTGCACATTGGACTATGAAGCTACAAGTTGGAGACCAGCTAATGTCTGATCTTAATTTGTCAATCATTTATGTTCTTAAGTGCACTTTGGCTGAGAAAACTTCAGAGTTTTAGTGCACATTGGAAAACTATTTTAGTGCACTAAGCCTGCAGAAAAAAACTGCAGCGCAAATCTGAGAAACAGAAACAGATGCTTCATTCAGTAAAAAGCCAGACATCACAGATGAGGGGGCTCGGCACCGTTTGTGCCGTGAGGGTTTCGGAGGACTCTTTGATCTGTGTAAAAATTAGTGGCGTGGCAGGCCATGCGTTTGTTGACAAGTGTAGAGGACGGGGTGCTGTCCTGGATGGAAAAGTCTCTAAAGGACACTTCTGCATCAGGCAGATCACTGGGCAGTCCGGGCTCCCTCCCCAGGGGTCTCCACAGTTTAGGGTGGAAACAGCAGTAGTACAGGGTTTTAAAAAGCAGCCCCAGGAGGTAAGTGAGAGGTAGAGAGATGAGAAGTGGGAGGACGAATGCATCAGTCTGGACCAGGTCTCTGTAGCACCACCAGGTCACCAGCAGGATCACCCCATCTATGGTCATGAAGGAATGGTAGATTAGGCTCCTGCCACGGGTCTGACCCTCAGCCACGTTAAACCAGCTGAAGTACCAGATGAGCCCCACGGTGGACCGGTACAGCCACTCCCCACCCACGCTGTCCATGAAGTTTGTCCTCTGTTGCCACGCCCACAGCACAAAGACGAACCACAGCATCAGAAAATGGGCGGCGATGTATCCAGGAAGGACAGAGGAGAACAGGGCGAGCGCCACCACCCGTGGAGCGATTAGCAGCAGATTCCACAGGAAATAAATTAAGGAGGACCCCCATCCCTGCTTGGCTTTGTCTATGAGGAAGGCACGCAGGGAGCGGTGGTAATCCACCACCATCCAGGCTATGGAGGTGGTTGAAGCAGCAATACTTACAACTGAAAAACAGAAGTCAAACCAAGAGGAAGTGAACAAGTGCACAACTGTGATGTTTGCTTGCTGTTCACAGAGAGAGAACTTACACTGAACGGTCCTGGCCTTGTTGGTGCGAAGTATGACGTGGATCATCAGGGTGAGCTGAGGGGCGCTCTCACAGAAGGTCTCGATAAGACGGAGCATGCTCAGGTCATGTGTCAGGTAAACAGCATACTCTGACCCTTCCTCTTTCCTCCACCAGACTCTAAAGCCCTGACGTATGGCGGAGATGTGTCTGAGTGCGGATGGGAGAGCAGCGTGAGAAAATCACACAGCAATGAACAAACCAAACTCATGGAAATAATCGGGTATGATTCACTAGGAGAGGTCAAAAACAGTGTGACTGAGCTTTTCATACCTCATTAATTCATTTTTATGCAGTCAGTTGTGCTCAGACTTACTGGATTTACAACTTACCACACCTGACACTGACATTTGTACATGGCTTGAGGTGTTAAAGAAAAATATATGGTTTCATTTTTGATTAGAAAATAAAGAAAGTGAAAAGGCTATGCTAAGGAAACTTTCACAACAAACAGGCAGAGACCTTAGCTGCTGTTGAAACACTTATTGAGAAACAGATTCAGTGATGAATTCGGAGCGATTACATGAAACGACCTTACTAACATTTAACAAATGTGTTTTACATTTACTTAGTTCCTAAAGCTAAAACCCGGGATGTTTTACTGTTTTAAATTATTAGCACCCTGAGTTTATTTATCAGTGCCAAACTTTAAAATGTTCAAAACAGGTACTACTATACCATAACAACTTTATTCATAAAGCACTTTAAAATAAACCGGGGTTCACAAAGTGCTGTACATATAAAATAGCAAAAAATAAAATCAAACATTTAAAAAATATAGAGAATTAGAGAAAATAGAAAAATAGAGCCAACCTTTCAAAAAGTGCCAGAGGCTTCAGCAAATAAATGTTTTAAGACGAGTCTTAAACTCAAAAGGAGAAGACGCGCATCCGAACAGTCAAGCAGCTGCATTACCCCGATGTTTATCAAATTCAAATTTTATTTCAGTTTAAATTTATGGACTGTGCACTGTTGCTGTTCAAACGTGAAAAACCTAGTGTTAAAGCTAAAATAAAACTGCTTTAACGTTGCCACACTTCCATAAAATCCTGCCATTTAGTCTTCTCCTTACGGTGACAGCTGAGAGTTGGGAACTCTGCGTTAAAGCACCTGCGGGTTTACCTAAAGAGGAAGCCCAGTTGTAGAACATGCAGCAGGCAAGACAACTTCACTCGGTCCCCGAAGAGCACGCTTTTCGCCCCAGTCTGTGCGCTGAAGCCCGGCAGCTCTCGGTCGTACTTGAACCAGAACCAGCTGAACATCTGGACCACGACGGACGACAGGACCATGAGGCCAACCAGCACTCCGAACCAGAAGAAGTCTCCTCGGCAGTAAAACTCAGTGGCCACCCAAACATCGGAGCCCCAGTCTACGAGAAAAGTGCACACTCCGATCACGGAGAAGACGAAGTCGGTCCAGGAGTACTTTGAAAAAGTTCCGCGCTCCATGGCTGAGCCTCCCTCTCTCAGCAGCTAGCTGTCCACTCGAGCTACCTGTTTCTGAGAAGCTAACCTTCAGCTAACGTCGTGTACCGTTATTTTCCTCCCAAAGTGGCTCCACAGTCTTCTTCACCACGATGAAGAGAAGTTGCAGAGGGTTTGACATTTTGAGCTCCAGTAAATTAATGTTACGCCCCCAAGACAAATAAATTACGTTTAAAAACTAAAAAGTACTTCCAAAGAGAAGAGCGGGTGTGTTTGTGTGATTGTTGGCCCCGCCCACCGCGGCTCATGCAGGATAAAAAGGTTTTGCATCACAACAGTCACAGCACCGCTTTCCGACATTCGCCATTTTGATTTCAGGCATGAGGCTAGCAGTTTCGGAGACTTTCCAGCAACGGCCTCCTAATTGCAGTACTCTTAGGCCACAAAAAATACTTGTTTCTTATACACTCTCACAAAGTTTCTGTAGTTGTTTAACTACGCTCATAACGTCTATTTGTTGTTTGTAGTGCGGTGCCATCAAGGAGTGCGTCTTGTCGCAAATCCTTAACAGGCCAATCTCCCATTGTTGTACCTGTCCCTTTTCGTGAATTGCACCGGATAGTTTCTGTCTTTTCAGTGCTTTAAACAAAGCTTGTCATAGCTGTGCATGCTTGTGGATTTATTTGCGTACTTAGAAATCCGATTACATACACAGTGATCTGAATAGTTACACACAGATTTTAATATGCACACAAAAACCGAGATCGACATTCGCACAAATAGTTTTGGTTCAATAATAACCCCACAATTTATGTGATAACTAGGAATGGAAACTCCTATCCAACGGTGGCTCTGGTCTAACTGTAAAAAGTTATTGTCATTAATTCTTAAAATAGCCTAATCGCACGATATCTTTTCTAAAAACTAAGTTAAAAAACTAAGACAACCCCCCTTTTAGTCGTGGCCTATCATATCAAAGGAGTGCCTTATGTATGGCGGCAGTCTCACGCCTGCGCTGTAGCCGCTTGGTTGTCGTCTGGTTTGTCGTTTCGGCAGCACGCTCGGAGGAGCCAGCAGCATGTCGCGGGTGTATATCGGAAGGTTGAGCTACAGAGCCAGAGAGAAGGACGTAGAGAGGTTCTTTAAAGGCTACGGGAAGATACTCGAAGTCGACTTGAAAAACGGGTAACGATGCTGTGAATTAATCGTGTTTAATATGGAAATTGGTGCTTGAAGGGCCGCGTACGGCCTTGTTGAATCCAAAGCGGGTCAGACTTGCTAATGCTAATATAGCTACTCTACACCAAATTTCGCTTTTCCCGTTATTACGTGTGTTTTTTCCCCCCGTAAAGTTCGCCTCAGTTTTACATGAGTGCTTGTTTTATCGATGTAAAGGTCAAGCTAATTTTTCCCATCTTTATTGTTCGTTATTGTTTGCGTTAGCGCCAAATCGCTAGCGAGCTAATGTTGGACGTGGCAAAGTCAAAGGCGGTTGTGTGCATTACAAGCAAACGGTCTGCTGCAGCTGTAACTTCACCCACCGTTATATTTTTAACGCAATATGAAACTGTAGGGGGAATAGTTTCAACCGTATGCATAGCCTTCCTTTACGTTAAATATCTCTTTGCAGTGGTACTGGCGCTAATCTGAACAAATGAACGTGTAGGGCCGCTAAAATCTAAGACTCCAACCGGATGGTATTTATTGTCTCTATAATATGATTGAATAGTCTGTAAAGTTCGATTACTTGGTCTGTATGTGTCACAAAGCTGTGGAAAAATACCCACTGATGGCTGAGATATAAAATTTACAAAAATGCACAACAAATAAATTTGTATTTGTTCACATTTGAGGAAGTAAAATGGTGTATTGAGAAATTTCTGCGTTACAACAGCCAACAATATAAAATGAGAGGTATAATAGAAAATTGGTTCAAGGAAGTCGAATAGCTTAATAAAATGTAGTAATTCAATAATAATATATAAAAACAAGGAACTTGATAACATGAAAATGTTTAGAAAAACACAATAGAAAAAAGGTTAAAATGCATATTAATAAAATAAATCATCCAACTTTAAAAAAAAAAACACACAACTTGTCAGTAAAAAAAAAACTAAACAGGAGCAAAACTTGGGTAAAATTTGCAGGAAGCATTATATCATAAAACACAGATAACAGGAAAACATGTAAAAGGTTGAATTTAAAGGACAATAATAATTTATCCTGCTCGGTTACCTGCTGCCATCAGTAAAATTGTTACATTGCTGCAACTCTGCTGTAAAGAACTGTAAAGTTCTTCTTTTTATTTAAACATGTTTTATTTCCATCTGCAGGTATGGGTTTGTTGAATTCGATGACCCCCGTGATGCTGATGATGCAGTATATGACCTAAACGGCAAAGAGCTGTGTGGAGAGAGGGTCATTGTGGAGCACACCAGGGGACCACGTCGTGATGGAGGCTATGGTGGTGGTGGTGGTGGAGGAGGAGGTGGAGGTGGAGGAGGAGGGCGGAGTAAGTGTCCAGCGGTGTATTGCCCGTATTTCACGTGAATAATAATTTATAAGAAATCTCATTTATTTCAGGGAATTCTTAAATTTCATGGGGGGCAGAACTGGTCCTTGGTGGCTAATGTGCATTCAGTTTATATCATAATTTCATGGTGGAAACTGACAGAGGTGGTGTTCTGTAGCTGGTTCTTAGAATTGGTTGGAGTGAGGTGAAACTGATTTGTTCTCTATTAATTCAATTTTCGTTTCTGGGTCACAGCTCCACAGTAGTTTCATCACAGTTCACCTTTGTTGCGATCTCAATGAACATTCCTGGTTTCTAGTGGTGTTTTTGAATTGGGAAAATCTTACTCATGTACAACTTAACTGTTGCTTCTGCGATGCAGTCCCTGACAGATGGCGGCATCTTTCTTTCTGTGATGGAAAGCTGGAAACAGACAAGGTGGAACCTAAGAAAGAAAATGGCGCAGCTCTGCTGTCTAAAGTGAACATTTAACAGTTTAACCACAATTTGGCGTGTTATCATGGACTGATTAAGCTTTTCAAATCAGGATTTGACCAATATCTGATCCTTGTGTCTGGCAGGTGTATCCCCAATACCTCTAGATCGTTCTTTGAGAACCAAAGGGGAATTATTCCTGCTAAGCCGCTGACCTCATTTTCTTTGTTTTGGTCGTTGAGACACTCCCACCCGTCCACATTTCACTATTGTTCTGGCATGAGTGAGCCTTCTAGGTTTCTAGTGGTCTCTTAGCCTGCGAGTACGTCTGAGTTTCTGGATAGAGCAGTAATTTGGTTTTGAATTGCTTTGCTATACATCACTTCACAGCTCCTACTCAGAAAAGAACAGCAGGCGTGGGAGGAGGTGTCGTAGCGTGATTAAATCTGTGTGCACCAGAGCCACCAATGACTTCTTCAAATATCTTGGGTTTCCATGTGATGGATTTGAAACTAACAATACATGTGAATGTGTGATGATGCGGGAATTGGCGTACTAATTAAAACAGTATAAATGTATTGATTGAGCATTGTAGAGTAACTATTTGACTGTCAAATATCTTGTAATCTATTGATGTCTTATTCCGTTTTTATTTCATTTAAAGTGATTGTCAATTTAAAGGTAAAGATTTAACAAAGAACCTCAATGTTTTAATTGAAAGAGTCCTTTGCTGACTGCCTGCCCCTATTGCTGGCCATGGTGTCCCCCCTTTCCAAGAGTGTGGTTTGACCATTCTGGGCCCCTGGGCAGACCAAAAAAGGGAGCCATTGTGAATGAAGACCGCTTTTCCCATTAGGCCCAGGCCGGGTGGTGAGGATGCCATGGGGTTAGGAACAGATGTGGGTTCAGCTCTTATAGGTGCCTGAAAAAAAAACAACATGTTTTGTATCAGTGAAATGTTTTTAGATAGGATAGATTAGACACTTGATTTAGTTCAACGTAAGTACTTCCTCCTTCAGTTATTAATTTGATTTTTATTGCTTTTTTCTTTTCTTTTTTCTTATTAAAATAGGCCTGTTGAGCATCAACCAAAATTTAATATCCATAGGGTTTTTTTTCTTATTGGCTTAAAAATTTAAAGAAAGACTAATAGAAAGAAATAATTAGGGTCTTTTTAGGAATTAATAGCTTTTTCTCTCTTTTTTTTTTTCTTCAGCCTTTTTGCTTTTTCCCTATTTTGTTTCCTTTCCCAAGAGATTATTGATATATTTTAATAGTGTGTAGCTGGAAGTTTAGTATGACTGCACCATCCCGGTTTCTTTCCAGTCCTCATTGTTCCTTCTGTTTCCTTGTTACCCTGAAAGGTGGATATGGACGCTGGGGAGGAAGAGACAGATATGGTCCACCTATACGGACAGATTATCGGCTTATTGTTGAGAATCTTTCCAGCCGCTGTAGCTGGCAAGACTTAAAGGTATGTTTTTGCTTAATTCACCCTCCTCTCTCATATTAAATACTTATGGTGAAGGAAGTAAGGCTTACAGTCCTGATTTTAAAAAAATTAAGTTAACCATTATTTCAGCGTTTTAACATTTCCCATAGCTAGACTGAGATTTTCCCCGTCTTTTTCTTTTTTTTTAAAATTTCCCTTATTTTACCCAACTTTAAGAATGTTGCATTAGATTTGATTTTTGTTTTTATTGTGGCCACATAATTATATAAACACTCATAAAGCACAACACACCCATTCTGATCAGGTTGTCCATAAGGGAAGATGTAATATGAATCCATGATTCAGAAGCTCTCATGGATTTTATGTAAAATATTTACATGCAGTTTGGTCAGAGCCTCCAGTGGACACATTCTCATAATCTCATCTGTTTCCTCTCCTTGGTAGGACTACATGAGGCAGGCGGGTGAGGTGACTTACGCTGACACCCACAAGGGCCGGAAGAATGAGGGGGTGATCGAGTTCAGGCTCTACTCTGATATGAAGAGGGCCCTGGAGAAGCTCGACGGCACAGAGGTGAATGGCAGAAAGATCCGGCTCATTGAGGACCGTCCTGGTGCCAGGCGCCGCCGCTCGTATTCTCGTAGCCGCAGCCGTTCCAGGTAAAAACAGCACTGGTGTCTGGTATTATATTAGGAATCGCATGCTGCTGCAGTCAGATCCAAGATCGATAAATGGTTTAATATTTTGTCAGGTCTCGCTCCAGGAGCCGCAGGTCTCGTAAGAGCCGCAGCCGCAGTGAGAGCAGCAGTCGCAGCCGCTCCCGCTCCAGGTGAGAAAAACTTTATTTTGCTGTTTTGTCCAGAAACTGAGAGATGTTCGATCGTTTTGTCCTCTCACTAGCTGCCTTGAGACACCTTGAGACTTTGTATCCAGTTCAGTTCATTTGTTTTTATAAGTATGTTACAGGAAACGTGTTACGCTCATTTATAGCTTTTATATTCGTAGACTCTAGTTACTTTGCATGATGACTTTGCATGATTCAAATCAAGGCTTTCTTATCCTCTTTGTTGTGACTTATTACCTTATCCTGTCTGTAAGAAGCCGTTATAGCTTCTGTGCTCACAGCCAGAGCCGTGAGACTCAGATTGCCATATTAGGATAGATCTCTCGTTCTCACTGTAGAGGAAAGCTAGCTGAAAATAAGGGGTTACGTTTACTTCTATCCTGGCTTCATTAATACAGACTTTGTTTAAATATGACCATCCGTTACTGAAATTGTGGGTGTATATATAAAAATAAAGGAAATGCATAATGGGTTTAATAATACATGCACAAAAATGTAAATAAATCTTCAGGTCAAACCTTCAGTCTTTGTCATAAGACGGTGACGCCGCGCATTGGTTTGTAAAGTCGTGCTTAGCTGCAAACTGAGCGTTTTCAGGACTGCATGCTGACTGGCTAATCCTTTGTCATTAACAATAACAAAGGATGAGCAGATCCTGAATAATCCTCCTTTCTGATTCTTAGTTACTAAATATGACTGAGCGCATAAATTGATCATAAGTGTTTACTGAGGTTAGCGCTGTGGGCTGTCTTACTGTAGACTTCTATAGGGCAAGAAGTCTTTTTTTATTTATTTTTGTATGGTGGCCTTTAAAAAGCATGGAGACTACGTACTTTCTCTTTACTGTCTTCAGACAGGATGTAGAAATTTCTGTTTAAATTATGTCTCTCAGATGCTTTTAAAGCTGCTCACAATCATTCCATTTTTGTGTTGATGAACATCGAAACAGAGAAAACAGACCTTAGAAAAACGCCTAAAATTCTAGTAATTTTACCCAGCTGTTCAGTGTATTATGTTAATGAGAATTTTGGTGGATGGGTTGGTGCAATAAGACTTGGTTTGTCTTCTGTCCACAGAGCTGCTTCTCGCTCCCGCAGCCGATCTCGTAGCAAGAAGAATAAGGGAAAGGGCAAGAAGGAGGAGGAGGAGCGCAGCAACGGCGCTCAGAAGAACAAGGATCGCAGCCGGAGCCGCAGCCCCAAGAGTAAAAAGAGCAAGAAAGAGGGGAAAAAGGGCAAGAAGGGGGAGTCCAGGTCCAGGTCTCGCTCTCGTTCTCGCTCCAGGTCTCGCTCTAGATCTCGTTCTGCATCTGGAGCTAAGGATCAGTCAAGGAAATCTGTCTCAAAGGGCCGGGAGGAGCCCAAGAGCGATGACGAGGGCGGCGAGCCTGAGCGAGGCTCACGCTCTCGTTCTCGTTCCCGATCTCAGTCTCCTGAGGAGCCCAAATCCAGAGCCAGGTCAAAATCAAAGTCCAAATCCCGTTCCCCCTCACCTGCCAAAGCCCGCTCCCGTTCCCGCTCCGCCTCCAGATCGGAGTCCCGCTCTAAATCCCGCTCCCAGTCTCGTTCTCGTTCCCGTTCCCGCTCTTAGTTCAGATTTTGGACTGTTTGTCACAAGCCCTTCTCCCAGTGTCTCCCTCCTGCCCTCTATTTACATTCCCCGTGCCCAACAACACTATCCTCACCTCCTGTTTTTTGATAAGTAGCTGTAGAATACCAGGCGCTCATGCTCGATGTCTCTTATGCACATGCTACTCCATTTCATTTGCCCTTTACCAACATACGTTTTCATTAGTGGTGTTTGTAAAAATAACAACAGGGTGCAACGTCAGTTTTATAAGTTCAAGCGAAGGTATGGTATTTGTCTTAGCCTTTTTTAATCAAATGTAGAAGCATACTGTTTTTGTCGATATGCTGGTTGGGAACACCTTCCCCACTTTTGTGAAATCCTTGTAATCTTTGTTTCACATTAAAAAAAAATAAATAAAAAAAAAAGCTTGTTCTGGATTTGTTAGTCATGTTCATGTTGGTAATAAATTCGGTGTGTGAGGGAAGCAGGTTGGCTCTTATTTTTATTTATTGCATGATGGTGTAAATGTCACCGGGGTGAGTTTGTGTTTCTTTGTTTGCTCAGAAAACACTTGGAACAGTTTTTAGAAAATGTTTTTGGGGTTTTTTTGTTTTGTTATCCTATGTTAACATAGGATTAATTGTCTTTTAAAAAAAAAAAAAAAAAATCATAAGGCAGTTTTATCTGTTTAAAAAAGCCAAAGATGTGTTTTGTAAAGTAAAAGGCTGGTTTGACTGCGGTGGTGCTGGCAGGCTCCAGTTTCATAACTTGGTAAATTCCCCTCAAACTCAGCTAATTGCACGTTTTCGTCTAATAAACAATTAGTGGGTACATTTATATTCACACCAAGCTTAATATTACATTTAAATTTATAAAGCTGATTCAAGCCACCTGTTTTCCATGTGACAGACATTTAAGTGGGATAAATCAAAGAACCCTGTTACTGTGATTCCTTGGATGACGTGGTTCACGATACACTTAATATTTAATCGTTTGTCTAAGACTTACTTTGAAGGCAGAACTTGTGTAATTTGTCAGTAAGATCGCTGGAACACCAACAATTTAGTCCTCGGGCTCTGATTTTATCCATAATGTGAGAAGAAGAAAACCTGCAGAAGAAAGTCCCAATTTTTACTTTTATACTTTGTGTGTTTCACATCTTACAAAGCCATCCACTCTGTCTACCCTTTGGCTCACATCCCTGAGTTAAACTATAGCTGCTGGCAGAATTGGTCAAGTCAGTTCTCCTTAGGTTTCCAATGTGTATCTGCATGTGAGCCATAACAAGAGCTGGCTAAATACTCTTCGCACACAGGAAAGAGTGTTTGAGAATACACTAAGAATTATCAGAGTTCATAGAAGGAAATACTGAGATGACTCAGATCATGAGAATATTTTCCATTTTATGGCATAAAGTTTGGATATGTTCAGTGACAGATTCTCAACGTTGCAGTGTGAGGACTAGAAGGGTTTGGTTTACAAGACCTGTGCTGCCAAATGGTTTGGGGACTGCAATTAATTTTAGATCAGTTTAATAGTTATTTGCACTACTGAGCACTCAAAACAAAAGTTTTAGATTCCCATGATCAAGTTGTTTGTGCATGTGTGGCAGAAGCCTGTGTGCGTGAACCAGAGCAAGGTCAAGAAACAAAAGCCCTCACATATAGACGTTGCTTCAGATGCAGAAAACTAGATAACAGGTTAGAGGGAGGGAGGCAGGTGTATCTGTCCATCCCAATGTGAAGCTGCAGCTGAGGGAGGAGAGGAAGAGCAGAACTTGGCTACGTAAACAACGGCCGCTTCTCAATAGTTTTGACCAATCAGATAGACGCAACTTCTCTTTATAAATCTCTCTCCCAGGAGTTGGCTACAGCAGACAGCTGCTGACTGGTTTTCTAACCAGAGGGAGATCCATGTATTATTCTTTGAACTGTTTATCCTGGAAAAAAAGACCACACAACAGCAGCAATAAACCTTTCTTATCAAGTTCTGGTGTGGAGAAAATATTTTTCTATAAAGATTAAAACTTTATTAAATAATTTAAGTTTCACCACAATTCAGTCCATATTAGTCATTTACATTTTTTAATACTTTAGTTTGACCTAAATCACAGAAAGCTTTAAAAGCAGGATTTGCGCTGGATTATTGATCCAGCATGAACCAGATGATAAGCATTACAAATATTTGTGTTTAACTTTATAGGCTCTTTATTCCATTTTTAAATGTTATTACAACCATGGCAATTTATATTTTTGTCATGAAATGCATTTAACAAGTATCTAAGATGTGCTTTTTGTAGTCCCATCTTTAGCAAATTGTGGTTTTAACACAGAAGACTCACATCAACATCTGCTGTCATGTGATTAAGGCGCCCAGTGTGAATGCATTCATTATTTCCTTGGTCTTGTGTTTTCCTTTGAGGGGGAATTTTTAATTTTTTATGATGTTCTATGAAAGGTTTGCAGCACAAACAGGCAGACTTGGCCGAGGATACTAAATGTCCCATTAAACCCCAAATTAGTTGATTCTGCTTTGGACAAATTACAAAAACCCCAAAGCATGTTCAACAGTTTACTGTTCATTTGAGGCCGCAGAAAACAAACAAACAAACAAACAAAGAATCCCTTTCTTTGCTCTGAGAGCTGTGAATGCTACAATCTATGCAACCTGTGGTGAAAGCTACGTCTTTATGTAAATACAGTCCTATGATGTGCATTTTGTATAAAATACTTTTAATTACATATGAACAGTCATTGAATTACAAACTACATGGGCAGAACTTCTTTTCTGTCACCCAGTACTTCAGTCCTCATCCTTTCACACAGCAGAGCACAGCTCCTCTGTCTCCCTGCATCAGGCTGACAGAATGCAGGCTGGTACAAGTCGTGCTAGCCAACTTCAGTCATCGTCCTCTTCCTCGGAGGAAGAGCGCATCACGCCTCTGCTGTCGTCTCTGTAACACCGGGCCAGCAGGCGCAGCTGCTCCAGGGCCTCCTGGTAGTCTGACACTTCAGGCCCTTGAGAAAGGAAGCTGGGGGCAACACGGCGGATGTCGAAAGCACTCGCACCGCGATGCAGCTCGGATAGCCAGGGATCGAGCGCAGGACCCGACTGGAGGGAAGTCATGACGGGTACGGAGGAGATGACACGGGGCGGACCTGCAGAGAAAGATCATTCATGAAAACCTATAATAGAACGGCTCTGCGTTACACACAGACAAAAACAGAAAAACACTCACTGCCAGGCGGGGGCGGCTGGCCCTCCAGGAAGCCCTGAGCACCGAGGGATTGACTGAATATCTGTGGGAATGGTGGCGCCAGCTCACTGGGAGTAGAAACCAGCTGCAGAGCCCTGAGACAGGGATGACAAGATGATGGTGAGAGCAAGAGTGAGAGATGAGGATTTGTTAGAAAAAATAAATAAATAGCAAGTGTCACGTGTCAGTGCAGAGACTCACAGAGGAGCTGAAGGATAGAAGGATCTGATGTAGGAAGCCAGGACGTCCTCACCGCTGTGGAGACTGTGCAGAGGAGTGGGCGGTTTAGTTCCTGCAGCCAGCGAGCTGGTGAAAAGAGAATTAAAGGGGGAAAAAAAAAGCATGTTGCTACAAGTTGTTTATTCAAAAATGTTGACAAAACTGACTTTTTCTATATCATTCACAACCTTAGCTGAAGTTTAACCCAAAGTCATTAGCATAAAGACACCACAGCAACCTCCCCGAACAGAGTCCAGTAACCATCACAGTGTCAGACATCCAAGAACGGGTTTCCAGTATGAAGAGCTGGACAACACCTGTTATCAGGTACCCTGCTGAGGCGTCTGTATCCAGTAAGGGTCCTAGGCTAGACCCCTCATGCTAAATAAGCCTCCAGTATGAAGAGTCGGACATGAGGGAGAGAGATAAATATGAATGCTACGGCAAGGGGGACCCAGGACAACGGTCAGGGGGGAGATATCCACCCGAGTGGAGAAAGGCACTAATCAATGCAGCGCAGGAACAAGCTCTGAGGCTGGGGTCTATCACACACCAGCATTCATAGATGAAGAAGGTGGTGGTAATTTCGTAGGGGCAGAAGCAAACTTAAACTAAAGAGTCAGAGTAGAATATAACTGACTCAATAACTTCATTCTGACCTGATGAGTTTCTGGCCTTCGAAGCCTTTGAGCGTCGCCCACTGGCCGTAGCATCGGCCGTCTCCTGCTTCAGCGCACCCAGACAGAGGCCTCCACGGCAGTACGTCGGCGTATGTGCTCAGGGCGTCAGGGAGAGAGGAGCCGTGCATCATGGGAAAGGGGACGGCTCCATAAGCAGCCACAACCTGTGATTTAAACATTGGTTACCATAATCTCAGGCATCTCCACAGATAAATAACCTAGCTGCAACATCCAGCTAGCTTGTGAGACTTCATGTCCTTTATATACCTATAGAGCTTCGAGCTAGTTCCTTTCATGACTTGATTAAAAAAATAAAAATAATATTTGCTGAAGGGGGAGAAAAACAAACAAAAAAACCCGAACAATTGTTAAATACCTTCCTCCCTGATACAGTCAGGTCATCTGCCAACTGCCACATGGGGACGCTGTTGTTTCTCAGCCTGTAAGGTGCAGTGAGGGTGTCCAATGCCAAAGCCAGGACAGAACTGGAGTGGTACCACAGTGAGGGCTGGCACAGAAGACAGACAGATAAATGTTTGTATATAATCCTGCATACCTGCACATGTAAACTGTGTGTCTATGAGTTGAATTATCTCTTTAATCAGAGCTGTGCCAAAGTTTAAAGTTTGAGCGCTTACATTTGGATAGAACATAAAATAAGTCAGTACAAGGTCTTAAAATAATTGCTTGTTGACCAAAGGACACAATAATAGTACTGCAGCCAGTCTCACATCATAACTGAGGTGGGTGAACGTCGTGGGAGAGGACGGTCGTCTTCCCAGACCACCTCGCAAGGTCAACGGGCAGAACAAAGAACTGTGACTGGCCATGTGTACCATCCCTAAAGTGCAGTTCAGCAGGCGGTAGAGATCCTTCACTGGCGTCTGTTCAAACAGAGACAATAAATATAAATAAAGAAGCCGCGTTACAAAACACTTGGTTTTAAATAAAGAGACACTCACTGAATCTGGGTGACTGACGGGTAACAACCCCCAGGTTAGGATGCCCCTCCCTCCGTAAGAGTCGTGAAGCAGCTCAGTGACCTTCGACCCCAGACCTGCAAAGCCATCAGCCAAGTCACACAGCACCTGGAAGCCCTGAGGATTGAGGAAGCACAACGAGATATGCAAGAAGATGCCAGATACAAAATGGTGTACAAGTAAACTTTGATTAGCATATTTTTGAAGGTCTTAGAGTAAAAATAAATATTTCTAACTATAGAGGAGAGTGAAATGGAAGAGTTACCTGAAGGTAATCGCACTCCTCCACAAAGAAGTGCAGCCTGTCCTCCAGCTCCTCGAGCACCGACCCCTGGAGGAGAGACTCGCCCTGGCCGAAAGCCTCCAGACGGTGAGCCTCTCTGAACGCCCATAAAAGCAAATATAAAGCACTCAGTTTAAATACCTCATAACTGTAAGTCAGCAAGTCTCAAGAAGCCTTTTTAAATGTGGTGGAGAAGCAGGTGTGGGTGTGTTTTAGATTTAATTTAATGCTTTATTTCATTCTGTCAACCAATTTAAGAATAAAATTAATTTAAAAAACTGGATGTTCTTTAATTTTATTCTAAAGTATTCAGGTTTTGTCTAATTACTTTAATAAAACAAAAGATGACAGCTTGGATACGTGAAGTTGTATAATAAACTTGTTTATACATTTTCTGCCTTTTCTTCCATACTGACCCACAGAGAACAGTCAGTTTTAATCCTGATTGTGACAGAAGGCTGACATCTAGTGGTGAAACGCAGGTGAGGGCCTTTCACTCTTATTTTGTGGTCTAATATGGGAAGTTATAAATGGTTAAGCTGTCATAACTGAATTGCTTGTTTCTGTCTGTCGATTTGTGTTTCATACATTTAGTCAGGTTTGTTCATCTTAAAATAAGACGATTTTATGTGAGTACAAACTAACATATTCTTCAAAATCCTGCACTGTGTTTTGGGCTACAGACTCATTTTTTAAATGTTTTCTGTGTCATAATAATCTAGATCTGGAGAAACTTCTTTGATGACAACATACAACAGTTTGCATAATGAGGTTTGGAAAATATTGGGAACATTTCCCAAACATTTTAAGCTGTTTCGATCAGATGTGACAGGAAATTCTCCACCTGCAGTTTTTATGTTGAAGTTATGGCTCTGACTCCTTTAGAGGTTCAAAGTAAGAAGCATCAACAAACTACAGGTAATGTTGCACCCGCCTTACCCATCGTGGTTGTACTGGTGGATGACCGAGATGGTCCGAGGGTGCAGGTGGATCCTGAGGAAGTCAGACCACACCTTCACGCTGCACTCCAGCCTGTAGCTCTTCTGTACTCTAGCCAGGTGGCTGTTCACTGTATCCACACTCAGTGACCCTGCTGCTGGGAGAGATTGTTTTTTAAGCTCATGAGATGATTTTGGTACAGAAACTTGTTATTTCATGCACGTTTGGTTGAGAGGTTTTCATACCTGAGCACTGAGGCTGGGAGCTGGAGGGAAAATCAGCCTCTGCGAGTATCTCCCCTTTCTAGACACAAAGAACAGAATGACGGGCTCAACTCATTGGAGACGTCTCTATTGAGCTATTTTTTTTCTGGAAATTTGCTCTCGCACAGCCAGTTTCATCACTTATTGCATTCTGTGGATTAATTTGGGAAGCTATGACACACAGCAGTGCGTCCTTATTTATTACTTACTTATAGGGATTTTTACAAAGAGAGAAAGCAATGGTGATCTGTAACCTGGTCGCAGTCAGTGATGACACTACATGCATGTATGCGAGTCCCTTCAAGCTTCCAGGGCATGACACGCTTCGACTCGACTATAACTGTAATGTGTGTGTTTGTTGTGAAAATCTTTGTGTTAGTTTTCATTTCTACTTGAAATACTCACATCCAACTTATCAAGGTCTTCAAGGAAGGAGTTCTTTGCAGGAGGACTTTCTTCGTGCATAGTGATACTTCCGTCCCTGCCAAATTAAAATCTTTAGTTTTCAGTATATACACTAAATATGAACAGTCTTAGGACCAGTGCATGTAATAAATGGATTAGTTAAGAATAATGGCGACTGTCAGTGCAACCCCTTAGCCTCCTAGCAGATACACCTATGGTATCAATTACAAAGTCCTACATTGGCTCATTTTCATGTCATCGTATTCACAAAGTGTCCATACCACCTGCCCAGTGGGGTGACTACAAATACTCATTCCTTTTATCACCGCAGGGTAAAAAAGGGATATGCTATAGGATTTGATTTGTCCTATAGATAAATAGATTTAAATGTAGATCAATATCCATATGTAAACAAACAAATAAACAGACCAAAAAATAATAATAATAAAAACGTGACAGTGTTGAAACCAGAAAACAACACAAATAAAATTTGTTATACCAGGCAGAAAACAAATAGAGAGGGTCTTGTTTACCACGTGACAGCAGACGTGTCCTTGCCTGCATCATACAAACTTCCCTCCTGTCGCAGAGTACGAAGACTTCCTGTTACAGAATGAGAGAAAGACGGTCAGAATTCACCAAAAAAAACTTTATAACAAGTGCTCTAAATTAATGCTAACATATTATATTTCAGTCAGTCAGTAAACTGGACAAAGTAAAGACACAAAGTTTTCAGTATTTCTAAAAGCAAGTTACCTTTGAGATCCATGGCAATGAGTCGTGGTGTGTAGGTGACGTGGCCGCCCAGAGTCTGTCCTTCACGAAACACGACATCGCTCTGGATCTCACCTGGCGGTGACTCCGGATCGTACGATAAAGATGCATCCTGCAAACAAAGAGAGGAGCACCTCTGTTTATCTGCTAGCACGGTCAAAGCAATCGAACAATGCTTACAGAAATTCACAAAGTAAACGTATCATTGTTAACAATCAACTGTCCCGTTCATGAATGTATATATAACAGGTTGACAGTAAGGTGCAACCCACTGATTACATGGTCGAACAAGAACACCAGTTTAGACTTTTTAATCTGGGGGAAAAATGAAGAAATCTTTACACAGATAAAACCTAGATCAACTTGAACCAGAACACTGGAAGAGAAAAGTAAGTAGAAGGAGAGACACTGATTGTCATCCCAAGCATACCACAGTATCTGTCAAACATGGGAGAGGCAGTGTTGTTGCATGGGCACATATGGCTGACAGTAGAACCAGGTCATGAGTGTTCGCTAATGATGTGACTTGACAAAAGTAACAGGATGGATGCTGATGTGTACAGGCCCCTACTTTCTGCTCAGTTGAGCCAAAAGCTGGAAAATTTATTAGACAGCACTCCACAGTGTAAAAGAATAATGACCCCAAATAATCCTGCAAAAGCAACCCAAGAGTTTCTCAAAATTAAGTGTTCCTCCATGACCAAGTCAGTCACCTGATTTCAACCCAATTCAGCATTTATTTATTTATTTATTTATTTTTAGCTACTGAAGACAAAACAAAAAGCAGAGAGACCGACAAACAAGCAGTAACTGAGGGTGGCTAAAGGAATAGTTTGATATAAAACACCTAAAAGGAGATGGGGAGAACAACACATTTGATGAGGTCCAATTTTGGATCTTTATCCATTAATTAAAAATAAACCTTATGTTTTAAAATACGAAAACTTTTTAATTGAGCTAGAGCCTTTGAAAATGGGGAGACTATATATAATAATATTTGCTTTAAATCTTGGACCAACAAATTATGGACCTAACTGCTCAGGTAACAGTTCTGAGTGTTTTATGAAAAGGTCGTAACAGTTTGCTAACCTGCTAATTCAGCAGCTTTAGCCACACAACTGTTGGCGGTTATGCCTCTGTTTATGGTCAATGCCATGCTGGTCAGTTTGACCATACTTCGTGTCCCAGTCTGTCAAACTGAGACTAACCAGAGCTAACGGTTCACAGCAAGCTCACAGGTTTGACAACACATGCACAGCTAACGTTAGCGAGCTAGCCTAGCGTTAGCCTTGCACGCGCACTCCTCACCTGTAAATTCCACCAGTGAGTTCCCGCAAAGTTGGAGTAATGTCCGAGCTGGAGGGTGATCACCTCTCTGCAGAGGCTGCTCATCGTGACGAAAATCAACACGCAAGACAGAAGATAAAGCCCAAAACTACGAACATGATGGGCATGTTTAGAAGTGACGGCACTGAGAGGAGACGAGCTAGCAGTGGCGACGGCTGCAGGCCATTGGCTGACAGGAGAGTAAGACGAAATGTGATTGGATGGATCAGCGACCTCAGTATGATAGTTTGGTTTCACTGTGCCTTATATTCACGTGGAGTCCAACCATCCAGTACTACAGTATTGCGTGTTTGATTGTTTATTAGACTGTTTCAAATACTCAAAGAGTATGTGACAAATATTTATATTAAAACTCATCTGAGGCTTTTTAAAATAATGCAATAGGGAACACAATAATATGAGTTATGAGTAATAAATAGGTTTATATACATTTTTAGGTAATGTGATGTTTGCTTTGAGAATGATTTGATAGACAAGTATAAAAGTAGAGGATCTAGAGAAATTATATGATAGGTGCACCAGCCTCAGAAATTCCTCTGCCACTTCTGACTTCGGTCAAACAACTAACTTTCTGGTTAAAGTTTAATTGTTTTGTTTTGTTTTTAAATGTATGACTAGTGTTGGTCAAGTTACTTGAAAAAAGTAATCAGTAACTAATTACTGATTAACATTCTCTGACTTGAAGAAATTAGTTTAACATTTAAACCTATTTTCTCCACATTCCAGCACATAAAATAAAAAAATTGTGTTTACACTCAGTCTTTCAAATAGATGCAAGTAAAACACAGCAGAAAAGAAATAAAATCAAAGACTAGCGGTCCTGTTGCTCTATTTTCACCTGTAAAGCAGGAGTGGGGTAGGCGGAGTTGTGCTCTGGTGCAGTTGTGCCGCAGCGGTCAGTTGAAGAATCCGCGAGTTTCTCTGTGAATTTCCCATTATGTCGTTGCGCACTCGATGCTTGTTTAGGGTTTTTTCGCTGTAAAAAGAAGTTTTCTTCCCACGCACAACGGACACTAATGTTTTTGTCACTTTTTATGGAATCAAACTCAAAGTAAGGTCAGTACTTCCACGCTTTAAATGCTGCACGCTCATACTCTCTCCGCACTCGATATATTATCCATTGTTGATCTGCACACAGCTGTTGTCGCGTGTCATTGTCATGAGACATTCTCGCAAAAAATCACGGTTTTAGTAACGCAGTAACGCAGCGTTCCTACGGGAAAGTAACGGTAATCGAATTACCTTTTTTGCAATAGTAATCCCTTACTCTACTCGTTACTTGAAAAAAGTAATCAGATTACAGTAACGCCCATCTCTGTGTATGACATAAGTTTGTAGAAAGTTTACCCAAAGTACTTTGTGTTTGTGTACAGCTGATGCAGAACTTTCAGATAATTATTCAAATATCCACGCTCCCTGAACTTAAAGTGACGATCAGTTATTTATATTTACTAACCAGGTTTTTATTTTTACGTTTTATTTTTTTTATTTTTTTTAATGAAGTTTAGTTTCAGTGAGTTTCCTGAATGGATTTGCTTGATTTAGTTTCTTTTTTATAAAAACATGGCCAGGTACAAAAACTTAGATGAGAACGCACATTTAAAACAAACCCTTTTTGAAGACAGCTGAATCACTGTCCAGTAGACATCAGAATTTTAAGCAAGCAAATACACTAAAGGCTAATTAAAACTGATAATGAAAACTAATTATTTGTATATGTTTTGTCTTTTGGTTTATTTTATGAGCACACAAAACAATTCAAGATCCTGTTTTTCTTTCAGAAGTGCAGTTTTTATTTTTACTTCGTTTAACTAAGATATTATTCAAATTTAAATGTCAGGTTTTAGTTATCATACTAATGGGATTTTAAAAAAAGGTATATTTTCTACTGTAGAATCTTTAATGTGCTTGTGATGGCATACCGTTTGATGTGCAGGAAAATGTTCTGTGTAATTTATATGTCGCTTTTAACAAAGCGTAGCGGTCAAAGGCAAAAATAACTTTCAAACACAAAGTTGTTTATTTTCCAGTGTCCATATGCTCTGCAGGAAGTAGTCTTCGTCTTGTTTTCAGGATGTTCATCTCATCAAAGTGTAACTCTTTTAAATCAGGTGTTTGAATGTGAGAGATGACTGCAAATGAGCTGTCTGAAGACATTACAGAGAACTCAAATGTGAGCAGCTGGTTTTTATTAAAGTCACAGGGAGTGGTCGAACAAACACATTTGATGACTTTAAACTGTTGAATTAGGGTTTTAACTTATGAAGTGATGGATAAATGCGCAGTCCAGGCTAGTTGTAGGGTTTACTGGCTTCCACTGAAATAGGACACGCAGGACTGAAAAATGTCGCGCACATCCTCCATCTTCCCCTTCAGGGTGGATCGCAGGCTGTCAGTGGTGTCCTCAAGGCGATCTTTGATGTCCTCAGCTGTATTCTGAATCTTGAGCTTCATGTTCTCCATCTGAGACGTCAGCAGGTCCTTCAGGGTGGTGATCTTTGTCTGGGCGTTGTCTCGCACCTGAGCAAAGTAAGGGTCCAGTCTAGTCTTCAGGTCCTCCACGTTCTCAGAGGTGCGGGACTGAATCTCCTCAAAATACTCCGTGACGTGTCTGAAAAATATATGTTTATATACTTTTTCATTAAGATATGACTCTCATTTATCATTTATTAATAGCTTAATCATTAAGACATTAAGTCAAACTGAAAAATAAACAAAAAAGTGGTAAAAGTTCCCACCAAGGTTAAATTATTTCCTTCTTTCACACCAAAATGTTTCTTACATTTTAAATTCACCAGCTAAAAAGCATCAAATCCTAAAATCTGAGCTGAGTTTTGGTTATTTCACCTGAATAATCCACTCACTATCTGTTCCTTTGTTTTTCTACACTGTTAAAAAACCCCAAATGTTGTTATTTTTCTGGTGAGGTTGTCCCACTCACCTCTTGATCTCCTGTGTGTCCTTGCTGAGGCGCTTCTTCATTTTACGGGTGTAGGTGCCGATTCTGCTCCTGACGTCGTCGGTGTTCTGCTCCATCATGGTCTGAAGCTCCTGGACGTACTTGTCCATCTGCTCTCGGGCCTCAGTCATGTGTTCACGGAGTTTGTCGGCCATGAGCTGCATGTCTTTGCCCAGACGATCTGCGGCCTCTTGAGTGTAGGGAGCCAGCTTGGTCTGCAGGTCATCCTTGTACATAGCCAGCTCGGCCATGCTGTCCTGGATCAGGGTGCTGTTCATGGACAGGAGAAGAGATGGATCGGTTTAGAGGTTTTGTCTGTGGTTTTGATGCATTCAGGATCCAAAGGGGATAAAGCATCACATTAGCTCTGGATGCACTGAATCATTTAAGAGAAGTAGAAATATCAGCAGATTTTAATTGAAACACTGAGAAAGATTCTGTAAACTGTAGGACTAAAGCAAAACTCAGGAGACGCACAAAGTGGAGGTCAAAGTTCAGCTCTCAAAATGTCTCACCTCACTGCAACCTGCTGATCAGACTCTGACACTCTGCTGTTATATAACAAAGCCAAAGCCCAGCACCATTTTGTTAAGAGCGTTCCTGTTGTAAATTCAGTGTTTCTAAGTCGTGGAGTTAAACTTTAGTAACTAGATAGAAGCAATTTGTATTTAATTTATGAAGTGAAAATTTCTGTGAACTTAAACTTGAACAAAAATATTGAAATTAATGGTTGGCTGCTGAACTGAGACACTGACTGAGAGAATTTATGCATGTTACTGTTTTATATTAATAAAGGATAAAATTCTATGAGCTGGATTCAATTTTTAATCACAATTTTAGTGTTTTAAATGCAGCCGACAGCCGAGCAGCACTGATGAAAGTCAGTATGCTCGACTACGATTACAGGAATAATCGAACTCACTCCAGTTCTCTGCTGATCTGGGAGCTCTTGATGTCCTTCACCACTACATCAGCCTTTGAGTTCAGGTCCGTGATGTAATCCCTAAACTTGTCGACTGTGGTTTCCCAGCTGTCCTGCCAGTCCTGCTGAAGCAAGCTTCGTGCGTGGCAGCCTGGTTTGAACAAAGGAAAACATGTCAAATGGTCACTTTTGAATGGTTATCCATCTTTGATCAAAAGATGCAAATTGTAGTATAAGGCTTTAAAATTATGTTTTAATTTGTCAAATCTGGGACCTATGGCAGCATTTAACTGTTAAAGGATAACTCTGATGACTAAAAAAGCTGCAGAACGCATCGTTTGTTTTATTCAGTATGTAACTAAAAGTTGAGTTGGTGTAGGCTGCATTTTTTCAAAATAAAAGCCCCCAAATGTAACAGGCGCTTACATCTTTCCTCATTCTCACTCCTGTATTCTACTTTGCATCCACTTTTCTTTCTATTATTTGACCCTAAATAGACAATAAACTCACCTGAGAAGACCGCCAGTGCAAGGATTACTGCAAACACCTTCATGATGACCAGAGATTAGGACACCTGGAATATGATGTACAAATAAATTTTAGTTACAAAAGACTAAAAAAATGTATTCAAGAGACCCTTTATTGACAAATACATAACATTTTGTTGTCTAAATCATCTAACTCTCATTTGATTTGATTAATGAATCTAATAAGTAGTCAAATATTTTGGACTACAAAAAGAAATTCAACTTTTAAAGATTTCAGATCGGTAATCTTACCTCAGCGATCTGATCTGTGACGTCTGTGAGAACGACTGAGCTCGTCTCCAAGTATTTATACAGTTTGGGGGCTGTTGATGTAATCACATAGATGTCAACAGGAATTCTGACCTGTGGCCGAAGTTCCCGACTGCGTTGTTGTAACTTTATTGCTGAGCGTGTCGTTTTGGCTCCACGTCGCACACAGAAAGGAGACGTGCAGACACAGGTCAGAAATAGTAAACACTTTAATTACCTGGACTCACAGCTTCCTCTCTGGATCTTCTGCTGAACTTGTGTTTGAGTTTGTTAACTAAAGTGTGATTCTTTCAGCCACTCTGCCTCGAGCACCATCACATGATCAGAGAAACATGATTTTTGGTTTTCTTTTACCGTGACCTTTTCAGCCAGTGCCAGCTGACAGCACAACAGTGACGAGGTTAAAGGTCGTTTTTTTGATATCACTGTTCATTGGATCTGGTTCAAAGTCTTCTTTAATTGCCACTGTGTTCATTTCTAGGACTGATATAAGATGGGAAACTTTCCAGTTCGCAAGTTTGACACAGAACAGAGCAAATTAATAACTTTATTGTCTGCAGATGTGGGAACTTACATGTAGCCTTCTTCTTATTAAAGATATATGTAGAAAATGTGATACATTAAACATATAAGATGCTATTTTTGTTTAGAAAAGTCATGAAGACATCTGCACTAATATACAAATATATTGCTTTACAAATATTTAGACCAAAAAAACCTTTTTATTTTATATTTTTTATTTGTAAGAAGTCAGAAATTAATCAAATATGTCATTCAACCACTAAAACTATTTTTTCTGTTCATGAATTGCACTAAATTACTGTCATTTGGCATCTTAATCAAAAAATAAAAACATGCTTTACTGTTTTTTTCAGCTGTTTTCTAAAATAGTAAATGTAAAAAATAATGGATAACAAAATTATTATATTTTAGCATTAAAAATATATCATTTTGATTAAATTTGTTGCACATAGTGGTGGATAAACAAATATAGAAGTATAATATATTTAGGTAATTATGAGCATGTTTAATACTGCAACATAAACTTTACAATAATACATTTGTAAAGCACTGTACAGTAACATTTATGTATTTTAGCATAAAGGAATATTTCAATCCTACACACATTGTGTGTAGTTGTTTGATTTATTTTTAACAGCCAAATAAACTATTAAATTTATTACTTCATGTTGACATTACTGTTTGAAATTGTGTAATTAAAACAGATAATATTCAGTAGTGCATTTATTACACACTAAATTGTTTTTATGCATTTATTTAATTTATCAATTTAACAATTTTGCTTGTCTTATTTTTTTCTTCTATTTTGACCTCTAAAAATCAGTAAATTAAAAACAGCAACAGTAAAAGTTATGTAATATGTAATGTATTTTAACGAGTTACAAGGCACTTAACATAAATAAAAATGGATGCCTTTATTTATTTATTAATTTAAATAATAATTTTATCATTTAAGTTCATTATTATTTATTAAGTTTAATATTTATTTGATATATATTTTTAGTGAAACAGCAAAGAAACCAAACCGGAAACTTCTGCATTCTGACAAAGTGTAATTAATTATCTTTGTAACCAATAAAACAAACTCTGTGCTTTGTAATTAAATTAATGCCACAGTATTTTGGCAGCATGTGGAAACACTTTTAAAGAAGTTTACTTACCAATCAGAGGTTGGGCCCTGTGAGTATTTGGTTTGCATGACAGTGAGAAAATTTCGGATATGGGAAAAAGGTGGAGAACTAGAGGATTTTGTTACGGAGAAGAATGAGGGCAAAGATAGAAACACAATGTGTAAATGATGAAATCACTGGTGACCATGTGACGAGCAAACGTTCAACCAAATCTGAGCCCCTGTACTGTTAAAGATATCGTCCCGATGCATTGATTGAAAAGTTGCAGTCGCTCTCTTCTTAAATCCTACTGAAAAAAATGGCATGATCACCAGCCACACCGACAAGGCGAGGGTTCAGGGATCCATGTTTTTTTTTTTTAGTATTTACTGAGCTTTTGTTCCTTTGTTGCTTTTTTAGAAACTGTCTTCCTTTGTCTTGTCTTTGTGTTCCCTTTACCTCTTAGAGATTCCAAGCCCTAAGCCTCATTCTTCATTGTGGTTGACTTTGCCCACCTGTGTCCTTTGGTTCCCTGCATACTCATTCTACTTAAAAGTACCTAATAGTTTATGGAGAATCTGCAATTTTTAAAAAAGTAAAAAAACATGTGTAATGTTTGCTGCAATATTGTTCTTTTTGATGTTTCACCCATAAATACAGGGCAGCCTTCTTGTTTCTGTTGAGCTGCTATGAGCAGAATTAACAGCTGTATCTGTCTTAACCTTTCCTGAACAGTGAACACGCCGAAAGAGCCAAACAGAAGATCAAAGTTATCACAGAGATAACAGTCTGACCTAGTAGCAAAACCTATGTAAAGTCAGATAACACTGGCTACCAGATCAAGTGAGGCAGTAAATTTTAAAAAAGAGGCAGCTGAGTGCATTTTGTTACCTGATGGTGATGATTTTTCTGCTCATCGTTTAAACGTTTGATTGTTTTTTCTCTGCAGATTTGCTCGGTCTGTGTTTGTGACTGTGCTTGACTTCATTTGCACATTTTTTTAAACACCACATGTATTTTCTCTTTCTAACACAAAGAAAAGACCAAAAGTTCCTTGAATGTGTTTATTGTTGTTTGTCAGATAACACTTTTAGAGGTAAGACGTAACATGCAAGCCAAGAGCCCTGAGAGGCTCTTTCACAGATATAAAATCTGTAACATGAGGTATTATGTTTTCTATGTAGACATTAAAATCCAGTCTGACTTAGCAGCAATCACTGATGACAAGGCAGAAGAAAATATTTGACATCTAGTTTTTATTCTAGTCCGTTTACAGGGTCAGTTTTAAGCACGCCCGTGGATCAGACCGTTGATTTTCTGGCTTATCTGGGTCATCTGGGCCTCAAAGCTCCTCTGAAACTCCTCCAGGCTCTCCTGCATCTTCTCCTTTATCTCCTCTGTGTAGGGCACCATCTGAGCCTGCAGCCGGGTCACTTTCTGCTCCAACTGCATCTTCAGCTCCTGGCTCTTCTGCTGCAGGGCAGCCTTCAAGGCCTCTGGGTCCTCAGCGTAGGAGGCCGTGTCTTTCTTCAGCTCCTCCACCTTGGCCAGCAGCTCCTCGGTGTAGGGCTGCAGTCGGGCCCTCACGGCTTCCAAATCCGTCTCCATTTGGGTCTTCAGCTTCTCTGCCTCCTGGGAGAACTTAGACATGAAGTCCTGGGCCAGAGGAGCCACCTGAGTGCGCAGGGTGTTGGTGACCGTGTTGATGGCATCAGTGCTTGTTGCAATGAAGGTGCTGCAGAAATAAGCAGAACTTTGAATTAAAACTTCTTCATCTTCAAGTTTTTTCTGTCAATATAAACTAAAACCAATTGAAACACAAAATTCAAGCTTTTTAAGCACTGTAGGACTCTTACTTCATTTCCTGTCCCAACTCGGACTCTCTGATCTTCTTCAAGGACTCCTCAGCGGTCGCGGTTACCTTTGCAACATAGTCCCAGAAAGCATCTCTCACCATTTCAGCCTTCTGTTTGGGCTGGTGTGTGACGTCGGCATTGCAGCCAGCTACGAGAAATGAGGCAAAAGCATTTCTCATTCACTGTTGTTTGTGAATATCATGAATACTTCTTGATCAAAGATAATGGATGAGAAGTCTCTCACCAGTGAAAACGGCGAGGACGAGAACCACGAGGACCTTCATGTCTGACACCTGTAAAGAAACTCAGTAAAATTAACAGTTTGTGGTGATTTTTTGTCAGAGAAGGAAACAAATCTCACTGCTGTCCTACCTGGTGCACCTTCTGTTCAGTCTATCAGCTGCTGAATGCTGTGTGTGCTGTCAGGACTCAGTATATATAGGCAGCCGGTCGTGTGGAGGAATCAGGAGTAAAGTCCAGCGCTGAGTGCTGTGCTGTCATGGCTGCTTCCACATCACAGGAGTGCTAACAGTGTCACTGCACACATCTTTCAGAGCAGCATCTGGCCTCTCTCACTGCCTGACATGACCGACATGTTGGTGTTTATTTTGGAAATCTAAATGACAAATTCACACATGATCAGAACTTTAATTCAATTTTACATCGTGTTTTTTGATCTGATCAACTCTGTGAGGCTTTCTGTTTTCTGCATAGAAACATCTGTGGGTTGGCACTGAACGGAAACTCCTTTTTCCTTGTGCACAAAAAGGTTTTTATAAACTCTTTCATTTAACAAACTATTATCACCAAAAAACAAAACTCCAAGACTGGTTGAAATCAAAACTTTGATGCTCTAAAGACACCAAAGGAAGCACACTGGTGCTGAAAAGAGAGAGGACAACACTTCCACAAAAGGCAATGGTGCGGATCGCCTACTGGGGCCATAACTAGACAATAAAAGCAAGTATCACACAATTCTTTAATTAAAAAACAGACCTAACATGCAGAATTGACAACGAAAGGCAGGCAGGGGCTGAACAACAAAGGCTAATACTTACATAATCACTAATAAAACATACGAAACAAAGAGAAAAGAACTACATTTTGATACAACATAACAAAAGTCCAACAGTGTTATTGTGTAATAGGGTAGAATTAGAGAAAAGGACAACAACAAAGATAGATGAGACCACGAGGAGAAAACCCTCAAAATTAATATATAATAAATAAATAATGAAACAGTTAACTCACAACACTGAGATGTAGAGAGGGGGAAGAAGAAAAGGGGAAACACTTCAGAGCAAGGAAGGAAGGACAGTAAAGAAAGTAAAACTAAGCATTAA